>NW_027210666.1:315000-915000 GCF_029030835.1 Brachyistius frenatus | reverse complement strand
TAAGAAATCAGGAAGGGGGCAAACACTTTTTTCACGCCACTGTAAATGTATGGCAAGATATTGTTATTTCTTGTGATGTCTACAAATTCACTTTCTGGTCTGCTTATAATAGGCGCTGTACTGCTTATTATAAGTATACTAGAAAGTTCATATCAAAGAGAGGCTATGAATATATGCAAGATACAATCAGAATCACCTCTAAACGCAAAAACCTCAGATGTAATCAGTATTTTTAGAACGCACACACTACATCAAAACATAACCAAGTCCTGGACTTCACAACTTCATAGCATCACTAACAAAATGAAATCGCACAAAAATCGGAGAGCTGTTTCCTTGATGCTGCTTCCCCAAAAAGGAGGCACAGCCTGGCTGAAGCAGCCTTATTTATTCAGTTTAAAGCGATCATAATGGGTCCATGGAACACACTAACCCCCAGTGGTATACTCAAGTGGCTCACAAAGACATGCAGAGGATGGTGCTGCCAAGAGTGGCTTTATAGGGACAATTTAACATAATGGTCAAATAAATACTGGTGTAAAAAAACACCTGTGAACAGTGGTGGCAGGTTGACGCCCATTACTATATTTTTCGAGTGACAGTTCAGCAGCGTTCAACAGATTTCATTCCATTTTGCTAAAGTAGACGGTCGCGTTCTGGTTTTTATGTGCTGAATCAGAAATGCAGTGCAAGTACAGCTCACTGAACCTGGCAAGGTAAGGACGCAACAAGCAACGCAGCTATCTGGGAAAATAATGACAAGCTCTACTCTTATTTCCTCGTTATCCTCTCTAATCAGTCTCTCTAAATGATTTCTCATCAAAGTCTCAATTTGAAACTTTGAACGCAACAACATGAACTCATGCTACTGTTGACCGGCTCTCTGTTGGTTCAAAAGTTGAAGTCACACCCCATCCTGGGATGTAAGCTCACACAAAAATACCAATGTCAGAGTGATACGTAATAGTGGGAAGATGATAATTATGGTAACTGTCAGAGGACATGAACTTGGCACTATGCCCTACGTGATTCAGTGGGAATTTAACCCTTTAAATACTTCCATTTCAGAGAAAAATGTAAAGATATAGTTAAGCATGACTGTAATATTTTTTTCTAAGTTTAATGTTAATCATCTTTATCTTTAACACAACTACCATGTCTTTACGATTGACAAAAAAAAAAACACTCGCAGACTGCGCTAGTGTGCTGGTTAACACAGATAAACAATGTTCAATGGCACAGTCCCTAATTACTCTGTTTTTGTCAGGTTTTTGGCACTCAGTTAAGTCTCAGGAGAGTCAGAGTGATGACTGGGTATCTACAAGCTGTCAAAGATGGCCAGAATTATCAACTAAAAACTGAAATCAATACAAAACCCAAATGGCAATCATGGCTGTGTCATTAAAACTTGAGATTTTGTATTAATAAAGTATCTTTTCCTGAACAGCTGTAATAAACATTAAAATATCTATCAGTGCTTAGTGATAATAATAAGCCATTAAAAATTTGTTTTAATCCAAATGCAGTCTAATCTAAATTCAATAGTTGTAGTTTCTCAAATGTGAATATTTGTCAATTTATAGTGCTAAATTGATAACTATTCTTATATTTTTGGGCTTTGAAATGTTAATTGGACAAAAAAAGACTTTTAAAGATGTTTACTTGGACTCTGGAGACATTTTTTTATCCTTTCTGATATTCAATGAACCGCAAACAATTAATTGACGAAATAATGGGCAGATTGATACATCATGAAAAAAAAAAAAAAAAAAACGAAAAAAAGAATGACTCATTATCCGAAGAAAGCTCTTCCTAATAAATGAAAGGGCAAAAGATACAACTCTAATTAAACCTGGGGATGATGTACGGCAAAAGAAATGGATTGTTCACAGCCAAAAGTTGTCCTTAATCTAACTCATTTTTATAAATTTGAAAACTTCTATGCAGTGTAATTTATTAGAAGCCATCTAAAGGGTCAGAAACATGCTGTGCCTTTCAGATAAACACGGTTTTTCCAAAAGATGTTCTGACTTTGTTTTTATCACATAATACCTGTTACATAAACCTGACCTCTGACATAGACTTTGTATGTCAGAAATCAACTATACGTAGACGCCATGTCACCAAGTGCTGATATTTCCTCCCTGTCTCTCCCACTCCTCCTGCTTGTCATACTTCTGCCGCTCTGCATAAGAGAGATGACCCCCGCTTCACCCCTGGCACAGGGTGTGAGCTGGGTGTCCCAGTCGGACCTGTCCTGCTCAATGCCTTATGGCAGGTTGTTTGTGCAACTCTTGTGTTCTGTTTGTTCCCTCTCCCCACCCTGTCCTTGTTGACAGTGTCCCTATTGTGAATCTGAAGGGCCCTGCTTTGTTTCGCCCGCCTCATTGGAGACAGTGTTGGTCCAGAGAGAGCTCGCACACACCTCCGCTCATTCTGAGAACATCTGTTGACTTACCTGCCCATTAGCTAACTTTATCTGCCTATTAATTAATACATTTTCTGGGAGTTTTAACATACAACACATATGATATAATTTTCCTTAATTTAAGATGCTCATTAACACCTGAAAAAGTCACAGGGCGTTAAGATGTAATATCTAATTCACGTTTAAAGAAGTGAAATGGTGGTGAAAACAGTCAATAATGGCCATACCATTAACTGAGTAAAGACTTATTATACTGTATATCCATGTTTTGCAATGTGATAATAAAGGTGCTGTTACAATAAAATGTAATATGAGAAAAGTTCCTCTTGTTTGACCACTTGCACGTGTCCAAATTACAACTTCCTGTCTAACTTCATCCATTCAGAAACACACTAGGTGTTTCATCTTGTTTTGTACAAGTCCACTATATGATTTTGAAAAAAGTATTTTGTAGTATTCAGTATTTTCAAAATCACAAATCATCCAGATAATTAACAGAAATTTATAGGATGCATATAAAAACAAGACCTCATTGGACAAAAAAAATTGAATCAGGGGTTTTGGGGGAAAAAGACATTAAATAAAAATCCAATACAATCAAATCCATCCTCATGTCTACATCTAGTCATCTACCTAATCCCCTCCCTCTCTCCCTCCCTCCCGCCTCAATCTCCTGTTCCCCTGCTCCTAACATCAGCAGGGAGCGTGGCTAATTTACGAGCGTGGGCAATGCCAACATACTCTCTGAGGAGGGCCCGTTTTAACACCTCCAAATGCTGTAATGCATCCCAGCTGACCTTAATTATAAAAGCATGTGCCTCCCCTGTGCTCTCTCCCCCCCACACCCCGCCCCCCACCTCCATATACAATCCACAAGGCCGGGGGTGTGAGCCAATGCTCTTACCTGCAGAGAACAACACAGCGGCAGCTACGGTAGCAGCTCAATGTTAATAGTTGCATCCTGAGAGGAAATCAATAAAGCTATAAAGGGTGATATCACAGTGTCTGGGCCCCCACGCACACATTCTTCCCATCTCCCTCCCTCCCTTGCTCAGTGGGACCTGTTTATGACGGGTTCTGCTGGTTGTTGGGAGCAACTGAAAGGTCACTGGTATGAGGTTTTGATCCAAGGATGAGACACCCTCCCCGGGAGTGTGGGGTAAATGGTGGAGTGGGACCCCTGACTCATCTGGAGAAAAGTGGATCTTTTAGAGGGCTTATAGCTGCTGTGTGTTGTCAAGGTATCGGAGCATTAGTGTCTGTAAAGGCCCATCGATGCCGCCTGGTTACGATCACAGAAGAATCCCAGGAGGTAAATCGAGGCCTTGCTAAACTGCTGATGAACTGAGGGAGATATTAAAAGACCGACTCTCCCTCTTCTTCTGTCTGTATTGCAGATTTTTGCCCATAATATTGATATACGCACAGCACGGGGCTCTAGCATCATTGGGCTGATAAACTGCTCGTACAATAGATAATCTTTTATGTACCTCCCGTGCACAGCACAAATATTATGACTATTAGTACATTAATTAACTCGCTGGCCTGGGGGTCCTCTGCCCAGCCAAGGTTAAGAGCTTCTTTAATTAAAGATCAATACGGTTTTGCAGTATATTTCTACAGCACCGAAAGAGACACTTTACTGTCTACATGTCAGAATGATGTAGAAGTTCACAAGATATGTGTAGACAGAGATTTAAAGTATAAAATGAGACCATTAGCAAGACACACCTGAGTACCAAGCAAAGCAGGTGAGAAGCCACGGAAAAGTGTTGAGATCAAAGCCCTGCAGACCAAACTCTCTACTGCTACCCGGACGTGTACACTTTAGGATTTAGTCTTTGTTTGTAGAGGGGAAGATGGTGGGGCCCAAAGAGCACACCTTCACGCTCAAGGCACCAAAGTTCCCCTCAGATCACTGTAATCCGCCTGGATTATGTTTGACAGGACAGCACCCCTGTCCGTTCCGGAGTGCAGCCCACAAAGGGTGGCTACAGCCAGAACCTTGACCCTAGACCCAAACCAAGCACTAACCTGCCTCCATCCGTAAGCAGCTTGAAAAATTGGGACCTTTTAACTCTCAAAAGCCTCGCATTGTATCTGGAGCATATTGTCAGAATATTCACAGTCAATTGTGAAGCCTTGTTTGTATTTTTCTGCCATTTATCTAAATGTTTGTTTTTACAAATCCCACTTTTAATTAGCTTAAAGGGGGGGGGGCAGAAATTCAATGACTTTGTTTATTTATGGCTGAATCTTAATAGTTTAAATAAAAAATAGCATGTGTACACACTACATCTATTAGCAAAGAGTGCAAACAGTCAATCAGCAACAAAAAAAAGATTTTACCGTGGAACTTAATTATGTTTGTTCAGTTTTTGTATGCATATTGAGGTCGAAATTGATCCAAAGATCAGCTTTCTGCAAAGACGTCTGAGGCCCTCATAACCAACACTTCACCTGTCCATCTATAAAATGCGCTGTAGCAACACGTCGTGTATTATAGGCAAGAAATGAGGGTTGCAACTGAAGGAGGCGCAATATGATACAGATATCTTAGTCTGTAATACTCCACATACACAACCTCCTATATATTCTCGGTCTTTTTCTTACACATACACTGTTGTACTTTAACAAGTCCACTGGAGGTGTGATGGATCAGTCAGCCTCGCGTATCAATGCGGCCCCGACTCTGGCTTAACCCACCTGGGTCCCTCCGGGCCTGTTGACCAGTCTCTCGTCAAAACCCCACTTCCTCTCCCTCCCACCACCGCCCACACCCCTTTGCCACACAAGACTAAGACAGGTTAAACAGTTAAACACCAGCAAATCCAGCACTGCCCTGTGGGAAATTTGCTTCTAATCCCTAACTTATAGGCACAGAATCAAAGCCAAAAAGCCTGAGCAACAAATCTGATCCTCCCCCTAACAATCTCGGGCCTCTTGGGAGGGCAGGGAGAAGCTCCACAGACAAGCCTGAGATGGATAAATACCTAAATGATGAGACAGTCTGGGGACAGGGGAGTAGTGTCTGGCTATGGCCGTTCACCTCCAATTTGGCATCCGCGCAATGAAAGGCAATTGGGCGGCAGCCCCCACACAGCAGCCAGTCCTTATTATTATATGTTGAAGTGTGGCTTGGGCAATGATTAATGACAGTGTCAGGGCGAAAACAAAGCACAGCGCAAGTTATCGCCAATCCACCTGCTCCTGTGGCCCGATTGGAAGAGAATGGAAAAGAGTGTGAGCAGAGGCTTGATAATGGGAAAGAAAGGGGGAAGAGAATGGAAAGGAGGAGGAGAGAGAGAGAGGGGGGGGGTTGGAGGGTATAATGAAAGGGACTTACTGACCACAACAAGGTGAGAATAGGAAAGGAATGAACAGATGCACACACATAGGAAGACCAGTGCCAAAGTCTGTACACTGTAATTACAAATTCCATCATACATTCAAGATCAAGATAATTCCCAACAACCCCACAAGGATGTTTTCTTTGTGTCTTTAAACTAACCAAATGCCAACTTGCAGGTAGTTTCCTTGTGAGGTGTGAACATGTAGCTTGTGGCTTGCCTGGGTGATTGATTTGACAGACAGAGTGGACTTTCATGGCGTCTGTGTTTGTTACATCCAGGCCCACTGTCCCCTGCTGTATTGGTGTTGACATTTATGAGACATGTCGGAGGGGGCCTGCTAGACCTCACTAATGAGAGAGCTGGGGCTGGCAGTCAGTAGCACAGCCTGACACTGCCATCCAGAGGACGCAGTTGGTATAGCAAGATGGTCAATTACCATGTTTACACTTGTTCCACTTCTGCGATTCTTCGACAGTGCACTAAATTACAATGTCTTACAGATAATCAGAGAGCCTTGATTTAAATCAGGCTTAAAAGTTTAAAAAAAAAAAAAAAAAAAACAGACATTATACACAAACAATTAACTGCTGATTTATTTGATAAAAGTGCCCAATGATGCGGCAGTTAAGAGCGTGCATGCGTGTGGACTCTCCGGACTGTGTGTGTTTATAAGTGTGATCTGCCTTAATTGCAACAGTGAGTTTATGCTCCTGTGTGGCTGACAGCTAACCTCACTATCACACACAGCCCTCCAAATCAGGTCACTGTGTGACACCGACTTGCAGGCACCACTGTGACTGGAATTGGACATTGGCTGGAGAGAGGAGCTGCCCTACATAATGTCACAGTAGAGTACAGTATTTTATTTATGCATACAACTCATCCCTGAGTGTCAGGAGAAAACCTTTGCTCGCTCACGTAACCGGGTAGAGGCGAAAACAGCGATTAGTAACCTGCTCACATGCAGCGAGCCCGCACTATAACCAAAGGGATTAGGACACTGTCTTCTATCTGTCCATTTTAACAAAGAATCAATCTAAGAAACCGTCATCTTTCCATGGTTTAATCCCCATCAGATGATAATATCTGATCCTCACTGACAGTGAAAAATGACACAAAATAAATCCCTGAAATTACACCTTTAAACAATAACACAGCAACTGTCAACTCCAACTAAGAATAAGTGAAAAAATAAGGATTTCAGTCCCCTCTCTCTCTCTTTCTCTAGGTGCTGTCCTCAAAAGCTACAGAAAAAAAAACAACATTAAATATAGTCTCATTTTGACCCTCGTGTGGACCCAAAGACTTTCTCCATTAGAAGCAGGAAATGAAAGTGCACCACCCCCGGCTCCACTAATAAATGTCTCTGCACTTTCCAAAGAACCCCTTGCCACAATGTACACTGTTGCCCTGTTAAGTCTGGTGTCCCCCCTAAAGTGATGCAACAAAAACAGCTTCATGTAAACTATGCCAGATGATATGTAGGCCTTAAAACAAGAAGTAAGCTGTACCAAGTGGAGACTGAACATGCTGATTTGAAGGTCCTTACATCTATTTGCAACCACTTTACCTGCAGTCAATACAGTTGTTATAGCAAATCTATATGTAGAACATGTTAAATTTAGGTGTACATGAGCATGCAATTGTGTTGATTTACAAACACAACCCCCTTAACACACATTTTTGTCATGCCACCTTGGGTTGGCAGCTACATACGTGTGCAACACCTAGTGTATACAAAACTGTTGATTTCTCTGGCCTTTTAAGCCTTAGGATCCGCTCAGAGGCCTTGACCAAGTGGAAGGCACCACAATAGAAGCCCTCACAAAAAGGCTAGACATTTCTAAACATCAAGAAAACTCGGATTTCTCTGTAAACAACCTGTCAATCACTTCCATTAAAAATGTTTTGTCATTTTTTTTTTTTTTTGAACACTTGTTTTGAGACTCCTCCAACTGTATGCTTTATTTGACAGTTCCAATCATGTAACACTGCATCTTTCGGCTGTAAATGTGGCAGGGGTGTCTTCCCTGTGTAGTTTTCCCATAGCAGTGCAATCTGTGGAGGAAACCGTAGTGTTTTTTAATGAGAAGCCGTGGTCTCCTCTTCTCAATAACAGCTCTTGTCTGTCTGTAGCACAGTGCAGCACAGCACAGCGTGCTCTGCTGAAATGTGGTCTGTCTATGTGGGATTGCAGGGGCCCCTTTGAAGTACTGAGCTGCGGCTGTTTCCTTTGTGTGTAACAACTCTAAAAATCAAACCTAAAACCAAAACACCCATAAGAATACCTGAAAGGGGTACAATCTAAAGAGCCATATGTATATGATGCTTTACACATCTCTCCTTTGTTTCATCTCCTCCCCTTCGCCATGATTATGCATGTCTTCTGTGAAGAGCTGCACTGCGTCTGGAGAGCCCCTTGAATGGAAACCGTGAGGTACAGAGAGGCACATTAAAATCCTCTAACGCTCTCAAACGAACAACCTAGGGACAAAACATGAATTCCACGCGGTTTCTCTCCTTGTAGTGGTGCAGCTCAGACAAGCTCACATTTAGCACTGGCTGCCATCTCAGACAGTGGGTCCAGTGGGATGTGTAGCTATGTGTTTATCAGAGGATGAACTTCCTCTTTTAATGTGGCACGTTTCCCCCCCCCCCTCCTCCATTATCTACTCCTTCCTTTCCTTGTTCCTTCCTCTCCCTCCCTCCCTTCCTTCGATTCCTCTCAGACTGTAGTTGAACGTGAAGCTCCAGAGTTCAGAGAGCAAGAAGAGCAACCGTCGCCTGCGTCACAGAGCTCTGCTCTTTGGGAGCTCAGGGTTTTTGTCCCCGTGTAGACGCTGTGGCACACTTACAGGAGTGAGAATGGAGAATATAGAGTTCATGTGATCGTGGCCTACATAATATCTGTGCGTGGCAACTCAACTACAAACATTTTACACGAATTTGATATTTTTCTTCCAACACGATAAATAAAATCTTAAAATTAATTAAAGTCACGATCATGCTAAGGCTTTAATCATACTCAGAAATAGACAGCTGCAGATCATGAATGTTATTCTTTGTGTATTACAACTAGAAAACGTGATGGCAACCTTACAACAGCACCTTTGCTGAAAAACATTAAAAAAAAGACTTCACAGTTAAAAAAATTTAGGTCTACACATATGCAGACTGGGGCAAATTAATTGCTTTTATCAATCGCTGGATCAATCAAATTTTTTTTATATGGCGCTATTCATACAGAGGAGGTAATTCAAAGTGCTTCACATAAAAAAAGTAATAAAAGACTATAAAAAGGAGATGTAGGAGAACAGCTGGGTATTTGTCAACCTAAAGGCTCATGCAGAAAATATATGGATTTAAAAGTTTGGTTAAAGCAGCCTGGGCATAAGGCTTTTTAAACAAATAAAAAGGACCTTAAAAATTCTGAGAGACAATGTAATCAAGCTAGAACTGGTGTTATGTGGCCTCTCTTCTGATTTGGGTTAAAAGCCAAGCAGCAGAGTTCTGAATCAACCTGTTAAACGATGCAGTAGGAAGACCTGGTTAACGAGCACCGCAATAATTGTTGTTGTTGACTTGTTTTTCCGTATAAGAGTTCAACTTTAATAAATTGAATCCTACACACTTACAGTATAACCAAGCTACATTTAAAGACTACCTGGCTTTCTCAGTTACACCTGCACCATCTTCCCTAAATCTTATTACATCCTGATAGGACGCCTCTCTTCCACTGTGAATGACAATGTTGCTTATATATTATATTAAACAGCATAATCTGTACTGGTGTGGTTAAATAGGTTTCAACCCACTCGATCGACATCTCCTACCACTTAATGGAAGTTAGTAAATTGAAAAACAAATGACTTGAATACTTGTGTCAAAACCTCATTTTTAAAGGAAAGCTTGAGTACGGTTATCCTTTAGTAGTCACTAGGTCACTCCCTGCTTCCTATATTGTATGCCCATTTATATCTCATACAAAATCCCATAATTCAATGTTCTGTTTTATTGGTGTCAATTTTCGTATTAAATTACTTCTTACTTGTGCATCTCTAAAGCGCTCAGAGATGTTGTAAAATGATGTAAGCATTTGAAATCTGAACTTACTGCTCACAGTTGAGTGTCCATTATGGAGCACAGGCAGTGGGTGAACGGGTGAACAAGGGGTGGATTTTGGATTAAGCCATTGCTTCTTTGTTATTATTTGATCACCCAATACACACATCATATCCGTTTTATATCGGCAAACTAAATATTTTAACAATGGATATATATATGAATTTACAGGATAATGAAATGTTTCTACAAATATCACTACGAGAATATAAAACCCATAAGTGTGCAATTGCAATCCAATTTCAATGGCGCTCTCTAGTGTACATTTTCCATCACTGCAACTAATGGAACTGATCTCAGCATTAGTCCCTTGAGCACATTGCTTTTTGGTTTTGTTTTGGGTTTTTTGGTTATCCTACTGAAATTCAAGAACCTTCTGGTTATGTTGGTCTTTATGCACTAATGAGGCCAGATGTATAAAAAAAATTTTTTTTTTTAAAAACAGGCAAGTTCAGATGTTTTGACTCCAGACGTCATACGATATAGACGAAGCTAATGGAATTTACAGATTTTTTATTTTTTATTTTTCATCACCCTGTGTCAGTTTTGTTATCTTCCTGCATTAGATACCTCACGGTGTTACTGCGTGAGAACTATAGTATTTCAATACCTATTTCAAAATCCACACTGGAAACCAAAGTGCTGGCTGTGCAGTGTGAATCCATTAGGGCTGCTGCCAGTTTGCTCCTGCGCTATTTTTGGAGTTTTCCTATGGACTATCCCGTGAAATGTTTTTCTGTGAGCAGCGCAGATCAGCCAGCTTGTATATTCAGTCCTCAAGCTTGTTTGAAGTAAATTACAACTATGGTGAACAGGCATTGAGCACCGAGTTCCCTGCAGCTGTAGTATTTCGGGTAGGTCAAATATTTGGGACAGATTCCTCCACAGAGATCAAAAACTAGATCAATCTTAATTTAACATACAAACAAGATAAACAACATGAGTCAGAAATGACTGCAATATACAACCAGTCAGTCATCACTCGTGTATTAACATTTGCGGCGAAACAAGAGTTCACATTACAGTTTTACACAAAGAGGGGGAAAAAAAAAAAAAAAAAAAAACTGTCCAACCTAATTTTAAAGGCTTAAAAAGTGTTCAAGAATATTCACAGACCTTGTGACATATGTCAGCTTTAAAGTCTTGATGCCCCAGGGGTAAACAAAACAATATTTGGCCTCATGAATCCATATCTCTCTTCTGGTAAACAAAGATTTGCCCATTCAAAGAAGCCGTCTGAACTCTGAAGCCAGACGTGTTTGATGTCTGCATATTTTTTTGGCAACTGCATTTCTGACATAATCTAACTGAAATCACAATGATTCCTTCCGCACACGCTGAAAGATGCTGCATTTCATTCGTCATACTTCTAAGTACATTTTTTTTTTTGTTGCGTATAAACTGATATTTCTTTTTTTTTTTTTGAATGTCAATAATAAACAGGGCTGGTCAGCCGCAAGCATTTCTAAACTGAACCTGTGCAGACTCGTGTACGACAGTTCACTCGTGACCTCACCTCCCCCCCCGCCCCCGTCCCGCCCTCTCAGACCAATATTTGTACTTCAACATGTTGGACAGCAAGTGAGCCACTTTCTCAGTTTTGCTTCACTTCAGAGGCCCTGCAGAGACACCCAGGTGTTTCTAATCATTGTGGCTGATTGGACCTCTGCTCAGGTTAAAGGTACACCGAGTTATACAGGAAGGTGCATGATGTCACCAATCTATGTACCAATAGGGGGGGAAAAAACAGCGAGCTGCTCCACCCCGACAAGTTTAACAAACTAACAGGGAGGCGAGACAGATGTCAATCAGGTTCACTGTGTGCACCCCCACACAGTTCACAGCACAGTTTGTCGAAATAAGTGAAGGCACCTGTGTGGCAGCACTCTGAATGTTTATGGGCTTTTATCGTCTCTTTCATGGGCTGCTGTTCAGTCAGTCAGTCAGTCAGTATCTTTAGGTGATAATTGTGTAAATAACATTCTTGTGAAGTTGCACAATTACTCAGTATTTTCAAGTCATTGCCAGAGATCGCCAACAGGCAGATCAATCGCCTGCAGGCAGACAGAGGATAGCAGAGGGCTCACTTTCTTTGCTATCCTTCATTTGAAATATCAGTATAGCTGATCTCACACCAATGCTACTGTCATTAACCTGTATTTTTGGTATTATCAGAAAAATATGTAAATAAAAACAAGTTAGAAAGTTAGGGAGCACAGTCACTTGTACAGTTTTACAATGTTCATTAATGTCAGCTGGGGGGGAAAAAATTCAAGCTTGCATTTAACCACAGGATGTAAATATTGCTTCTCATCAGTCACAAAAACTGACTCTGAATGTACAATGTGGGTAGAAGCCTCCCATCGGACAACTATTTCAGTCATTTATTAGCTCTCCTCCCCTTCCACTATATGCGTTACCATTTTCAAAATAACTATCGCAACAGTAAAAAAAAAAAAAAAACACAACAACAACAACCTCAAAGCTGCCACATGTTGAAAATGGCAGGTTTGACGCAGGCCTGCTGGCATGGTGCGGCTCACTAAGCAACAAGAACTGTCGTACCCAGAACCACAACGGACCAAGATATGAAAAAATAAAAATGTCCCCACATTATATTGGCCAATAGTACTTCTTTTTTTTTTTTTTTTTTTTAAAGAAACATAAACAACAATCATCAATCCTTTAGACTTGTTCTTATAAAGTAAAAATCAATTGGTCAGTGCTCTCTGGTGGACAAACTGTGTAACAAAAACTCTCCAAATTACCAAACTGTGACTTATATACACTAGATTGATCAAGCTACTCTATTCTTAGTTTCTCCCACTACTACTGTCACTAAAAAAATTGCTTGTTCAGCTTTTGGATGCCGAATTGAACAGCCATTCTTTATCTATACCTGCTTTTCCCTGGAGAGCTGCAGCCTATCGCAGCAGATTTTAGGCAAAGGCAAGGAACACCCCAGACATTCAATTTATGTGCAACTAATTGTTGGAGCTCTAGCTCTTCGCCCTCCTCAACACCAAGGTTATCAAATGCAAAGAAAGTTACCGAGGCTCACTCGCCAAACTATTAAGTACACAAACATACATACATACATGACACTATGGGAGGAGTTTGAATGTTCTTTGGCATAATTTTGATGCCAAATATTAAAGCAACAGACAAATGTTTTGCCAAGAAGATGCCACAAACTGACGGTGGAATCAGTTCCTGTGCGTGCTTGCAGATACTGTATATCTGTGATACACACTGCCGTGCCCCTTTCCAAGGAGGTGTGTTAAATGACAGTGACACTCATCCCTTCATAGCGACAGGATGAACACATCACAATGATCAAAGCAACGGGTGACACGCCTTGAGGAGACAGACGTGCGTTTTACACGTCAGGGTGTGGGCTTAGTATCCATACAACAATTCAAACAAACTTTTTCCTCACCATCTATAAACATGTGTTTGTCTCTGATAAAGTCATCTCTTACACACTCTTTCTTATCTGTGTGTCGCTACTGTATGTTGAGAGCTCTTCGCTGGGCCCACAGCCACCAATAAGGCAGCGATTGAATATAAAATGATTTATGTTTATCTTGAAATTAAGGAAAATGCTGCCACAACGGTTCAAATTTAACTTTCTCGTGACTTTGAAGGAAAACTCCACCAAAAATCTATCTTTTGATGGGCCGAGTCAATCCTTGCTTCCTGTGAGTTTGAAAAGTGGATTTGAAAATGTTTAGGGCTCCTTTCCTGCCTGCTCCTTTCTTGTTTGGAAATTGACATTTTGATTGGCTTTTTGTATATATATATATATATAATCTGGTGATTGTTTTCTGAATTAAGCAATTATGCCTGACTGTTAAGAACAGAAAACAGGAAATGATCTCACATCTAAGAAGCTGGAATCAGGATATTTTATTATTGTTTTCATCAAAAAATAACTCAAAGCAATTAATTGATTATCACAACAGATAGCAATTTATTTTCAAGCAGCTCTACACATACTATCTTGCATCTAAAATAAAATCTGACCATTTTACTGGATGTTTTGATATAATTTCTTGATCATCAATCATTAGTCAGGTGAGTATAGAAAATGCATGTTAAGACCATGACCTCAGATTTTTTTTTTTTTTCCTAACATTCAAAAAGTATGCAAATAAGGCTGCCAATGAAACTTTAGACTTTTTTTTTTTTTCCACGCAAAGCTAACTTAAATATCTAAATACAACTTATTCAACTTTACACTGCACGCCAAAATTGACTGTTACCCAAACTGATAAATTCATTCAATCAAACCAGAAGCTAAAGCTAAAGCTACATTTTGGACCACACTGCTCCAAACATGAAGAATCCTGACGAAACTCCGTCGAGCTTAAATAGCCTTTCTTTGATCGGGAACTTTGTGCATTTCCTCATTAGCACCAGTCATCGTTCTCGATGCAACCCTTACATTTTGATATAACTTCGAGTTTTCCCATCAATTCACGTGCGCGCATATTTGAACGCAGCCAAGTTTACGCTTGCAGAGGAGCAAACTCTCAATCCTCAAAGACGCAACATGCTCCCGAACAATCAGCGTTCACAAACATTTACCGACGTTTCATAAATACCGTCGAAGACAAAAACAACACGACAGCAGCGGAGCACGCAGACGACAGAAATAAACAAAAACGAGGTCTGTAAATTAAACTTACCGCGAAATGTCAAATCCTGTTGACCGGCCGGCTCTTCCTCTGCTGAAGACATTCCTGAAATAAAATCCCGTTTCTTTCGTTTGCAAATTTCGCCCTCCAGAATATTTTTGTTTGTTTTGTTTGTACTACCACTTCATTATAAAAAAAATAAAATAAAATAAAATAAGTTTGTTTCACACCCTGCACTCATTGGTTTTCTTGTGGCTGTGTTTGACTTCGCTTGCCGGGCAGTGCAGACGCTCTTTGCTGAACGAAGCCAAGGGAGAGACGCACTTGTTGCCTCTGCGAAGGTAAAATGACTTTTATTTTTTATTTTTTTTGTATACTTGTTTCCTTAATAATATATAGCACAGAAACGGCGTAGGGTAGATTACTTGCGGGTAAAACACGGGCCTGACGCAGACCCACTCCTGTATTTAAAGGGTTGCACCGTGCGCGTGACGCGGAAGTCGGACCGTCAATCAACCAATCAAACTTGGCTCCTGCCTTTCAAACAGATATCACTATCGTCAGCTTTTCCAATCTTCTCTGGGAGGTTCTTGCAGCAGCCTGAAGCGTAATGTTGGAAAGCATTACCAAATGTTTTTGTTCTGCTTTGGGGACAAGCTAAAAGAGAATGGGCCATCTTGGTTCATAAACCGATAGCATTTCTGAGAGGTGGTCTGGTGCAAGGCATTTTAGAGTCCCATAAACGAATCAAATTATTTTAAAATCAGTACAAAAATGAACAGGTAGTCAGTAAGACTTTAAAATGGGCGTAATGTGCGCTCTCCTTTCGGTTTTAATGAGCACTCGTGCAGAAACATTTTGAATTCATAGAAGCTGATGTGTTGCATGCTTTGACTAGAAAGTAGAGTGTCACAATAGTCCAGCTTGGTAGTCATAAAAGCACAAGTCGCTCTATGCTGCTCAGTGAGAGAAATGGCCTCACTTTGGAGATGCTATTTTAGATAAAGGCCTCAAATCCTATTCACATTAAGATTAAAATCATTTAGACATATGGTAGCCTACCAAAGACACAAATTGAAGTGTAATTGCATTTATGCAAATTAGGCAAAGGTGAAGGATGGGAGTAGCCTTTGTTTTACAGTGGACTCACAAGTGAAATAACAATAAGTAACTGCAATTTAGGTGTTGCAGTGCTACTTTTTTGCTATTGTGCATGTTGGCTCTTTAGCATGACTAACAGCCCACGTAAATGGACCAGAGAGTTACACCTGTGGCTTTCCCACCAAGTCAAAATGCCTGTGCTGAAAAAGTTCTATAGAAGGATTGAAAAAGTGTTTCGAACACTAATTCTGTAAATAGAGTGTGTTTAAAAAGTCATGCTGCTGTTGTGCATGCTGCTTTTTTTTTTTAATTATTATTGTTGAATACTGTTGCAAAATGGTGAGTCCAGGAACCAGCTCTTTGAGAGATATAAAAGCATGAGGGAGTTTCAAAGTGAAAAGTTTCTGTCATGCATTATTTTGCTTTTATGCAAAGCGATATATCCATTGTGGCGGCACAGTGGTGCAGTGGTTAGCATTGTCGCCTCACAGCAAAAAAGGTTCTGGGTTCAAATCTGGGCCTGGGCCCTTCTGTGCAGAGTTTGCATGTTCTCCCTGTGTCTGCGTGGGTTCTCTCCGGGTACTCCAGCTTCCTCCCACCATCCAAAAACATGCACCTCAGGTTAATTGGTGGTTCTACAAATTGTCCTTAGGTGTGAATGGTCTTTGTTTCCATCTGTCTCTATGTGTTGGCCCTGTGATGGACTGGCGAGTTGTCCAGGGTGTACCCTGCCTTCACCCAATGTGAGCTAGGATAGGCTCCAGCCCCCCGTGACCCTGTTCAGGATAAAGCTGGTATAGATGATGGATGGATGTATCCATTGTCAAAACTCAATGGAGCAGTAAAGTATATTAACAATATAGAATTCCAAACAACCAATGATGAAGCACAATCTGCAACATAAAATATGTATTTTAACCTCTCCCCTAAAATGTGTCTCAAAGACTAAAATACATTGTATGCATTAATGAGAATAAACCAGATGTTATTAATAACCTGCTTGGGTATTCTATGGTCATGTGTTGGTATTTTTTTTAATGAATTATGTAGCCTACTATTGTATTTGTAGATGTGACTTTTTTTCTATCATAGTATGTAGAGCTGTACATAGATAGAACTGTAAAAAAAAAAAAAAAAAAAAAAAGTACTATGTTTGTGTAATGTGTGGTTTGGATCATAAAAGTTTGCATTTGGTCATCATATGATCACATTTCCATTCATCTGGGGAAATAGCCAGTCGGTAAAAGGGTTCAGAATCAATCATTTTTGTAATCAGCAACAGCTGTTTGGTCATTTGGAATGAGCAGAAAGCACATTCCCATCTGCAGCTGATGATTATTTGCTTCATAAAGTAAACTGACAAATACTTCTTGAATCTATACTGGTATATAAGTCTAAGTTAGAAATCAGTAGGAAATGCCCAATACACTTTCCTAGAGCCAACGTCTTTGAAGATATGCTTTCAAAATGACAAAGACATCCAAATCTTTATCCCTAAAGAGATGGAACTAAAGAATGTTTTGCATCAATCAATAATCAATTGATTCTCAAAGTCGTTTTTGATTATTGGTGAATAATAAATCAATTACTCAACGAAACAATTGTAATAGTTGCAGGTTTAAGCCAAAGTGTGAATTCTCTATTTCATAATTTCCCCAGACATTACTTTTACACGAATAACAGTTTTATTCTATGTCTTATATATATTTAATAAATTATCTGGCACATTGGCTTCTTGTGCTGCAGTACATTGCGGAAATGATATTAACGTAAATGCAATAATTCATTATATTTTGAACAGTTTTTGAACAAAACACCTTCAGCCACAGGGGGGTGCTAATGACAATTATACTGCCTGTTTAACTGTCCGCTGAGCATTGTCTTTGAGGGCTGATAAGACCTTTTGTTAAACTCGGACTTGTTGCTTTGAGGCCTCGTTCCAGACTTGCATTGACCTTGTGTTAACGTGAATATATGTGTGTCAAATTATGCTGTTCAACCCCATACCAATAACCTGATGAAGAGATTACAGTTACATTACTGTCTCACGGTACATTGCAGGATCTTGTCTTCACTTGACCACCTTCGTTTGGAGGCTTTACGTCACCTCCCTAAAAAAAAACTGGACTGAATCCGTCTGGATCACGGCCTTTACTTAAGCATTGTATTCTGTTGCACATAATCAACAACATTGCATTAAAATCTGCAGCCACTTAGTGGCAGTATAGGCCAAAAGATAAAGACTGGCAATGAAGAGGTTCAAATTTCACCTAGCAACAGGGTTGCTGCTTGTTCATTCACACACCTACATGGTTACACGTGATCCCCTTCCACTTTCACATGTACAAACAATCCATCACAAGTGCATACAAGCAAAGTAGCTCAGGTACACCTGGATATAAATAGGCTATGTACAGGCTGATTATTAAAAAGCCCTTATTCATCTACAAAACTATGATGTATGATGTATTTGGATGAGCAGTTGGTCTGTACACGCATATATATTCATGAAATCAAATCAAACAAGTGAAAATCATAATACACTAGCAGAGCAGGCAGCAGTAAGAAAAAGCCGTGTCCATGTGACACCAGAGCCTTGTCATACAGCCCAGTGCTACTGTCAGCCCACATAAAGCCACTTTCACAGTGAATGGAAACACTTTGATTTAGCTTTCAGGCCGGTCAGAGTCAGTGCAACAGTCCTTAATAGTAGAATTACTCCCGCCACTTTCATCCCTATGTCTCCTACTTTCCTCCATTCACCCTCACTCACGTCTCTGGTTTTTCTCCCACCCTGTTTATTTTCCCGTTTAAAAAAGCAGGCCAGAGATTCCGGTGCTGTGTACGAAATTAAAAAGGCAATGCAAAAATCAGTTGGCTCTGCAAGTCTTAAGACCGCCATGCAGTAAATTGGCCCTGAATGACAGCATTATGTGGACTGTCTGGGTTTTTTTTTACATACTTCCTCTTTTTTGAAAAAAGAAAATAAAAAACAAACGTTGGTGAATCTGGAGTGCACAACAGATGTTTTCCTTTCTCTAAAATAATGTCAGGGGACTTTTGACAGAAAGCAGGCTTTGTGGTATTAATGGCTAAAATGATAGAAAACAAAGCTTTTGTGTTTTTTGATAATGCTTATGGGAATAAATAATAGTTGCGTTAACTGAACCCATTTTCTGGAAAATTCCACCAAAAGATGTTTTCATACATTTTGACTCTTTATATGAACAAACTTCATCATGATTGTCGAATTTGTGAGAAACCTGTAGGAAGCAGACTAATTAGTCCCTGTCAATTAAGAGACCCAGTTTTTCAGTCTGCTTGTGTGCTGGCGGGTGACAGACATATAAACCATGAAGACCAACTTCCCCCATACTTCCAAAGCTCTTTAATTAACTCTTTGATCTGAGTGCTATGTTGTGAGCTCAGGCCAGAGGCAGCTTGGAGGGCCAGGGAGAGAATGGATGAGGTTTTATATAGAGCACACCACAGCAGGAAGAGAGGGAAATGCTGACTTACTTATTTGGACTAAAATTAAAGTTTAGATTTGTTTACTTTCATTTTAGTTTGGTATTGTGTAAATCCTGGAATGGTTTACACTGTTTGATGCTAGCACTGAAGCTCAGCTAAGTGCATATTTATAGTGTTTTTTTGGTGTGTTTTTTTTTATTTTTATTATCTCTACAGCAAAATCTGCATTGTGTTGCATCTCATCCAAATTTCTGTGCCATGTATTAAAACGACATGACACTGACTGGGTCACTCACACGCTATTTGTAAAGGACTTGACCCTCAGTGAAGTAGACTTCGATTTGAGGGGGTTGAAATGAAGGGGCAGCAGATCTGGCAAGTTTTAAAAGGAGCAGTAAGCTTGCTTTGTTGGTTGGAATTTGCAGCACCATGGAACGACTTAATAACAATGCGTGAAGCAATGAAAATTACACAGCTCCTGCTCGCAAGGAAAAATTAATTGCTCTCAGGTTGCACTTGGAAGAGAAGTTTGTTCATTCAAGCACTTGTGTGCACACACACAACACACACACACACACACACACACACTCTCATGGGCAAGCAAGAAAGCACATTTACACCCCCCAACACACACTCATGGGCATGCAGACACAGAGGTGCACCTGGAACCTTGGCTCTGAGCAAAACCAGGCCTTAGCATTGGATGTGAATCCATTTGCTCTTGTGTGTGTGTGTGTGTGTGTGTGTGTGTGTGTGTGTGTGTGTGTGTGTGTGTGTGTGTGTGTGTGTGTGTGTGTGTGTGTGTGTGTGTGTGTGTGTGTGTGTGTGTGTGTGTGTGTGTGTGTGTGTGTGTGTGTGAACCTGCAGCTCTCCTGTGCTGTGCAGTGAAGAGAAGAATTAGGGCCTGGGCCACATTCCAGCCCTGCCTCCCTGGGTGAGAGACAGTGTTCAGCATTCCTCTGCCTGCCTATCAGGCCAGGTGCATTCCATAAGACACACACACACACACACACACACACACACACACACACACACACACACACACACACACACACACACACACACACACACACACACACACACACACACACACACACACACACACACACACTCTCTCTCTCTCTCTCTCTCACAGTTAGACAAATGCAGCTTGACAACACACATTTATGTTCAATCACAAATACAGCATGTGAAGGCCTGTATGTGTGCATACAAACACTTACAGGTGATAGGGTAGAGTTATGTCTATATTTTGATATTTTTGAATAGAGCTGCATGACAACATGACATAACTCTGTGTATACTGTACATCCATATGCCACCTTGCTTGCATAAAAGTGTACTTTAAGCAAGACCACGACACTATCAATGCAGTGTTGCTGTTGTTGGCTACATGGTGTGAAAACATGATCTCTGCCGCTTTAATTCTTGTATGATTCAATCATTTTTAATGCATGGATTTTTTTTTTCTCTCTTTGGAGGAGGTTGAGCTATTTAAAGAGCAGGGGCTGAATACACTGTGAATGTACAGCCAGCCTCTTTTTGAAGTTCATATGGTGCTGCATGCACTGTGAGTCACTCATGACAGTGCAGACGGGGGTGGAGTGTGTGTGTGTGTGTGTGTGTGTGTGTGTGTGTGTGTGTGTGTGTGTGTGTGTGTGTGTGTGTGTGTGTGTGTGTGTGTGTGTGTGTGTGTGTGTGTGTGTGATGTGTGTGTGTGTATGTGATGTGTGTGTCCTTATCCAGGTCTTTCCTTTCATTTATCAGAGATTTGCTTCACTTCTGTTCTCTCTATACTTGACAAGAATAAAATGGAAAATGCCAGGTTGTCTTTGAGGGAAGGAAACCAGCGCAGATAGAAAGGATGTGACTCGGGTGAGGTACACAAGTGAAGCAGGTAATAATGATTAAATGGGATGTACAGATAGACAGAAGAACTAGAGTCCTTATATTGATGTTCGCCTTATGTAAAGTCTAGTTTCATCTATAGGCTTGGACCAGTGTAATGGCCCAACAACCCCAGAACAAAAGCTCTATTCAATGATAACCGACTGCTTCCCTTCCACAATATTCCTCCATCAGACAGAGAAAAGGCCTCTTGGTTACTGTTTGACAGGCACAGGACTCCAAAGCTTTACAAAGTCCTTAATCAGACCACCACTCTTTGTCACCGTTCCGCTTACTTCCCCTATTCTTGCATTCCCTATCACTATCCTTACCCTTTTTCTCCTTCCTCATCTCTCATCCTTCACCTCCCTCCCTCCCTTTCTTCCCCTTTACATCCCAGTTCATGTCTGCTGGTTGCAAGCCAATTCCCGCCCTTCTCCCACTCACCCTCTACCCCCCTGCTCAGCCCACTTCTCATCCATTTCCATGTGGCGACTTTTCATCAGTGAAGTGGCTTCCTGGCCCCGACTACCCCCACCCCACCTACTCCCACTGCTACTCACTGAATGGATGCAGCATTAAGCAGAGAGAGAGAGAGAGAGAGAGAGAGGCTGAAACCGTCCTTCCTTCTTCCTTCAAGCGCCACCCCTTTGGCTGTCGCTGAAGTGGTATGTTCCACAGCGAGGACTGCAGAAATTGAGAGAGCACATTGTTTGTAATCTGGCATTGCAGGGGTCACTTCCTGACTCGTGTGTCCGCTCTCCGAGCCCCGCGCCGATACCCCCCCCCCCATCCCCCTCCCTGTGTGTCCATCCATTGGCCAAGTAGCCTAGGGCTTTTGGACAAACCCTGTTCTTCCCCTTTTGTGTAGGAATGCTCCAACATCTGAAAACAATCAAATAATCTGGGCACAATGCTTCTCTTTATGGAGGGGTGCTGGTGGTTCCCAGATGAGCGGGAGGATTAAGTGGAGGAGGCCACAGGGGAGAGAAAGATGGAGATGGGGGGGCTACACAGCTGAAAAGGGGGGGGGGGAATAAATTGTTACAAGAGTTTCATAGCAAAACACGTGTGTGTGTGTGTGTGTGTGTGTGTGTGTGTGTGTGTGTGTGTGTGTGTGTGTGTGTGTGTGTGTGTGTGTGTGTGTAGATATTTTGAGGGAAGGGAAGTTTTAGGAACAGACAAGACGCCTGAACACACTCCTCCGAAGAGTAATATGAGGAGTCATGTGTGACTCAGAGTATTTCAGTCATTGCTTCCTTCTGATTTGATGTTAAATGGAAACAGTAGAGGTGAAATCATAATTCTTTCATATTTTTTTCACAGAAAAGAAAAACTTTCTTTCCAATTTTTGCACATTCAATTAAAGGCCTACAATAACAGTTCAAACTTTTGGGAAATAAGTTACTTTAATTCATTTTTGAGAGAAAATGACATCAGTCATAGCTAATAATATGAAGACACTGCAAGCACCAATTTAGCTCTGCTTAGCATAAACACCGGAAACCAAGCCCCTGAATGACGTTGGGCGTTTGTCACAGTGGCCAGACTGTGCTACTACAACTTCCATATTCATCTCCTGATTTCCACTGGCCTAAAGAGCATTTTTCTCTACACACAATAATTGTAGCGGGTTTGTTTGAGTGTTACAAATCCCATTTTCCCCATTCATGTATAGAGTCAACAGAAAGTCAGCCATACTTTCCAGCAGGAGTCTCTGTTGTGCATGCTATGCTGGTTCAGCAGGGGGAAGGACACTTTTTATTTCTGTGTAGAACCTATACGGCATATCCCTACAACCTACGCTGTAGCCTGATGCGCACCTCCACAGAAATATAACTAGAAGTTGCAGCACCACATACTGCAACAAGTTTGGTCCGCTTGGTGGCTTTGCATTTGTTTATCTATGATAAACAAATGTTGGCAGCCAAACACAGAAAATTTACCCTGATTCTGCCTCTGGCGGTTCAAAGGTCATGTCCTCAGATGACTTCTGTCTTTTCTGCATTGCTGCAATTTAGGTAAAAGTAAATGTTGTTCGACATTTAACTGGGCCAACTCCACATCGCAATTGTTTGAAAGAAGAAAACTCAACACAGTGGCATAGAAACCCCACTGCTGTCCAGTGTTTTGGTGGTGTCATTGCAGATCGATAGACACACAAATGCACAAGCATAAATACTCAAAACAGCACAGGTCACTTGCGTAGGCTACAGTGCAGCCTCTGCATAGAGCTTACATACAACCATAAATCAAGCTTTATGCTTTCTAGTCCCAAAACTGGAGAAGCATGTGGAACGTCCGATTACAACAAGGGGGGAAACCTTTTGAGCAAATGCACCACTGAGCAGCTTTAATTCAATTGAATGATGCGCAATATTTTAATCAAGTATCCAGTTTGCCCTTAATACACTGATACTCAAAACACTGAAAGATATGGCCCTGTGAACATAACCTATTAGCAACACTAAAGCTGGAAGGTGATGCAACAAGTCTAAACGTTAATATCGTGCTGTGGTTACAGGGTTATGTGCCCGATATTTTTTGGGCTCACTGACTGCTGGTGGTAGCTTTGTATGAAACATACAGTCATGATAGTGGTATTAATCTTCTCATTTAGCTTTAACTTGGTCAGAAAACCAATAAGCATATTAAAAACTCCAACTATTACTTTATGGTCATTGTAAAAACAAAAAAAACAATTAGAGATTATAATAGAAAAATTCTGTCTTTGTAGTCTCTTTCTGCTGTCTTTTATGTTATATACATAAATGCACACACACACACACACACACACACACACACACACACACACACACACACACACACACACACACACACACACACACACACACACACACACACGTGCCCACACACACCAAGCTTCTTCTGTCTCTCATGCTATTCCCTCTCATCCCCTTGAGAATGGTAAATAGTCATCTGTAACTTCCCCTCCAACACATTCATTAATTCCCTCTATCCTGTGGGGCTGGATGATGATTACAGGGAAGCCAACTGAAGCCGCCCAAATAAACACCCCTCAGGCAGGAAGAAAGGCCTGTCCACCTCACCCTAAACACAGCTTCCCCAGCTAGATCAGGTTTCAATCAAGCCCACGCACAACATGCAAACAATAGGAAGTAACAGAGTCTCGAGCACAGAAAAAGCTAACTGTGGCTGAAACCAATTTAGTTTGCCATTTTTTTTAGTTGAGACATTAGCGACTGGTTTAAATGTAGTCTACTGTACAGCAGAGTGTTCAACCGTATTCCAAGTTTTTAATCTGATAAACGTCTAAAGTGGAGTGAAAGACTATGTTAGCCCCAAAGTATATAATCTGCAACATGTAAAGAGATGTTCAATGTAAAGTATGAAACAGACTCTTATGACTTTACTCTTTGTTCACATAGCTCAAATTCTGGCAGTTTAAAGTATTTTGATTGTTCTAGAGATATGTTTCTGTCAAGGGCTTTGCAGCCTTTATGACCTTCCATCTGAACCAACATCCTTGTGCACGGTAACAAGACTGGCTCTTTAAGCTTGACATACTTAACTCATCTCTCTTGAAAGAGGGATGGATTTGTCTCATTCTTGAAACAAAAAGAAAGAGAATCCCCTCCTGCTGCTTAAAAGAGAGATTTCAGAATGAGTATTCTGAAGACAATTAAACAAGGTAATAAAACGTTGCATCCGGTTCTATGCTGTTCATACAGTCAGAAAAAGAGAGAGAGCTAGTTCACAAGCACATCAAGCACGCCTGAAGGCCCTCACACTTCCTTCCCCTCTAGCCACTACACCTTTTCTACTCACCACCCTGCAATTAGCTTGCCTAAAAGTTGCTGGCTTCCGAGGCCAGGCCCACACTAATCATAGGTATGCATTGTTGTGTTCAGCTGCCAGGCCTTTAAAAATCAGCACCTCTTGTTTAAGCCACACCTCCCGGCCCAGATTGCCAAGACTTCACTGTCGTTGTCCCATGGGGCTGACAGATAAACTGGAGAGGATCTTTTCTTGAAACTATATGTTTCAGCAAAAGTTGCAGAATGGTTCAAAGTAATTAACTCAGAAAAAAAGGAGGTACAACAGGAAGATTAGGTTGTTAACCAAGAGCTGTCATCAGCTATCTTGAGTCATTCTTTCTGGATGCCCTTGGGTCTCTGCAGACTGAGCTGTATGGTGGCAACTACACAGACACTGAATTTCCTTTCCATAGTGACTGTACAAAGAGAGGCCTTCACTTCTCCACTCTTGTGACCAGCCGCTGTCTATGCTGCTGGGAGCTGGTGATCACATCACCTGTGTTCTGAGGTCATCATCTGATTCCAGTCTTTAGGGCCCACAACTAGGAATGACTCTCCTCTATACAGAGTCCACAAGCCAAGCCACTCCTAAAATGTATAAATTTCATTGCAAAATACCAAAATACCAAAACAAATTGCTTTCATTTTAAAGAAGGATAGCACAAGCACACATGCCAAGCAAAATGTTCCACAAAAATAAGTTTGTTAAGTTTTGAATGACAAAAAAAATGATGTACAGTTCAAACGTATGCTATAAAAGGTATTTGGACACTGAATCGTGGCTTTACACAGTTATAATGTTTGGACATGAAATTAACCTTTTTTTTTTTTTTTGCAAACTCCTTACCATTACATCCATATAGGTTATGTTTACACTCATCCAACAATGACACACATTTTAAAAACTGTCTGTGTGTGGGTCTTTTTGCAAGTTTATTCCTTTGGGCTTATTTCCAGTTTCCACCGAATCACTCTCCATCTATATCCTAACTCAGTGATCCATTTTGAATGAGTTGTAAACTGAGTTTTGTATCTAATTTATTTCTGAAGTTTTCCTTTTTTTGGATTTCGCTCACAATTATGCAGCCCAATCTACTGCTGGTCTTTCTGGGTTTGCAAGTGCGGCTTATATTCTCCTTCCCAAGTCCTTCACTTTTCAACTTTCTGATATCATATAGTTTTAGTTATTTGATGATCTAACAAGACATGAGTGCGGATATGGTTGATCCTTTCGCTAAGCTCTATTGTCTTTGCCGTTTGTGCAGTTGCTTCAACAATTTTCAATATACATTATAGTGGATATCTAAAGTTAGTTGGTCTTAGGTCCACATGGGTGCCACCAGAGTAACGACAGGTGTAGTTCAACACATTTAAATCTGACAATCAGAACTGATCCGAATTCTTTTTTTGTTCCCATTTAAAGGGTTAGTTCGTGCTTTCTCATGTGACAAACTGATTTAGTTGTTTCAGCGGGAAATATTTCATTAGAGTTGTGGAAAATTTGTGCTCTTAAGGATTAAGCCGGGTGATCTGATGTTTTATGAAATGAAATATGAACATCATGTAAATTTGCTGACAGTCTTGCTGTCTAAATATCTTGTGACGCATCTGTATTTTTCAATAAAACACATTTTAAGTCGTACCTCATATACCGAGTCAGAAAAGAAAGGTCTCAAGTTCAAAGTGGTATGACAAGTCAAACGAATAAATAAATAGTTTTCAAAATGTGTATCAGTGCTAGAGTCAAAGAATGACGACAAAACATGACATAACACAAGTCACATCACACTATGATATGCAAATCACTTCACCCTTCTTCAAAGTCAAGTTCTGCTGAATGAGGTTTTTGTTGCACTAAACACATCCTTTATTCTGCGGGGACTTGTCAGCAATAGTAATGCTAGGCTTGTTTGCTGCCTTAAAGAGAATTGTGATGACTCTAATTGCATTTGGTGAGTTGAGTCAAGGGACGTCTCTGTTAGCTAAACATCCTGTTGCCCTGTTTAAGTACACTATGTTGTGTGTTCAGTGTGTGAAAAACACAGGAAATGCACAAGGGTCATCCACATTTGTGAGATGAGAAAGAAGGCTGACTTCCTGAACTTTAAATACTCCAAAGGATAAAGGCATGCTGGTGGGAAAACTCATTCTCATGGTTTTTCCCGCTCTATTTGAAACAAGGGACACTTCATTGGATTCATATGCTTGATCATGACCATGATAATTTAAAAAGAAGCAAAAACAAGTGGCCACGTTTGGTAAAAAAAAAAAAAAAATCTTCTGTGACTTGATTATCCAATTTAGGGCTAGAAATACAGACTATTTCTGTAAATAAATGCATAAAACATCCATACCAGGCTGTTATTGGTATTTTTGACACAACTCACCTTTGCTCTCAGGCAGCCATCAGTGTACACGTCAGACAGAAAATCTAATTGAATACCAAAGGAAGTCCACAATATGTGTCAAGGCAGTCCATGTGAGGGTTGTGCATGCATGGGTTGTCTATGTACAGTGACACAGAGGGGTGTTTTATATGGCTGCAACATAAGGCTGTGGCACAAGCTGTATGAAAGCCAGGGAAACACAAAGAAACTTCTCACACAACATGCTGTCACTATGACAACCAGGCAGAATCATTTAGCCTGATCTCTTGCCTTTCCACACAGCACAGAAATCCAATAGCATTTAAGTCTTACGCAACCAGGCCTCCGATTCGCTCTGCAAGGCTTTTAACACATTTGCAAATAAGATTCATAGATGCAAACATGGATTTTGCTGGTAACTTATTATTTTGGATGGTGCTCCAGCCGCCTGGAAAGTGTTTGGGGTGCAAGGTGGGGCAGCTTTAACTACACAACCGGGGCTACTTGCATGTGGTTTTAGTCCCTTTACCAAATTTGCTTGTGATAGTTTAAAACCCCCTATTTGGGGCACAGAGGGTTATCTCTCTCTCATTCATAATTTAATTTTTTTTTAATTTTTTTTTATTCACTACAGGCAATTGCAGTACTGAACCAAAACACACACTGCTATCCCCAAATAACCCTCACAATAATTATTTCAGAAAATATCCTCATTTTTATGAATTGCCTTTTCTCTGCCTTTCATGTTACACCATGGCGTGGAGCTACGCCTGTTTGTACTATCACTGAATAATGAATACACAGTCGTCTGAGGTAGAAATACTGCCTTGGCTTTAACCACATAAATCGTGAAGAGGGTCTGATGTAATTCCACGTGCTGCAGCAGAGTCTCGCTTGTGTACGTCTTACAGCGCTTCCCCGCAATTTTGAATCGGCATTTTCAAAAGTGGTTCGGCCGCGGTCGATCACCATAAAGCTGCTTTATGAAAGAAAACGAGCGAAAATTGTTAATGGCCGAGAGTGTGTGTGTGTGTGTGTGTGTGTCAGCCCAAGTCCTTCCTCCAGATTATTTTCTACTTCGCGTGCTACTATCACACAGACGCTTCCCTCTCGTATCAATGCGTGATTGAAGGGAAACTTCTTTTGGGAAGTGCGGGGACTACTTTAGGCCAACTTACGGAAAGAAACATGACTAATTTACCGCACACGGCTGAAGAGGAACGCACTTTTTTTGTTTTTGCACGATACGCTATACTCTTTAAACAGATACGAGAAACGCAGTGCCGGGCGAGCGTATTTGATCGCAAGAGTGTTGTGTTTTTACTACGTCGCGGAAGGATCTAATTTTCTCAAGCGAGGGTCGACACATCCGCCCAGTTTTCCGATGTTTCATTTCCCCCCCGAGTTGAAAATGGAGTTCGATTAAAGCAGATGTACACCAACTTCTCAAGGCAATTTCAAGTCTGGCTGGGTTTTTTTTTTTTTTTTTTTTTTTTAATTTTTTTTTTTAAATTTTTTTTCTTACTCTGCGCGTCAGTATTTGATATTGAAAACAGTTGAACCCCCCTTTTTTTTTTTTTTTTTTTTTTTTTTTCGGGCTTTGGATGCCTTTACTGCAAAAAAAAAAAAAAAAAAAAAAAAAAAAAAATAACTCGGACACGTTGACGGAGCAACGCTGCACGGCGCTTTTTCAAGTGTTGTCCCGGACCCTGAAGTTGGCGAATTGGATGCTCGACAGCCGGCCATAAATAACCTGCCAAACCTTACAGCCTACAACCGTTTCTACATTTTTTGAGGATCTATTCACATTTTTTTTTTTTTTTTTTTTTTTTGCAAGCCGGGGGGATCTTGTGTTTTGTTGAAACGGGGGTGTGTGTGTGTGTGTGTGTGTGTGTGGTGGGGGAGCGAGAGAGAGAGCGAGAGAGAGAGATGATGATGATGATGATGATGATGGCGGTGGCCCGTTTGTTGTTGGGGTCGGATTTTACTTCCAGGGAGGATAAAATGAATCAACGATTGTCATTCCTCCTCGCGATTTAACACTTAGTCCCCAAAAAAAAAAAAAAAAAAAAAAAAAAAAGCCAGCAAAGCTAACGTTGCGCTAGCTTCACTTGGTGCTCGCAGGGACCGCTTAAAGTTCAGGCATGCCCCCTTTCCGTACCTCGTTTACTTTCTGTCCAAAATAAGAGGGGGGTAATTTCTGCGTGTGAAGGAAAATGGTGATATTTGTGGTATTTTATCCCGCCGTCGCTGCGTCGTCGATGCTATTGCTAGGATTTGGATCCCCGTGAGGAAAAAAATGAGTGAAGATTCAACAAATCCAAACAACGAGTGAGTACTGTTGATATATATCTCTCTACATTTTCCCCCCATTTACACGTACAGCTTCAATAATAAGCGCTCGTATCTTCAGATACTAACAAGACGCAGTCCTCAATGACATTTCTAACCGCGCAACGCTTATATTTCATCTTTTTTTTTTTTTTTGCTTTACTAATATCAACAATAAGAAACGCAGACTTCTTTTTTTTTATATTAGGATATGAAGGCTAATGAAAAAAAGGGACTAACACTATGAGGTTAAAAGGAACAATCTGATAGAGCCATACTTCCAAAAAAAAAATACTGTAATCCCAACTATGTTTTCTCTTATGCTGCTTCAATTCATATTCGGCCACAGCATTGTAGGTGTAGTAACGTTTGCCTGCGTGTGATTAAATAAACTGTACGATGATATTTGTGTTTGCTGTAAAGAGTGGCAGTTATAGTAGACTCAAGACAGCAGTAATTCAATCTAAATGTAATTTTGCACAAACGCCCGTTCAGTACATCGCGATCACACAAGCGTTATATTGACAATCTGTGTGAAACTGCTGTCCGCCATGATTTCGCCACAGAATCGTAGATTAAAATCCTGCAGATCACGTTTGTCTTTAATGAAAGCCCTTCGTGCTTATTGCGGCATTGAAAAGCTGAAGATGCCATTTTTTTTTCTCAATCGCACTCATTTACATATCACAATCTCCATTCATAAAAAAAAAAAAAAAAAAAAAAAAAAAAAAATCATCACATTCACGCCCTAATCCCTCACAACCCCGCGGACATGAACTGTAATCTGGACATGTAGTGGGGTTTGAAACACGTCGCGCCCATTTCAAATCGCGTTTTAGGGGTATGGTTTTAATGGGCTGATCCCTTGTGTGCGCTTGTTGACAGTCAGTGAGAAATATCTGCTTCGGGAGGTGCTGCGGTCACATGATCCCCTCCATTCATAAAGTACCTGCCTGCCCATTCACAGCACTGTACACTGTTTCGCATTGCACCGACGATCACACAATGGTCACATTTTCTGCATTTACTCTACAATACATCGCATATAAGCGCCGGTGCTCGTGTGTTAATCCTTTATTTGACTTAAGCGTGGTGTTTAAGCGACACTATCTCCGAGAATTTTCTTTCATAATGTATTTGTCACAGAGGAAGTCATATGCCCTTTTCAGCCATTCATAGTGTCACGCTTTAATGTTTGAAACACACCCATGTTTTGCCCCATTCCTATCTGGCCTTTGTGAGAATGATTGATTTAATGCATGGAGGTTTTGTCCTTGAAGTACACTTCTTCTTTTTTTTAAATTTTTTTAATTTAAATTTTTTTTTTTTTTATGTAATATATGTCATGAAGTTATTTTTCCTCATACCAAGCCATGTCAAATAGATTACAATTGAACCACTCACACCCATCTTGTTTTAGGGGAATTCTGCTCATCTTATTCTTGTTTTTAGTCTTGATTCAGCTTAAAATGTATAATAAACAAGCATACTTGATGCTAGTAGAAAGCGTAAAACCTCTAAATTTGAGCATTCGGCTGAATGCATTTTGTCATCGTGTTAACCTGTGGAGAAAGAAATTACAGTGAAATCAAAGCATCCCTAAATTTGATGTGGCTCCCTGCAACAACCTCAGGGACTCCTCGAGGCCCCGAAGCCCCACTTTGGGAACCACTGCCACGGGCTACATATCATCAGTGGTTTTGTAGGCTACAGTATATGCTGGGTTTGTTCAACACTGCATGATGGCAGCAGCTAAGATGGCGAAGTGATCCGAACATTGTTGCTATGATTCCACCACCTTTCTGGCTGTTGTGTGATTCATAGCAATGGAGTGAACAGAAGACTGAGTGCTGCCTGAGCCATTTAGTTTAGCTGGAGAGTTGCTTTAATATGCTATTTATAATTACACACCTATTCAGGAATAATCAGATGCTTTGTATCTTGTTGGACTTTTAAAAAAAATAATTTTTTAAGCATCACGGGATAATGATCAAGATGTTGTTCACAGTAAAGTGTCCATTTCCACATTGTGCCTCTTTACATCGATAAGAAACATCTTTGATGAGTCACTTGCTAAATAAAAAGAAAAAGGCTTTTTTTTTTAGAATTTGGTATAGAAATGGTGTGTAATTTCCAGTTACCTAACCATGTACAAATGTAATTATGGAAGGGGGTGGGGTGTTTGTTCCCATGTAGCTTGCATTTAAACATTTAATTTGATAATCTCTACAAAATTTGTGAAGTGCGAGCACCAAAGTGGTTTTGGTCTGAATGATAGGTGGTAAGTCATGCTGGTCTACACACAGCACACCCTTTCTTGAGAGCATGTGTTACTTGGCCTTGGTGCAACCATGTTCGCAAGGCTGAAAATGACAAGAACGCACAGAAAGCCTTGTGAGATTTTGGTTTGCGTCCTGTCTGGGATGTGTGCTGGCGCGGAGAGTGTGGTGTGATCTAAGGCTAATGGGAATTTTGTCGACAAGGACTACGGTCGTGCTGGGAGAAGTGGGAGATTTATGAATCGTGAATGTCACGTTTATCTGAAATATTTATCTCAACCAAGGCAGCAGCCTGTTGGGGTGTAGTGTACATACTCTTTTTTTTTTTTTTTAATTAGTTATTGTACACAACGTGGGAATAAGGTGTCGTTTGTTTACACCTTAAATCATCTCCTTAGCTGGATAGCAATTCCTCTTTGTCCTCCACCAGATTTTAATTATCAAACAGGGTTGATTTTGCCAGAGTTATTCAGACCCCCGATTCATTTTTTTATCAGTGAAGGTCATTCGCCTCTACACTCCATTGAACATGTGTAGGGTATGGCCTCATTGTTTAAGATTCCTGCAGTACTGTGGTATTGTCTGTTGCCAGTCAGGTGATCCTCTTTGATTCCTCTCCTTGTGTCCTCTTCCTAGCTGTGTGATTGATTTGACAGCTCAGCGTTTTATCTGCCAATGTGGGTGTCGTGATCTTATCACCTGTGGGCTGTTTTGCACTCCCATTCCTGTTGCGGAGCTTTCCAAACACATTCCTCCCAAACAACCCCCATCATCTCCTGAAACGACAAAGGGAGACAGCTACTTCAGCTGTTAGTGCTAGTATTTTATGGCCTGGGTAATTGCCTATATCCTGTGGCCCTTATGTTAAGCTAAATAATTTCCTGGACCTTTTTATAGATAGTATTATTTGGGTTTACTGCCAGTTGTTGGATATGACCTCCATGAACCTTTTAGCTTTATTAGCCTGCCAAGTCTAAGCTACAGACACATCTCACCTTTGACAAAGTCTGCTGAGATGAAAACGTATTTGCTTTTGCTTCTGTATTCTTTTGGGGAAGTTACTGCCGCAGTTTACAGAGGTCAATGACATGTGTTATTTGACGAGAATACATAAGAGCATACATAAGAGCGTTTCACTTTACTGGTTGCTAGATGTGTTCTCCTATTTTATTAAATTCTGGTGTAGGTCTAAGATGTACATACATATATATTGTGGAAATAAAGATGTGTTTCACCATATTTTGGGTGAAATGTTGTGTAATCTTGAAAAGTTTTTTGTTGTTTGTTTTTTTGCTGTACGACGTATTTATGCCCCACTCTCCCCTTGTTTTATGAGAAGCTGTTGTATTGTTTGTGTCATTAATGACAATGATCCTCTGTGCTATCAGAGGGCTCGGACTCTGTAACTGAGACAAGCCAACAAACTGAACAGGCCTTGTATAACGGTGGGCCGCTCCATTCCCATGGCCACATTTGGGCCTGGATTCTGTGTATTTTAAACCTGAGCCACTTCCCTCTTATGATTTTCATTTCCTCTTCAAGTATTTTAAGAGTACACATAAACTGACGTAAAAGTCAGTAGTGTGTTTACAGCATATTTCAAACAAAATGTCATACTTCTAAGATTTAGTGTGGCCGTGTATGCAGAGTGTGAAAGCAGCATTAAACTTGCCGATTATTTTGTGCGTCTGCATCACAGCATCCATGTAGCAGGGCTTGTCTTTATTTCTTTGTCAAGAAGGGCCTCTGATGTTCACAGACCATATCTTAATGCCTCTAAGAAGTGCTTTTAGCACTAAGTGTCTGAATTGTGGACATTGTTTTCAGTTGGGCTGCATGCGGGAGCATGAAGGCCAGGCCTTGTTGTGAGCTCTTTGCTGCAGCTGGGCTAAGATGGTTCTTTCCTGTGAGGCCACAGACATAAAAGGGCACAGATGTAAATCCTAAACCTTGTGTCTTTGATTGAGTTTCCAAATGCTTTGAAAACAGGAAGGGGTTTCTGTGTGTGTGTGTGTGTGTGCACACACACACACACACACACTTGAGTGTTTATTTCTCTGGAAACATTTGGCATGTGTATGTGTTTGTGGGAGAGATAGGGCCAGATCTTAGATGAGTGAATTTAAGCAAACATAACATTATATTATCAAATAAATTATTTAATGGGGGAAGTTTTCAAAAAGGATTGAAATTTCAGGACTGTATGAACATGTATTTTTTATCTGGTCAGTAAACTTTTGATCACATTTGGTCCTATCTAGTTGCTATATTTAGAACTTGTAACCGACTTTTATTGGTTGGTAAAAGTGTTTTTTTTTATTCCTTAAATTCCAAGTGAAAGAGGTTCAATGGAAATATACTTGAATGAGAATGTAATTGATTTTCAAGATGGTGTGATAGTTCGGTTCGTGACATTTATGGTGATGATAATGCTATGGTACTCCCAGCAACTGGGTATGTTGTGATGGTTTACAACTTGTCAAAGCAGTTTCTCGTAACATCTATGGGCCATCATCTTGGTTTGGTGGTTTATCCTTCCCAAGTCACTCTTGAGATGTATCGATGGTTTTATCCCACAGCTAGACGGCTGCCTTGTCCCCTCAGCTTCCTGTCCTCCCCCTCAGTTTCAGAGTAGGTATGAGGAGTAGAGGCTGGGTCCCTGGGGACTACTCTTACATCAAAGCAGACCAGAGACGCCGCAGCAGTCGAAATTTGTGGTTCTTTTTTTTTTTTTTTGGTAATGGCAAGCGCAAGGTTTTAATTTTCCAAATGCTTGTGGTTCAAATTAAGATCATCTCAATATGTGGCTTTGATTGATGTTTGGGAATAGTTTTTTGGCATTTGATACGCATATGGAATTCTTTTGATTTATAGTGCCACAGCGCAGCGGCACCTAAAACATTGCTGTTGGGGTTGCAGGCCCAATCCAGTAATAGAGGGGTTGGTATAAAAATCGATGTTAGAAACGCTGTTTAAGTGAGCAGTTGTGACACTCGTGTATTTGTTAGGTCTATCTTTGATTTAGGCTGCAGCCTAATTTGACCCACTGACTGCTGTCACTACCAGAAGTGGCTCCGATCAGTTCATTCGTTGTTATATTTGGTAGTATTTCCGTAAAAGGATGGTGGTACATTTGAAGTCAAGATTCGCTGTGTGGTGTAGCAGCAGAGTAGGCCTGTTCTGTTTTTTTTTTTTTTCTTTCCCTGAGTCAGTTGGTAGCTAAGCTGAATGTTCTTGTGAGGGAGATGACTCACCAGCAGCCTGAGGTGTTGAGAGGAGATAGGGCAAATTTCTCTTTCACTTCTCTTTCTATAGCCAGCGTATTAGTTTTCACTGCAGCTAATGTAAACAGGCCTGTGATGTTGGCTTGGTGTTTCTCTGGGCATTGTCCCATTATTATATCTGCTTTATTAATGGCTATCAGACAGCCCGCCCGAACAGTATTCTTGCTCTGACCTTATGTCATAATTTGCACTGCATCCATGTTAGGCCATGTTGGTGTTTGTTTTGTGTATGTCTGTGCCCTTGAGTTTGCCTCTGGTTATTTAGGGGATTTGAACCGTGGCTAATTGGCTAGCTTGTTTGCACTGTTCAGATTAGATGCACTGCTGGAATCGACGGCTGAGTCCCAGATTGCATGTTACTTATTTCTTCAATGAGGCATGATCCCAGTGAAAGAACGTGGACCACTTGATCCTCTTAAAACTAGCTCTAAGTCACCATTAGCTAATAGTGAAATATTTTGGTTTCTAAAATTCTGTGATATTCTTAACTGCAGTTAAACATAACATACTTTTCTGCTTGGGTTCATGTACAGCTAAGAATTAAGACTTGCTTTTAAGAAATGTAAATATATATATATATATATATATTTTTTTTTTTGTGTATGATAACAGGTGTTGAAGATAGACATACATTTTAGTAAGCAAAGCGAGTAGCTTTTCACGCCATCTTCCCTCCTACTTTTCTTGTGATTGCTTTACTTTCAGAGGATAATCTATAGAATCGGATTGGGATAAGTAGCTTGTGTTTATTTTCCCAATGATATTTTAATGACCCCCCCCACCCCTCAAAAAAAAAAAGAAAAAAAAATGTCCTACGAGCCAAAGTGGTCTAGTGGAGCTTGACCGAACTTGACAGCCTTCCTCCGGTTTTGATACAGGGGAGAGATGGGGAGGAAAAGGGGCGATGGAAAAAAAAAAAAAAAAGAGGTGGTGGTGGGGGGCTTTTCTCCCCTTTTCTGATGCTAATGAAAGGAGGAATGGTTTTCCAGCTTTTAGCTTGCAGAGTGTGTCTCCCCTGCAGCATGCTCCGCTGCCTGGACATTGTGGGAGGACAAAACTCCAGGCCCGGGATCCAATAACGTGAAATTTCAGCAGAGAAGCGGCCATTGTGTAGAGAGAGGCAGCCGGGGAGGGGTTGGGTAGAAGGGGGAGACAGAGTGGAGGAAAGGGAGGGTGACTTGGCGAGCACCCAGGGCTCAGGCCACATCCTTTCGCTCTCCCCTCTCCTCCTGCTCTCCTTCTCTTCTTTCTCCTTCCCTTCTTCTCCCCCTCCTGTCTTTATTGCAGTACCCCCCTCATGCCCCTGCCCTCCTCCACCACTCCCCTTTAGGGTGGGAAGCCCAAGGCTGAGACAGGAGCAAAGCATGATGGCATGCTGGAGCCCAGTGAGCCATGGGCCGGAGCAGCAGACAAACGGCCACTTTGTCCACTTAGGAAATGGTTGTCCCTGGATCCCCCTTCTCCACCACACACTGGAGCAGCCGGCCTCGAGGCCCAGGCCTGCCTGGTCTGCACGTGCTCTCCCATCACGCCTTCTCTTCTCTTCTCTTCTCTTCTCTTCTCTTCTCTTCTCTTCTCTTCTCTTCTCTTCTCTTCTCTTCTCTTCTCTTCTCTTCTCTTCTCTTCTCTTCTCTTCTCTTCTCTTCTCTTCTCTTCTCTTCTCTTCTCTTCTCTTCTCTTCTCTTCTCTTGACTTCAGTGTCGCAAAATTATTTGCGAATATGTGCGGGGAATTGTGAAACTGTATCTCGGTCTGCACGTGTGTTCTCGGATTTGAAACAAAGTCTGTAAATGTGTAGTCTGATTTGTGAATGGGTAAACACATCTTCAAATGTGTGCTCAGATTTGAAGGTGTATTGGGATGTGTATATTTGTACACGAATCTGGACTTTGTGAAAAAGATTTGTCAAAGAATCAGCAAACATATGCAGGCGGAAAAGAAAAGAGATGAAAATCGCCTTTTATTATGAGTGAAAACTGCAAGTTTAACCAATTGAGAGGCACACCTGAGGTGGAAATAAAGATGCATCTGTTTTTCTAGCTCTGTAAGACGAGGCTCAGTTTTTATTCATTATAAAATTCAATTCAATCAGTAATTTTTTTAAATTCATGTTTGCAAACTCATGTACACATCTTATTTGCATATGAAGACTTGTGTACACTTTTACAAAATGTTTTACACATTCAAAAAATCTAGTACACTTGCAAACCTGAATACTTATCTACACACTCCTTTACACATTGACAAATCAGACTACAATTTACAGATTCATGCACATACTTACAAATTACATACAGGTTGAAAAAAAAAAAACACTGTCACAACTCTCCATGCACATTTCACATAATACTACAATACTTATCTCTTTGTAAAATTAATTTTAAGGGAAAATTGCTCTTTTGTTCTAAACACCGTTGGAAGAGGTGAGACGCTCATAATTCTCTTATTCTATACGTCTTATTATTTTGATTCTTTAAAAGCCTTTCCCCATAGTTTTTGTGGAAATCACAAGTGCGGCTTCTTCTTCAGATCTGGGTGGAAGCTGTTGACTGTCACCTTGGTCTCCACCCTGTTCCCATCCGCAGCCCCCCCCCCCCCACACACACCCCCCGCCCCACAGTCCTCTGTTCCACTCTCACCCCTCCCTCTGTTTTTCTCTAATGCTTTGGTCGGAAATGAAGTCAGTCATCCAGCAGAATAACTTGGAATAATTTGGAATTGGGGGCTCCTTTCTTTCTGCCCTCCTCCCCTCCTCCCCCGCAGGCCCAGGCCAGCTGATCTGCTTCCGCTCTCAATTGTGTGTCCAGTCGACTGTGTGCTCCCAGCAAGGGGCGTGGAGGCCAGCCTTTGTCTCCACCAGCCCACTCTGAACTGTGTGTGTGTGTGTGTGTGTGTGTGTGTGTGTGTGTGTGTGTGTGTGTGTGTGTGTGTGTGTGTGTGTGTGTGTGTGTGTGTGTGTGTGTGTGTTCAAGTAAGTTTTACTGAAATATCTTTTTGGACCTCTGTTTAATTTGAGAAAAGAGCGGGTTTTTTTTATCTTGAGGAAGAAGAGGAGGCCTTTTATTCCCATGTTGTAAAGGTTTTGTGAAGTGACCGCAATACTTTTTGACTGAGTTGAAATTAGATGTTGGTCTGCAGGTTTTTGGCGTGCACTGCAGAGATTTTATAGTAATGCCTGAATAAATAAGTACAGTAATGAACAGTTTTTGTTTGGCATATCTCTTAATCTCGTTTCTGTGCTTTAGGCGTGGTGCAAAAATGCACGTATGCATTTTCCACTTAACTTCCTCTCTGGGCCCGGCCCCCCTCCCTGTGAGTGTCATGGTTGCTGGCATGTGTGTGATGGTAGGTCTGAAGGGTCAGGCCCTGGTCATTGTGCCCTGGTCATGGCTGAGCGACACCACCGCCTGCCTTCTGTTCACCCCAGGGACCCCTGCCTGACTGACAGCCCCTTCTGCACCCATCACCCGCATCCTTTATTGGGGGCCATAGAGGGTGTAACAGCAGCAGTATTTTCCTCTTTTACTGCTGGTTTTACTGCTCAAAAACACATTATTTCTGGCGTGGTCGAGGTTCTCATGCACTACTTTTGTGACACTGCTGTTCGAAGGTGTAACCAGAATGGGTGTTTGTGGGTGGATGCAAGGAGGAAGTTAGTTGTGGTTGTGTTATTCTGTCAGTCTCCCACGGCAGCTTACTGTCCAATTAGCTCGCGGCTGTACATCAGAGTGGAAACAGACAGTTGTGCCATCAGTGCATTCAGGTTCGCAAAACATTTGTGTCGTCAGTGAATCCATAAAATCGTTTATTGTCCAGCCCTGTGTTGTTGTTTTTTACTTACTCATATTTATTAGATTGCTTATTTTTGGATCTCTTGAATCATTATGTGGCAGAGAAATTCACAACATAATATTTGAAAGTGTCCTTGGAATTGTGGTGATTATAATACCAAAATTAAAGTCTTCTCGTGTTACCCATTTATTTCACCCTGGTTGGCAAAGCTTGGTGAGAATATAGACAGACTGGCATACCATCAACTTTCAACAGCCTCTACCAAATGTAACACTACTGAAGGATCTGAAAGCCTTTCAGTCTGACCAAGGGATTGTCTGACGGTATCGCTTGGTGAGCAAATTACGGGAAGGTCATAAACAGGAAATATAATCAAGGATATAAAGTCTATTTCATAAATGATAACATGATGTGTAGTTATTATCTAGCCTTTAGATAGGCCTATAATTGTAAGAACCTGTCTTTCTCAAATGGGAGAAGCACGCCAAATCGTGTTGCTTGGATCTCAAGCAGCAGTAGCAGAACTAATGCAGCAGCGTGACGTGTAAAACTGTCTAAAAAGGATGCACTTGAAAGCCAGTTAGATTTAGTAGCTAATTTCATCCTGCTAGTCATATTTTCCTTTTCTTCCTGTGGTTTTTATGTTTTCTTTTAGCAAACAGTTACTCATTTACACATCTAAACATTTTCATTCATGTGGAGTTGCTTTTTTTGGTCACCTGCTGAATCTAAGTCTAATATCCATTCTTCTTTTAGCTCCCTTAGTCGTTTCTACCAACTTTTGATGGACGTGTTTGGCTCATTAGATACTCGATACTCAACATTATGTTCACTGGCAAGTAACTGTATCGGGCTGCTGTTTGGTGTCGGCCAGGTAATGTAGATTTGGTCAAAAACAACAGTGAGTTGGGCCAAACAGTAAAGTTGCAGCTGGACAGCAAAAGAATGAGCTGCAGCTCTCTAGTAAAGGGAAGCCGCAGGTTCACGTGATAAATCTCTGCAGGTTCATCACCTCGAGTGATCTCTTTCACATTGCAACATTATCATCAACTTGTTGAAATTGTTTTTGAAAAAGAAAAGATTGATTATAGTTGCTTTAAAGACGGTTAAATAGGGTTAAGTTGTGGGGCGGTGAGGTTTAAGTGTGGTTTTCTAAAACAGCCATCTGTTTTGTAGGTTCGTTTATTTTTTGAGTTTTGCATTTTTATCGAGCTCATCAATCCTTTGAGGGAACTGTAGTCAACGATTACCAGGTGCCAGGATATCAGAGCTTTCACATGGAGAAAAAGATAGCTTCAGATTTAATGCTCACTGGCTCTTAGATTAATTACTAACCAATAGCCCAGACAGTGAGGTTTGCCAAGGGTGTGGAAGGCAGGAGACCAAAGGTTAGCCTTATTGAGTTGGCCAAGAGGAGAGGCAGTGAGGGGGAGGATGCAGCTATTATTCTTTTGATTCAACAGCTACAAGTTTAACTTTTTTTTTTATAAAAACATGTTGCTGTTTGTGACATTTCTTTTGTCAGTCAGTGTTTCAGATTTGGCCACTTGTTGAGAAGACCTTCTTTGCAAACTCATACTTTTTCAGACTCTGTGACATCATCTTTATTGGTTAACCCGGACGTTGGCCGGGGAGCAATGTGTCCCAGGAAGACATCCGGCAGTCACATTCTTTAGTCCTGTGCCCATATCTGTCAGCCTTTAATATGTTACCAGCAGTTTGTGCAAAATGCTGCCCTCAGCACACCCTGACCTTTGTCATTTCCGGTGGTCCATTGCAGTGTTATCTAATCAAGGAAACATCTGATTCTAAGTGAAGGCGCAAGAAGTGAAATGGAATCGGGGACGAACAGATTTAAAATGATGTAGGGCTGCATCCTGAAAGCCAACAAGTCGAATCGTCAGTCAGCGACCCATCAATCAACTTAGATTCTTCAAGTGAAGCAGTGTTTTTTTTAGGTTAGGGTTATTTTACACACAGACACTGAACCCCTTGCCTCTCGGGTACTGGGTGACCGAGGTGAAGCTGTTGCACCATGCTGAGGTCAAAGCTGGCCAGAGCCGGGTGTCACCGAACGCGGACCCCTGACATCGAGTCCACGAGCCCTCGGAGCAGGGCTTCATGAGTGTGCCGCGGAGGGTTGTCGCGGGACACGGTGTTGTGTGATTGAGAGTGAGCCCCAGACTAGGTGTGTTTTTGACCACGCTGGTCCCCGCCGGCCACGGGCAGATGGGGGATGACAAGAGGCCCAGGTGGCGGCAGACCTGCACGCCTCGGGAGACCCGCATGGCAAGAGACCCAAAGGAGAGTGTGCTTTACACTTTCTGACTGCCAGATAGTCTATAGGGAAACAAAGCAAATCGTCGAATCTTCGTATTGAACAGCTAAATCTGATCTGACTGCCGATTGTGGTGTGAGGGAGATAATCAGAATTATGACATGTAATATATAAGAAATATATTGATAAGTCTTTTTGTAATTTATTATTGATACACTGGCACAAAGTAGTATTTCTTTTCACTGTGATCCTCCAGTTTTCAGAGTTTTACTTCTTATAGCATATCAACTTTAGCTGTTTGATATTTGAGGACGAGCTGCATTTATTCTGTATGTCTGAAAACACCTGAAGCTCTATGCATTTTTGCATAGACTGTCTCATGTTGGCTGCCGGTAAACTCTTTATAACACAGTTAAATAATCCACCCTATGTTTCACTCCTGCTCTTTATTAGTATGTTTTTCCTTCAGGTATGTAGACACTGTCTTACAATGTTTACCCAGATTCAAAGAAAAGGGGGGCGATATGAGCTGGAGCCCCTGTCAAGGTTGGAAATCAGTAGTGGCCAGAGACTGAACTTGGCCACATGGTCAGTCACCCCCTAGCTGGGGCTAAACATACACTGATGGCTTCAGACAGATAACAGTTTGTTATATCATGTATTAAAACCACTTTGTGTTAAAACTGACTTTAGAATCTATTTTTAGCTGCAGATTTTAGGTTAGCTTGTTACTAGCAAAAGTCTTTACCACCGCCGACATTTCAGCATAGTTGCCAATTTTTTTTATTTTTTATTTCCGGTATCAAAGTGTGACGTGATGTGTTGTGTTGAATTCCTTTTAAATTTTTAAATTGTTGGACAAATGTGATACAAACCCTTAAGACCCATCTCCTTACTTGATCTTATCTCCGAATAATCTGTTCCTCACATTTACTAACCATTTTATTTACGCGAGATGTACTGTTTTACAACTTGTTTATGCTGTGGTTTAACCGTATGATGATGCTTTTGTAGCACGTGATATGCTATATAAAAAAAAACATAGAAAATTTGAAATACGATTATGAATATGATTACTGCGGATTATGTTCACTCACAGAATTTTTTTTTTTCTTTTATCCTGCTCCTCTTACTCCTTCCTCCTCCTCCTCCTCCTCCTCCCTCTCCATCTTCCTCCACAGTGACAGTTATGCGCGTGTGAGAGCAGTGGTCATGACTCGGGATGACTCCAGTGGTGGGTGGCTTCCCCTGGGGGGCGGAGGCCTGAGCTGTGTCACCGTCTATAAGGTCAGCCGGGCGGAGGACAGCAGCAGCACCCACAGTGGAGGCAGCGGAGGAAGCAGCAGCAACCTCAGCCCCTGTAGCCCCAGTCCTAGTCCCATACCCAGTCCCACCGCAGTGGAGTTCCACATCAAGGGCGAAAGGCTCAAAGACAAATTGGTAAGAAAACCTCGAGCTCATACATGTGTGTTGTTTTATGCTACACTGCATACCTTCAAATTGGTGCTCTGCACGTGACAAACGGGTGAATTCCTCTAATGCACAGGCAGGTGAAACAACTCGGAAATGGTGTGTTCTCTTGAATGAGATCACCATGAGCCCTCCCCCCCCGCACCCGCCCGCACCCCTTCTCTCTGTCTCACTCACACTCGCACAGGAAGTGTTTGTTTGGCTTTCCTCCATAGAGCAGGTATCTGAAAATAGGAGCAAACTGCGTGATGCTGTGATGCATAATGACATCATCGGGGAGAAGGGCAGATTACTCAAAAGAGGAGAATGTGGGATGAGGGATGTGGGAAACATGCAGAGAGCATGGAAGGGACCTGCAGGATGGAATAGGGGCTGGAAATTCACACTCACTGCGCTTTTCCATGTGTACACAAGTATTCGCCTACCGTTTTTTAATAAGCATTTTCTTTTTCTTGTATGTGTCAGGGAAAATATGTCGCTGGTGATGATATTACTAGAAAAAAAACAACCTTAAATGGGTGTGCATGTGAAGCACTCCATAGTTAATATAGTAAAGGTGAAAACAGGCTTTTAGACATGCCAATGTTCACACAGAGCTGATTAAACTTACGATCGCTGGATTAATCTTTCTGCATTTCAGAGGGATTTTACATGTGTTGTCTGGTGTAACATTCCCGTGCTGCCTGGATGAATGCAAACTCGCCAAAAATGTTCTCAAACTGAATGGATCAAATTATAACACGGAATCGAGTCATTTCGTGGAGGTCGTGACGCCTTTTATTTCATTTATCCACCGTTTTACAGCCACAAAGTAGCGATGGTGTAGCGATGGCGAAGACTGTGATGGAAGCGCCTGTCGACAAGATTTTTGCAGTTTCTCACACTGGCAGAAGTGGGAGACAAACGTTCCACGCTGCAGGTTTAACATGCTGATTATTTTCATGTTCCAATCAGATAAAACTAATGCACAACATAGTTTTCTAGAGCCAAAGCGACATTCATATTACATGTTCTTTCCAACCAAAGAAATACATTTAATAATCTCGCAAGACAAAGAAAAGAAACCCATTTCACATTTGAGAAGCAGGATCCAGCAAATGTTTCACATTTTACTTGACAAATTACTCAAATAATTAATTAATTATTAAAGTGGCTGCCGGTTATGTTATTTTTTTCAATCAGTTAATTGATTAATCCAGTAATATTTTCAGCTCTATTGCAAAATCATTTAGGCCATTAGGATACTCCAACAATTCTTGCTGTCTTTCTTCCAAACCTCTTTACATTTACTGTATTTCCATATGACTGCAGCCGTGTATGTAGCTACACAAGACGGATGTGTTGCTTTTAATGATCATTGGCTAATGAACAAATAGAACTTGATATAATATTTCATTCATCGGCAGCACTTTGTCCTCCACTGCAAGTATGGATATAGAGGGTTTATAAATCAGTGTCACTGACATATTAAATACTTTCTTATTCACAACACGTTTTCTTTGCAACCTGCGTAACATAAAATGAATACATAAAATTAACGAACCTATGAACTTATGAAGTTTAGCCTTCTTCTTCACAATCACAGTAACAATCAGGCTCCAGAAGATCAAGTCACACTCTAATCAGTGTGGCTTTTGGATTAGTTGCTGTAAAACTCATGACCTTCTTGTCACACACTCAGTCTGTGCTGTCGATGTAAACCAGATCCAGTAGATGCACTGGGATAATCCAGGGTTTGTGGTAATGAGAGTGGAAATCCATTTGTGTGAGAAAGAGGACTGTCTGTCACATGCCAGAAGACAGAGGAGGCCACCATGATGCGCAGAATCTGGTGGTTCCTGACGATCCGACATTAAAAGGCTTCCATACAGCAACGGCGCCTAAATGACCTTTTTTTTTTCTTTTTATGTCCTTCAACCGAACACATTTTATGTGTGTTTTGTGTTTACGGCCTGTTTGTGTTCTGTGCGTTGCTATCCGAGCATGTGTGTGGCAAAGGAAAGGGCGTGACGGGAATGCTGTTGTTCAGACAGGGCATAGACAGGGTTCATACAACTGTTCTGGGATGTGGTAAAACACCCCTATCACCACCAGAGTCCCCAGTCACCACAACAAACACCCAGCCATATGTAGGTCTGTCGCGATGCCACCCAGTGCCAGGGTGTTGGCGTCAACCACAGCGCTACCGACAGTCTGAGGGCATCGGAGGAAGAGGCAGAGTGATGACTCCAAGAAAACAACAGCAACAAACAAAACCACATAACAATATGTTAGCTATAGTAGGAAAAAACACAGGGCAAGATCAATACTCGTTACCCAAGTATCATTTAAAACAGCAGCGTCAGTGTTTGGATTTCAGAGGTAAATGAAAGACTATAATTATGTTGTATGAATGATGTTGAAAGCTGAAAAGAGGCCTTGGGAAGAGCTCCTTGAACGTTTGAAAGGCTGTTTGGTTTGAGTTAGGTCTAAAACACAAAAAAGGAAACTACTCTGCTGTTTTTTTAGATGTATATTATTTGTCTTTTCAGTGTTTCAGTGTTTTAATCCAGCCAGAAATGGACAGAAAAGGGGAAAAAAACCCAAAAAAAACAATGACATCTCCCATCCCTGACAGGATCCTGAGTGAGAGAGGAAAACCAATCAGAGATGCAGCTGCTCTGAAATCCAAAAGACACAATTTTGTCTGGTAGAAATTCGCCGATTGCGGTCGCATAAGATATGAGAGGAATTAGGGAAAGAGTAGTGTGTAGTCAAAGAGCAGGAAATGGAGGTGGAGCCAGAAAGATGGGAGACGGAAGAAGAGAGGTGGAGGGGATCTGTCTATAAGCGCAGTGATGCGGCACAGAGTGTACTGGTGATGACTCAGCTGGCTCTCCATATAGCTACCAATCACTTTCCTTCTTGCCCCCTCCCTCCCTCCCTCCTCTCTCTCTCTCTCTCTCTCTCTCTCTCTCTCTCACACACTCTGATTCTCTGACTCTCTTAAAACTACAGATCTAATTGGTTGGTGATTACTTACCATACTGGCTCTCGGATTATGACAAATCTCTGGCTAAGCTCTCTGCTGCCACTCCACCTCGCTTCCTGTCATTCGAGGTCTGCGACTCCCTCTGATTGATACAGCTGTGGATGTGGTGTCGTCCAGTCTTACTCTAAATAGCTTTGCCTTGGGGAAAAGGCCTATTCCATACATTTTGTTTCCACTGTTAACCTTGTCATTTCGTTGCTTTGAATCATCTTTGCAAGAAAAATATGGTTGAAGGGTAAAAATGTGTATCAATTTCAATCAATACCTCCTACTTAACCTTCAAACCTTAGTACTTAAATATGAACGCTAACGCATTTTTGAAGATTTCTTGTAACTACAAAACAAATGCAGTTGTATTCCAAGGCAGTTCAGATAATAATACATCCTTTTGTTCCGTGCATTTTTATTGAAGTCTTGAAATAACTACCAAGTTGTAATTACAATTCTTTTAACAAAGGCCCCGCTTATAGATTGTAGTCTTCTTTCTTTCATCTGGTTTCTTGTGTTGCATGTAAACATAGCCTCCATCTGTCTTCTGTGCTCTCTGCATGTCACACCTCTGTCTGTCTTTGTCCCTCTCCTTCTTTAACATCTCCTGCCTCTGTTCCCTTTCTGTCTCTTTTTTTTTTTTTTTTTTTTTAATTGTTTTATTTTTCTCTGTCAGACTGGCTCCTCCTCCTCCTCCTCTCTTTTCTCTGAGCACATTGTGGAATGTGGTGTTAAATATCATCCTTCCATGCAACTGTGATACTTCCTCCTCTGTCGGCCTCGCCGCGCGCTCACCTTACCTGCTCCGGCTCCATTCAGTCTCGCCTCCACAATCACCCCCAGAGGCACAGTGGACCCCTCCTCCCTCCCTCCTCGCCACCCCATCCTCTCACATCCATCCCTCTTCTCTTCTTCCCTCCCCTCATCCACTGGCTCTGGGTAAACACACAGGCTTAACCCTTGCCCCTCCTTTGCTTGTTGGAGGCATGTGATAGCGACATGCGGACAGATACTGTGAGTTATGTTGCGGCACACTTGCACCGAGTGTACAAAGCAATTCGCAACAGAATGAAATGTAGACCTGCGCACTCCCTCCTCTGACACACACATATCGCATATCGTCAACCTCTTCTTCAGCTGCCACGTATCAGCCTCTTAAGAGTACATGTTGACTGTTGTCCCGATCCAGGAGGAACGGTGCCATCTGCTTTCAGCCAATCGAGTATTGGTTTGTGACCGTGATCTTTCGACAAGGCTTTTTTTTTTTTTTTTTTTTTTTTGGCGCTGCGAGGATGCACAGTGTAGCGCTCGGGTCATTGAGCTTTTCATCTACACCGGCTCCCGCGCTCACGCATTCTCTCACGCGGATCACCCAGCGCACGCTCACACATTCACACCCCATTAAGCCGCCTCTCGTGCACGTCAGTGAAAACCTCAAAGACTGTAATGGCCGTCTCTCATTTCATTTAATCTGCCTAGAGGAAGGCCGGGAGGCGGCCCAGTAGCCCTGATTAATAATAGGCTTTGGAAACACCAGCCTCTCTCTGCCATACACTGGGGCTTCCTGGCTCCGAAACACCTCCACACACCCCCACCCTGCTGCCACCACCGCTCTTCAACTTTAACATCATCTGGAATGAAAATCCCACTATTTAGAATGTGTTTTACAAATTATCCCAAAAAGTACGTGAAATTATTGGGTTTAGGGTGAATTTTTTTTTTTTTTTTTAACCTTTTTCTATTTTAGAAACTCTCGAGCTCTCTTTCTCTTTGCCTTACTCATGTTGTGTTGGAATGATTGAATGTGACACGTTAAAACGGCTTAGGGAGTTAGATGAAGGATTTCCGTGTGTGTTCCCAAGTAAGTTTCATCCTCAAACCACTAAACAACACGGTTCACAGTGCATCTAGGCTGTATACTAATATCACGAAGTGCGAATATGTCTTGTTTCACTTTCAAATTGAATGTGTGTGTGTTGTCAGGTGGTACTGGAGTGCGTTCTGCAGAAAGACCTGATATACAACAAGGTCAACCCTATCTTCCACCACTGGAGGATCAATGACAAGAAGTTCGGACTGACCTTCCAGAGCCCCGCTGACGCCCGTGCCTTTGACCGGGGCATACGCCGGGCTATTGAGGACATCAACCAAGGTGTGTGTTTGAGTGTTGCCATCGTGTCAACATGCATGTGTTTTTGGAGTTTAGAGCAGGTTAAACCAGATAACAAAGTCAGTAGCACGTCAGCAGAATGTACCTTAACTTAAAAGTCAATCAACCAGCATCGGCTATTATTATCACAGCAGCCCACAGAATTCTTTTTGTCAACCCTCTCACCCTATCAACAAAACATCAGATTTGAACTGCATTGGCAGCCATTCAGTGCATGTAAAATAATATGGGCGTATGTGTATGAACGCGGCGTGCGTTCTGTTGGTGGGCATCAACCGCCTGTGTTCCTGCTTGTTTATCTTTGGCTTGTAATGGCTGACCTAGCATCTGTTCGAGGAGAGATGCGTTGCGTTGATTAGGGCTGATGACTCCTCCTACCTGCTCACTCACCCAAGCGTGACCCCTCCTGTGTTATCTTATCACTCCCAGCTGCCCAGATAAGCTTGCCACTTCCTGTAGAGACTGGCAGTGCAACAGACAGTGGGAGATATAGGACGGCGGGAAAGAGAGGGGGGGCAAGAGGACAAACTCGTAAAATGGGTGGCAACCTGAGCTTTAGTCAGAAGAAACTTGACTAGGATGGGCTTTTGTGCTTTTCAGTCTCCGCAAGTAGGTTTGAGGACTGGCTAGACTAGTCTAAAAAGATGCAGGGTTTGGTCTTGCGGTGTACAGTGTAGCATTTATACGTTTTTTGTTGTTGTTGTTGTTTTTTTAAAGCTAAACTAGATATTGCCCTTGTGTGGAGTTGGGTCTCTTAGTCGAGTTGGCAGCTTTGGGTCCTGATAAGCATTATTTTCCTGTACAGTGCCAGAGGTTGCGAAGTCATCCAATTAGCAAGAGAATCGCCAACTCAGCAATCTGCCACCCAGCCCCATGTTACGCAAGAGGCTGGCTGGCTGGGGAGCTATAATCTCCTTTACTCTCTAGACCTGGGAACCCTGGGGAGCATAGAGGAGGTACAGCAGAACATATCGTAAAGGCTTATCACTGCTGGGCATCAGTCGCTTCTCGCCCACAAGCGTTTATCTGAGATTTTAACTTCCTGGGCACAAGTCCACACAGTGTCTGGGTAAAAGGTAATCACACAGCAACTGCGGGGCTGGCTTTGATTTTTCTTATGAATTTAACATCAACCAAAGAGGACAAAGAGTAATAGATTAGTATAAACATAACACTATACAGCAATGCCATAGTTAAGGTCATTCTTCTGGGCAGATTGGTTGGTATCCGAGGAAGATGGGTTGGGCTGTTTTCAATCAATTTAATGCATTAATCGACAGAAAATGAACCAGCTGTTGTTTTGATATCGACTTTTCACTGCTTCCAGTTTCTTGTATGATGGCAGACTATTTATTATAAAATGTTTTATTTTGTCACAGAGACAAAACAAGCTTCGTCTGGGGAGCTGTTCTGGCCATTTACCACAATTCCTAAAACGTTATGGACCATTCACAAAAATAATCGTCAATATAATTATTACTGATGAGGATAGGCAGTTGCTGCCCTTGTTAACAGGATGTTTGGCAAAGAAGGTTGAACATCTTTAGTAGCAGGGCAGTGTGATGATGCACATTTCATTCACCTCACTCGCTGACTGTAAAGTTTCTGTGTGCCAGTGAATGCTTCAACTCTTTCCTGTGAATGTCAGCTACAGCAGGTGACGGTGGCATTCGACTCCCTGGTGCCTGCACCTTTCTCTCTCTCTCTCTCCCTCTCTCCCTCCCCTGCTGTCCTCTCCTCCCTCTGTTCTCCTCTCTCTCCTGGCATCTTGTGTATTCTGCCAGTGTTGTGTAATGCCTCTCCTCAGCACAGGCAGGCGGGTTCTTCTGTATTCCTGTTGCATCGTTCTGCTGCTGGACTGCTGCGTGAATGTGTGTGTGGGGAGAGAAGAGGCAGCAAGAGAGAATATGTTTTTTTTTTTTTTTTTTTTTTTGCCTGTGTGTGTGTGTGTGTGTGTGTGTGCGTGCGCACGTGTGTGTATCAGTCTTGCAGTCCTCTGTTGCCATGGCAACGCCGGGCACATGGCTCAGGCAGCTTCGCGGCCCAGCACTGCCAGAGTCGTGCTGCAGGAGGCCTCTTTCTCTCAGTTGTGGAGAAATGCACACGCACACGCACACACACACACAAACAAACAAACACACACAAACACTTTTCTCCATGCGATTCAGAGACAGACAGACTGATTGACAGAGTGTGTCTAACTCAAGCCCGGTGAATTCTGCTGTCCTCGCCGTGACAGAGACGGCATTACCATGTATTGCTGTATTCTCTCTCTGTGAATGCAGACAGGAGGACTGACGCCTCGGCACTTTAAATGAGGCCTCAGTGATCCTAATTAAATGAAGCAAAGTTTAAAAAGAACCTCTTGATGCCCCAGGTACAAACAGTTTCCCCCTCATCCCAATGGAAATAGTTTTATCCCTGCCTTCTGCGACGTTGCCCCAACCATTTTCTCTTCTATGAATTTTCTTTAACAGTTTTCTTTTATCATGACTGTGCTGCTGCTACTTTTATCTGCGGTGTTGTGATGCTGTGTGTTAAGTCAAGCTGTCTTAAACTACGATATTAATCTGAAGACATGTACCTGTGAAGTGATAATCATATTTAAATTTATTTAAACAGCTGATACTGAGGAGTAAAAAAATATCATTATATCAGCCAATATTCTTCTTACATATACTGTGTATATAACCACACGTTTTTTGCAATGATCCCTTAAATCTGGTTATGCTACACTTTTGACACTTGTGGCAAAGATATGTAATGGAGGCGGGATATTTCACAGTTTATTGTCCACAATGACATCAGTGCACTGATACAGTAAACTTCACTGGGAAATTTACTATAAAATAATTAAAAATATCTAATACAGTATAACTATCTCCGGGTAGCTGTTTCATTTCGGACAGCAAAAGTATAATATTTCCTCCGATAAAATCTCTAATGCAGTAGGCTTGTGATTGTGAAAATGTTCACCTTGCTTTATTAGGAGTAAACCGTTACACATTAATATTAGTCCTTCTTTCTTCCACCATCCACAGAAGCAGTTTTATTCTGCATGGTAATGAAAAGCTGTGACATGGTCAGCCCGATACCTGAAACATAAGCTCCGTCTTCAGCATCAGCAGGCGAGGTGTTTTCAATGCGGAAATGGCACATGGCATTTTAGCCGAGGTCGGGGTTACATTATTCTTGGCATGCATATTTCATTAACTTCTGTGTGCCCCACTAACACAAAGCAGCTTTCATTTCCCCATTAGGCGACAGGCTGAGGAAAGCAGAAGTCTTGACCTACTCTTTCCTGACAAGAATCAGCGTTGTAATCTCAAACATGCTTAGCAGAGAGATCTCACCCAACAACCGTGAAATAGTTTTGAAAAATATAGAAAACACACGTTCTAAGAAAAGAAGCTCAGGTTTTGAATAAATATATTTTAGCTGCTTACATGTACAAGGAATTGGATGACTGTCAGATTCAGTCACAAGATTTCTTTCCACGATTTTTCGACCTCTAGTGGTTCAGTTCCTAAAACAAGCCTGTCCATGCTTTTGTCAATCACGTTTAGCTATCTCAGACACTAGAAGAGTGCAAACTGAATGTGCTATTACTCAGGGGTGTAATGTACAGAAGTAAAAGTAGAGAAAATGAGCAAGTCAGTCCTCTAATCGTTTTCCTTTTTTTGTTCTTCCTCTCTTCCAGGCTGTCGGCCGTTTGGGGAAGGGGATATTCCTGAGGACGGAATACCGGTGAGTGAGATCAAAGCTGAGACTTTCTGGACAACACATTTAGCATGAAGAAAATGTGTGTTCTGCGCGTGCATACCAGGGCCTGTTTGTCTTGCTCACTTTGAGGAGTGAAGTTTTGTCCGTCACTTTTAAATAGAAGGCAGGTCATGGCTAGAACCCGAGCCATGTGTTTGAGGCCTGATGTGTTCCAGCCAAGTGCTGACACCTGCCTTTGTTTTCTAACAGTTGTTCCAGGAGATTTACAGGTGTTTAACCAGTGCCAGCCAGACCCTGAGGTGAAGCTGGGCGCCAGCCAGCGAATGTGATAGAGCAAGCGTAGCTGTCTCAATGACTCTAACTTGGTAGCTGTCAGTCTTGTTAGGATTGATGTTGATATAATATTGCCTCAGGAGGTGGTTGTTAACATTCAAACGCTTTGTGATTTTGATGTCCCTTAACCCCGAAGAAACATACTTAAAGAGTTAAGCCTTGGGACCATCCTTTACAGCAGCACACTTACTTGCACATGTTTTTTTAGGGTAGTTGGCAGGTCGGTTGTTCCGTTAATCTTGGACAACTTGCCATAGTTCTTCTGTGCATTAAAGCTGTCTTAGTTGATTCTGTTTGGGGCACGTAACCCCAGACTGACTCCATGAAGCTGAGATCAGGGCAGTGACGGGGGCAGGCCATCTGTTGCACACCTACTTCTTTTCTGTGAAGATAGGTCTATATTACTCAGGCTGTGTGTTTGGGGTTATTGTCTCATGCTGCAGAATACATTCGGGACCAACTGACACCTCCCTGGTGGTGATTCCATCAAACCTTTGCAGACTATTGTATATATGTACAACAATGTACTCCCAACAGTGCTCGGCACCTGACATGTGGTACGTTCTTGACTTGTCATGTGTGTGCAGCAGGTATATAGTACAAGCCCACACACCCATGGTAATTTGTTTCGTCACTTGTTAGTCACTTGTTCCCCTTCTGATTGCATAGTAGGTGAAAAGACATGTTAGTGGAAGGAAGGGCAGTTCTTGTAGTGGCAAGAAATAGAGAAAAGGCTGCACGCTGTTAAGCAATCCAACACAACAGTCCTGTAATAAATGCTACTTTTCTAAAACAAGTAAATACTGATGACACTGAGATGTGTGGATTAAACTTCGGTCAGTTTTATACTGTAGTTTATGGTACAACCTTAAACTGTACCAGAGATGAAACTAAAACTAAAATAATAGCATTAACAACTATTTGTTGCGGGGCTGTTGTATTGCATTGCATTGTGATTCTAGTTTTTGCTGACTCTGTTTATTGAAAAGGTCCCACCAGTTCAACAAACTGTCCTCATGGGCTTATTTTCGATATCCTACAGTACCTCCTAGCTGTGCGTTCGTTGGCTTGTCGTTACCTCCGACCTGCCTGGTATCTGACGCCCTGCGTGATGCGCACTAGAGGAGCAGCGCAGAGCGGGAGAGCTGCGGTCCTGTTCCTGTTCCTGTGGGGAAGTTCCTCTTTAAGGAATCAGCCCGAACATACAGGAAATCCAGTGGCACCACTGTTGCTAGGCAGCAGGAGAGGGGGGGGGGGTTAGTTGTGTGTGTGTGTGTGTGTGTGTGGGGGGGGTGCAGTCAGAGAGGGGTAGATGGGAGATGGGGGGGTGTTCACAAGGTTCAGTGAGCCACCGAGGGTGTCACCATGGTGATTTGGCATCCGAATGTTGCGGTCGGAGACCTGGGCTACAGAGAAAGAGAAGTGAACCAGAGGCAAGTGCTGCAGCCAGAGAAGCAGCGGATACCAGCACACAGCGAGGCTGCGTGGCTTCATGCTCCATCGCAAGGTCCCACAACTGGATACAAACACAAAAACAGAGAAATTACTGTGATCAGGCCTGTAGTTTTTGTTATTAGTTGGCCCCTGTAGAAGCAGCAGATCCGTCTGGAGTGGCTGTGACCTTGTCGAGAAAACAGATACCAGTGTCTCATCAGTATAGAAGGTCATCGTCAAGCCTTGTTTCACTCCTGAATTACACTCGGACATCTGAAAAAAATCTGCAGGTATTACAACTTACTGGAATTCACGATAGCCTTGCATTGTTACAAAGATTTGACTGGTGGGTGCGTGTGCGTGTGCGTGTGAATGTGCGTGTGAATGTGAATGTGAATGTGAATGTACATGCGTTAAAGACGGTCATCTCCACCCACATCCTGCCCACTGAGGCTGAGCACCCACATGTATGCCCTTCACCAGCTCACCACATTCTTCCTCTCACTCACAACACACACACACACACACACACACATTATGCACATGCAACATATTTAACCCATAAAGTAAAGTGGTTGCACAACACCCCACTCAGCTGCGATGACCCACTGCCAGGAATTATGCCGTACCATCACACTCCTTCCGCTAGTACAAAAAATGTGTGTGTGTGTGTGTGTGTGTGTGTGTGTGTGTGTGTGTGTGTGTGTGTGTGTGTGTGTGTGTGTGTGTGTGTGTGTGTGTGTGTGTGTGTGTGTGTGTGTGTGTTTTTTTGTTCAATGCCACAGGAAAACATCCGTTTCTAATTTAGTACTGGCAGGAAGTTTCCTCTTATCAGTTTTGTCCACAGGTTTTGTTGGTCAGATGACTTTTACAGCCTCCCTCGTAGAGCAGAAGCTGGTTTGCTGTGGCTTCATACTTCCCTTTAAAGCATCTTGAAGCTCAGAAGAAGAGTCATTTAAACAAGTTTGACCTTTTGGGAAATAGCGCTCATTAACTCGCTCCTTTAAGGGATAGATGAGGAGATGCCTACAACTTGGCTGTGCTTCTTTGTTTGAAGATAAGCATGCTACAGACATAAACCCTTAAGTGTTTACGTTGAGGCGTCCTAACGTGAGCGCCATATCTTCTTCTCCAGCATTCTCTCCAATGCAGGGAGCTCGTAACGTCCAGAGAGGCCTTTTCAGCCTGTGGGCCGACCCCAGCCTTCCCCTGTCCTGAACCCCCCTGTGCCTTTGAGGGCGGAAGTGCACGGATCCCTGATGTTGGTGTGGAGCCAGGTTGCCCCTGGCTCCCCCCCACCCCCCACCCGCCCCCTCTCCTCCCTCTCCTCTCCCCTCCTCTCCTCCCTCACCCAGCCACATCTCTAGGGTCAGATCAGCTCCAGATTGGCCCCCACGCATGCCTTTGAATGGCGGGGCTTAGGCAAGCGCTTTAAAAGGAAGCCCAAGTCTGTTTCCCATTTGGCCCCCCACCTCTCCACCCCGCGCTCCTTTCTCTCTTTCTCTCACATACACACACAGCTGTCATCTGGCTTTTTAAGTTCTGTGCTGCATTTCTCCAGCTGGAGCTGGTTTATGACATTCCCTGGGCAGACTCTTTGGCCTCTCGCTCTCTCTCTGTTTCTCTCTCTAACACACACACACACACATACGCGCGCGCGCGTGCGCGCACGCACATGTGTACAACACGATCTCATTTTTTCCTGTTCTGTTCTTTCTCTTCGCTCTCCCTCCACTGTCTCCTATTCCCTCACATTCCCCTGCAGACGCTGGTGTGGATGTGTGTTACACCACTCGGTATGTTTGGAGGCAAAGTAGAAACACACACACACACACACACACACACACACACACACACACACACACACACACACACACACACACACACACACACACACACACACACACACACACACACACACCATGTGCTAGCAGTCTGGGGGGTGGGTTGGGAGGGGGGAGGTGAAGGCAAGTGGAGGAGAGAGAGGGGAAAAAAGAAGAAAAAGAGAAGAAGAAAAAAAAAAAAAAAGAAGTCAAAGGAAGCATCTCTTAGCAACCACAGGACAGTAATTACTGTAGCAGCAGCTGGGAGCAAACCAGATTTCCGCTGTGCGTTAAAGCACTGGCGTGGGCTACTTTACACACGGCACTGACTAACCAGAGCCAGCAGCCTCCTCCACACGCAGAGAAGATAGAGGGAGAGGGTGGGAGAAGGAGAAGAGAGGAGGACTAACCCTGCCTTGATGAGGTCGGGATGTGTGTGGGAAAAGAGGGACAGCGAGCCGGTTGTGTTCGAGGCTCGAACGCGGTCGGATCGAACTCGTGCGAAGACACCTCGCCATGTGTTCGTCCATGTTTTTTTTGTTTTTTTTTGAGTGGGACATGAAGAGATGAGATGACCTTCAGTTTATTTGGATCATTTTCAGACATCAAGTGACTGTTTAGAAACAGGCACCTCTTTGAATTTGAAATGTTTCCCCTTCCCAACAAAAAAAAAATTCTGCCTCTTTTCATGCAGCTCGTACGTATGATGTCATGTTCGGCACATGAACAAGCTGAAAGTTGGGAAGATTGTTGCACTGAAATAACGGTGCACAAAATATCATGAGGCTCTTGATGCAATAACCGACTATCCTCCCCCATCTCTCATCACCTCTGCATGCATGAATCATGAAATCGCCATCGCTTTTGGTTTCGTTGACACGAATACTGAAGTATTTCTATTCGAGTGTCTTATTTGTTTGATTTCTGTAGATGTGTAGAAATATTTTTGCTATATTTGATGCCATCTGTAGCATTCGCAAGATGTTATTTATAGCCTTTTCATCCTGATTGATCTCAACAGTGAGCTTTCCTCTTGTAATTATGAGATTATTTGGCACCAGGTGGAAGGCGAATGTTCGCCCGTGTTCACTTTGCCGCGTACGCTCTCCAAAATGTCTCTTCTTCACATTTATCAAGAGCCCTTTTTAAAAATTTTTTTTTTTTTTTAGGCTCGTGTTTGTAGATTTTGCATCAGTTCAAATGTTTGTGGGAACACATGCAAGGCAACTCGTTCTTAACAGAAGGGCCTTGAGTCATCACCACACAGCACAGTTATCTGGCCAGGCGTGGGGGCAGGATGCCCCCTGGTGGTTAAAGTGGAACACACACACACGCACACACACACACACACACACACACACACACACACACACACACACACACACACACACACACACACACACACACACAGCCTACACGGTCAAAGCTGTTGTGGTCATGAAAACTGAATTGATCAGACGTTCGAGTTTTTGACAGCGAAATAATAATGTAGAACGTGAGATTGACAAATATTTCGGGCTTTTTCACTTTTATCTTTTTTGATGTACAAATTGACCAAAAAAAACAACAAAAAACACGTATAATCGGAGCCCAGACTGGTGCTTTTACTGCTTATCAAGAATCCTAAAAGTACATCAGCATCGTCAGGATTTAAATCCGTTACTTTTGTCTGTCATTTTACCCTCTCTGGTGCTACGTGTTCTCAGGATTTCTGCCTTTTTCACGTAAGAAGGAAAAGCGAAGATGCATTTGTGTTTCCTTCCAACATCAGGCGAACTATTTTGCATACTTACCCGACTCTGTGTGTCTCCAGGTGTGTGACGAGCCTCCATCCCTCTGTACCCCGATGAAAGAGCCCTTCTCTCCTCTGAACAATGTTGTCTCCATCGAGCCGTTCAGGGGTTGCTACGTCCGCGCGCAGCCCTTCGACGAGTTCCCCTGCAGCAACCGCCGCTACCTGCCTCCACAGGTCTGCCTCTTCTCCACACAAACCAAGCACACTTGGATTAATATACTTTTATCTGCGTTTACGTCGCGAGATTTCATTCCAGTTTCATTTTTATGTCGAGTCCGACTAATTTTCTCTTTTTCTTCTTCTTCTTCTTCTTCTTCTTCTTCTTCTTCTTCTTCTTTTAACGTTCCCCTTAAAAGTCGACTCGCCGCGTCAGCTTTCGCATGGACGAAGAGGAGATTGTTCGCATCAACCCACGCAAAGACGTACTCATCCGAGGCTACGAGGACTACCGCCACCCTGTCATGTGGAAACCAGAGGCCGACCGCGAGGACCTGGACTTCCCCTCCACCTTTCACAAACTGGACAGTAAGAAGTGCGAGTACCTCTTCCCCGACGGCCCCGGCGTGGACTCGCACTCCGGCCCCGGCATGGGCCTCGGAACAGGTATGGGTCTGGGTCTGGGCAAGGACACGGCCATCAAGACCCAGCCGTCGCCCCTGCAGAAGTCCAAGAGGGGCCGCCGGCGGCGGGAGGACGGCGAGCGCTCGCGCTGCATCTACTGTCGGGAAATGTTCAACCACGAAGACAACTGGCGGGGGCAGTGCCAAGAGAGAGAGAGAGAGAGAGAGAGAGAGAGAGAGAGAGAGAGAGAGAGAGAGAGAGAGAGAGAGAGAGAGAGAGAGAGAGAGAGAGAGAGAGAGAGAGAGAGAGAGAGAGAGAGAGAGAGAGAGAGAGAGAGAGAGAGAGAGAGAGAGAGAGAGAGAGAGAGAGAGAGAGAGAGAGAGAGAGAGAGAGAGAGAGAGAGAGAGAGAGAGAGAGAGAGAGAGAGAGAGAGAGAGAGAGAGAGAGAGAGAGAGAGAGAGAGAGAGAGAGAGAGAGAGAGAGAGAGAGAGAGAGAGAGAGAGAGAGAGAGAGAGAGAGAGAGAGAGAGAGAGAGAGAGAGAGAGAGAGAGAGAGAGAGAGAGAGAGAGAGAGAGAGAGAGAGAGAGAGAGAGAGAGAGAGAGAGAAGAGAGGGCGCCCCCGACCCCATCAAGCAGTGCATCTACAAAGTCAGCTGCATGCTGTGCGCCGAGAGCATGCTGTACCACTGCATGTCCGACTCGGAGGGGGACTTCTCGGACCCCTGCTCGTGTGACACGTCCGACGAGCAGTTCTGTCTGCGCTGGCTGGCCCTGGTGGCGCTCTCGTTCATCGCGCCCTGCATGTGCTGCTACCTGCCTCTGCGCGCCTGCCACCACTGTGGCGAGGCCTGCCGCTGCTGCGGGGGCAAGCACAAGGCCGCGGGGTGACTCGGCGCCGGACTCTGGGACACCCTGAAAGCTAAGCTAACAAAGGAAGTGAATAAAAGCGGAAAATTAAAAAGCCGGCATCCTTTTTTTCATTCCCCTCTCAGAACGGGGGCGATGTGTTGTTGATCCCCAGCTCTGAGGGCTTTTGGAGATTTCAGTTTGTGTTTGTCGCCGACAAGCAGCAGTGGAGGACAAACCATATGCTTTCCGGGGGGGGAGGGGGGCTCTGAGCATCATGCTACGTTCAGGAGCTTAATCTGAGGGGAAGAGACGGAGGAGACGTCGCGACTAATAGACTTGGAGATGTTACTACACACACGCACACACACACACACACACACACACACACACACACACACACACATGTACACACAGACACGCTCACACATCTCTCTCACATTCACACTCGTACATTGACAAAGCCAGGCCACAAATATCCGAACTCTCGTACAAGTCATGTGTAACTTTATGAAGGAAAATTGTCTTTTGTACAGAGAGCGACAACTTCATGACTAAAAAAAAAAAAACTATTCTGCGTTGAGAAAAAAAAAAAAAAAAAGTACTTGCTGTTTGAGTATGCTAAAAGGGATATGTTCTTGCTTTTTTTTTGTGAATTTACAGTTGGGTAACAGTGGCCTTTCCTTCATGGCTTAAGCATTTGCTGACAATGTAATTACTAGACAGAGAAAAGTGCACTAGAAATGGTATCCCCCCCCCCCCCCCTCCCTCCCTTGAGTTAAGGTAACCCTCTCAAGTTCTCGTGGTACGTTAACCACCATGTTTAGTGTAATTTTAACATTTGAGAGATGTTGCTGTGGTGGATGTACGGCCAATTGGTTTCCCTGTTTTCCTACCCGGCGAATGTTTAAAAAGAAAAAAAAAAAAATCAAATTTGTTTTTTCAAAGTACACCTCGACAAAGCTTTTGACATTAACTTGCCTTCTTGAGGTGGTTTAGACCATTTGATTGCGTTCCAAAATAAAGGGATCGATTCCACGATTGGAAGGGAAAACAAATGTTCTCAACTTTACCGGGTCCCCTAAAATAGTTTCCCCACCTCGAGAAAATAGCCGACTAGAACCTCTTGAATCATTTAAATTGAAACCAACACATGACAATTTAATTTACTTCAGTGAATCTCACTTTTAGTCCAGTTATTTACTGCTGTAGTGAAATTGGTGTTTTTGTTTCTTCATTTGTTGTTTTCCTGCTTTTTTTTTTTTTTTTTTTTTTCATTTTAAATTTTTTTTTATATTATTAGTTTTGACTCAAAGGTTGAAATGTTGCTCAACCAGCAAGTTTTGTTTTGGTGAGGTAAAGGGGTTCCAGTGCTCCTTGATTAGATTATGAGGCACTTAAATTAGGCTATGCTTTGATTGACGAACCCTCAGATTCCGGGATTAGTCTCTCCATAAATTTGAACTCATTTAACATCCAGTTTATTTTTAGGGGGAGGGGGGAACCCCCTCCTTAAAGCACTGCTCTCCGAGCTTTGGTTGCAGCACACCCTCTCTAAATTTCCATGTTTGTCCCATGAATCTGTTTCTTTTTGTTTTCTTTATCCTCCCTGCATTTGATGTGTAAATGTAGTACTACATTGTTCCTCAAAAGTCAGTCCACTCCTTCCATGTGTTGTCATTTAACAGGCCCTGAATGAATGATGAGTGTCTTAGCTCTTAAAAACATACAGATGTGTGTGTGTGTGTGTGTGTTGATTGTGTGTGTGTGTGATGTGTGTGTGTGTGTGTGTGTGATTTTGTGTGTGCATAGGTCTTCATGTAACGTTGCCACTGACTTTGTGATTAAGGCTTTGACTCATAACAGCACTGACCAGCTTCCTGTTTCTCAGAGAATCTTTTGCGTATCGGCTTCAAAGTGCACAAAGAAATGAAAATTGGACTTCCCAGCCGAGTCAGGTGAAGAAAATTGAAGCCGCTCTCGCGAATGATGTGAAAACTGAAAGCAGGGGGGAAGCAGCCGGCTCGGCTCTGCACAAACACAAACAAATCCAGCCGCTGATAGCTCAAACGCTCATTAACTAACATGTTATAGCTATTCATTAATAAAATTTTTTTTAAAAAAACCCACACTTAATAGTATTACAGACGGTTGTGTGTGGGACTATTTCTTGGATGTTTGCAGTGACTTCTTGTCGCCGTGAGAAGTCGGCAAAAACCTCACCTCCTGTAAAAGCTGTCATTTTTACACATGATTGAACAAACAAGCTGTAACATGTCAATTAGCGAGCTGCAGAGGCGCTGCCAGGTGGATTTTTTTATTACCTTTGAACAGAGCCAGGTTCACCGTTTCCTTCTGTTTCCAGTCTTTGTGATAAACTAAGCTGGAACGCTGCCGGCCGCAGCTTCATATTTAACAAATGGGTATAAGAGCGGCGTCAATCTTCTCATCTAACTGTTGGTAAATAAGCTTATTCCTCCCCCCCCCAAAAAAAAAAGTCAAACGGCTCCTTTTAAAGTCCTTTGGGAAACGGGGTCGAGGAAGACTGTTTGTTAGCGTCACGCCGTGTTCGGACCACATCTCCCACCCAGAAGAGCAGAAAATTGCTGATTTTTAAACGATCGTGAACAACACTCGGATTGGAACGGAAGTCCCTCCGGGAATACGAGTTCAGGGTTTCTACAATAACGGGGACGCTCCCTCGCTACGGCGTTGACTTGTTCCGAATTAGCTGGAACACGCCGGATTTGGTACAACATCCGAATGCCGCGTCCCTAACGGATACGCGCCTTTCCTCACCTCTTGTCGCTCCCAGTTTTAACAACCCGGCGTGGGTGACGTCTCGATCTCGACGCGGAGAAACGCTTCTTTTCCCAATTCCACCGTGGCCGACGCTCCCTTTACTTTCTATGCAAACTTTCTAACGTGGGAAAAAACACATTGACCTCTCTGCAGACTGAGTCAGTGACGGGACAGGACACTTTAACGCTAGGTAGACGACCAGCCCCCCCGGTACCAAACTCCAAACACCTGTAAATACGTAATACTATATTTAAGTACTGATAATAATCCCAGTTTTTTTTTGTTTGTTTTGTTTTGTCTTTGAAATTTTAAAGATAGAGCTGTATTTATCGTTGCTGTCAGCATATACTGTAGCTTCAAATGACAGCATTTTGTACATAGGTCACCTTTTAGTATTATTTCACATTGAAAAGTAGAGGGCGTTTGTGATGGAGACGGCTATTGAGCTTCTAATAGAGTTTCTCTCTAGTTTTGTACGGTAGAAGGAAGGATAGTGCTAACACGGTACAGCAGTGGCAGTCCACTCGTTTCTAAAGTTTGATATATAAATATATAAATATATATATATACATACATATAAAGCTGCTAGATACAATCACTAATTTTATTGTGTTGACAGAGAAAAATCAGCTATGAACGACTGTTAAATCCTAATTCTCCAACAGCATATAACAACGACGGTCAGTTTTTAAATGTTTGATTGCTCTGTTGTGATGAAGTGGACACATGTGTGTGCGTGCGCGTGTGTGTGTGTAGGTGTGTGTGTGTAGGTGGGTGCGCGAGTGTTACTATACACGTGCGTTCCCGTGTGCCCACGTGTGTGTACTGTATGTGCAGCGTGCGTGCGTGCGGGGTTGGTGTGTAACCAAATGTTTGGTTGGTTGTCATATTCTCCCATCTGGAATCGGATCGCCCTGCATTATTGCAAGCTGAACCAAGGTTTGATGAACCTGATTAAAACTTGCTGGCTGAGAAGCAAAATGTAGGACGTGCATTTATACAAAGTGTAGAGAATGCTGAAATAACACTTCTCATTCTGCATTAACCAGCACAGTGCAACTTCCTGTCATGTACTGTATTATATATGCAACATGTGTCTGTCCGCTTTAATATATATATATATATATTTTTTTTGACCTGCATTATATAAGACTTCAGTTTTAACCACTTTGCTGCTAGTCTTTTATCCTCTTTCAATCTTGCAAAATTGTGCATATCTTTGGGAATGCATACAAGTGTACATTCTTGACATTGTGTAGATTTAAAAAAAAAAAAAAAAAAAAAAGAAGAAGAAAAAAGCTATATAAACCTGTTTCTCTTCAGTGTATTGTTTTTTTTTTTTTTTTTTTTTTAAAGGTTACTTTTCACAGCAGTTGAGTGGTTATGTTTCAATTCTCCGATGCTTTGGTGCACTGATGATACTATATGTAAGCTTTTTTTCATCTTACAGCGCTTGATGTAACATTTACGTGATTAGTTCTAAATAGTGGAAGACATTTGTGTTTTGAAACTTGCAGTATAAATGGTACTACTCTTAACTATTCTGTAAACACTGCCTGTTTTCTTTCACTCTCTCTCTCTCTCTGTGCATATTTCTTTTCTTTTGCATCTTTTTTTTCTTTACGTTTCTTCGTGCCATCGGCTTTCACATCCTGACAACCTCAAAAAAGTGCCTCACGTCCATCCTAGTTTCCATCTTACGAAGTTTAACATCTCTCGTTCTGGTTTTATTGGTTTCTACACGTCTAGGTATTTCTTATCAAAGTTCGAGAATACCAAGTATCTGATGTAAAATTTATAGTACCAATAACTCATGTCATAGTTGTATTTTCTTTATACAGATGTAGCTCGTTACTTTTCATAAATATATAATGTAAATATGCATACATATGTTTGTAACTGTTTTTATGTTACATCATACACTTGTAATTTGACATATCAAATAACATTATCATAATAAAATGGTGAGTTTTAATCTTTTGTGGCGTAGTCTTCATTGTGTTTCTTTGAGAGCTGATTGTTGTCCACAGGTGCAGTTGACGCTGGAAATAACGGCTCGACCTACGGAGGTACAAGTGAGGCCCAAACCAAGAGGCTCTAAGGTGATTAAGAGAGGATTTAAGTGACCTACTTTCTCATTCATAAATGTATTTAAAGCGGAGCTATCAGTTCTGAAGTCCAACGTCTGCATTTTATTGACACCAGTATACGTGTAATCCCATTACCGCTTTAATCAGATTTTAACAATAAAGATGTAAATTGTCTGTAAATGTGACCACAAGGCGAACAGATTGATGAAACTGGTATTTTTTTAACAGGCTCCTTTAAAAAAAAAAATAATAATAATAATAAAAAAATATATATATATATATATTTATTTTTTTAAATATATATTTATATAAAATATTTATATATTTTATATATATATATATATATATATAGTCAATAGACTAATCTGTTATATATATATATAGCAGATGATTAGTCTATTGATTGATAAATTGATCAACACAAAAGTAATAACTTTGAGTATTTTTGTTATGGAAAAGATGCAATACTTCTCTGATTCCGTGTTTCTTAAATGAAAGGTATCCCACTCGGTATTCTTTCTGAAATGTAGAAAATGTAGATTTTTTTTTTTTTTTCCTCTTTGGCGCAAAAAATGTCACTTTTACTTCCCCCCCCCCCTCCCCTCCCCTCTCCCCTCTGCGACACACCAAGCGCGGAACCATAAATACGGGAACGTCCGTTTCCGACGCCGCATGTTTCACTCCGGCTTTACGTACCGAACCGGAAACCCACCCCCTCCCACCCCCTCATCGATGCGGCGAGTCACATTTGATGTCAAGCGCCGAAGAAAATGAATGGACGCAAAAAAAAGCTCTTTTAATGTCGACGCAGCTTGTCTCCGTAACGACGTCATGTTTTTAAGCGGATAAACGCCGTAAAAAAAACCAAAAACCAACAGGCCAGACGGACTCCGCCATGGATTGTGACATATTTGACTGTTTAGAGCAGCTCGGGTAAGATCAATTCACCGCGTCGGTCCTCCGCGTTTCGTAGAAAATAAAAAGCAGCCCGGCGGTTGTATTTGTATTATTATTATTATTTTTTTTTCCCCCTGATGCTCGTGTGACTCTTTTGACTTTTGTGTGCGCGCCCGCCTCCCTTTCTGCAGCTACGACGGCCCGCTGCTGGAGGAGAAGCCGCTGCTCAGAGCCGCGGAGGGCGGCCTGTCCTCGCCGGACTACGTGGACCTGTGCAGGTGGCTGTCGTCCAGGTTGAAGCCGCTCTGCGGCCTGGAGGGGGGCGTCACGTCGGGTCCGGGTGAGCCGCGCAGAAACTCTCTTTGTCTCCTTTTTTAAAAAAAAATTATTATTATTATTTTTTTAAACTCTTCACTCAACCCGTTTTCTGTCCGTTTTGGGCCTCGCAGACGACTCGGAAAGCCTCCGGGAGGAGATGAGCGGTTTGCTCGCAGAGCTGCACTGTCCTTACGGAGGAGGAGTCCTCGAGGGCGGCGGCGGCGCGCGAAGCGCGAAGGAGCATCTCAAGTTCCTCCGTGCGTTGATCCAGCCGTCCCGCTTCAAACTCTCCTGTAAAACACCCTAAAGAATCTGATTTATGATGTTTTTTTTTTTTTTTTAATTTATTTTTGAAGTGTTTCTCAGCTCCGAGCTTCAGGCGGCTCAGATCGCGAGGAGCAGCCAAGTCTCCGAGAAACAACAACAACAACAACAACACACTAGCCCGGCGTACCGGGAGCTCCGAGCGATCTGTGAAACGCTGAAGCTGCCTGAGCCGAGAGGACAGGAGGCGGCAGGAGTTCTCGCTCGAGTTCAACGCAAGGTGAGGCGTTTGTAAGTCACACGGGCTCCTCCTCCTCCTCCTCATGCTCCTCCTCCTCCAGCCAGGTCAGAATTGGGGGATGAAAGGATAAGCTGTGCGTAATCAGACTGTTTGGCAACAAAATTTATATATATATTTCTAATATCTGCAAAGATTCCTACTCCTCAAAAGAAAAAGGTTTTGTTTTAGGATCTGCCTTTTTTTTTTAAATTTTTTTTTTGCTGTGGGACTTGTAAGCACCCCCTCCACAGCATCTCCACACACATCTCCGCTGACCGTGACACCCCCCCCCTCTACTCCTTAATTCAGCAGGATGTCGATAAGATCCGATTGAAAGGATGAGGAGATTTATTTCCTCCCGGCCGAGAGCCTTTTCGAGACTTGACGACGACGCAACAAACGCAGCTTTGTATCTCGGTTGTTATCGTCAGCTAAAATCCCCCGACGGTGACGGCCTCGCTGATGCATCGATTAATAAGAGGTGCTACCTCTGATCTCTGATAAACGTTCCACGTTATGAGAGGAAACCAGCGCCTCCCCCCCCCCCGATGACAAGTTGTTTGTCTCATTTAAGTCGATATTTAAAAAAAACAAAAACAAAAGTACTTCAAGGAAAAATACTTGGAGGCAACAGACGTCCTTCTTCACTGCACCTTTTAACCTTTATTTATACTTTTCCCAGGAAAGCAGTGTCGTCGTCGTTGTTTTTATTATCCCCGGCTCATGTTATTTTGATCCTGAGTGTTATAAAACGACATCAACGCTGCGTTAAAAGGATTCAAACCTGCGTGTCATTTTATAGGCCGAACAGCTACTCGAAGATCTTCCCGACGCCACGGTCGGAGACCCGGCGCTGAAGAAGCCTCTGGACGGTGAACAGTGGGTACGCGTGTCGACGGCTGCTTCTCTCCGGTGTCTCGTTTAGTTTCCATCGAAGTCACTTTGGACTCTTTTTTTTTGTTTGTTTGTTTGTTCCCCCCCTCCCCCCCTCTGCAGGCGATGCTGCGGAGCATCAACGCCGTCCTGTCGTCGGAGTACGAGTGCCGCCGCAAGATGCTGATCAAGCGGCTGGACGTCACGGTCCAGTCGTTCGGCTGGTCCGACAGAGCCAAGGCACGTCGCGTCCCGGGCGCCGCTGACGTCGGCAGCGTTTCCGAGTGGCAAACCCGATTTTAAAGAAACGCGTCGTTTGTTTTTTTGTTTTGTTTTTTTGTTTGTTTTTTTAGGTGAAGGTCGACAGCATGGCAAAAGCCTACCAGCCGAAGAGACACGCGCTGAAGCCGCAGTCCTCGGTGGACGTGGCCCAGCTGCTGGCTGCCAGAGAGGACGTCTGCAACGTGGTGAAGACCAGCAGCGGCTCCAGCAGGGAGAAGACCACCTGTGCTGTAAACAAGGTGCGGTCAATGAGTAAACAAACCCCTCTCTCCCCCCCCCCCGAGATGATCGGCTGCGGTTTGATCGCTTTCTTTGTCGACATCTCCCGCTCTCCTCTCCGCAGGTCCTGATGGGAAGAGTGCCGGACAGAGGGGGACGCCCCTCGGAGATAGTAGCCCCGCCTCCCGAGATGCCTCCCTGGCAGAAAAGACAAGGCGGAGGTGGGTGGGGAGGACGCGGTGGCGGTGCGGGACGAGGAGGACGAGGTGGAGGAGGCGGAGGAGGAGGAGGAGGTGGAGGAGGAGGAGGTTGGAGGAACCAGGGAGGAAACGGTAGACATGGAGGACACGGAGGGAAGAGAGGACGGTACCAGTATTAATTAGCTTCTACTGATTTTTTTTTTTGTTGTGTGTGTTTTCTGTGGAGCGAGAAGACACTTTTTTTTCCTTTTTTTTAATCTTGTGACAGACTGGCAGCATTCAGTGGAAAACCTTCCTCATTTTAGATTGTATTATTAAGCTCCTATTTTAGATTTTTTTTTTTTTTTTTTTAAATATTGTCATCAGTGTTAATTAGAAAGAAAGTAGCCGTCTTTACCTGATAACGACCGTTTCATTTTCCCATCATTTTGGATCTACGCGACTAATACAGAAAGCATCATAATGATTCAGTAAACACTAACACACTACGACGGTTTCTTGTGCATCTAATCTTCAGTAAACAAAACAAACTCCCACCGCCGAAGTCGTTCCGCTTTCTTGACGTGCACGTCCCGAACGCTCGTGCCGGCAGCGTCGTAGTAATACCATTTTTTAAAATCCTACTGAAAGCTGTTGTGACGTTGCCGCGAACACGGCTCGGCTCGATCATTTAAAGGGGGCGAACGGACAGACCGAAGGACGACTTGAGATGACGTCCGCGAATGTGAAGGAGACGAACGAAGGCAACGGCGTAACCAAGTGTTGACGTCAAGTGAAGTTCCTCATTTTAAATCTGTAATCTTTTATTTCGCACTGGAAAATATCACCTTTAAGATTCTGTAACGATCTGGATTGGGACCCATTTTCACTTTTCAACGAATAAATGTTTAAAACGCCGCTTTAAGTTGATGTTTGAGCTTCGGAGTAGAGGGGACAGGCCGGTTCCTACCACGACGGCGTACTGAACCGATGTTATGAGAAACGGAAGTTACAACTGATGTAAAGCTGAAAAGAACGGAGAGGACACAAGTTAGTTCCAAATATTTATTTATTGGCTGAAAATATGAACACATTTTTTTTTTTTTCTTTCAAAATGGCATACCATGTTTAGGTCAATAGATACAGTTTATACATCGTTTGTACAATAACCAATATTCATTAAAGCAGAATTTTACAGTGTGTACATTATGAACAACGTACCTGTACATATGTGGACAAAAAAAAAAAAAAAAACGTTTACAGCTTTGGGCACAGACATCTTTCCTTTCAGTCTCCGAACCAAGACTCATCGTCAGACTAAAAACAAAAACTGAAGCGATTAAAAGATTCAGTCAAAAATAAATCTCAGCACCACTTAGGATCTTTTTTTTTTTTTTTTTTTCTTCCCCCCAAGTTTTGTCAAAAGAATTGTCAACAAACACGTCAGGAAAAGTCAAATTAGGATCACTTCACTTTGGCCACGTGGCGAGTCGGCACCTTCAAATGAAAACGGGGCAAACGGACATCTCGGGCTTCAGTTAAACGTCCGTTCCGCGGCCGCAGCGGGGAAAACCGACTCCGCGCGATCGCCCGTTTTAATAGTCACCGGGCCACTTATTTAAAACGGGAGCCCGATTCGTTCATTATTAAGAGGTTTCGCGTGTCGATCGCGGCAGTTTAATTACGCCCAATGAGAAACGATTCCTTCATATTTGGCAGAGCCCCGTCTTAACCGTGCAGATATTTTAGGCACTTTTGAAAGCATATTGTTCTCAAATACAGCACTCTTGATTTCAACAGTTTAAGATAGAAAGTATGAAAAACAAGTATAAAAAAAATCGACTTTTTCCAGTTTTAACCCAAAATCCCAAAACCCGGCTGATATTTCTCTTTTCGTCAAGAATAGATTCGTCAAACCTGTGAACTGCGCTTCTCGTCATTCCAGTGTTTTTACAAGGGAGGCCCGTCCACCGTCTCCCTCCCGCTCGTTTCGGGTGAACAGATGTTTTGTGGGGGGGGGGGGGGGGGGGGGGGGTGGAGTTGCACTGCAGAATCACCGCGTTTATATATATAAAAAAATAAAATAATTTTAAAAAAAGCATCAATCTGGGCAAGCCTCAGTCTTGCTCCATAATCTAACCTTCCAAACTATAAGAAATTCCTTCATGATCAGATCCAATGAAACGACAGCAATCCCCAAAAAAATTTAAAAAAAATACTCTTTTAAAAAGTGTCCAAATGAAAATAAATCGACTGTTTTCGAGACGCGTCCATAATAGACGATTTATTTTTAATGCAGCTTAATATTGGTTCTTTATGTACAGCAAGGTACTGTCAAAGTGCTGGGCTTCGTTAAGCAACAATGTATGTAAAAAATAATATATATATATATATGTATATATATATATATAGATAATACTGTTTAGAGGCAGGTCACAGGTCTTTATGCTCCTTCATGGATCGTCGCGTCTTTCTTGTATATCCATGTATTCCGCACCTTCGGCTTCACCTGATTTAATACTCTCCCGAAACGAGGTCCAAATTTTGTCCGCTATAATTTTTCCTAAGAGATTCATGCGGCTGCGTCGTTGCGCTGCAGTTTGGCACGAACGCAAACGATCCCCACCCGGGGATCCTCTCGACGTGATGCCGGAAAGATGCCCGCGATCAGATCAGCCTGGAGTTGCGCAGGTACTGGACCAGGACTTTGTAGATGAAGGTGTACTGAGACAAGGTCTGGACCATCATCATCCTCTGACCACGCAGCTCCGACAGGTACTTCGGGACGTCCAGCGGCTGAAACAGACGGCACCCATTTTTTTTTTTTTTCCAAACTCTTAAGACACCAGATGCGGTCATAACTCTGAAAAAGCTGCACGGCCGTTTTAATTGGAGCTTCCCTTTAACGAAAGTGCAGTTACCTCATTGTGCTCCAGGCAAGCGATCATGATCTCGGACAGGATGACGACTCCGGTCCGACCCACTCCGGCGCTGCAGTGGACCAGCACGGGCAGGTTGGTGTTCTTTGGGTCGCTGACGGCACTGCTGCTGTTGGTGTGTCTCCTCACAGACTGGATCTCCTCCAGGTAGGCTGGAACAGATTCAGAAGGCTTTCATTGCTGGATGAATAGTGCGGTTTTAGCAGGAAACATTTTTTGCCGAAGGCTGCGGAAGTGATTATCGGGCTAGGGAACTCGCGTTGTCGGAAACCGCTGCATTAAAAGGAAGGACGGACGGACGGACGGACGGACGGACTCTGAGCCCACTCACTGAGGAAGCCTTTGAAGTCCTCGGGGCAGCTGTGGTCGGGCCAGTCTGTGTACTGCAGGTGCCAGAGGGTCCTCTCTTGTCCCGTCAGGAGGTGTTTGATCTTCAGGCCCGTGGTGGCGTAGCAGCCGGACTCGGTGCGGAACCGCGTGGTGATCTTGAAGCGGCCGTACGTCACCGTGTTGTGCCGCGAGCCGAGCCGAGGCCAGTACCGGAAGCTCTTTTCCCTCCCGCTCTCCTAGAGGAAGCAGAGAGGACGCGCAAACGTCAGCGCAGGCGGCAGCGGCGAGAAAGCGAAAGGCGACGCGACGCCTTTGAACGTGACATCGGGGCGCACCTCTTCTGCGGTGACCATGGCGATGATGGAGACGCCCTGCTCCCACACCAGCTGCCAGAAGTCCTGACACGTGTTCGACAGGGGACCCTGCGTGGCGATGTAACTCCACTCCTGTCCACCCACTGATATCTAACGAGACGGGAGACATTTTGACGTCATTTTAAAAACAGCAGCAGCAGAAAAACATTTGTTTGCTTCTCCGGTGAGGTCGTCATGAGCGACTTTTGTTGTTGTTCTAATAAAACAATTAGAAAGAGTTGGATATTATTATTATTATTATTATACATCTCGCTGCAACTCACTCTGACGTGCGACGCGTTGATGTAGCCCGTGTTGTTCTCTTTGGTGGGAACCAGCTCCACTCGGGTGTCGTCGTAAGGCAGGACGTCTTGGAAGCGGTTTTTGTCTCCGCTCTCGGGCAGCTGGGCGACGGCGCACTCCCCTCCGGGGCGACGCTTCGGGATGCTCTCGTACTCCTTCAACAGCTCCCCCCGGTCCATGTGCTGCTCCAGAACTTTACACTGGCGTGACACCCAAACGGAAAAATACGTCACCGCCGTGGACGCGCGCCGCGCTTTTAACGTCACCTGTTTTTTTTTTTGTTTGTTTTTTTAACCGCCCCGGGCCGATCCGCTTTCATTTTAAAAAGACGCGCGCGCGCGATGAGACGTATCATCCGCTATATTTTGTTCATTATTAAACGGGTGAAAATTGGATGTTTAAAAAAAACCAAAATCTATAAAAAAAACAAAAACAAATTTTCGAACCCGTCGGCGGTGGAATTTGACGCGTCGTAAATCCGCCGAGCGACGAACAGCTTTTTTTTTTTTTCTTCTTCTTTTTTACCTCGTACGTTTCCAAAACGGAACCGCTTTCAAAGAGGGGAAAAAAAAAAAAATCAAACAAGTCTGGAGTGCCCTACCCTCTCGTCGTTGGAGGCTCGTTCGGGCTCGTCCTTGGCCTCGTCGTGCATCGGCTGCCTCGACACCGACAGGCCGTTGAGATGGGCCACCTTCAGAGGGCCCATCTTCTTCACCTCCGCCCTAGCTCCTTTCTTCATGCCCTGGTGTGACAACGGGAGTGAAAAGCAGCGGGAGAAGTGAGGATGAACGCGGCGGGACGGGGCGGGGCGGGGAGGGGGGAGGCGCTGACTCGCTGGGTGTTTTTCCGGGGAGAATGTCGCTACTCCGGTTCCCCGAGCAGGGCCGGGCCGCATTCTTTGGAACGCGAGACTGCTCGCGTCGTGGAAAAACCTCGGAGTCGCGTCTACGACCGTTCTTACGGGCGATCGTTGGTTTATCAGCACGAGTGTTTGTGTTTTAGTTTGTCTTGTATACGTCATGTGACCCCGGCCGGCTCTTTTCTCTGGTCTGTTTATTTCCTTAAGGCTGACTTGTGTCTTCAGGTCGATACCTGAACTTTGCTTGTTGGTGGAAACACGGTAACTACCTTTGCTCATTGGCAGTTAACTTTTGTCTTATCGCGTACGGCAGAACTAGCGTGTAGAATAAGAGGAAGGAAGGGAGAAAAGCTGTGTTCAAGAGAACCTCCTGCAGACAAATCTGTCATTTAAGAGGACGACAGGGTAAAAATGAACTAAAATGGAGGTTAAAGTAGTTTGATTTTAGACCCCGAGATGAAGTTTTTGTGGACAGCTGTATTACGTAAGCAATAAATGACAGTAACGTGACTGAAAATGCTGGACACAGAAACTAATGAGCTTTTAAAGGATTGACCTTGCCTTAATGTGGAAGATATGAAGAGACGCATGTCCAGAACTCGAGCAGGGCCAGATTTGAATATTTCCAAAAATGTGTCTTGTGTTATTATTGTCAACGACCACATGGATGCATCCGCGGCTTCAAGCCAAGAAGGAGATTGAGGACGGGACTCACCGGAGGAGGTAAACCTTCGACCGTTTTCTTCCCCGGAGGCACATCAGACACGGGCCGCTTCTTACAGTCCTTCTTGGTCTTCTGCTTGGCCTGTCCACTCAGGTCTCCCTCTGAGACCGAGGGCATGATCCTGGGCTGTCGTAAATCTGGCAGCAGGTACAGGGGCTCACCTTCCTGGATCAGAGGGGTCACCTTGTAGGCTAAGGGGCCGGTTATGGAAGGGTCGAGGGCGGAGCCTATTGGATATGCAGGAGGAGGCTCCGTGGGAGTCTGCTGCTGCGGCGTCCTTAGAGAAGAGAGAGATGTCAGGCTGTGATGCTGCGGCGGCGGCAGCTCTGTAACACCGGCTGCGATTGCGTCCTGAGAGAGCGGAGTGTGACGTCCGCTGTCGTCCTCGAACTCTTCTTCCTCGCCGCTGCTGTGGACGAGCATGGTGGCGTCGGAAAGCGACTTCTTGTGTCCGTACCGCACGTCCTCCTTGAAGTCTCCCCTCTCCTCGGTCTTGGTGCGTTCCAAAAACACGTTGAGCTCCTGAGAGCGGCCGCCGCGCAGCGCCGGGGGGGGCGTGGCCGCGTCGGCCGCCGAGGAAGACGCGGCTCGCTCCTTCACCCGCATCCCCTCCAGACTGTGCGCCAGGCCGGCGATCTCGATGGAGTTCCGCTTCTGAGCGTGGTACGGCTGCCGGTGCGGAGGTCCGCTGAAGAGGGGCTCGGACACCTCTTGCAGGGAGTGCGCCACGGGCAGGCTGTCCTCTTGAAAGGTCTGCACCGAGTGGTGCACGCGTCTCGTGATGATCAGGTCTGGATTGCTGCTGCTGACGTACAGGTGACGCGACAGGTCCGGCGTGCTGTTGGCGGGCCGGGGGTGAGCGTACGGGTACGGCGGTGGCGGTCGGTAGACGTGCGTTCTCATGATGTTGGGGGCCGGGTACTCTTGCGCCTGCTGTAACTGCACGTTTGTGAGCTCCGGGACGCTGACGGCCCCCACTACGGGCCTCCTCTCTGTCGGGTAGGGGTATGGAGAAGGGCTGTGGAAACTGGAGCCCAAATGGAAGGGGTAGTGGTGGTGTTGGGCCGCTCCGCCGTGCTCCCCCCTGATCTCCGGTTGGCTGTAAACCAGTGGGTCTGGTCTACTGTAGGCAAACGAGTTCCCGATGTTCAGGTTCCTCATGGAGTGGCTCTGCCGGTGCTCCTGAGACAGGACCATCCCTCCCCCGGCGCCTCGGCTCTTCTGGCGCATCACCGTCTCGTAATCGGGAGTGGAGCGATAGGAAGGTGGGATGAGAGCGCTGTGGCGGTGAGAGGGGACGTAGTCCGGCCTGGTGATGTCGCTGGTAATGGAGGGGTTGGAGGACATGGGCGAGGGCTGAAGGTAGTGCTGGGGATTGGTTAGAGAGCTGGTGCTGTGGGCGCTGTACACGCTGCCGTTACGTAAACGCCCTCCGCTGCTGTATTCCAGAGGAGAGCAGTCCAGGCTGGTCTGAGAGTGGTAGTAATAACCGTTCTGACTGTTCATGTACAGGTTGTCTGTGAGAAAAACGACAACATCCCGAGACAGAATTACAATGACGTGAGAATTTATACCTTTACGTTAGGCTGAAAACGATGCAGGCATCAAATTGGAAGCGTTATTCTTTTTTTTTTTTTTTTTTTCTATATAGTACTTACCCTGTGAGGATGTGTAAGGCTCTGTGAAATGGCCATTGTAGTGCATTTGCGGAGGCATCATGTAGGCCTGTGGCTTTGGCTGTAAATCAATAACAGAGGGATGTAGTCACTGCTTATATGATCCACATACTGTCCAGGAGCAAAGAATGAATTTTTTATTTTTTTTCTCCCCTATTTGCATAGTGCAAGTGTGTTTTGAGTGAGTTCGGACATTACCAGAGATATCCTAGTCGATGATCTCCGTCTGACTGGGTTGACAGCTGTGGGTTGAGTTTGGCTAGTGGAGGGAAGGGGGGGGGGAAACTGCCAGTCAAAATAGGTGATCTAACCAAATATTACTGCTCATAATGTTTTCCAATGCCTTACTTTGTCCTTTAACAGTGATAATGGAAACACAGCAAGGCGCAGACAGAGTGGAGTACATTCGAAACATGTCAAACAAGTATTCTCCTGAACACCAGACAATGCAGTTCCCCGACATGGCGGCGTGATGTGGTGGTGAAGAGTTGTGCGATTTAATTTTGATTTGCTTGCATTTAAAAATGTTTCCCAAGAGTTCTCAACACACAAAGTCGAACAAACACTCGGCCTAAATCACATCTAATCCAAACTTAGTATAGTTGTGATTTTCACCTGAAAATATTCAGGACCGAAGAAAGAGTGAAAGAGAGTGACCCTGATCAAGCTTTTGGTGCTAATTTTAAATACTTGGGCCCCCGTTTTTACCGCCACATTTCAGTTGATATGCAACCAGCAGAGGTTTGATAGTCCTCCCTTTCAACAGGAATTACAGGGACTATAACAGACACCGAATTAGAGATGTCAATCTGAAATTTACCTGCAAGTCAGTAAAAATGAAGGTACCTGTTCAATAGGCTTTAGGCTGTAAATCAAATCTAAAAAAAAAAAAAAAAAAATTATTTTACTTCATTATATGCCTCACAACCCAATCTGTGTGGCTCACCCCTTATTAGAAGGCAGAGAGGGACGAGAGAGCATTGGAAAACGAAAGGATAGAGTGAGAAGGGACTTCTGGGAGCCCTCAGAAGGCAGTGGGTCACACTCCTCTCTGAAGAGAGAGGAGGAGAGAGGGAGGAGAGAGTGGGGGGGGGGGACAGACATGAGGCCACACCGGAGAGGAGACAGTCATGAGGCATGAGACATCCAAGAACAAAGAGACAGGAACTGGGCTAGACGTGTTAAAAAAATAAATAAATGACTTACAGGCTACTCTTGTTAATCTTATAAAACTTGAGTCTGGCCAGACACATCCGGCACACATATTTGGAGGTTTCCATGTCTTCCTACACATGAAAAGAAAGAAAAAGGAAAAAAAAAAAACAACAACATTAGATGGCGAGATAGTTGGTATGGAGGGCTTAGTTATGTACAAATAAAGACATTCCTGCTCTCAAATGCTTCCAAAACGTTTCCGCTAAACGGGTGACTTTGTGACCCAAAACACATGCAAACAACCCAAGTTACAAACCCCCCCCCATATCGGTGTACTGTTAAGACAAGCTGATGGTAAGCTTCCTGACTGAAGCCATTTTTCAATTCTGCTAAATCTAATAACAAACAGCAATGTGGGTAAAAAAAAAAAGAGACTGTGCGATGGTGGCGGAGACTTACGGTCTGGAACTGAACACTCTCCTCTCGGTTTGCTAGCTCCAGGGCAAAGAAGGACCTGTTGTGACTCATGTTGTTAATTTCGTGCCACCTACGCGGCCAATGAAAGCGCATCGGCACAGAGGAAAAAGAGGGCAGAAAAGACACGGTGTCATGGGCGGTCGCAGAACCTCAGCGCATTTTTAACAGATTTATAATTGCATGGTGAAAAGTACACAAACGTGGGAGGCTTTCAAAAGCTATCAGGAACTAAATCGTGGCATGTAGATAAGCACTGTTCCAATAAATGTCCACTTACTCACTAACCTGTGGGATGATGTTCCCACTGCGTGACTCATTTCCTCTCGGGGCCACCATTCTAGTCTAGAAAGCTTTGACCAGACACCCTTAACTAAGAATAGCTGCGAGCTGAGCCACATTATTCGTCCTGACAGATTCTATTTCATTACCGCTCAGAGTCACAAGTGACCACACAATGCCCCCCCCCCCCCCCCCGCCGCCGCCCCCCTCCTCCCAGTGATTCATATTTAGATGCAGATGATATATCAGCTGTTTTAAGTGTTCCCGTAATAGTCAAAACATTTCTTCATGGACTTACCTAAATAAAAGAAGCGGGCGTGTGTTTTTGTGCTTGACAAAGATGCCGTCGAGGCAGGAGCCCAGGGAAACATCTGTGCCTGTGCTGTCCTGTTCAAGACAGAAGGGGAGGATGAAGGCTTTCTAGGTTGCCAAGTGAGCTGATGTTCTTCTTCGGGCTTCGAGCTGCTGAGGATCGGAGGCTGGACCTCGCAGACATACCTTGGCTTGATAGCTTTCCTGGCCGTAGCCTTCCATTTTCTCGACCTCCTGCATGTATAACATCTCCGCTTCTGGGGCCGACAAACCCCTGGCAGGACAAAAACGGGGAGGAACATTTGAAGAAACGACGACGACGACGACGAACAGCCAGGCCGACAAAGAAACAAGTGCTTTGTCTGCACTTTGCGAAGCTGTTAAACTGTTTGTCCACAGACAAAACAGGCAGGCTTAATACCTTAGAAACATGCTCACCTGAAGGACTGATAAAGAAGTGCCACTTTCTGAGTGGCCTCTTCGAGCACTCGCTCATCCTGAATCCAGTCCTGCAAAGATAAAAAAAAAAAAAAGAGTCGAAACGTCAACAAAGCGAGAACATCTGCTGTGAAACCTCTCGTGATATACGTTGATAACGCAAAACCAAATGCTTACAATAGGGAACAGTGCAAACTTCTGAAGGAACTCCTGGGAGTCATATCGATTGAAGTCTCCAAAGTCAGCTGTAGACAAAAAGAAACACTTGCGGCCATTAATGCGGACATTAAATGCATCAAAGCAAACTCCACAACGCTGCTCTCTGAATGAATCCCATTACGTGACCATTTCTGCGTTCAGTACAAGGCAAAATAGACACTCGTGAATTGCCAAAATGCCGTAGTGCCTTTTGGAAAGCCGCAGCACGATGACGTGATGGACTAATTTTAGGATCGGGAGGTTTACAGCTGTTATTGCTTCAGAGGTCCTAAACTGTTACAGGCTGCCTTTCTGGCGACGTTCACGGCTACGTCAAGTATCTCGGGCCGTCGGCGGTGCTTAAAGGCTACAACCGTCCGTCGCTCCAGATTATTCCCGCCCGCGCCACTTTATTTGCGGCGCAGCCTCCACGTTTTGACAACAAATGAAGCACCGACAAGTTATTAAGAGGCACCAGCAAGAAATTCGACAGGGCTTTTCTCCAGTACGCATACCGAGTGCCGGTCAGGCATTTGAACGTGGCTGCAACAGTAAGTGATCTCAGTGGCTCTGCTATGCTAACGCCCAGGACACCAAGTTGCGGTGCCTGATATAACTTTGCCAGCAGCGTTTGAGATTCTTCCGTCTCGGCAAAAGCTGCAGCTCCTGCGAGGAGCGCTCACATTCACATGCAAACACACATACCCACGTGCGTGGTGCGCTTAATATAACGTGGTATTTTCAACTTAACAGTTGCATTTTCTGAGCTGTGCTTTGAGAAAATACTAACGTTTTGGGAGCAAAAATATGTTTTCTGCTGCTCTGAAAAAGAGTGAAAGGTCATCGTTTGGCAATTGACCAGCAAATTTGCAGTTTGACAAAAAGCCCCAACGAACTGGCACAAACCTCTTGTCCAGAAATGGCAGCATATAATTCTCGTGTGTTTTCAGTGAAATGTATTTCTGTAGGAAAGGAGGAATTTAGCAGGAATTGTCTGCTGTCGTGACTAAAGGACAATTTCTCTGTAATTGCACCAGTAATTACTTCGCCTGGGATCCTAAGCCGCAGAGAGACTCGTGCCAGGAGACATCAGGTTTGACAAACGGAAATGTCTGTCATAGTACGTTCGTATTACCTTGCACTGCCAGGCTCGCTAATCGTACAGCTTGCTCCAGCGAGCATGAGATCCTGCCCTCCAGAACATCCTTCTTCAGCTGGAGGTAATACTGATATCTGTGGAGAACGGGATGGTTAGTTAAGCTGAAACATTGGAAAGGAAAGGACAACTTTGAAACAATTGTGCCCGGTGCGTCTTGGCTTTGCGTTAAATATTAAACAAAATATGTAGGAGTGGGTGGTAAAAAGTCATGATAAACTGTAACTAGTTCAAGGTGTACAACCGTTCGAACACTTCACGTTGCCGCACTAAACTTTGACTCACGATCACGTCAGAATTGACCATCGTCTCTTGTGACCAATATATATATATTTTTTTAAAGATAAGTCGTTACGACAATAAAGGTCAGCGGCTTAGTCAGGACACTTCCTGTCACGGATTACCTCGTGATCTCCTGTTGCAGCAGGGTCACGCTGGGTACGTAAAACACGACTCCAAAGTAAACGGTGGGCTCCAGCCCATACTTGTCCAGCTGCTTCTTCAGCGGCTTCTCCAAGTCAATCCATCTCTGCTGGTTCTGCTTGTTGTAGTACCACAGACTGAAGTATGTTATCTGCCGGGCAAAGAAAGCAAAACGACACGTTATTCCTCCGCCCCACTACGATCACGAATAGTCTCGGGCAACTTATACATAGACCAATTTAAGAAATTCATACTTAACAAAACATTGTCACTTATTTTAAATGTGCAAATCTGCAGGTCTTCTTCCAATCCTCTATATTAAGGTCAAAATCAACGTGGAGCTGAAACGTTTAACTCGCCGACTCCTCCAGAAAGTTCTGTCTTGTGACTGCCTGAAATCTCCCACTGAACACTGGGAAGAGAAGTAACCCTGCAGGCTTGTTGTTTATAAGGACAACTTTGCCGAAAGAGACCGATTATGATTTTCAGCCATTCGGAAACCACAATTACAAATTGATTTGCCAACCTAGCAGTTTTGGCCACGGCAGCATCGGTTCGCGACAATAAATAAACACTGTGTAAACAGTCAAGAGTGTTTTAATTATAATAATGTGGAAAAGTAAGAGCTGAAAAAACAGGCAATTAGATCGTGGTTAGGGCATTTGATTTATCTTCGAGATAAATTGCCTACAGTTCGATGTAAAGAGAATTATGGCCCTGATAAAAAAAAAAAAAAAAAATGTTCCAACATGAGGCTGAAGCCGAGTTAACGTAGATCATAGGAACACATGTAGCACAACCCTCCCATAAACACGGTTGAAGTGTAACAGTAAGCTTTGGTTGTCTGATCTCTGAAGAGAAATGTCCGCAGTAATAATAATACAACTTAAACGACACCTTTCATACATAAAATGCGGCTCGAAGTGCTTCACAAGTGACAGTAAAAAAAAGAAAAAAAAAAGATATAAAACCTCATTCCTATATAATTTATAGTGACATCACCTGAATAACCTTTCTATCAAAAGACTTGACATCTGAAAGAACCGCATGATTGCACAATTAACTCCGCTGAAATGAAAAACAAAACAACGTGACAGCCTAAACGAGGGCGGAGGCCCGCTGTCGCCACTGCAAACCCCAGACGAGACGACGAATGAAGCCTCGTTGCGTCGCGGAGCTAAACAACGCGCACGTTCACGTCGCGCCAGCTCCGACGCCGGCTGACATGTATATTCAGCGGTCTGTGCTGCTGATCTGAGGCACAACCGGGCGCTCTGAGACTTCCATCCTCAACGGTTCGTGACTAAGAGATGACCGCAGTGACCTCGCGCAGACACGACCGTCGGTACATTTTTTTTTTTTTTTTCCCAACGCCGACTCGGAGCTACTTTTCTCCACCGCGTCGTCCATCCTCTGTTTCGGGAATTGCCGTTTTCAATGAAAATGTAGAAAACGTACGCAACGTGTTCGCTCATCCGTGTGATAATTTTGGTTAGACGGGATAGGTTTTGACTTTACCGATCCCACGGTGGGGCGAACGATGACGAACGGGTTGTCTCGCCGTCTTCTTGCTTACCAGGTCCAAGTGAGAACGCGACCAGAGGACAACCTTGACGGCAAAAATACTTTCTTGCCGAGATGGAAATTCTTTAAAAAAAAAAAAAGAGTCCACAAGAAAGAACAATCAGCACTTGTATTGAACGAAAACAAGATACATACCTCTCTTAACTCGAGTCTCTGGGCAACTGCCTCCAAGCATTCCTGTCCGGTGCTCTCCACCGAGAGAGTAAACTCAACAAACTCTCCATTGAGAAGCTGAATCCGAGTGACGAGACAGCTCTTGCTTGAGACGGTGTACCTTCGAGTCCTTTTGAGTTTTAAACCAAATGGCAAGGGCATGTTTCAACTGCTTCTTGACAGGAGTAGAGGAGGGTCTTTCACTTAGTCCAGAGGGAAGTTTTCTCCTTGCTGTGAGAGTATAGAACTAGTTATGAGGTTCATCATCAGAAGACAAGATCTGAAAAGTGAGACAAAAAAAAAAAGAAGAAGAAGAAGAAGAAATCCTTCAAAACAACATCCAAAAATGAAATGCACGCCTTCACACCTGGTCTGCCACCGTGAAATTTACGTCACAGACTAGACAAACGCAGGGATCGGTCGTATAGTAATCCTCTTAAATGTCGCACTTCGTCCCCATTTAACTTTACCAACTTCTCCAAGCAGGCTTTTCTTTTAAAAGTTCACACTTTGCATAAATCCCCGAAAGAAAATGTATGAGCGGAAACGTGTAAGCAGGATACGATAAAGGTTTGCGAGTCTTTTTTTTTTTCAAGCTTTTTTTTTTTTTTTGGGGGGGGGGGGGGGGGTTTAAATTAATCCCCTTCCGGTGAATAGTCCGATCCAAACAAACAAGAGCGACCTGATTCAATACGCAGCAAGCAGACGGCAAAAAAAAAAAAAAAAAAAAATCCCTGCTCCTTTCCACTTCCAACGATGCCTCCCCGTCATATTTCAAATAACCTCCCATTAAAATCGAAACTTTCCGAAGTCGTGCGTTCGTAAAGGTTTGATCCAAATTGTTCCGACTTTTCTCCACTTTTAATATAAAAACCGTAACATGAACGACAAAAAAAAAAAAAAAGTACATAAATAAAAATCGGCGTTGAATTAGCTTTTAACGCTAACGCGCTAACTTACGGTCCAGCAAATAGACGACACCCTCGGAAGATGACGTCGCCGGTAAATATTTTGGGAAGAAGAAAATAAAAATAAACATAAATAATGTTACCGTTAGCCACCAAGATGCGATGTAGCGGTCCAACTATTATTATTATTATTCGGTCCCGGAGGGTTCCTCCATCAAGGTCAATAGGTTGTTATTGCTTTTTTTTTTTCTTTTTTTTTCCGATATGGGTCGGGAATAAGAGGCAGCCCATTTGTCTGTAGTTTGTTTCTGGATGAAAACTACCGCGGCTCACATCGTGCCTCTCCGTCCGACAGTTCACTCAAGTCCCAAAAGCGTGTTTCGCTTCCTGGGGATTGGAAGAGCAACAAGTGTATTCCGTCTCCATCCGCGGCTCTATTTTGTGTGTGTGTGTGTGTGTGTGTGTGTGTGTTTCAGCAGTGATGAGTTCCCCCCCCCAAAAAAAAACCACACGGGACTCTGACTTCAAAGCCTGCTGTACATTTAATGCAAACCGTTATAGGGTTAGTCGTAATTTTCGTTGGGACGAGACGGGTTTCAAACGTCGTCGTAGTCCCTCCCGCGGCGGAGGGATACGCGAATGTTTTCAGGGCCATGACATCAGACAGCTGGAATGCCGAGCGGTGAAAATGCCAGAAAGCGGACAGCTGTCAGGAACTGCTGGCCACGGACCTATCTTGTTTACCTTTAACAGCGCACTCGACAGCCGCAGTCGTAAACACGTATTATTGTGCAATGATTAGAGGCTCCTCTATTTGTCTGCGAAAGTGTCCCAAGTCGCGATCAAACGTGGTAATAACGTGTGTGATATTTGCTGCTGCTGGTCGAAGGCTCAATGAATTTGTAATATAATCTTTGTAACTGCATTCAAGCGTTCAAGGAAACAGAAGAATAGAAAATTTATTGCAATTATAAAGACACTTTCTGGTGACAGTCAACTCCTAAAAGCTACATGTCCGAGGCATTTCTCAAGTCAAACACACCAAATATTATTTTTTTCTTCTTCTTGTTATCTAGAACTCTGGACATGTCAAGTTCAGCTACATCATACTTAAAACTGACGTGACAATCCACTCAAACTAAAGGAAACCACCCATCTACACTGCAAATCATGATATTTCCCAAAGAGCAAAAAAGGTGTCATACCTCTAGAGGTCAATTACAGCTCAACCACTACGGGTCAAGTACGGACCCATTTGAAATAATCTCGAACAAGACATTTAAGTCTTCTGTAACATTTTCATTGTGCTTTTCTGGAGGAAAAAAAAAAAAAACAACAGTTCTTTTGTGGTGCTTGTAAAATGTGGAAAACACAACCAGTGTGAAATCATTTTTTCTTTTACAAAACTATACTCTCAGAATTGTAAAACATGTATTTCTCTCTGGAACAACACTCACTTGGTAAGAAAAATATCAAAGGGCATTCAATCCCTGAATACAGCAAAGTTAGAACTCATCATCACTGACAGAAGCAACGGTCTTTGTAAGTTGCTCACTGTCGGTCTCTCCGTTTTCACAGTGTGCGTCGGACACGTGCAACGACTCGGACAGATTTCTCCCCAGGTCCTCGAGCTCTTTCGATTGGCCATCGTAACTGGTGTCAGCTTGGTCCTGATCACCGGTTGCGGAGCTGGGTTCATGCTTTTCATTGCCGACGTCATTTGTTGCAGTTACGTCCGCCAGATGGAAGTCCTCTTCGCTGGTTCCTGTGTTAGGGGTGACACGCTCACTGAGCAAAGGAGAGCCCTTTTCCTCATTGTCACCCTCCTCGTCGTTTTCATTTGTTCTAGTTGGAAAAGTAGTTTCTCCGGGAGAGCATAACGGTGTGGAAGCCAATAAGGGATCGGTCAAATCTGGCGAATCGCCGTATTTAATCAGTGACACATAAGGAGACAGGTCATGGTGTTCTTCGGTGTTTACTTGTTTCGGCCCTGATTCCAGATGTGGTAGGATTCTATCGAGCAGATCAGTCTCCTTTTTGTCCGTCCGTGTGCTGGAGGCGGATGTGTTGGTTGGCTCCTCAAAGTCTTTACGCAGCACTTCCAGAAGGTGGTGCATTTTACCCTGAAACCAAGCAACGCATCAGGTGCATGAGAAGAAGTTCAAAACCTGTAAACAAGACTTCTTCACCACATCACACGTCATATACTGACCACGTCAAGTTGATGCAGATTCATGTCAATATGTTGCTTTATCACCCGGTCGAGGACCCTTGCAGTGGACAAAAAGGATTCTCAATTATGAAACGCATGCAAAATAGCTATCCGCAAGCTATCAAAAAAAGCATCTAGTATATCCAGTAATAACTGCACATCTGCACTCTAACATGGCATAGCATGTTAACATTTCAAGTAGCTAATTTAAAATAGGCCGGGGAAAAAAAAAAGAGGAAAAATACCTGTCGGAGATGTGACCCCTGGACAAGATGTCTTCTGTTACAGCAGAAATGAATTCCAGGTACATTAATTCTTCTTCCCTATTAAAAAACAGATGCAAGTCATTCATTTAATATAGAATGCATTACTCTGGATTGTTTTCCCACTCACAGTGACAAATCTTTACACAATTTTTTTTTTTTTATAACCAATTAAAAGCTGTATGGATATTAGACATTATCAGAGACAACATACTCTGCAGATACACCCCTCGTGTTGGGAGATTTCTCACGTTCTAATGGGATCCTGGAAGACGAGACAGAGGTTATTTTTCAATTTTATCCAAGAAAATACACAAGTTATGACATTATGTATAAAAAGAAGTGCACTACTTCCACTTCATGATTTCACCTGGGTGAGGAGTCAAAGAAACAACGGTCTCTGCTCTTGGTTGTTCGACTTTGTTGTCTTGATGACGATAGATATGTGCCGTTGAACTCATCCTCGGACCACTCATGCTCTGTAACGAATTCCTGTAAAACATACTGTAGCTTGTGTGCAATTCTTCCGTTTGGTCTGAGCAATTACTCACCCTGAGCCACAATTTGTCTCAGAAGGCAACTTTGAAGACATCACTATGATATCACAATTTGTCATGATTGTAAAAAAAAAATTAAAAAAAATGCCTCAACAATCTGAGAAAATTCTCAAAATTACCTGAGATGGCTCATCAAACTCCTGCGTGTATTCCTTGTTTTTTGTGCTGCATGAAAAAAATATAATTCAAGTTACTTATTTTTTTTTTAAGACACATCTCTATTGCAAGACTCATTGAGACCAAGTTAAGTTAAGTACCTTCCATGATATGTCTCCTGTCGCATCAGTCTTGAGTAACTGCAGTCCTGAGTTGGTTTCCTTTGTGGTGCTCTGTAGTAGCGATATTTGGACAGGTATGAGCTCTTATCTGATTTCAGGGTCTTCGGAGTGAACGGTTTGTCGTCTGTAAAGTGCTGTGAGTGTTTCTGGAGCAAGTCTCCGCTGTATGTCTTCTGCACAGGGTCCTGGAAGGTCTTGTAGCAACCCTGTTCCCCCGAAGCCAACAGTGAACATGCTGACTGCTTTCTCTGCAAAGCTGCCTCTGAGCTCCGGTACTTCCTTTCCGACGCTGGGCGGGCGTGATGAGAACCGCCTTTATACGATGGATAAACAATCTCCTTGGCGTTAAAGGTGGTGCTGAACCTTGGGCTGGACAGCATGGAGCTCCTCGAGCAGAGGTAAGGACTGTCATCATACTGCACAGATAATCTACTCTGAAAGGCAAATGAGTTAATGAGATGATATTGAAATGAGAAAGTCTGAATGGCAAGTCATGTGGAATTTCAAAATACTTGTAATAATGCAGTTTTCTCTATCAGGCATAAAATGAGTACTGAATTTTCTTTGGGATATTTCAGCATTACATAAAGCACCGACTAAACACATCAGTGACTGTGCCTTGTTTTCTTACCTGGGATGAAGAGCAGGAGGTTCCGCTGTTGCTTTGGGAGAGCGAGTGAGCCGACTGAGGACGACCGCCTTTCCTCAGCCGTTCCTGCCTGATCTGGTCATTGTCTGGAAGCAGGTATTAAAAATGGGAAAAGGCACAGATAATGTACTACTCTGCACTGTGGTAACAACGCAGTTTATTTTAATTGCTTTTTCTTTTCTTTTTTTTGAACTACTAAATGCACCTATTCAAAGCATCCACGGGTGGTTCTGTAAACTAATAATGTAATTTACAGTCATTTAGTTTTTGACATTTCCTCAAATGGCCTTGTGATTCACTTGATTTTTCTGGATACACTGGGTGCTCTCGAGATACAAGGCGAAGATTTACTGCACTCAGCTGTGGACTACGTATGGGTCAATAGAGCGAACGTGGTTGCAGTCATAAGAGGAGAATATGATCGCCATTAGAGATGAAGATGAGGGTGAGTTGCATCCTGTACTCAAGTGTGATGGGTCACTGCGTTGCATTACTGGCCTCTGTCTGTTCCATAATGCATGTCTTCCTGACTACTAGTGCAACTAGTGCATATATATATATATATATATATATATATAGAGAGAGAGAGAGAGAGAGAGAGAGAGAGAGAGAGAGAGAGAGAGAGAGAGCATGTAATATGCCTTGAAATGCAAGCTGATTTTAATATCTTATAATATTTGGATACTCACACTTCACACTATGTAGCAAGCTTTTGGGGACAGAGACATCAATGGCAGCTGTGGAGCAAAGTACAAAAATATATATATTTATATATATATATATATATTATTATGTATCACAAGTACATGGCTTAAACACTTCAGTATCATGTCACTGTCAGGATCATAATGTATGCCTGCCTGCTCACCTTTAGCGGAGTAAACCTTTTTGTAATGAGACACCATGTGGTCTTTAATGATGGATTGTGTCAACTTGCTGGAGGAGCGCGGACAGAAAGCTAAAAACACAAGACAAAACACACAGTACATTATATGACACGAAGCTCTTTATCCAACAAATGACCCACGCTCATGAGCACATGTCAACACTTACGGCTACTTTTCAAAGTCTGCTCTCTCGTACCAGGGCTGCACCCCAGTCCAGATGATACGCTCCCTAAAACGAACATGGATGCATAAAATATGTTGGGGGGGGGGGGGGGGGTATCTATGAATGTTATGACCTAAAAACAACAACAACAACAACAAAACACCAAGTATGTGATGCTATCCTGACTTTAACTGAAGCATCGTATGACATGGTTTCAGATTTCAATTTCAACTTAAGTCTCGAGTACAAAGCCGTGTGAGCAGTGGCTATTGTCTTGGCAAATCTGAAGCCACATTAGTGAGTGTTCACAGTCAGCAGGAGTTTATCTTTCGGTCGCTAACTAAGCACAAATTGAAGGCGCTTCCCTTCTGCCGATTACTTTATTAGCAACACAGCTATAGCCCGTGCTAATAGTATTTGCATACCTATTCTCGAGTCCATGGTCGCGTTACACTCAGCGTATCCCATTTTCCACACAAATATTCCGGGACAGCGACGGCAGAGCTCGGACACATCCGGAAACTTCAGTGTACTTGACTGTAAACATGTTAACAAAGATCAAGGAACGTAACAACCTATTGTCGCTTAAGCAGATGAGGAGCGAAGTGACGCTTCCCCCGTCGCCATGCTGGTTGCTATGATCGTCTACGTCATCGCGTTATTGCGTGAGGAAAAGACACGCCTTAAAACAAGGACAAACGGACACACTCCCTCTTATCAGGGGAAAAATGAAGAAGAAAATAATGTCATTAGAAGAGGTATTTAACTCAGAATTCGCTAAAATGCAGTAGAGCAAGTCAAAATGTTTGGCGTGCATTAAACATGAATAGTATACAGCACATATTCTGAAAATAGCAGAAAATATTTGGTGTTTATTTTTGCATCAGCCATAGATGTACTGTGAGTCATGCTTTGCAGGTGCTATCTGAATCAAATGTCCAATTCCCATCCAGCACCTATAAAAGAAAATATTAGAACAACTATTACTGGAATTTCATTTTGTCACGACAAAATGGGACTTATGGACAACTGTGTAGAGATAAAAGAGGATGTCAAATTTCTCATTCCAGTGTTGAATTGAGCATTACTGCTCTTTGAGACATATTGTGGACAATTCCCACTAATTATTGGCCGTTTGATTCATCTTATCATAGTAGAAAAAGGACAGGTGCTATTTAATATCATCAACAATGGCTCCATTCCTGGGTTTGTAAGCCATAGCAGTAACAGCGAGCGTGGACAAAACCAGGACCCTGAAACCAAAGGAACTACATCCATTATCAATTTGATTACTGACACCTGCTTTCACACTGTTACATTTAAAAATGTCCCATGTGAAAAAGGCCTGTACTGCGTGTGTTGTTACCCGCACTGTGCCAGTTGAGATAATTCTCAGCCAAGACTTAGTGATGATCTCTACAGTGCATCCGGAAAGTATTCACAGCGCTTCACTTTTTCCACATTTTGTTATGTTACAGCCTTATTCCAAAATGGATTAAATTCATTTTTTCTCTCAAAATTCGACACACAATACCCCATAATGACAATGTGAAATAGATTTTTTTGAAATTTTTGCAAATCCATTAAAAATCAAAAACAAAACAAACAAAAAAATCACATGTACATAAGTATTCACAGCCTTTGCCATTACACTCAAAATTGAGCTCAGGTGCATCCTGTTTCCACTGATCATCCTTGAGATGTTTCTACAACTTGATTGGAGTCCACCTGTGGTAAATTCAGTTGATTGGACATGATTTGGAAAGACACACACCGTCTATATAAGGTCCCACAGTTGACAGTGCATGTCAGAGCACAAACCAATCTCTGCAGCACTCCACCAAGCAGGCCTGTATGGTAGAGCGGCCGGACGGAAGCCACTCCTCAGTAAAAGGCACATGACAGCCCACCTGGAGTTTACCAAAAGGCACCTGAAGGACTGTCAGACCATGAGAAACTAAATTCTCTGGTCTGATGAAACAAAGATTGAACTCTTTGGCCTGAATGCCAAGCGTCATGTTTGGAGGAAACCAGGCACCGCTCATCACCTGGCCAATACCATCTCTACAGTGAAGCATGGCGGTGGCAACATCATGCTGTGGGGATGTTTTTCAGTGGCAGGAACTGGGAGACTAGTCAGGATGGAGGGAAAGATGAATGCAGCAATGTACAGAGACATCCTTGATGAAAACCTTCTCCAGAGCACTCTGGACCTCAGACTGGGGCGAAGGTTCATCTTCCAACAGGACAACGACCTGAAGCACACAGCCAAGATAACAAAGGAATGGCTTCAGGACAACTCTGCGAATGTCTTTGAAAGGCCCAGGCAGAGCCCAGACTTGAACCCGATTGAACATCTCTGGAGAGATCTGAAAATGGCTGTGCACCGACGCCCCCCCATCCAACCTGATGGAGCTTGAGAGGTCCTGCAAAGAAGAATGGGAGAAACTGCCCAAGAATAGGTGTGCCAAGCTTTTAGCATCATACTCAAAAAGACTCGAGGCTGTAATTTCTGCCAAAGGTGCTTCAACAAAGTATTGAGCAAAGGCTGTGAATACTTATGTACGTGTTATATTTTCGTTCTTTATTTTTAATAGATTTGCAAAAATTTTAAACAAATTATTTTCACTTTGTCATTATGGGATATTGCATGTAGAATTTTGAGGAAAAAAATGAATTTAATCCATTTTGGAATAAGGCTGTAACATAACAAAATGTGTAAAAAGTGAAGCGCTGTGAATACTTTCCAGATGCACTGTATGTGGCTATAACTATGGTTAGTAATTCAAGTTCAGTTTTATCCATGCTTACCAGGGTCCTAAATCCCCATTAGCGGCACCATACATGATATTAGTGGTAGCTTATCTTTTTTATTACTGCAACAAAAATTGACAATAGTGTGCTGTTATCATGGAAACCACAACCCTCAGTGGCCTCGTTTTCAGTAACATGAGAGTATGAAAAACTGGCCAATGTGGGAAAACACAATGCATCAGTTATAAATTATGATTCAGCTAAGTAAATGTTGGTCATAGGAACATTCTGTCAGCATCATATTGTTAATTATGCTATGTTCCTTTTATTGTTTGATAGACCTTTTAACCCCTTGCGTCATCTGCCAACAAAAGAATGTTAAAATAAGCTACTGTGAAAGGCAACCTGAAACTGGCAGTTTAAACATTGTTGTTAAACTTAAACACAATTCGGTTATCCCAGAGTAAAACAAAATGTTTTGATAAATAAATTGAAAACACTGACTTTACATGTCATTTTGTTGTCTAAATAGCCTGAGTTAAAACTGAGTTTTGGTCTGGTAATTCTCAAACACTCACAGCAGGAAAGGCACAGGTGGAACAAAAAACAGCAGCAAGTGTTTCATTCCTGCAATTATTCCAAAGTAGCCTACAGCAGTGATTGATGTGTTTAACAGGTGTCCAATATTTTGAAGTCATTTTAGTTTTGCCTCATCTTCCTGTTATTTCTGTTTTTATTTATTGAATCCATTAGGAAACTCATTAAACTAACGTAAATAATGCAGGACGATGGCAAAAACAAGTGTATGCTCTTTTAACTATTGCCCAACCTAACTTGAAAACTCTGACCATTTAGCTACATTTCCTTTTAGACAAATGCAAAGTCACATATGTTTTACTTATTATTTCCTAAAACCGTTTAGTTTGGCCTGTTTCCCCTGGATGGGCTGCCTTATCAACTGACTTTTTAGGGGTTCTGACTGGATGGAGAAGGTGACGTTTCCGTAACTATCCAAGTTCATAAATAATACACTGTTCCTCATATGTGAATGATGTAATGGTTTAAGTCTGCCGCTGATTTGGTGTACATTTCTGACTTGCCGTCCTGCGCCATGTGCTCAGTCGCCGGTTGCCAAACGATGAGAAGATAATCCTGTTTTGAGGACAAAATATAAGAGTGAGTATTGAAAAACGGATTAGATTTATTAGTGGAAATGTAGCTGATGCAAAGCTTGGTGCCTATTTACAGTAAAGACAGGTGGAATAGTGCGCTTTTGGGAATTAATAGGAGGAGAGCATCCCTCCCCGTTGTTCTTGCTGCCAGTGTAACGTGTGCGTAAAGTTGTTTGGTTGGACACACTGCGGGTGTAAAATTCTGGGCATGATCATTAGTATATGTGTTTGAGTGTGAGATGGGATGTGGTTTGGACCACCAAGTGTTGCAACAGCTCAGTGAAAGGTGTCATAAGTATCTCAGTCTGTCCGCCGAACACCAAGCGTCCAAACGACGTGAAGAAAAAAGGAGGGGGTAGGCTACAAGAAAGGCAGACAATGCGGTTTCGCGATGCGTTTATTCAGCTGTGCGATTTACATCCACCTCCACGAAAAGAGGATGTGCCGAAGATGAGGAAGAGGAATTTATTGTGATTTTTCTGTATTCCTGTGTTTCTACATTGGCGCTGAATGAATTTACCAACGTTTTGATTGAGAACAAAAGCAGAGATGAAATTTCCAATAGAAACCCCGAGGAAACAAGTGAACTGGGATCCAGAACAAGGTTGGTATCTCCGGCTTTCTTACTGTGTCATAACTTTACTTATAGGCTTTGTCATTTCAAAACACTCTTAAATATATGGTGTTACAAATATGGTGAAATCTGAAACACAATCACAGTAGGCTACATTCACCGATTTTAAGTTTTACGCAATATCTTATTCATTATTATTTTTTATTTATTTATTTGAGAGATTCCTCTTATTTGTTTATTTACTACACAAAGACCCTCGATACAAGCCAAAGCGGTTTGGGTATTTCTAGTCTCCCTCCTCCGTGTGCTCGGTTGTGCGAGGCAGCGCTGCTGCAAACAGAGCTTCAACAACTTCAGGCTGCCGGAAATACTCAGTGTGACACCGTCCGAGTTGTCAAAATAAAGGTAGGCTATGTTGCCTAAGACATTTACCTTCACAAAGCTTTGCCTTATTCTCATGAGTTCTCTTCTATTCCTCCCCCCAAAAAATCTTACAGACTGCCTGTTTGATGTCCAGTCTCTCTTGAAATGAGGTGTTCTAAATTTGATTTAAATTGCTATGTTCTGTATGCTGGTATTTACGTCAGCAGTAAAGTTTTATTTTGAAATTAATTTTGCGGAAGCCTTCTCTACTTTTTATTCAGGCTGACTTCATACGTGATTTTGGGTCTCAGCTGGTGAATAAAACGCCTGCAACCTGTCCTGTGCTTCAGGGAATAACTGAGAGAAGAGCCGACCTGAGCCGACCCAAAGATTCCCTTTATGTTTACTATGACTAGTTTTGGGTTGTGTTCATCAGTGGGTAAATAATGCTTACACGCGATATGGGAGCTGCCATGCTGAAATTTTGACAGACACAAGTTACACACTGCCCTCAGTCCTGTGGTGAATGTTGAAGATGCAACATTTCATCACCAAACTCATCCCCTTCAGCCGCATATGTTTTTCATTCTTTTTGCAGCTGAGCTAAGTGAGGAGCATCCCTTTTATGGACCTGACTCTCCTGTGAACGTGTCCTCTGCTTTAGCCAGACACACTGGAAGCACAGAGTGAGGGCTGACAGAGAGCATCAGCTCCTATCAGATAAAAGGCACTGCTTTCCACTCAGGCCTTATTTAATTTGCAAAAATCAATGTGAAGCTGTTTCAGTGGTTTGAAAAAGGATTTCACATTAATGGCTCACAGCCTCAGAAATTTGATATGCAAACCAAATTATGTTCATTAGTTTTGCTTTTGACTTTGTGCTTTAAAAGACATAATAGATTTATATTCTTATCCTGATAACTGTTTTTTTGTTCACTCAAATGGACTGAAGTGACTTTCTTTCCTATAGCTGCCCTGCTGCATATCTCATTTATCCAATTTCACTCACTCACAAGATGAAATGAAACCCAGTTAACATTTCAATAAGACTAGTTAGGGACTTGATTTAATTTGCAATTCATTTACCAGTAGATGTTTTACTGCATCCATAAAAACATCTACACCAAATACAACATGAGATACTGATCATAGCCTTTCAACTGTTTCGCTGCAGTCTTAATTTTCTAATTCATTTCATGTTCTAAAAATAACCTGCCACCGCCCTAGGAGCCATATAGCCTAGTGTAAATTGAAAGTGATTGTTTAGCCCCCGTTTCTAAGATTGATTAACTAACAAGATTCATAGCTGCTAGATCAGACACTTCCTGGACGTCCTTGACTCATCAGGGTGATGTGTGTGTACATTTTGTTTACCATATCCCATGAGTGAACTATCCCATGAAACAAAAAGTGGCCCCCACCCTCAACCAGATTCAAGTCTCATTCCCACCTTTGAGGGGTTGCATCATTATACAATAGGCTCCGCCCACGGCTCAGAGGCTCTCCATGCGCTCCCATCTGAGAGAAGTGGGGGCGTGAGGGGTGAGGACCGGCGCTCTGAAAAGCTTATACAATGCTTTATATACATAAAGGGAATCTAAATTTGGCGGCCTCCTTGATGCTCTTTGCTTCATGGTGGACCTGCTCCAGCACACATGCATTTATTATAAAACCTTCCCAGAAGACAATGCGTGAAAGTGGCACTTCTCCCTCAATTATAGTCTACTCAAAAATGGAATCCTGCTTGTCTGCAAAGAGATGAACTCACAATTCACCTCCACCTAACAACACTGTAAGGGTTTCAGTGGTGTGTCTTTTAAATATTTTGTAACTGCTTATCTTACTGTGTTCTGTACATCGGAGTAATCTTCAGGCAGTCATTTAATTAAGGCTGCTGATTCAGTTTTTCCAGATTTGTCATTAATGACATCTATTGACACTCTTTCTGCTTTAGTGATTAAGGCAGGAGCTGCGGGGGTGTGGGCTTTTCACAAGAGCCATCTCAGTGTGTAGAATCCAAAATATATTCTCATGACGGCAGACATGTTGAGGGGACAGAGAGTCTTGCTGCAGTTGAGCTCTGGCAGAGCAGTAGGCTGGATAACGAGCATTTTTTCCCTAATAGCTTTGTTAATAAGCAAGTGTAAGAGTAGGAAACTGCTTTTTAAAACTTTATACAGGAGGTAATAGGTTTAAAATAGCTGTAATGAGCTTGTGTTTATGTTTGCATAAACCAATGTGCCCCTGTTTTTAGATGTGAAGTGTAGGTCATAAGAAAACGTATTTGTGGGAGATATTACTGTAATTGAACTTATATATTAACTTAATTTGGAACCGATTGGTTATAAAGTTACTGTTTCTGTTTTGGTACCCTCCAATAAAAAGGTAAACAAAACTTTAATTAATCCGGGCTTCTCTTCCTTCTCCCCTTCTTTCCTAGTGGCGGTCCAGACCAATTTGGTCCCTCCCAAAAAGGCCCAGTCTGGCATGGTGAAGTCAAGCATAGTCCAGGCAAGTGTGGCCACCATGCAGAACCCCATGGGCTGCGACCCAAAGACCAATGGTCACTGTCCCCTGCCACGTCTGTCCATCTCCTCCCGCTCCGCCAGCGTGGTGGCCAGCATGGACGCCAGCTGCGACGGCTCGATCGCAGCGCTCCACTCGGTGATGAAGTGGAAGACGGTGCTGGCTGTGTTCATCGTGGTCGTCCTCTACCTGGTTTGTGGAGGCCTGGCGTTCAAGGCTCTGGAACAGCCGTTTGAGAGCAACCGGAAGACCAGCATCACCCTGGAGAAGGCTTCCTTCCTGGAAAGACACCCGTGTGTTACTCCTGATGAGCTGGATGGCATCATCAAGGTGAGTGCTTGGAAGTGGAGATGAGAATTCATGTTCTTGTTTTATTCTCCCAGCTGTTTTGACAGCTTTGGAACCGTATAATGTACGTGATGCATTTATCATCAACAGATTATCTTGTAGGAGGATAATTAAATGAAAAGGATCTGATAAACAATGCTGAGTGCCAGTCTGCTCACTGGATAGATAAGGGCAGAAAGTCAGAGGACTGACTTTTAGTGCAACAGTTTTATAGATGACGATTATGAGTTTCATTAGCTAGTCACATGATCTTTTAAGGATTGATTGTAACTTCCTTTCATGTTCAGGTTGTCCTTCAGCAAATTAAGCCTTGAAGTCAAAATAGAGAATCTAATAATGAGTTTAAAATTGCTCTAATTTAGATTATTTGTATAAATGACAAATACAACTTAAAGCAACTTACAATCAGTATATTTTTATATGAACAATATAACAAAAGACAATGTGAAAGGGGTCACTCATAGTGATGAATCTACGGTGAATTATCACCTGAATCTGGGGCTGCCCTCAGCTTAATGGAGCTTTGTATTGCGTTTCGGCTCAGTTGCAATTTCAGGGTTTGTAACGTGTGCAGCAGTTTTCAGCTATGTAACCATAAATTCTTGTGTATTGATTATGAATATTAGTAACCATAACCTTAGCCAGTTTCATTCAAATGTGATGTTTGAAAGCCCAGAAAAGCTAGTTAAGTCCTTAAAACTTTTTGTAAGTGTTGAGGTTGGAGTAGTTTTGGTTATGTCGCTCCACAAAAGAGACACTCAACCAGGATATTTTTAGGTGTTGTAGTCAGCTTCTCAACAGTCATCCCAAATCTGACTACATTCAACGACTACAACATCCTCTGCTTTCAAGAGAGTGGACTACGCGTAGCCTACCTTTAAAAAACAAAACAAAAAAACAAACACTTACTATCCACATATCTATGCAAGTGAGTGAGCAGCATCCATCTACTCACTAGATCCAAGGCAACCAGTTGAGATTTGACTTGCCTTATATTGAACTCAGTCACAACTCCTTCACTAAAAACTGTTTTTAAACTATTAATGTTAATTTAAAAACATTCTTAATAGCAGTTTGATTAGGTTTCTTCCAGTAGCGTTGCCAAGACAATACATTTCTTATACAGGGTCTAAAACATCATGAGAAGACGCGGCACCAGTTCTCGACAGGTCCATCCTTGAGTCAGAACCACAACACCTTCAGGGTTACCGCAGAGATACAGAAGAGTTCATAAAAGTAATCATGGAGAAAATAGCAAATAAGTTTATCCTCATGGACAATAAGGTCAGTCATCATGACCTTCATGTTGTATTCACAGGTCTATGCTAATTTTTTGTTGTTAAATTCATGTGTACAGAAATCGCAATGAGAGTAATCGACTTATTATAGATAATGAGTTGTTTTGAGAAATAGCTAAGTTGTATCTGAATACCTAAACCCTCTATAATAAATGTATTAGCAGTATCAAATTCCAGAGTGCGGCTTTAACAACACCCACACATTTTAAATAAGGAAACAAGCTCAAGGCTACAACAGCAACGGTAAAAGACATTCAAAGCCAAGTTCTTCTGTGTGATGTTGCTTCTGTTTTAACAAAAATCTTGTTAAAGATCCAGCAACATTTTAGAAATGCAGACATTTCAATATGTAAAATTTTACATGAAACCCCATCAAAGTCCATTGTAGTTTATAAAATGAAATACAGCATCCATAGGGGTCAATTAATTGAAGTTAAATATCTTGTATATGAACCTGGACACAATTACTTGTTGTTAAAAACATAACTGATACTGTGACCCATAAAACTGTGACATATTGTTTGATTTAAACTGACATGGAGTGTGCTGTCCTCACAGTCTTCCCCATCACACCGACACAGCTTGTAAATACTTGTGTGCACCGGACCAGTAAACAAGCAGAGCGCCAAGAAGAACTATTCCTATCGCATTTTACAATGTCTTTTGATGCTGTCAGCTGCGTTATAACACAGTGTAAGGCATTTCTTCACACTGCTCTCTGGCATCACACAGTGAATTATGGGTCGAGATTTAAGGTCACTACATCATGCTGACATGTACAACTGGAAGCAGGATTGGAAAATGATTTGAGATGTGCCGGTGTGCAGTTGGCGGAGAAAAAAAGTTTGATTTGTGAGGGGGTTGCAGTGAAAAAGTGGAACTACGATTGATCAAACACTCCTGTATGTTAATTTTATAGAAGAAAAGAAAGAAACATTCTGGACCAATAACAAGAGTCAAAATATCTACAGGAATATCTAATTAGCATAGCTCAAAAGAGCTCTGCAAATAGCTGTGAGCATGTGCTACAGATGTCAGGAGAGCAAAAAGGACCTTTTAGGAATAATGTGCTTTCCATTTTTTTTCTCTCATGTGGTTTGAGAATAGTAAACAAGACTCGCGTTAGTGCCAAAGTGGGCCCCTCACATTCTCTTGATTCACTAGAAATAACCCCAAAGAGAGCCAAACAAATGGTGTTTGGTGTGCTCTACTTTCCACTACAATGGCTCTGTGTGATGTTAACATCTTCAACACTGCTCCACTGAATATTGGACTACCGATCTGTTTCATCTTCTTTCTCCACACCCACCGCTGTTCTTTTATTCTTACACAGTGGACATCTTCTTTTTTTTCTTTCCTCACGGTTCTCAACCTTTGAGCCACAAAAGCACTATCATGAGTTTGTAAAAATCACTGACAGTATTTCCTAAGGATGAGTGTGGAAATTAAAACCTTTATCATGGTGTGCCTGGGGTCCGGAGGGAATCAATTATTCATCGCACAGGCCAGCAGTCCCACATCTCCTGCAGCTTGGAGCAGAAGGACTGGTAGCAGCAGCTGAATCACAGACAAGAGAGTCTCCTGGACAAATGTTCAGATTCAAATTTCCAGTCTTTATGCTAAGCTGTGCTGACTGGTGGTAGTTTCATAATCACTGTACAGATATGATAGTGATATGATATTTTCTTAGCTACATTAAGTCCCATTTAGAAAATGAATTGGTATATTTCCAAAAATGTCAAACAATCTCTGTAAATCATCGTTCTGGTATTCCTAAACTAAGTGTTACACAAATAATGAATATGAAGCCTTGTGTGAAGCTCAAGCTGACAAATGATGCAATTTCTTTCTGCCAGCTCAAGAAAATGACTTCAGGCAATGCTGCTTCACAAGTACTCCATCAAAGGGTCTGTCTGGTCCTCCAACAGGTTCCGTTATCGGTCTGTTCATGCTGAGTCAAGGCTGTCACTCAGCCAAAGATCCTCAGTGGGGACACAGCAGTGGCGACTCACTGTTGTCAAATTGTCTGGTGGAGGAGTTGACAGACAAATGGCAGCAGCGTGCGCCTGAGACGGAAGGAGGCGATATGTTACGTCGCAAACTCTTGTTAAAGCTCACTACACAGCGTGTGTTGACCTAATAGGTGTGAGTGTGTGTCCATGCACGTCTGTTGACCTCCACATGTCTGTGCACACACCCACTGTGCACCCACAACGACAGCGGACCTAATTGTCTTTCCTGGTGTCGTTTGGATGACTCACGCTGTGGCATGATGTGGAAGCCACACTGTTATTGACACGAGGCAAGCCTTGTGTATTGAAGAGTCACTTATCTATTATTTTGTTTTCGCTGAACTACCTGCTGTAGAACTACATCAGGACATGCAACCAACACTGTCATCATTCTTAACAGCACAGATGACTTGATTTTCTATTAAACAAATGGAACACAGTTGGATTCATATTTGTTCGAGAGAATCACTATCAAGAGACTAGACTGCTTTATTAAAATGCTACACTGAGTAGTGAGGGATTGGCTCCTCAGGAACATGCAGATGCAAGTCGGAAAAATACTAAAGATTGTACTACTTTTTTTGCACTCCACTTCGCTTCTTTTCTTTTGAAAATCCCTTTCTCCTTGAAACTTTAGGGTTGTTTCCTGTCAATTTATCATCGTCTTATTGCTCCTATTAGTCCTGAAAAAGTCACACCAGCCTTTTTTGTGATGTACCTCCAGTGTGACAATAAGCTTTAAGGCTTCAAGGTGGTCACGGTGAAGCTATAGATATTAGTGATGGTGGAGGTACTGCAGAGGACAGTGCTTGGCACTGTATCCCAATTAGGTTGAGTCAAGGAGAGATTGAGGCGCCATGCTGGTTGGATCACTGCCGTCACCTGCTGTGGGCTAGAAAGATCCACAGAGAGGATAAAAATCTGCAGTGGGTTTATCTGCTCTCTCATGATCCTGCAGTGGAGAATTGGACACATTAGCACGTCAAGAGCCCATCACGAGCACTCGGTGGCGATTGTGTGTCTGCAAAACTGTCTGTGCATTTATTCTTCATCGGAATTAGAAGCGAGCATGATGTGTCAAACAAAAACAACATTTGTCTCGCTAATTAACGTGCTGCAACACAAAGTTACCATCCTCGTGCCTCACAAGTGCGTGTGCAAGAGGATTTTTCACTTCTCTAATGCAGCATGAACTTGGCTGTGAAAAAGGCACGAGACAAAAATAAATCCCCTCATAAAGTATTCAGATACATTATGCAGCTATTTATAGCTCCCCCTTGACTCCAGAATTAGGTTATTTGGGGTTTATTATATAATTACCACTTTGATATGGCACCATAAAGTAGCTGTGTCTGCTAAAACCTATGAAATGGCATTATTGTAATTGGCTAATTTTAGGTCCAAGAATCAGTCTCATTAGGGGGCTGATGGAGCTGAGGTAATTGCATGCGAGATTATGAGTAGGCATGTGCAGCGATGTGTTTAGAAGTGGTCCTGCACTCTTTCTGCTTTGAAATGTATGTCACGAGAGTTAATACATATTTTATTATCCGGATGTGCATCCCACTGAGAGCTTACATGAATGGATTGGGGGGGTTGCTCTGAATGAAATGCTACATTATAGACATTAAATCCCCCAGGAATGTTGGTGAAAGACGCTCAAGCTGTTCCTTACCAAAGACATTCCTCACAGCGACTTTCATGTCAGCAGAAGAGGCAAAATTCTGTGCTGCTATTCTACTATTTCTATATAGACAAGAAAAATAAATGCTTCTCTCATAAAATGCCCATAAACAAGGAAATTAGAAAGAAGACAAGACACTAGATTAACTTTTCATGTTGACATAATAGAGCGCAGGAGGCGATCAGTGAGAATAATGATGCAGTAAATGTTTTGCAGACACAAGCTGGGGATGAAGAAAAGCTGAGGGACTAAAGAAAAAGGCTGACCATGAAGAAAAGGCCGATAAAGGACTCTGAACTGAAAATGAAAGTCTGTGTGGATTTAGTCTATGGGAACTGTAAAAACATGCAAATTGGGGAGAGTGGAGAAACAGCTCAATGTGATGAGCCAAATGCTGAATAATTTGAACACATTTTATGCAACATTTTTGTGCACAGATGTCCACAGGAATAGTGAGAGTCATTATGATGCATTCTGGGGGGAAGGATGTTATCAATGTGGGGGCCATACTGAGAAGCCCCCACAAGAGCCTGCAAAAATCAATGACAGTGCTCTCGTCTATTTTCTTTCTAATGTAGACCAGATTAGATAATTATCTGTAAATTACAGGATAACTTTAAATTTTTATGCCAAAAAGGTTCCTGCTCTGGATATGGGTTGAGCAAAATGGCTAAAACTATGTAGATGCCATAATCAATGTAGGCAAACTGTTTGTTAATAAGATAATCAACGCTTGTGTTGTTTTGTTATAATTGCAGTTTTATAAAACAAAAGCAGAATGTGAAAAAAACCTCCAACTGAGATACAATAACTCTGAAGTGATTCAGTTAATTGTAACTCAGTCCACGTAGCTGCCCTGCCTGTGTTCTTAGCCTTATAGGAATAATTCAACTCCCATTCAACCTCACATTCCCCTCCCCCATTTTCAGGACCATCTCAGGGCTTTTTACTTATCCTCTTTCATTCTGTCTTCATTGTTGGAGATAGTCACACTTGATCTATCCCGAGTTTCACAACCATTGGCAGGGGTCACACATGAACGCATGTAACAGACTCTCGTACACAGAAACATTGGGAGGAGGTGGGTTAATTACTCACTCTGTTCACACCATCAGGACTTTTTACAGTGAAATCAAAGCACGTGTGTTCTGCTGCCATCTGCTGAGTTGGCATTCAATCATGGCCCTGAATAGTCCTGTTTGTAGGAATTCAATGGGAAATTTGGATCCAGGTGCTGTTAAATGTTTTGGCAAGGCTGTTTTTTTTGTCTGTTCCAGAGTGGGTCTGATCATTATAATTTAGACATGTTCCTTTTTCCAGCATGCCATAGATGCTGTGAGCGCAGGAGTGAGGCCTATTGGAGACACATCGTACAATTCCAGTTACTGGGACCTGGGCAGTGCCTTCTTCTTCGCTGGAACTGTCATCACAACCATCGGTAAAGGTTTTTAATTATACCCTCTTTGATACTCTAATACCATCTGTTGGCACATCAACACAATGGCCAATAAAGGACTTATATGTGCTGAAGTATCAAAATTCATTTTGAACTCACTCGTCTCCCATTACTTTCAAGTAATCAGAATCATTTGTAACAGTCTTAGAAGCAATTTGGTCCCAACAAGTACAACAAGTGGAAAAAAAACTTTGGCTGCCTGGAAGTTTCCATCAAAGGAGACAAAGGAGATATCGTTCCATTTAGGAGCCATAACTGCGTATTAAAATGTCTATTCTCTCTAATGAGTGCATATACCGTCATTTAAGTGGCTGGAAAAACATAGTGTCCACGACCGGTTATTACCGTGTACTCCAGAGATTTAATTAACTGTAGCATTTACTGGTGATTCCATTTACTTCACTTTCCAGAAAAATAATTATTTTGAAGTATCAGAAGTTACAATGCAGAATCATCCAGCACTGAATTGAAATATACATACAAATTATATTCATCAGACATGCTGAAATTAGTTTAAATACAAATCTATGAGGAATATTTGTGGGACATCTTTGCTCGATGTGGAAGATCAGTTGAAATGTGAGGAATTGAGTAAAATCTGCTGTGTGTCCTGTTTCCCTTTTTTATTGTGTACTTCATTGTTTGTCACCATAGGGTCACTATTAATGTAATTATCTCTAAAGGGAACCTCATTATTGTCTCTGTAAGAGCTTATTTAAGACAGACCTCTACTCCAGAAACTAAGGTATTACATAAGGGCTGCAATTGATTATGTTGCATAAGCAAGTCTTGATTGTCTTCTGCTTGTCATCTTCTCTGCCCTGCTTTGTGTCTTTGTTTTTCTTATCCTTAATGTCATGTTTCTTCACTCATTTTCTTCACTATTTTTCTTCCCCCATCTTCTCATCCTGCTTCCCATGTTTTGACAGGTTATGGAAACATAGCTCCAAGCACGGAAGGCGGGAAAATCTTTTGCATCCTTTATGCCATATTTGGCATCCCACTCTTTGGCTTCTTGTTGGCGGGGATTGGAGACCAGCTGGGGACCATCTTTGTGAAAAGCATCTTTAGAGTTGAGAAGATATTCCGGGTGAGTTACAAGTATTACAGTGTATTGTTTTTTCTTTGTTTGTGTGTTGTGGTTCTTTGTGGGTCTTGGACCTGTTGCATTCAAGTATTATTCCAAATATTAGTTGTTGTTGTTTTTCTTCACAATTCAATCATATCACATTTGAACGTATATCCACTTTGTTTCATTGCATCATATATGATCTTTTGTATTGCTTATATTAGTTCTAATAGCATCTCCAATTTGGTTTTCTCAGCAAAAACACAAACAGATCAGCCAGACAAAGATAAGAGTGACGTCCGCCATCCTCTTCATCCTGGCTGGCTGCATTGTCTTCGTCACCATCCCTGCTGTCATCTTCAAACACATCGAAGGCTGGAGCACACTGGAGGCCATCTACTTTGTAGTGATCACGCTCACTACGGTGGGAATAGGAGACTATGTGGCAGGTAGAGCTGTCTGAATTGTCACCGTGTTCTGTTTTGCTGAACAATCGTAACTTTTTTCAGACCATATTTTTCCTTCTCTCTCCAGGTGGAAACCGTAGGATCGATTACATGAAGTGGTACAAACCTCTGGTGTGGTTCTGGATCCTTGTGGGTTTAGCGTACTTTGCGGCCATCCTCAGCATGATTGGAGACTGGCTGCGAGTGCTGTCTAAAAAGACCAAAGAGGAGGTGGGGTTCATTACACCGGTCAGAATTATATTAGAAAAGTAGAAAATAAAATGTCACTCAATCACTGCCTCAGTGGCCCCTTCTGTTTACTCTCTTATTTGTATTATCAATTGATGTGTAGACCTTTTCTGGAGGTTCTGCTGCTTGATATGTTCAAGATGCCAGACAGACAGTCACATATTCATCCTCTAGAGTAAAAAAAGCATGTAAAAGTAGTTTCCTGTTTTTACAAAAGTGTAATTTTTATAACTGATCACTATCTTTTAGTTTAAAATATATATATTTTTTAAATGATCCAATATAGTAAATGTCAAACCTGATGCTGAGGATGTTTAAAAAAAAAAAAAAATACTTGGCAGGTGATTGGCTGAACCATCTGTCTAACTTTGTCTATCACGGACTAAATTCGCCAGTACGCCTTTATAGGATGCTGATTGGTCTAAACCACTGAGATTCGGCCACAAGCACATACTGTAATTTCAAGTCAGATATGATCTCAGGATCTCACTCATCCAGCTGCTCGCACGGTGAATTAATGGCAATGGGACCATAAAAAGGCTTAAATAGTGACACTTTAGTGATTATATTTGTGAACTGTGAACTTACCTTTTTAAGACCCAATGGTAAATATTTGTGACATTCTATTTTTCAACCATACTGACAGTTCCCTGTAGGTTACTGCTCTGGACCAAATCCATATTCTTTTCTAATTCTCTCCTGACCCTCTTTGTATGGCACTGTTGTCACAGGTCGGGGAGTTTAAAGCTCATGCAGCTGAGTGGAAGGCAAACGTACGAGCAGAGTTCCGTGAAACGCGGCGGCGTCTGAGTGTTGAGATCCATGACAAACTCCAGAGGGCCGCCACCATCCGCAGCATGGAGCGCCGTCAGCTGGGCCTGGAGCAACGTGCTCACTCCCTCGACATGCTGTCACCGGAGAAACGGGCCATGTTCGCCAGCCTGGATGCTGGCCGTTTCAAGACTTCCTCCCAGGAGAGCATCGACACCAAACTCAACAACCTGAGGCTGAAGGGCGCCTGTGAGCTGTACGACCACCAGGGGAGCGAGCAAACACCACAAACAGCATCTTCCTCGGAGGAGAATCTCTTCAACCTTCGTTTCGGATCCCTCACCAAGCTGGCTAGGCGCAACAAGACCCGTGAGCTGCGGAGGAACATTCCTGAAGATGCTCGACGGACCAGTGTAGGCATAAACAATGGCAGTGTCATGCTGGGGGAGGAGAGGACGGAGGAAGAAGAAGATGAGGATCCAGATGAGGAAACCAGAGAAAGGAAAGAGGGAAACACAAGTCTGACAAACCTGTCACAGTACTTGACGGAGCGCACCAAGTTAAATGGGTTCATACCAGCCCAGGCCAAAGACAGCGAGAACGATTAGGTATTGAATGGAGGAACACTACAGCCACAGACAAGGAGTGTAGAGACAGAGAGAGTGAAAGATACTCAGACTGAGTCACAGTTAGAGTGCACGGCCCTTTGAGATGTCAAGAAATGTGCCTTTCTGTTTCCTGTGCTTAGATTGGAACCACTCCCGAGAAATTCAGTCGTCGTGCCATAGCTATGGGAAGAAAATGCGTTGCCAAAAAACAAATAAAACTGAAAAGAGGCTGTATTAAAATACCTCATTATGGATGTTGCTGTAAAATGAGCTACTTAAGAACTTTCATTTCTACAGGAGCTGTCTTGTTCAGCTCAGTTGTCTTTCAGCCCTTGAGGTTCTTAGGAGACACTTGGGCAATGACCATCTGTTCATGCTGTATCTTATTTTTTTTTAAACAATATGGGCAGGACAGCCAGAGAGCTATGCCATTCATCTTCAGAAACATTATCGATCGTCACGTTTTTCATCATGTGCTGTGGTGGCTATTTTTAGCCCTACAGGCCACTACAAAGGGACTTCAACGTTTAATGTCTGGAGCGTGGGAGTTTTTTTTCTTTTTTTTTTTTTTCTTTTCAGGATCAATAGACAAAGTGAGTACTTACCTAGATGACATGTACAACTATTCCTACATCAAATGTGGCTTTGAATATGTAGCCTGAGATCAAAACTGCTGCAGATCTTATGAAAATAACAACCCTATTCACAGTGCATGGTTATTAAAACTAAACCTTTAACTGTTAATTGACATAAACTAACTTGAAACCTTGGATTTACAGCTGTAATAATGTTTGAGATGTACAGCTTTCATTCATATTTTGCACTGCTCATGCATAGTAGAAGTAATTATTGCACCATTTTCTTAATTGTGAAACAACACAGGCATACATTCAATACAGGCATACTAAGATTGTCATTAATGTCGAACACAAATAAGTTTTGAGCTTTTTTTAAATTTTGTATATGACATCCACGTGATCACAAACCTGTTGAGACAACTTAAATGAATATTGATTAATGAATGTGACGCTATTGATTTTGTACTCACCGAGCATGTTTGCATCTGTTTCCTCCTTTTTTCTATCAGCCAGGCACTTGTATTTTCCATTGAACTGTAAAATATTAACTAATTCATGTTTCTTTTTAATATTTTTTATTTGAAACACAGTCTAAGAAAGTGGTTAAAAACATCCTTACACTGAAATGTGTTTTTCCTCATTGCTCCTAGAGGTTTACTCACAAAATGTTTGACACCTTTTTAACATTTTCTGTATTTTACCAACAGGTACTGACACAACTACTCAAAGCCTACTTTCAATTTTACAGAATTACTAAATGTATCACTGGCGTGCTTTGAATGCATTTCTCGAGGTAAATACAAACACATTTATTGTTCTATATGTAACCTGCTTATCTGATAACCTTTCCATGACCATGACCTGTGAGCGACTGTTTGTTGTGTACAGTTTATTTTATGAAAAAAACCACAGTAAATGTAGTGAGTGCCTTTTTCCAGGTAATAAACATGACAACAACAAAAACAAAGTTGGTAATGGCTACATAACAACCTCATTAACATAATGAAGATGCATACATTACAGTAGAATTGAAATACTATTAACAAAGACAAAGGCTTTAGACTTCTTTCTCTTCTGATGTAATGTGACCATTCAGCAGAATTTCTATTGATAACTGTAGCAATGAAACCTAAAGCTTCAGTGGCTCCAGACTACACAAAAACAAAGAATGAGAGCTGCCATGGTAACTAGCCTAACTGCACAACATCCGCTCTTCTTTTTTTTTTACAAGTTTAGAAATAGTGAAAATGTGAACAGTGTGCCACCTACTCTTGCAGAATGCAGGTTGACCGAGTGAGAGTGTTACTTTTCATTTTTGGTGTACTGCCCATTGTTGTTTCAAAATTTCTGGACACACATAAACAAGCCAATGAAGATGAGTGTTTTTAGAACATCTTTTTTCAGTCCTCACATAATAAATGTGGGCTATATATCCTTTAACTGAGAGTGAAGTAACAACTGGAGTCAAATTCCTTGTATGTGTAAACATACCTGGCCAATCAACTGATTCTGATTCTGATATGGAACATGGTTCATTCTGTAAAGTGCCCATTAGAAATTACAGTCCCTGTAAAACCACTGAATTAGAAAATGGTAAAATTTGACCTATTGTATCCTGGTAAAATACTTTCAAAAAACCATTGCTGAGTGACACACTTTAGCATTTTATGTAGTTAGTTGAGGTACAGTAGATACTGTTAGTGCTACCACGTACTCCAGTACATCCAGTAAGCCAGTTAATAATAATAATAATAAAAAAAAGTTTTCCTCCAGAGTGTATTATTCACAGTTTTGCCTTTAAAAAAAAAAATCAAGGGAATGAGGACAGAAACAAAACCAAGTCACATCAGGAGTAAAGCATCATTTCTCTGCAGATTTGAATGTATTTTGAAGCCTTCCCGAGCCCTTTTTTTTTTAATACACATTATCACTGTGAATTTGCCTTGATGCAGCTTTTGGGTAATTAAATGACAGAATTCATTATTATGTAACTGACTCCTAGCGTGTTGCAGGATGCCGAAGCCCAAGGTCTCCATCCTGTGCATGTCTACCTCAGAGCCACAGTCACGTGTGTCCAAGTGTGTATGGGACCCAGTAAAAAATGATCCCGCTGACAGCACCACACAAGAAATTAACCAGGGAGGCAGGTCAGTAAAGGGAGAGATATAAATTGCATGTTATAGTGTGTGTGGATGTGTGTGTGCGCGTGTGGTTATGGAAGCTTTGCTTCAAGGTGGAAGTGACCTCATCCCACTCCGCCCACCTCCCCGCTATGTCTTTTGTCTGTCTCTCACTATCTTCCCGTCCCTCTATCGTTATCTCCCACTCACGATGAATCACCAGGGATTTTTATTCTCACTATTTTTAAATTATTTATTTTACTTTGTAAGTATCATTGCCATGTGTGTGGTTCATTAATCTATTCACTCATGTTGTTACGCAATCAATCAGTGATTTATATGGAAGGGGCTGTTACGGCAGCGAAGTGCAATCTGTTGTTTGAAAAATAATCCGAAGATTTTGAAATATAATAGAGTCCAATACAAGATGATAATCTCAGTGAGAAACAACCCCTCACTGACACACTGTGAAAACTGATTCTAGATTGCACAGGCATAACTGGTTAATCAGTGAATGATCCAATGATACGACGTCTCGATGAAAACAAAGCTATGTTATAATATGTTGCTTGCCCACATGAACTGTGGGGTTGTTTTTCATAGGATGACAGTCTCTTAATTTTTTTCAATGCATTACTACCACATTAAATTAATCGTGTGACCCAAAAACTTGAAAGTCTTTTCAAACATACATTTCATTCATTGGCACATGTCATTTTCAGTGCAGTTTCACTTAAATTTCCCCATGGAAATTTGATGTGATGTTTTGGTGAGACCATCGGACTTTGTATGCAACAGAAATGGCATTTATTTATCTGATACTTTGGCAGAGTGATTTCATCCATCTGGCCTTCATCTAAAATGTCCTGCCAAAAGATGATGAGTGACATTAGCTGATCATCTCACTTTGCCAAAAACACATTTCTTATGAATTCAGTTTACCGTCTGGCATACAGACAGTTAAAGAAACCTGAACTGATGTAATTTATCAGTTAAATGTTTTAGAGTGTGTATGGCTGACCTTCCAGGCTTGTGTGTCTCATCCGGAGAGGTTTGACAGCATGCGTGGGCACACATCCTAATCTTAGTGAAGTAATCAAGGAGGGGATGAAGGGCATAACAAATTAATTCACCCCTTTTTCCAAATGGATCAAAAAGAGGGATTGTAAAAGGGAAACTTGCCCACTTTTACTTTCCTTTACACATGTTCAAAATGGCCATGAGTCACTCGAGGGAGGCCTCTGTAGCGGCCAATTCATTCCCCATTTTGTGCATCTTTAGCCATGCAGAAAATTTAGATGTAACAGGAAATGCTGCACCCATAATTTATATTTTCACCGACAGAAATTGGACTTGTCTTCTTCTTATGGGTATATTTCAGATGATGACTCTTATACAAAGCTCCACTTTACAAGACATTGACCTGCAAAGTGGTGTGACTCATGATCCTGTGAGTGGGACAGACCTCATGTTCGAAATTCAGCAGGAAGGAAGTACCAATTTAGGTGTTCTGAGAAACAGCATGACAGAAAGGGTCCGGGCAGGAGAGCAGAACAGAAGTTCCATGACGTAGATATCGTTTTTCAGAGCTGATGTTAACGAGCCAGACCAAGTCCAAATACATGTCGCTACATTACGGTAATGAGCTTTTAGTAAAGCTTTCAGTCCCACAATAATTTTAGCCTCTTAATTCTGGTCTGACATTGATGTAAGACTGTGGCAGCACCAGGCAGTAACTTGGAGTTGCTATAGCAACACCAAGGCCTTTATTATAAAAACTAAAAATATACAGTGTATGATACATACACTAGATACAATAGATATCTAAATATAGTTTTGGAAAATAATTAATTTTTATTGACTTTTGCAAAGTACAACATGAAATCTATGAAGCAAGTGTTGCGAGAGCCCATCAGGGTTCCTGGTTCAGGGGTCACATTGGATGACGGTGAACTTGGTTTGTGCTCTCAGGAAACAGAGCTGGAAAATGGAGATGTTACTCATGTCAGTGTTCGTTATTTTTCAACAACTGAATTGCTGGTTGCTCCTTGTTACACCATTTCACAAAAATCACTACAGACAAAAAAATGTATGAGGCACCCAAGAAGTCAACAGTATATGTATTTAATATTATTTATATTAAATACTTATTCTGTCACTTACCATTTCAGATGGAAACATTTTAATCTGATCTGTAATCAGTCAAATTTATTACCCCTAACCTGCACCTTGGGGAGTCTATAACAGCCTGGCTCTTCTCGTTTGGCTTGCTTCAGTCGACTATTGATTGATTTGTTACTTTGTCAATACATTTTACAACTTTCTAACCCACTTCAAATTTTATTTCCAAAGTGAAGTGTATTGCATAGTTTTTGGATTTGGTCTAAAGGATATAAGATAGAACCAGTTTGTAACAATAATTTTAGAAAAACTAAATTAGTTTAAAGTTTAAATTAGAGACAGCATTTCATCAATTACATTAAAAGGAAATTGCAATTTAACAGCAATAAGTGCTGCCCTATTTCGAACATGTGATTATAATTTCCCCACAAGCTTTTGAGAGGTTGTTGCTAGAACAAGGAGTTGTTGTGAGGAAGAGAAAAGTGTGAAAGTGCTGAGAGTGACAGGAAGGATGATGGAGAGGAAAGGTTGGAAGGAGTGCCAGACGGTAGCCTGCAGGAGCTCAACATGCTCGATATACAATGCACCAGGAGAGAGATGTGAAATCCGCCTGACAAAGTGTCTGACAACTGAGATACTGAAGTGAGGAGAGGTGTAATATGATGTCATCTAAACCAGTCAGGGGAAACTCAAAAACCAAATACACTAGGTTACAGTGAAATATTCTGTATCTGGAGTTGAGTTTGACTGACACCTTACTGTAAAACTGATATCCTAAAAAAATGTCTTTCTGGAGTGGTCCTATATGGCTGAGTGATTAGGGTGAAGAGCACATGGTCTAAAATGCCTGTATAAACCTTGACCTGACCATGGTTGGCCAGACATTTACTGCATGTCATTCCTTCACTCGCTCTCCCAACATCTTTACTATGCACGGACAAATAAAGGCAAAAACGCCAAACATTTTACCTTAAAATAAAAAGGGATTTCTAGGGGTCTAACTCAGCAACATCCAAGCTCAGGTCTGGCTGGGGTTTCTTTTTTGTATGTCATCAAGAAAGCAGTCTTTCCCTTAAAATCCTTTTTCTCTATAGCACAAAATGACCATGTACAGTGTAGGGAAAGAATCAGATACAACCTGCTCCATCAGGTATACAGAGATTTGGTCAAACATTCCCTGTTCATTGGCATTGAAATTAAAAGCATGTATAAAAGTATGAAAATATGACTATTTGATATGGGTGTGATTCTTCATCAGTTGTATTTTCTGCTATCTTCAGTCTCACAAAATTTAAGAAAACATCTAAAAATTGAATCTACTCATTCTCATTGTTAAAAAAAAAAGTAAATACAGTGAAAGTGTCAGATTTTAATTCAACTATTTGTATTTCATGGCCTACAGATTATCTTGCATGATACCACATTACTTGTTCAGTTTATATTTTCGTAAGAAAATACTTTTTTTTAATATCACCTTGTTTCAAACTAAAAATACATTTCAAAATCAGACACTTTGAATGGAATCAGGAGCCCTGATGCTCTCCGCTTCTCCACTCTGTCGACAACTATTATTCAGGCTGAGTTAGACTGCACACATCTGGAGAGTGGAAAAGAAACAAGCGGGACTGTCTGGATTAAAGATCAGGAGATACTGTAGCTGCAGAGAGATGTGTTAGAGAATAGATTAGAATAATGAATAATTCAAATACTTAAAACAGCACAAAAAAGAGGGACAGCAATAAAGAAAGGGGAAAGATTTCATGTTAATGAAGGAAGGAAATATTACTGTTAAGATATTTTAAATTCAGCAAATCCAGTTTATTGTTTAGCAAATTGCTGAATGTAACTAAAACCTTAATGAACTAATGTCTACAGTAAAAATAGATCAGTTATATTCTTGTTTGCACCACAAATAGGCTTAGCTTATGTAATATCATTACCACACAACTCTCGACTGCTATATTTGTCCATCTGTTTCCTTTTTTAGCACACGCGTATGTCTTTGGTTCAGATTTTCTCTGCTGCATGTGCAAATGTAAATCAACTATTTCCACAGTCCCCCTGCAAGCAAGTGAGAGCAGCCAGGATTGGACAAAATGTAGCTGTGCCCCCTTTTTCAAATGTCTTTTTTCCCCCAAATGCTGGTTGCATGAGGTGGTGCCTTAGATAATAAGAAAAATCCAGTCAAACCAACTATTATCTTCATTGGAGCGGCAGTGGATCAGTTTTCACCTTTTTTTTTTTTTTTATTCCAAGGATAATCGTGCTATCACATTTGAGTGCATACAGTCAAGATCACCAGCGCAGATTACGGTCCCATTCATCCATCATGCTTAAGATAGAACAGGATCTCTCACACGTGCCGCTGCTGACACTGTTCACTGACAAAACCTATTGGTCCTCCTGATACGCTTGCACTTTATGTATGACAAGAAGCATGTGCGTTACACAGTCAAAGGCAATGGAAGGTGAAAGGATGGGCATTCAGATGGGCTTTATCGCTCCCCAGGTTCTGCTGATGCAGGTTATTCTGTGGGAGGTGAAGCCTGTCATGTGACACGGATGGATGGGTGCAAGAGAGAGGCAGGACAAAGACTCACATGGAAGAGCACATGTCCTTTCCAGCCTTTGTTATTATGAAGGCTGGAAAGCAAAGTGAGAAGTGTCACGCATTGTAATTACCTGAGGAAAAAAAATCTTGCAAGATTGCCCACTTTATCAGTGGCATAACGGTCTGTCATAATAATGATACATGTTGTTTTATTGGACGTGTTCTCACACTCACATTATGACGACTCGCATCCCATCTGGGGACACAAAGCTGGTCCCCTCAAGGTTAGCGTTTCTTTAAATACCTATAGCTAAAGTGAGACTGCATTTTTGTTTGTACAGTTTCCAGCTGCAGGAATCTGGGTTTGTCTTGTTAAGGCTTCCTGATTGTTGCTCAAAGTTATCTAGAAACCAGTGATCTCCTTTCAGGTCTTGTGTGATGCTGTTAGAGTAAAGTTGATCATATTTATGGCATACAGGCATTTTTATATTAGATGTTGTTGCTGTATTAAAACACCAGAGGTTATGTATTGCAAAAAACTGTGCAAAGGGCAAACAGGAACGATTTGTGTAAATAGTGGAGACAATTTGCCGCATTTCCTTAACTATCCAATAGAGGGCTTCAGATATACATATTTGTGGATATCCTTTAGGTGCAGTTTGCCATCACAGACCAACAATAAAGACACAACCTTAATGTAAGTTTGTATGAAATATTTTAAAAGTGTTTCTGGGGGCGTTTGGTACTGAGGCGGGCTGTTGTTGTCATGCATTTTCACATATTTACAACGTCCCATAAAAACACAGATCACAAAACACAGATAAAACAAGGCGTATGAATGAATTTGAAATACAGTTTTCTCATCCTCCCATAGTCAGTCTTTATCCAGCCAGCTGTAGGGGCAGGTATAGAAAATTTGTTTAAAAAAAAAAATCTTATCCATGCTCTTATTAGTTCTTTTCCATCACTAAAGAACTGGATTTTTTTTTTTAAATTCTAAATTTCTAACATTTTTATTAAATTATAAATTTGTTTTGTATTTCACATAGGCCTGTGACAATTTATTGTATCTACAGCAGCAACAATAATGTTTATGTGATGTAATGTAGGGTCAGAATTGTTAAGTTATTTCATATATTTGTCTGTGAAAAAGGTCGTGCAATGATTTTGAGTACAAATTCTGAAGTTGCAGTTACTCTCCTGCGACACAAGGGGGAGTGTCTATCTGGGTGAGCGTTAGCTGTCGTAGTGCTGTTGAGGCCTCTGCTCCTCTGCTCCTCAGACAACAAACAGCCTGTCGAAGGAATTCAAGTAACGCCTCCTGTCTCTGGCTGTCTTCACAAAACAGGTTAGTCGTGTGCGTTATCGAAGCACAATACATTTCTCAGGACTTTAAGAGTCTTCTTTATGCGTGTTGTTGAAGATAGTAGGTTTAGTCAGGTGAGAAATGTATCTGCCCACCACAATGCAGTCTTGCTCACTCCCTGTGTAAACCACAGAACAAAATGTCAACAAACTGTCACTGAAGCTCCTCGACAAGTATGCCTTTACTGAAATTATTATTGTAAAGTTTGGAGTTCCTTTGCAAATATTGTAAACGAGTTGGAGCGTTTATTTAGTTTCGGCTATGTCAAATGGACAGACATGTCTCAGTAATGTTGCCTATATCTTGTTCTTCATACTTTGAAATTGTTGTTTGGTAAAACAACACTGTTAAAGGGACTAGTCGAACATATCCTCGAAGCTGGTAGTGTTAACTGATGAGTTGTAGTTTTGTAAATGAACTAATCCTGTTTATTAACAACAGATTCGTTTGTAAATAAGAGGCACAGTGTTGTGTAGATGGAAAGACAGGATTGAGATACAGTTTTGTTGAACAAAGATGGAGAACAGCCTGCTGAGTGAACATATCTTCTGTTCACTGTCAACTCACACTTGAGGCCTGTAACATTTACAACGGTAAAGTCACCATCAGCTCAGAAACATCAAACTGAAGAGAAATCTAAAAATATAATCCATAAAACAAATAATAATCCTCACATAAAAATATTGAGTGAAATTTAGTAGGAATAAACAACACAGACATCAGTCAGGATCCTGTACTCTGCCCTGTCTCTGACTTTTCATTTTAAAATAGTAATATTTGATGGAGTGATTATCATAATCACAATCAGAAAGCACTCTTTTTAGTTGGCCTTTAATGCATAAGTCATGTGAAATGTAGTCTTTTTATTGAGATTTCTGAACCCTATATTTTCAAAATTACCCTATTTTAGATCACATTGTGTTTGGTACTAAGGGATTAACCTTTCTATTAATTTGATAAAATGTATGCGTGTTATTTTATTATGATGATGGTGCTTATGGAAAGGAAGAATTTTTATTTTTTTGTTAAATGCAAATACACTCTTTACATGGCACCTTGTAGTGTGACCAACATACAAATAGTGACACATACAAAAAAAAAAACTGAAGTGAAACCAGTCAAATATGTTGTAACCCTGTACGGTCCAGTGATAAAAAAAAACAACATGCTCACTGAAAATCTAATATTTGTATTCTACCTTATTCAAATGAATTGTGTCATCTATGCACAGAGACGCCTTTATTTTCTGTGGACATGCTTGAAAGTTTCTCACAACAGGACCAACACGCTGCAGTTTTCCAGCATCACTATGTACAAGTATCAGTTTAAACATGCAGAGGGGATGAAAAAAATAACGTAAACACATGCGCTGAAGTGTCAATTTATTAATTTATTGTTAACACTAATACAGACGGAGCTCCTGTGAGGCTGCATACCAGCATGCATGTCAGCCCGTCCTGTTGGTTTTTGCCTTTTGCTAGTGGTCAAAATAACACGTAACTCAGGTGCTGATGTTGATCAAGCAACTTAACTTTCAGTACTTGCACACAAAGGTTATGGCTTTTCCCTTTTTCACGCCCATTACTGTGCTGCGACCCCTTTGCGTGCAACAAGAACAGTCTTAGAACTTCTTTTTTTTTGCTTCTCGTAAACCTTACTTTGAACTCATACCATACCATCTTTGTTGCTTCTCTTCTTTCCCTGGAAGTAGAGAACAACCTGATTTACATTTTCCTGCCCTGTTCTCGTAATGAAGCAGTAAAGGAGCGGGTCTGCGAGGCAGTTGAGGCTTGACATAGCAATGCTGATCTTGTAGGGATAGAGGAGCCATGCAACTTCCTGGCAGTCATCCACCAGTGTGCGGAGAAGCATCATTATATGGATAGGTCCGAAGCAGAACAAAATGCAGAGCAAAACTACTAGCAATAGCTTTGAAATCCGTTTACGTTCCTGCTCCTCTGTGGCTTGGTTGGATTTCACTGCCGCACAAATGCCCCAAGTGGAAAAAAACACCAGAAGAACCGGAAGAATAAACCCCAGGAGGAAGCGCACTACATTAGCACGGGCCATTTTCTCTGACAGCGGGAGGAAAATGTCAAAGCACACTGAAAACTTTGTGTATTCATGGTATGAGTCTTCCCAGGTGATAGTGGAGGCGTTCAAACAGACGACCAGCACCCAAATGGCAACAGTGACCGCAGCTGCAGTTCTAACTTTCCTCAAGGACGTGTACTTGAGTGGGTGAACCACTGCCAGGTAGCGGTCAAGAGCAATGCAGCAGAGGAGAGCATCGCTGGTGTAGAAGTTGGTGAAGAGAAAGTAGACCGACAGCACGCAAACGTAGCCTCCGTGGGCCCAAACTCCTCGCCACAGGAAGTCCAGCCACAGAGAGAGGCCGATAGTGAAGGTCAGGTCACTCAGGGCCAGGTTGAACAGAAACACGCCAAGCTCGTTCTTCTGTCTGATGTGCTGCCAGGACACGTAGAGGGAGAAGGCGTTGGACGGGATGGCAGTGATGATGACAGTCAGGTAGAAGAACAGAAAAGGCCTTCTCCTGGATGTGTTGTCAAACGAATAACATTCGGAGTGATTGTTGGCCAGTGTAATGTTCTCCATTGCAGATGTGACGTTCATATGCTTCTACGTAATAATAAGGAAGGAATACAAAAATAAACATGACTTAAAACCTATAAATTAAGAAACCCCACCTTTTTACAAATTCGATTTAGTTCACCCCTCACAGGAATATTTCTCATCTTGTGAAAACAGATGAATAATGCCTTTTATGGGTTTGTTACTGCGGCTTTACCTTGGAGTCATTATCAATGCAAATCTTTTGTTACAAACTGTTGGTGTGGACTTTGAAAGAAATCTGAATTTGCCAGTCTGTGAGAGACTAAAGCAAGTTGCCATTAAGTGTAGAGCCCTGTGTCTTAGCAGCTTGAGAATTAAATCCAGGACATCTTAGCTTCTAGTTCCTTCATTTTGTCAGTTAACACTGCGAACATGGGCTTTCAAGCAAACAAGAACAAATTCATTTAGTTTACTTTTTACTGAACCATTTCTTGACAATGTTTTGAGATTCATACAGCCTTTAATAGTGCTATATTTCAATACATTAAGACAATAAACTTGCTTCAGATTTGTAATCACCTTGTAATTCACTGTCAACATTTAGCTTTTACAAAGTTTTATTAATACCATCTATTGTCTACCACTCAGCCTAAAAACCTCCATTCACAACTTAGGCTCAGAAAATCTCTGATGTTGCCCTTTTCTTGAGTTCCCAACACAACAACAACACATCCTGTTGGCAAACACATTATCACATGACTACAATACAACAAAGACCATCGTTAATCAGGCAGTTACTTCGATGGAATTATCTATTATGACCCAAATTTCAAGTCTATAGGCTTTAGCTGTACATTGGTAATCAGGCTAAATCCGGAAAAAACATTTTGTATTGTCCTTTAAGCCATAAACATACATTGTAAAAAAGTATTGAAACTTGTTTCAAGTTAAGAACTCAAAGTTCTACTTACTCTGTTTCTCAGTTTCGTCTCTAAACCAGTCGGTACATAAAATGAATCATTATAAAAATTCAAACAGTAGAACAGGTGCAAAGTTGACTCATTCAGTTGTCTTCTCTTCTGCTTTATCAGTCTGCTTTAAGGAATGGAAGAGTCAGCAGGCGCCTCCTTGTTGTCCCTGACGACCACATGCCATTTACTGGGTGACAGGCCAAGAGGACCACAAGCCAGATTTAATTTGGGTACTAAGTATGACACTGTGCGTCATTATGTTTATTGTGTCAATAAAGACATGGACTCTGGTAAAAGCGATGATAATTATTATTTACATTACATTTCATTTTATTTTATTTGATAAAAGAGTACATATTGTTTCTATAGCGTAGTTACTGTAAGGCTGAGCCTACGTGCTCTTAAAGGATAGGTTCACCAAAAAATGTAAGTCTGTCTTAAAAACTCACAAGTCTATATGTACACTGAAAGCACTAATGATTGTTGTAATTATTCCTCCAGTCAACACAGGACACAAAGTGGTCCTGTGTTAGTGATTTAAATGAAAGTAAAGGAAGGGAAAATTTCACAGTCCTCCTTCTGTGTAACTGAAAAGAATTAGGCATTTCTCAGCAAACTGTCCATGAGGCTCAAAGAAGGATTTCCTTCCACTAAAAACACCCATATAGATATAAGCATGTAAATATTGTTATAATTTGAAATTAAACAGCCATCCTTTAAGACAATAATGCCCCAGAAAACTACTATACCTAAATAATCAATCTAAAATAAACTATTTTCACCACATCCAGTCATAACACAGTACAGGAATTTAAATCCATCCAAAAAAAAATATCAACATATATGACACAAAAAATAACCAGTTTTTAGCCTTAAATTAAACAGTCAAAATTTAAAAAAAAAAAATCTTTGATTTGTAATGAAGTTAAGAACAAGTTTAACAAATCATCCAGTTATTAGGAAACTGTCTGAACTCTTGTCAATCTTTCTGAGCAGTTTATCCTCATAAAAAGTCCCCTCCCTTTTGCCATAGCTTTCCTAATCTCTTTCTTAGCGCTCTCACTGATTAAACAGTATATGATAGGATCCAGTGTGCTGTTTAGGGTCGTGGTGGCAACTGTGACCAGGTATGGATCAGTGAGCCTTGTGGCCCAGATGCAGTCCCCGGGTTCTAGCGTGGCCCTGAGCAGCATGACAGTCTGGTAGGGCACAAAGGACACTAGGTAGGTTAGAAGGAGGAGGAACAACAGCAGCCCCACTTTCCAGCGCTCTTCTTTCATGATGGAGGTGCTTTGTCTGAGCGATTGCATAATCTGCTGGAAACAAAAAGTCATGATGAGGACAGGGACCAAGAAACCCAGGACGACCCGAGTAAGGGCAACGTTGGCATCTTCTTGTGTCATGGGTATTTGCTCCTTACATAAGTATCTTGAAGCTTGCAGTGCCTCCATGTGGTCAAGTAAGATAAAGTGGATGATAATCTCCAAAATCCAAACAGCGATGCTCACAAGTGCTGCTGTCCTCACCTCTCTGATCCAGTGAAAGTGGAGAGGGTAGACCACTGCTAGATAACGATCAACGGAGATGCAGCAAAGGAGACCCGAGCCAACATAAAAGCTGTTGTTCATGATCACAGCCACTAAGTTGCAGAGACCACTACCTATATACTTCTGCAGGGCTTCTTCAATCCACACAGGCAGAGAGATTGTGTAAAGCAGGTCGGAAATGGACAGGTTGAAGAGGTAGACTGCCATGTTGTTCCCGTTCTTAATCAGCATCCAGGCTACATACAAAGACAGGCAGTTGGCTGGAAATCCCACGATAAAAAACAAAGAATACACAGCTGGATACATCTGCTGCTTCACTGAGGAGATAGTTGTGTTTGTGCAGGATGCACCTGCTGAGTCCATTGTAACACGATGACAACCAAACCTGAATGTGACAGTGAGTCTGATATGGTGACCTGAGACAACCTCTGCAATGCAAATAACTGAGGCAGTTTGTTTGTGAATGCCACTTTATTTCCATAGAAAAAAAAAAAAAAAAAAAAAGGGTCTTTGTATCTAACGGCCACTGGACTTCATAGACATCTGTAACGACAGATAGATACAGAGATACATTTTTTGTCAAAACTTCTTTCAATTTAAATAACTGTCCAAGTCCCAAAGAGGAACAATTTACAAAGGATTTAAATGTAGGACTTGCATAAGTAGTATTAGAGTATTTTTCCATTTTGAATTTGGTATTTTTACTTATGTTAAGGAGTTATTGCCAAAGCAAAACACCAAATACTAGTTATACTACTGTATATAAGGCTTTCCAGGAACAGCATGTATTTGCATACAGTGCATCCGGAAAGTATTCACAGCGCTTCACTTTTTCCACATTTTGTTATATTACAGCCTTATTCCAAAATGGATTAAATTCATTTTTTTCCCTCAAAATTCTACACACAATACCCCATAATGACAACGTGAAATAATTTTTTAGGTTCATCTTCCAACAGGACAACGACCCGAAGCACACAGCCAAGATAACAAAGGAATGGCTTCGGGACAACTCTGTGAATGTCTTTGAAAGGCCCAGGCAGAGCCCAGACTTGAATCCGATTGAACATCTCTGGAGAGATCTGAAAATGGCTTTGCACCGACGCTCCCCATCCAACCTGATGGAGCTTGAGAGGTCCTGCAAAGAAGAATGGGAGAAACTGCCCAAGAAGGGACGTGGTCGTTATTTGCATTTCAACAAAGAATCTGTTGACACAACAATGTTTGTCCACTGGGGAGCCGGCGAGGCCTGGTGCTCCGTTATTAATCATGTTTTGTTTAAAATTTAACGATTGCAGCTTGCCAAATATAAGCTTGTTGGAGACACTGGAACTGAAATCCATCAGCTCAGTCTGATCTGTTTAACATGCCATGTCTGCTCTAATATATTTCCTGTTTAGGGTAAAATCAAGTTTTATAGTGCATGATTTGAGGATGTAAATTGTGTTTCAGCAGTTGTTTTCTTGTGGTTTCTAACAACATAGTATGAAGTACACTGTTGCAAACATATTTCAACAAATACAGTTACTATATAGGACTTCTTATAACCTCATCAAAGTTATATAGTGATCTCGCTTCAGGCCAGATTGGACCTGACAGCATTGAAAAGAGTGCTCTAACAATATCAAACTAATGATGGACAGCTGAAAAAAGAAATGCAGCACAATGACATTATAGGAGTCTGGAAAGTTCAGAGGGATAACTTTATTTGTATGTCAGCAAAAGATTGAGATAGGGCATTTGCATTTATGCCACCCAAAGTATGACATTATGTTTATATACACATATATTTCAGTAGCAATAAAGTATATTCACAATGTAGATAGACAGTGGCATGACTATGCAAGTCACTTTATTGAGGATACTGTGACTTTGAATAGCAAATGCACATTACCAAGCAACAAGCTGTACACGCATGCAAATATTCATATTGTGTTCTACTGTGTTGGCAGGTTGAATACATCTTTTCAGAGACAAATGAAAAGCACGAGTTACAATGTCACACACAAAAGTAAGACATATTGCATGGATTTAAACTAAGACAGCATTCCACTAAAATATCACAAGTTTGTAACAGTAAAGTTTTATGATAATACTGAAAAAAAGATTTAAATAGATATCCGCAGTCATGCACACATACAGGCACAGAACATCCCACCATTAAAATGTTGTGGTAAGAGTGTAATCTGTTGAACAGACACAAAGTCTGCCTCCATCTCTTTTGTACTTCCATTATCACATTATCATGTTTATGTCCATTACTTCTGCAAATGAAATAGGTGGTAATGCTGTTCAATAGTGCAGCAGTGTTATTACTGTGTTAAATCCAAAGCATTTCTAATGAAATAACTGATCAGATATCATGGCAAAATCAGGTAACACACCCACCAGTCTGCTAAAAGACACCATAATTTGGTTAGATCTATGCAACGAAGCTACTTGGTTAAGATTAGATATGTTTTTTTTTTTTCATATATATAATTTTATGTATACACTTTTTTCAATAACAAAACCCGCACCACAAAAAAAACTAAAAAAAAAACTAAAAGCAAAAGGTTAAATCATGGTTTAGATTGAAATACAACTATAAGTCATTTTTACATATGTCACATAACTTACTTAATATATGTTAATCAAGGCACATTTGCTGTGCCAGTCGTAAAGGTGAAAGTCCTGTGTTTGTTCCATCCAGCCATCCTCGACCTCCTTCCAAACTGGACTATAACACTCTGTTCTTTGTCATAATCTCATTCTTCGACCCTCGAAGAATCGTGTTTTATGGTTGGGTGAGGCAAAACCCGACACTGATACGTTATCTTTTAGTGGACTGACGAGTATATTACATCCTTCGGTGAGATACTGAGCTGAAATATCATGCTTCTAATCAAATAAACATGCCATTGTCTTGATGTCATCATTTTGACATAATGATATTTTAGCCCATTACATTATAGAAAGTCAAAACAATCCTGCAGACCAGCATAAGGTATGTTTAGTTTTGAGCCACTCTTGTCATGTTTGTTCTTGCGTAGGCTTGGCTTACAGTCGCTGTTCTCTTTTTGTTCTGCTGCTGGAAGAGTTCCTTAACTTTGTTCTGGAAGTTTTTCCCTACAATGACGTAGAGAAGGGGGTTGAGAACACTGTTGAAGAAGGCAAAGTAGGTGAAGATCATTTGGCTTTTGTACAGGGATGTCTTAAAGGGACACCCTGTCAAAATGTTATTATTTCTGAGGACATCCAGTATCTTCAACAGGTGGTATGGTATCCAGCAGATCAGGAATGCAATGAGGACCACCAGCACCAGAATGGTGGCCTTCTGCTCCTTTTTCCTTGTATTGAAGCCCTCTGTTAACCTGTTACCAAGAGCTCGAATAATTTTTTGTGTGCAGAAGGAAATAATGCAAATGGGGATAATGAAGCTGAACACAATGTTAATCCCCTCAACCGCATTATATTCAGTAATATTTGAATAATTGAGAATACATTTGGTACTATTGTACTTATATTTCAACGGTTCCCTGAAGATGAGTACGGGGATATTCATGAGCAAGCCAAAACCCCACACCAGGAAACATCCCACTTTGGCATAAGTTGTGCTACGCAGTCTTTCAAATCTCAGCGGGTACACCAGTGCCAAATAACGATCAATGCTAACCAGAACAAGGAAGTAGATACTGCAGTAGACATTCATGGCGATGCAAAGGTTGACCAGTTTGCACAGGCTCGTGCCAAAGGGCCAGTTGAATTGCTTTGCCACATTCTGAGCCCAGAAGGGTAAACAGGACACCAGAATGAGGTCAGCAGCAGCCAAGTTGCTCAAGTAGATCTCAGCCACGGACCAGGTATTCTTGTGGATGTAAAATACCATCAGCACGAACACGTTAAAGATAATTCCCAGCACACTGATGACCAGGATATACACTGGTACCACGGTAAAACTCCAAGAGTCAGAATAAATAAAACATGTACTATTACGTGTTGTGGTTTGGTTTCCGTACATATCCATTTGACTAAAGTTGGCGGGGATGCTGCAGAGAAATAGGAGAAAACAAAATATTCAAAACATTCATCTAAAACAGACTGAAGCAAACTGAAAAATGTATTTAACACGTCATCGAGAAAAAATGGAATCGTGAGAAATACTGAATTCAGAGTAACACTAAAAATTGTGAAATGCCAAGTAAGGCTGATACTGACTTCATACTGTTCATTGTGAAATATTTAATGCCAAGTAACGCTCAGTAACAAATTGCAAAATACTATAGCTGTTCTTTCAGTTGGTTCCCAGAGAGGTTGGTTGAGGACAAAAAGTTAGATCAAAATTTCGCCTCCACTTAATTCAGTTATTGTATCTATAATAACTATATTCCATTACATCTGTACACCAAAAAAGTATTCACATGCATTTTATTTCATTTGATTAATATGACCATATCATATATTACCAAAACACAAATACATTTTGATTTCGATTTGTATATGACCTGAAAGCTTTCTTACATTTAGTGCCAACATTGTAATGCAGGAAAGACTGGTCACTGTTAATCCATAATAACACAACAGCCTTTTTTCCCCACTTGTAAACATGTTACAGCTTAATTTGTTAAATGCAACTTTTAGTTGTGTATTACTAATTAGCACGTAAACAATCTCTGATTTGTAGTGCACTATAGTTGTAATAAATCCTAACCTTCATTGGCAGCCACTTTAGTATAAAAAAAACCACGTCAATTTTAAATGCATCAAGACATTTTTTTTTTTATCTCTTCATCTGTTTGTTTGTTTATCAGCAAGAGTTTGATCATAATGTTCATAAGTTTAAACTTTAGGGCTGAAGTTAAGCAACATATAGCAAAAAAACATGTTGAGACAGAAATTATCTTAAAAAAAATCTGCAGCCTCGATGCTGACATGCTGGAACATGGGCATCAAAACCTGATTATATGTTATGCCATCTGAAGACGCAGCCTTTTCTGTTTGGGATACTTTTTCCTCCTGTTCTTACTTTTTACATAAGACTTTTAAAATGCATACCTACATATTGTCATTTGCAGGCAATGATATAAAGCACAAAACATGAGTAAACTTGAGTAATGGTGAACACTGTTAAGTTGATTGCCCTGGCTAAAATTCTAAACGACAGAGTTTAAAGTTAAAACATAGAACTGCAAAAAACACAAATAAAACTCACGCATGTGCCGTGGTTGATTTTCTAAAATGCATGCTGGACTGCAAAGTTTTTTCGACTTTCTGAGAAAAATATAAAGCCTTTATACCCTTCCGTTACAAAGAAGTGGGGGTGGGTGTGCATGCACGTCTGCCAGCTACACATAGGTCCGAACATGGATGTTAGTTATATGTCCCTCCAGGAAGAAGTGCAGAGCACAGACATGCTGGAAATAAGTCCACATATGGAGATGGTCAGAGTATAGGTATACAGGACATAGATCCCTATCTGGATAAGAGCAGGCCACACTTTGTTCAAACAGAGTGTGGATGGTCACACAGAGTTCATCTGTGAATAACATTGTGTGTGTAGTCTCAACAACAAAGTGGAAACATATGCTAATAAGTTGTGTTGAGACTGCTCATAGGCTGCTGTAATATTACGTACAGTGTTATCATTCCTAACATGTATACACAGGAGATATGAAATACCTCCACACATACCTTGTAGGTAAGAGCTATTCCTCCTGATGAAAAAAGACAAAGTTCAAAGTCCCAGCTACACTCTCCTCCTGTATGTCCTTTCGTCTGTCTGACTTGCTTATAAGAAAGTAAACTGATACTTTAATGACTACTTTGAAAATATCACATGACTGGCACTAAGGCCCTCCCTCCATTTATTCTGTCCTTCCTTTATTTTCTTCCCTCTTCAAGTAGCGCTGTGTCTTTGTGTTCGCTCTGTTCAGAGCTTGTGTCTATAATTAATGTTTTGTTTTTTGATTTTGTAATGATTTTGAGACCCCTCAATGACAGAGCTTCTAAACAAAGTTGTCTATGAATAAACATCTTATCAAATTCACTTGATATCCAGGAATACTTAAAATGTATTGTGAACTTTCCTTTGTTGCGTTTCATGTCACTGTCATCAGCAGTCATTTCACCAACACTTTAAGTGAACAGATGCTAAAAATTTTGTTTTTTGAACCTGGGATATTGTAGTTGTTGTTGTTGTTTTTTTTTTGGCAAAAACGCTGACAGCAGCAGTAATACAAATTAACAGTCTACAGCCTTGGTCTCCAAATTCAAGACACATGGTCTGAATATGTAAATCTTTTGATGCATCATGTGTCCAAATTATTAAATCCAGTTTACTGAAGACTAATGTTAGGTAATAGGTTAATATTAGATGTGCCTAATGGTCATGCATGTTCAGAGTTTATGCAACAAGTGATGTAGTAGCCTACACCTGATTTGAAGTGCACAGTTGGATGGCATGGTTCACTGTAATATGATACAAAGCCTGCCCTCACCATGTCTCTCAGTCCTGTTAGCTCCCAACCATCAGACTCCCATCACTTAGTATGTTCAATCACGCTAATGTCTGTTTGGCAACCATGAGTCACTTTCTTTAATCGATTATAGGCTTTTGTGAATTCTGACTTGATGAATTTCTGTTATTGCCGGGTATTACCAGAACCAAATTCCCTGTCAAAATATGGGTCTGGCCACATTCCATTGGGAATTGTTTCCAGTTGTTGCATCCTAATGGGTGTAAACCTCGGGTTAATTTTGATGCTATACTGAAAAACAGCCATTGTTCAGTTTTACACTGTGATGGTTGTAATGTTAAGCATTTTTAATTTGGGAAAGTCTAATGTTAGGTGGAGGCAAGACAGCTGCAGCCACTTGCAACTCTGCCCACACTGTTTCCTCTCAGTCAGATGGTGTCACAAGGGGACAGCATTACAATCTGGGGAGCATCAGTGTCATGTAAAATAAGAATGGTCAGGTGGGCTATTGCGGCGTCTGACACAATTCAGTTGAAATTACTTTGTGCAAAAATTACTTTCAGAATTCATAGCAACATCTCTGCATACTCTTAAGTGAAAGATAACACAGATAAATCACTGGCTCTTTTCCAAGAATCTTACAGGGAGCCAAAGGCGTAGCAAGCTAGGGAAATGGGATCATCACAACAACGCTTTGGCATAAACAAGATTAAACCAGGTCAAAACAAAGCCTTGTTTTAATGAACTGAGACTGTACATCTTATTCGATTGAAATAATAGGCCCTGGAAATGACCAAATGGCTGACAGATAACAAGTTAGCCTACACATAGAAATATTAACCACTGCTAAACATCAAATGAATATATTTGAATATAAAAATCTAACCTCAGGTTTTAGCAGCTGCAGCTAATTAACATGCTAATTGCCTTAGTTGCATGAGTTGGTCAGAAATCCCAGGTTAAAACTTGGAGGTTGAAAGCTGACACTTGTCTTCATAAAATATTAGGCAGGTGCTATGAATGCTAGATTTTTGAATTTATAATGAGTTTATAACATATTATGCAGTATGTGTTTATATTCCAAATTGAAATCATGCCACAGCATGTAATACACCCATCATGTGGTTAGATTATGGTTTGATTTGAAACAACAAAATTTACTTAAGCGACATTATGTTACATTAGTTAAATACGTTATGTTAGGGACTTGCGTTTCTTTAAAAAAGAAACAAGTTGACTTTTGCTTTCTCATGGACTCAAACAGTGGTCATCCTGTATTCATTCCAACCACCTCCATCCTCCTTCCCACTTGGACTTTGTTCTTTGTCACATGACCTCTGTCACGTGATCTTCTTCAACCCTGGTCATACATGCATTTTATTTTAATGCCTCGGCAAAACGTGACACTTTCACTGTGTCCCTTCAGGTACTCGCACACTTTGAAGTGATGCTGAGCTGTTACATTGAGGATTTGTGGGTTTAATTGACATGACTGCGCAAACAGCTTAAATAATGAGTGTTGATACTGCCATAGAGACAATGCCACAACTACCGTACGTACAGTATGTCATTGTCGAATAAATATTTTGTTAACCCCCCCCAAAAAGGGGAGTTATGAATTTAAATGTGCGCAAAGTACATGGGTGGCCATTCTCTCACACCAACCTGTAAATGTGAGAAAGAACAAGTAAGAAAATACACAAAAGACCAACTCAGATGTGTTACGTTTTGTTTTGTGTGTTTAACATTAAAACATAACAAGTCAGTAACAATTTGGCCATATAACAGGTCAAAGGCGCAGATTTAGATACATGCTTTCTTTCAACAATGCAAGACACAAGTGCATTAGAGACTGTAAACATAGACATGCATCTATTTCTTCCGAAGCTTCGGTCCATTATCTCTATTGGAGTACATTATTTCCTCAAAGCACAATATTAAGCATCCTCTCGGTGCTGTGTAACTATATAGCAGCAATATTATTGTGTTAAGTCTCATGAAATAACAGTTTGAGAGTGGTATCCTGTGTATTGCATCACTTTATCCATAAGCAGAAAAGGAAGTGGAGGCCAGGATGTCATCAGCGAGAGTCACATTTGATCCTTTGCATTAAAAATGACCACATTCTTAATTAGCTCTGTTCTGTTGATGCAAGTGGAAACGAAAGAGCGTTGGCATGTGGTCATGTCTAATCCTCTGCGTTGTTGTCTGGCTCTTCTGTAGATGGCGGTAACTTTCCATCTGAAGTACTGGCCGGAGCAGACGTACAGCAGAGGGTTCAGGGCACTGTTGAGAAAGGCCAGATACGATGAAAGCTGTCCTCCTATAGCGAGAGTATCAGACCACAGAGTCTCATCCAACACTCGGACATCACAGAGCGTGTCGAGGAAGGTGAATACCTGGAAGGGACCCCAAAGCAGTAAAAATAGCAGTGTGACAGCCCTAACCCTAACCCTAACCCTAGCTTCATGAAAACCTACACTCTCCCTCCTCTGAGCTAAAGCCTTAATTATATTTACACTGCTATAAACAATGATCAGAACAGGAAGGATACAGCCCACCACGTTCAACAGAATCTGATGGGCCATCTTCCAAGAGCTCCCATGAACAATCCAGTACAGTATACACGACACTGTCTCAAAGTCCTCCATGAACTTCACCTTTCTGTGAACAATGGTTGGTATGCTCAACAGCAGCTCTAATATCCACAGGAGGAAGCACATCACCTTAGCATAAAGTGTCCGTCTCAGCCACCTGGCCTTCATGGGCTTCATAAGCACTAAGTAGCGGTCAATGCTAATCATGACTAAGGTGTAGACGCTGGTGTAGAAATTGATAATGAGGATGGAATTGACAATTTTGCATAAGGCATCTCCGTATGGCCAGTTAAAGTGGTTGAGGATGTACATTGCCCAGAAAGGGAGGCCACACAGAAGAAAAAAGTCAGCCAGTGCCAAGTTGCTCAGGTAGATCTCCGCTACAGTCAGTCGATCCTTGTGGGCTGCAAATACCCCCAGGACAAAGCTGTTAAAGAGAAGGCCTAGCAGGGACAAGGTGAAGATGTACAGGGGACTGATGATCTCCCATACTGTGGAGACAGGAGACTCTGATGGACCGAATGGCAAGGACCTGCTGCTGTTTTCAGACCACAATGTTGCCACAGTTACGAGCTTCATTTGATCCATGGGCTAGGAAACAAAACAACTCATCAGTGGGTATAAAAAAAACACGTCTTTGAATTTAGACATTTAAACTGATAGAAATGCATAGTCATAACTGAACATATATATTCAAATAAAACATGTTGCAAACAGACATTTAATGATACAAATGTTGTAAATATGATGAGACCTTTGGTAGCTTTAGTTCTGGAGATGCAGACAGCCAAACATAAGCAAGTTGACGAACTTACATTGTTAAACAAGAAAACTATTCCATGTGTAATGTTTTCATGTAGTACCTTTACATCCTTTTCTGCAATTGAATGGCTGAATGAGCTGAGTATTTTGTAAAGACTGTGTAAGATTTTTAACGTGAGAAGTTCTTACTGTTTGCTTCATTAAAAGGTTCCTTAAATTAAAAGTTTTGTATACAGAGTTCCATTCCTCCACACCCTCAGCCTCAACTTGTTTATGAAAGAATCAACATGTGTGAAACAAGATGAAAGTGCAGTGCACAAAATGGGTGGTGGAAACTCTTAGACTGTAGATGAGAAGTGTTGCATGACCACAGAAAGATAAGAAATGATTGATTTAACATTAATAATGACAGATTTTAAAGGAAGTATTATTTGCCTTAAGCTTTGCCTTTCTTTAGCAACAGAAGTGGAATAACTCTGGAAGAAAATTACAGGTCATAATAAATTATATAATCGGGTTCAAGATTGAAATCAAGAGTTGCTGTAATTTAGCCCAAACAAAACTGCAGAGTGCAGTGTGAGAAAACACGTCTGTCTGCTTTCTTGCAAAAGATGTCTTGAGAAGATTTGAACCGCTTGTATGTAAAGTGTTTATGAAACAAGTTAGACAGGAAATAGGAGGAAAGAGTCACCCCGCTTATGGCTAACAATAATACAAATATCTCTATTAAACCGTTCACACCTGGTTCATTTAGTACTGGAAGCAAAATGTGTAAAGAGGAGGAGATGCTGTGCCAGACCTGGTTTGGTTTTGATAGGAATGAAAACAAACAAGCCCCAACGTTATCCTTAAATGTTAAAAGGTTAATGAGTGAGACAATAAATAATTGTCTCCATACAATATACGCTAACATCATGTAAGGCAAAGACCATTAGTTTAGGAAATTCAAAACACTGCTCTGAGCAACTCAGTTTAAGAATTGACATAAGGACTTTCACTTGGCAACTAGGTGAAACTGAAGGGGACTCGATTGTTGAAGTTTTCCATAAGCCTCCAGTTCAAGAGCTGTGACTTGTTTGCTGACATTTACGGAAGGAAGTGCATTTTTTCTTTGGATGTTAGTTTATTGTCAGAGTTCAGAGCTCAGATAATAAATAGCCTATATGTGATGTTTATTCTTCTGAACATCGTCATCTTTTCCCTCTGTGCCTTTGAATTTTCTGGATTACATGATTCCCCTGGTTGTTTGCTCCGTCCGGAAGCCACTTGAGTGCCAAGCATATGTCGCAACCACAACGTCACAAGTTCAATTTGACCGCAGCAACTCGGGCTGATTAGAAAACTGGGAACAGCTGAAGTGGGAATGGCAGGCTGGTCAGTGCGCATGGCGAGAGAGCGAGAGGGAGATATTAAAAGACACTGGCGACCTCTGGTGGGTACAAAGAGTGACACGGTGACTGCATGGACAAGGAGAGAAACGGAGAAAGTGTGGGCTGAGGGGAGATACTGGTAAGAACATAAGGCAGAAACAGACACCGGGGGACTTCTGGTGTGTAGAGACTAGTGATGGTGAGATGAAGCCTCATGAGGCATTGAACCACTTCAGCCAATTGGTTCTAGAAAGGGTTCATTTCTCGAAGCTTCATGCGCACACGAAACCACCTACTGGCCAAGTGTATAATGACAGGCAGCTGTATCTGAACCACATCATGTGATGCATTGAATTTCTGTGTCTGTTATGGCTGTTGGGAATGACTATGAATTACAAAAATGTATGACCAAATAATTTCTGTACATACATTATCACATATGTGCATAATAAAATATTTTTTGAATGTATTCTGTGTGTGTAAATTTTCCCAAAATGGTTGTATCATATGATATGGCAGGTTGTGTAATCATGTTTTTCTGTCACTTTAGGAAAATGGCATGAGCTTAAGCAGGCAGAGGACAGTGGAAGTGTTTGTGGAACTAGGAAGAGGGGACTGAATATGCTTATGTAACTTGGACAATGATGTACAGGACAGGGGACATTTTATTCATTTTTATTCAGAAATAACAGTTTCTCAACAGTTTTTGGTTTTAAACGATTCCTTTTTTTTGACACAACCTCTCCGGCCTTTGAAAACACCCTTTCACAGGGTACAGAAGATGCTGGCGTGCACAAAAACGCAAGAGCAAGTCTATATAAATTTGGATACAGTAACTTTTGCCTCTCCCAGTACTCCAGAGGGTTTTCCAGCCTGCTTATATTTGGCTCTGAAAGGTAGCGCTGGACCTCCACAGGGCATCTGCTGTCACATTTTGAGTCTTCCGTGCCTCCATGACGCTGGTGTCTAAACGATGCCACAGTTTGCTACCTAAGAGAAAACCACAGATCATGTTACTAAGTGTTCTCATAGGAATAATTGATCTCAAAATGTAAAATAATAGATTACCTCCTGTGACATCATGAGAGGTGGAAGCCTGGGGGATTTCCTCTCTGCTTTGTTTTGACCGTATAATGGTGGCACACTCGGAGGTCAGTCGTTTGATTGCTTCGGTGGCTTTTGTTTAGCTGAAAAATCCTATTACTTTAAATCGGGGGTCCAGGAGTGTAGCAAGAGACACGATGCTCATCGACTGCAAAGTGTACAGCTTCTCCCGGAGTTGCCTGATGAGATGGTCTCCCATTTCCAATGCTGCTGCAGGTGCCGGCTTTGTTATTTCCTCCTGAAGGGTGTGATCCAGCATCTTCACGAGGGGGACAACTTTGGAGGCAGACACATTTTCCTCTGCCGACAGCTCTACAGTGGCATCATAGAAGGGAGACAGCAAAGAAAGGCACCCTCCAACAATGTTGAACTCTTCTGATGTTAGGAAGGGGATGTCATGTTGTAACCCAGCTAACGCTGCTCCTACTGGCTCCCTTTGCTCCACCAAACGTTGCAGCATGAAATATGTGCTGCTCCATCTGGTCTCCACTTCTTGCATGAGCTTCATGTTTGCCATCCCCAGATGAAGTTGCTTGTGTAAGCTTCTCCTTTGAAGATACAGATGAGTAGGCCATTAAATCACTGCAGTAGGAACACAGACAAACTATTAGCGTTATTAGAAATTGGAATAAAGGGAAAGCGCATACCTTAGCAGTGGTGCTGCTTCTAAAGAAGCCAACCAGCTTCCGTGCTTTGGCCCGGATGCCAGAGAGCACAGGCTGCTGGTCAAGTGCCTTCTTCACTATCAGATTCAGTGTGTGTGCAATGCAAATATGGTGCCGAAGCTTCAGCTCTGTCACAGGCAACCATATTGGGAGCACCATCAGAGACCATACATGTCACCTTATTGGCGATTCCCCATTCCTCCATCAGGGAGGCTTTCACACGAGCTATATTTTCAGCAGTGTGTGATTGGGGGAATGCCTGCACTCCTAACAGCACTGAACTGAGTGTGGTTTTCTCACCCACAAAATGGCATGTTACAGCCAGGTAGGCATCCATATTGATGGATGTCCACATGTCAGAAGTAAGGCTAACAGCAGCCACCTTTTCCACTTTAGCCTTCTCCTTAGCTGACTCATACTTGGCCTCTACCATGGCCTTCAGAGCCTCAAGGAAAAAATATATAGTGCTGAACTGTGAGACACAATAAAGTACTCATTTGTTTCATGCATGCACCCATACATACCTGCCCTGTAGGGAGGACATAATTAGGATCCAGTTTGGACACAAATGCCCTGAATCCAACATCATCCACAATACTGAAGGGCTGTGTGTCCTTCACTATCATGGAGACGAGGGCTTCATCCAGCTCGTTTTCTGGTGGCTGGTTAAAAGAGAATAAATACAGTGTCTGTTACCTGTCTTTATTTGCACAATAAACAAAAGTGAACAGGGAAAAATTGTGATGGTGCATTTGTAATATTGTAATGACTTACCTTGGCTGGGTGAAGCTCCAGTTTCCTCCTTATTCTCATGCAAGGCATGGTAACGCCTCAGCATGGATGAGGTGTTGTTATTGTACCCCAACTCCTTGGAGCACAATAAACACCTCACCTTTGAATTAAATAAGAAACTGTGAAAAATACGGTTCTTGATAAGCAAACCTAATGTGTCTGAAATAGAGTTAGATTTAGCTTACCTTATTAGGAGTTATTAAATCAAAGTGTTCCCACAGGGGAAATCCTCCTCTTCCCAGCTGGCTCCATCTTATCACCTCCTTCTCTCCTCACTCTCCTAAATCTCCAAACTATCTCTCTCTCTCCTAAATCTCCAAACTATCTCTCTCTCTAAACTCTCCAAACTATCTCTCTCTCTAACTTCTCCAAACTATCTAAACTCTCAACTGACCTCAACTCTCCACATTTTGAATGGAGCCTGAGGGGTTTATATTGCTGTCAAACCTCCCGGCAACACCTGAACCACTTCCCAAAGCAGTCACGTGGTACAGCCGGCAGCGAGGCTTCGGACGTCATCATTTTTGGCTCCTCCCCTAAATGAAACAAGCCTCGACACACGCTTCGAGGACACGCCCCCTCCATTACTCGACACACGCTTCGAAGCGTCGGCACATCTCGTAACATCACTAGTAGAGACAGAGTTAATCGAGGGTAAACAGGAAAGCAAAACACCAAACCCACACGTCATTTGCTATTTTAAGCTGTTTGTTTCTTGAGAGCTTTCAACATTTCGTTTTTATAGGGTTATTTCTTTAATTCAGTTTGGTCGATCTTGCTAATGTCAGCGCACATTCCCAGAGACGTTTCTTGTAACTTGCGCACAGCCGGGGACGCTGTCAGAAATATAAAAACTTTTTTGTAAGTACTGTTTGGACCAAAAAGGTAAACAAGGTCCAATTCATGACCTCCGAGCACAAACACGAGAAGAGTGTACTGTGTATTCCAGAATTGAAAGAAGAGAATAACAACCATTTGTTGCATAATTCTGAAATGCTAGAAAAAAAAAAGAAAAAAAAATGCATGAAAGGAGGTCCGACTGCGTATTTTTTTTGGCAGACATTGTACTTTGTGTTTGAGGTAACTTTGTCTGCCTGCATGTTTTTGCTCCACAACAATTTTCAGCCTTGGCAGTTGTTGTAGAGCCCCATTTCCTGTTTGGCAAGACATACCCTCATTCCACAGCCCGCACTGAAGTCAACATGTGGGCTGTTAAATGGTGGTGTGGGGAGAAATTTACAATGACACAACTGATGTCTATACGGCCAACAAAAAAGGAGCATGCTTGTGTGTCACCACTGGAAACTCTTTGACAGAATCCTTTTTTAACCCCGCAGACAGTGACTCAAAAACACCAGAAAACACTGAGCAAGCAGATGTTGGGACGTTCCAGTTTTTGAGCTCAACTTAACATTTAAATACATCGTAAAGATTCAAACACTCATGAAATCACACATATATATTTTTATTTGTATTTTTATTTGATGGTTATGTTCTAAGCAAAACAAATATTGGTACTATTTACACCTTAAGAGTTATCAGCAATATAAGACAGGATAGGAATATTGTATTTACATTATTTTACAGCAACTAGGCAGATTTACATTTCACTACCTGTACATTCAACATGTTTGCCATTGTTTGTAACAGTTTTTCCAGTTTATGCTAAATAGAAGAAATAATTGTTTTACGGGCCTGAGACAAAACATTTTCATACACTTGCAGCCATACCACCCTGAACTGATCTCATCTGACCTTGGAAGCTGAGCAGGATCAGGTCCCGTGAATACTTAAGACGTGTGATGGCCTGGGCATACCAGGTGATGTAAAGAGTAACACTGCAACTTTTCCAGGAGGTAACATTCAAGCCTTGTGTATCCCTACACATATAATTAGATTTATAGTATAAGAAGTATAATTAAAGCTAGAGTTTGTGAAACAAAGTCTAGAGGAAGGTTGATTTGGTCCCATTTTTTACAAAACTACTTCTACTTTAGTTGTCATTCTGAACTTAGCATATCATTTAAATCATTTACGACCAGTAAAGATTATTTAATGACTGTCCACCACAGTATCCTTTCTGTTGGTCTACTTTTGAGGGCGACAGAGGTGTTTCATACCAAAGTCTTCAGTGTGGAGGACAGGTTTGAACGTGTGGACTCCGAGGCCGCTCTTGTCCGAATGCTCCACTGCTTGAAGATTTCCTGAGCTTTTTTCCGGAAGTTCTTTCCTACGATGACGTACAGGATGGGGTTGAGAACGCTGTTGAAGAAAGCCAAGTAGGTGAAGATCTGGTTGCAGATATCTAAGACGGTCGTGAGGTGACACCCTCCCAGGATGTTGGCTCGTAGGAGCACATCCAGTGTGGTGACCATGTGGAACGGCACCCAGCAGATGAGGAAGGCCAGGAGGACCGCCAGCACCAGAGTGGTGGCCTTCCGCTCCGTTTTCTCAGCGTTGAACCTCTCTATTGCCTGGATTCTCAAAGCCTGAATAATCTTGAGAGTGCAGAATGAGATGATTGAAATGGGAAAGATGAAGCTGAAAATGATCAACATCCCATCACAGAACAGCTCTACTGCGTGGCTGGGGTAGTTCAGAAAGCATGCATTAATACCATACTCAGGGAAATGTTTCACTTCCCTGAAAATGAGCGCAGGGGCACTCAGGAGCAAACCGACTCCCCATGTCAGCAGACAGCCTAGTTTGGCATACTTCGGCCTGCGCATTCTTCCATGTGACATCGTATACACCAGCGCTACATAGCGGTCTATGCTAACCAGAACAAGGCAGTAGATGCTGCAGTAGACGTTCATCTTAATGCCCACATTGACGACTTTGCACAAGAACTGACCAAAAGGCCAATTGAAATCGTTGAAAACGTTGACAGCCCAGAAGGGCAAACAGGACACCAGGAGAAGGTCGGCAGCGGCCAGGTTGCTCAAATAGATCTCAGCCACGGTGCAGGCCTTCTTGTGGAGGCAGAAGACCATCAGAACGAACACGTTAAACACGATTCCCAGCACAGTGATGATCAGGATATACACTGGCTGGCTGGTGTTGAGCCACTCCCAGGCGTCTGTGTCCGGACAATCAGTGCCATTGGTGTTGTTTTGGTCTCCATATAATTTTGTGGTGCTGAAGTCTGGGAGGCTGGGAAGAGATGTGGAACAAATAAAAGCCTGTCAAATGTCAACGGTAAAACATAATAGTTTAACATTATGTAAAATATACTTATTTGCTTTTTTTCTTCAGAGTTAAAATCAATACATGCATGTGGTTAATGTGGCTGTAGCAGGCAGGCCTTCAGCTAACTGTTTCTACTTTTTTGAAGACCTTATGCTAAAATGATCCAAAGACTGGTTGCCTTATTTACATATTTACTTTACAGAAAATGATATTAATTTTATCATCTGGCTCTCAGCTAAAACACAAATAAGCGCCTTTCCCAAAATGTCAGACTATTCCTTTAAACAAGCAACTTTTCAACAAGGGGAAAGTACAGTATAACAAGTTTAATTAAAACCTTCATCATTTGGCACTGAGGAAATTTAGCTGCCTCATGATGCCAGCAGATTTTTAGCTGTACACACAATGTCAACTAGCTGATGTGCTGAAGACTTTTCTGCCTGAGGAGACAATTAGAAGCAGAGACCTTTGTTGTGAACTAAAATTGCATAAGCTACCATAAAAATATGACTAAACAGTTAGGACAGTAACTATGCCTCCACAAACCGCTGATGTTTTCAAGGTGCAAACCACAACCTCAATCAAAAAACAAAGTGGTGCATTTAAAAGGCCATCACCTAACTGATTGGAGTTATTAACCACTTCACCCGTAAATCCTACACCTGTGTCTGAGTCATCCAGTACAGCAGAAATGCCCACAGGCTCAGCTCCCTTCTGTAGAATTCCCTCTGGGAATCTTATCTTTCTCATCTGGCAATCTGTACCAATAAAGGCAACTCTATTTTACAATGACACACAACATTTATAGCAACACGTTTGGATGGGTTAAGAGTCAACTGAGCAGCAGTTTAAGAGCAGACTTTAAATCTTAAAAAGAGTTTGTTTCTGAGGCTGTACAGCAGAGAGTACTGGCAATGTGGCAGGAAGCAAATTAAAAACAGATACTCCTGTTGCAACACGTTTCAGAACAACCAAATGTTTGACTTTTATGAAAATGTTCTTATACCTCTGTCAGAACTGAACTCTGATATGAAACCCTGCAATTGATTTAAATTGTATTTGTTTAATCACATTTTTATATTGGAAAATAAAAAATAAATTAACGAATGAAGATCAAGAGGGAGAAAAATAAGGTGCTACTTCCCACTGATGCGTAAAAGTCATGTCTCTACTTGTGGGGACAATTTCTGTTTTCCATCTCAATTTAATTTGGCAGTACAGTATCTCATAACATATCATTCAATTTAACCACAGCTTTCCTCACACATGTTGAGGCATGTTTAACAAGTTTCTTTGAACGACCACTGACAAAGTTATTATAATGCACAGCATTACTGTAAATTCTTAAGTCTTAAAAAAAGAACTGATATATCACATATTACCTGAAATAATTTACAATAAATAAATAAAGAATATGATGTTAACACATACCTTGTAGGTTGAAGAGCCATGTGTCCAGATGTTGAAATCTCCAGATGCTACACTGACACACTGTTACCAGTAAACTCCCCTACTTTGCCCTGCCTGTGCCTGAACTCCCTCTCCTAAAGGAAACTGTAATTAAAGTGATGTCAGCCAAAAAGGCAAGGCAAGTTTATTTGTACGGCACAAAAAGTCATCTCAGGCACTCCAGTCCGAATGCTCACTATGTATCACTCATGTTTGTCATACAGAGCATGTCTCTGTGTCTGTAATCTGACATAGTTAATGTTGTGTTGAATGTTTTATGACTGGATAAAGATTTTAGGGGTTGTAAATGTGCTCAGTTCCTCATATTCATTCCAGCTTATGTTAAAGGTGTTCAAGATTTTGCTCCTGTGTCATCGGCGTTGAGTTGTATCTAGTTATATTTTCAGTCTTTATGTCTTTGTGTAGATACACTCTACTGTATAAGGACATACTACAACGACATAAAAAGCCACATTTGAGATAGACTCTTAGATTTCAATGATGACATTAATCACATTTGAAATAAAGTGTTCTTTGTATATACATCTGACAAATATGACTCATTGCTCTTTTAGCATTTTGATGTCTTGTGTGCATTAGTCTCAAATTGTTTACATGTGTACTATCTTATCTGTTATGAAAGGTGAACTAAACGTTTGTCTGCCTGATTTATGTGACTTAAGGAAATGTTATTTTTCTTTGCATTAAAGTAATGTAGTTATGTATTTAAACTAAAGAAAGCACCTTCCCTATATATTATGGGTAAGAGATATTCATGCACTGCAATAGTGTGTTAGAGACATGCATCCATTTACTGCACTGCACTATATATCTTGATTACAGTGAGTAATGCTACCTGGCATTATGACACACTTATGCAGCAAAACATTACACGATTGTGGGGAATTTGAAACTGTGGCTGACTATATTTTCCATCGAACATGCTTGCAAACATGTTTAGGCAGACAAGAGTGCTCTGTACAAAAAAAAAAAAAAGGCAATGTAACATCATTAGTTGATCATTAGGACGTTGGCTGATTGTTGTAATGTTATTTGTGGAGCCTGTTTCTGCTGTTTACCTTGTGAGTGGGATGATACAAGATAAAATTATCGTGGCCATTTTACAAATAACTGTCACATACAAAAGTCCAGCCAGCCTCTCACAGGCTCAAGGTTATAGATCATGGGTATTTTGTTGTGATTACTGAAACTGGTTAAACTGAACAAGAGATAAAATATTCTGGAAGTTCTGGGTGTATGTTGGTGTCTAATGAGCCTTCAGTCTCTGTTACTGTTGTTGTTCCTGGGTCAGTTACTCCAGATGGTTTTCCTGGATCATCAATAAATGTGTCACCAGCACTTTACAAAACAGGATTAAACTTTTGCACTAAAGAGAAACAAAAACTTTGACATTGCTGCTGCTTTCATGCACCAGCTCAGCCATTTCAAGGTTAAACATAGGCTACAATTCTTTTTTTAAAAAACATCCACCGAACACGCTGCCAACCTATAAGAGCCTTCTGCATGTTGCATGTTTAATGTCCCTGTTTGTCCTTGTTTCCCAAGGTCTGACTCACCCAGAACCCCTGGATCAGTCTCGTGATCAACTAAGCAACGCAACATCTTCCTACACTGATGGCAGCTGTTTTGGCTGGTAAGGTTTTTCAGTCAGCTCTTGTCTTCATGTAGGTATGGTGTTATTTTATCACTGGAAAGGGCAAAGTCCTCAGTTGTTGCACAGTCCCCAAAAAAATTGTTATCCATTGTTGCTGCTGGTGTAATGACACAGGACCCTTCTCCTCTGTGGGATGTAACCCTCCAGTCTCTTCCTACACTCACATTAATCTTTCAAACTAACCAGATTTTACAATCTGGTCACAGAAAGGCATGTGTGTCTATAATTGTGTGTTTGTGCCTTTGATTGTAAGCTTTACTCTGAGCACTGACAGTTTCATTTATCACAGAGATAGCATATGGATGCACAAATTATGTAATTTGAGAAATATTAAGGAATCACTGTGCAGCTAAATATGGAGAAATAGAATAGAATAGAATAGAATAGAAAAATACATTCAGAGCTGTTAATAATGTGAAAACTGATCTGGGATGTCATAGTTATATGATTAATGTGCAGTAGATGCGTGACCATAAGGAAGTCAGAAAGGCACATGATAATAAATTTAGAATCTTCCTCTGCATTAGTGTCGCAATGAGGCCTTTCAGTTCCTCACATCATGTTGGTCATAGATCACTGATTAATCCCCTCATAATTCTTCTGTATTGTTTACTTTGTATTGTAACTGTTATAATAGTGATTGATGAGCAATGACCTCAGATTCACCTCCAGCAGCTGTAATCCCTAGAGGCAGAGTAAAGCAGTTAGCATTCAGTTGTAGATATCCAGCTGGTGCTGGTGTTGATCTCCTGCCCACCATTAGTTTCCCATGAACGGATGAAGCAAGTTGTCTGTTGTACAATCTAATAACAGCAAACTAATTAGACTTTCTGGAGTTGCCACAAATAGCGTTCCCTCTTTTCACAATCAGCGTTTCCTTGTTTCCTGAAATGATAAGAACCAAAATAAGATGTCTTATTTGATGCATGTTTTTATTCACTTCCATGATTGATTAGTCCATGTTCCAGGGAGTGTATTGTATTAACTTTCTGCTGACAACCATCCAAAACAGGAAAATGATTTTCAAAAAATAGAACAAAAGTAGTTATGTAAGACCTTCATTACAAACAATGGGTGCCCTAATGACTGAGGCTGATACAGAAATATTTACTCATTCAAATACAATTAAGTTATTTAAGTACCCGATCAATATTGATTGAGGGAAATTCAATGTTGTTGTGCCAACTCATCCAACTTTCATTTGCAGCACACTTGTTGTCATGACCTTTGCACAGAATACTTGGTCCTCTGCCAGCATTTTTCCAGAACTTCATGCCACCAGTTTGTTTCTTTAGTTTTTGTATGGGTGTGACATTCTCAGTTCCCTATTATAAGTCCTAACTTGAAGAGAATTGCATGAATAGATTTAATCTATTTAAATTTAATTTAAAGGAGATTGGAAACTAAGTGATTAAATAAAATATCCCCATGTAAAATGTTAGCAAATTACTATTGTTGCACTTAAAGGTAAAAAGCACTTCTAATTATTGTTTGGGCCATGAAATCAATTGTAAAAACTGTCAAGTTAAAGACTATATAATATGGCTTGCTAAGAAAAATAACTTTATTTATTGTGCTGTATTTACAGAGTGGTCTGCACTGTTGCTGCTCAGAAATAGTTCCTATCATGGTTTGGGTTCACCAACAATTCAGTAACAATAGTAAAGCACTGCCAATGAAAACACTGATATAAGGAGTTTTACAGTTTGTCATGAAGTTGTTACTGGTTCTTGCCACAGAGTATTATGGGCTGGTGGAAAACTAAACTTCAGGGAAAATGATGCAGTTTTTCTCCATTGTTTCGTAAATAGTTTAGATTTTAAACTATTTTCTTCTGAAAATATCTTTTCTGAAAAAAATAAATCTGTGAACACTGTTTATCCTGGCTAGCAAACATGGTTTCTGGGAACTGCTTTGAGGTTTTCAAAGGTAATTTTTCCAATGATATGAGTACCACAAACAATTTTAGTCACCTCCATTGTTTTGGGGTTGTAAGTCTCAGTGTCAGAAGTGGTTATTTTCAAACCTTAGCAAATGAAATCTGCATGAAAGGTACAAAAATACAAATTGTTGTTATGTGATCCATTAAAGTATGCCTATGATAAATATTAATGTGTACATTTTAACAGTGTTGTCAGTTTAGAAAAACATCTACCCTTGCCCAATTCGGCAAAGGTTTATAGAGACACCCTCCATGAATCCTTTAGATTACAAATATATGAAGTGATATGTTATAGACGAGTAATCATAAAAAAGGACTACAACTCCGTGCGGTGCTGTTAGCTATGTCTCAGTGGTGTGCAATGAGGTATATAACAAATGTCTGGACATGGGGGCGGCAAAGCTCATGCTCCTCTTCAAAAATAATTCCGCTCACTTCCCGTCTCCTTCTGTCTGTCTCGTAATGTTTTTTTACAGACTGTGAGCTCGGTGAGATCCCACCCCTGTTTCCTCTTTCATAATTCCTCACAGATTTAAGGCAGCTCCTCACAAGTTAATGTATTGTTTTCACAGCTGTCTCGTACTAACAAGGCCTTTGTAAGGAAAGCCAGTGAAACTTCATAAGAGGTGGAATCAAACCAAACCCAGGGCCTGATGCGGGGAGCGGCCCCAGGCCTGAGCTAATGTCTGAGGCCACTAATGCAACTTTGACGAGCGCTGTGTGATACCACGCAGATGCAGCCAGCCAACACAAAGACAATTCTTCAAAAATCACAAATTTAACTAGTGATGCTCAAATGTTCCTGCAAGGAAGACACAGACCACCCAATTCTGCTGTTTTTGCTGTTGCTCTTCAATTCAAAATGTCTCATATTATTTCTATCTTGCTTTCTAATGAAGCAACAGAAAATGTCCAAATCGGTGTGCAACAAACCAGCCGTCAATAGACATGAAAATATTTTGAGTCAGCAGCCAATGGGCTGCCGTAACTCAAACATGTGTAGTTACAACACAGAAATCACCATTTATGGTTATATAAAGACCAAGCTGCATTTTTGGACTGAGTTACAATTTAGAGTAAAACAAGGGGGAAGTAAACAATATCGGAGAGAGACTCCTAACTGTGGATAAATATTAGATTTTTTTTCGGTGCTTGCTGAGTGCGTAATTATGATTCCGAATGTTTTTAATCAAACTACCGAACTTCTTAATGACCATCTTTTACCAATGTCTGCAAACGCAATTGAGCAATAACAGATTTTTGTGCTCCCATTTGTGCAATGCATCAGACCTGTTAAGTTTTTATACAGAGCATCTGAGCAACCTATTTAGTCTTACAATCAATGTGACCACAGTTTTCTTTAAAAAAAACAAAAAAAACAACCACCCTCTTTTAAGAGACCACAGTGTGCAATATTACACAGTACTAACTGCTATACAGACACGTTTATGTTTTCCAGTATTAAAATAACATCTGATCAATAATAACTCAACTTTAATGTAAGACAAGCAAATTTCTAGTCTTGACAGTTGTATATTGTCTTTTGCAAATATACACAGACTCAACTAGTCCCCAAACCTTAGACACACAGGAAACATCACTGTAGCGCCCTCATGTCTCTTTCTACTTGTTCATTCTGGTCAGCACCACGGAGAACTGTGCATCAAAACATACAGACAGAACATGTTTGTCATTTTGCCCTCACAGTGATGAACCGTAGTATGTACATGATATCAATTTAATGTAAAACATTAGCTCTTCTATGAACTCACTCCTCTGATTTACATATCTTACTGTGTACTTTGACTGTGTTGACTTAAAACTAATATCAGATTCCTAATTTTCTTTCAATAGAGCTTATTTTGACTTTAAAGAATGCATTAAGTAATGCATGTACTGTATTGCTTAATCCTCCTTGTTTGGGAAAACCAGCATCTGAATTTTTTTTATTTGGAGCCATCTACTGGGCAATATATGTAGTGTTCTGTGCCTTGGAAATTTGACATATTAAAAAAATCCTGTATGAAAGAAGACAGCTGGCCCTCCTTTGAAAACACATTAGAATGTGGACGGAAATAATGCACACATTTTGTGTCCATGTGACTGTCAGACAGTAACTCCAACTGAAACAGTAAGAGGCAGAAGTAGTACTCAGATCTTTTATTTAAACAAAAGTAGAAATACCACAGTTCAAAAATACTCTCAAGAGCTTGTAAGCATTCCAAATTTGACTCAAGTAAAAGTGCAAAGCACTAGCTTTAAATTAAAGATCAAATCCTCACTACACAAGAGCAGGAATTGATAAAATATCAACGCAATAGGTGTGAAATTTCAAAATACAACAGCAAACCCAAAATAAAAAGCAGAACCATGACAGGAGTTTGGTAAAAAGTGCAATGTGTGCTTTTGAGTTGTAGAGGACTGCAGCAGAAAATGAAAATACTCATGTACGTCAACATTGTATTTAAGTACTGTAAATGAGTAAAGTATCTTCACTTATATAACTTTAACATTTGCATTGTCCATTCTCCATCACAAGCACTTTTAATAGAGATGCCTTCAATACATTTTGCTGATAACACTCGTACTTTACTTAGGAAATGTTTTAAATGCAAACCCTTCATTCGTAACAGTATTTTACACCGTAGTATTGCTCGTTTAAGTATCCTATATACTGTTGCCTTTGAGTCACACAGAAACAACCTTACAGGTGCCATAAATCATAACTAAGATGGTGGATATAGGAATTTCTACAAACAGAAAACAGGCTCGCCGGCAAACTTGTCATTGTTTTAGAGTGAGCTGGAGATGACAGGGATCAGCGTCGATCAGTCTCTGGTCTGGTTTGAGAGAACACCTGTCAGACATTCATCACAGCACAGAGAAATGGACAGGGGCGTCCACTGTTAATCCCGATACTTTTCCTTCCCATTCTCTGGCATTTTTGCTGATCTCAATCATCCCGTCATTTCCCCTCAGCCTGTCCATCTGTCTCTCTATGTGTCTCTCTCTCTCCATTTACTGGATCCTCCATTAGCCCCTGGAGTGGTTTCCACTTTCAATTTTGGCCAGCAACCACGTCGGTGAGAGTCAGCTGTGTCTGCCAGTGGGTGCATCAGGCAGCTGGAGTGAAACATGTCAGTCTCCATGGTGACAGTCTGCATGTTCTGCATGCTGATATCCAGTCATATTCATTGTAGTGTCACAGCTGTGGGAGTCCAGTACAATACTCTTGAGAGTCACATTTAATGTCACATTATCTACATGAAGTCGTCACCTGGAAGAGTTTGCATTCAAAAGGTGTGCCTTGTACAAAGTTAATTGGTTGAATTTGTTGTCTTCTGTTGTGTTGTGTCGAGGTATTGTTGGTAGAATGTAATAAGCTCTATTCGACTGCTGTAGTAATCCATATTCTGGAAAGAGCCGCTCAACTTGGCAGTCCATCATTACTCTAACACATGAAGGTCAGTGAATCTAGAAAATTATAAGAACTTTGAGAGTTTCCCCATGAACACCCTCAAAAAAAAAAAAGAAAGTCAAACGCTGTGATGAAACTGGCTCTAATGAGGAACACCCCAGAAATGACAGTCTAAGAATTGTCTCGGCTGTATGAGGAAAAGATTATGAGAGTTACCAACCTCACAAATTGGCAATTAACGGCCCCTCAGATTAGAGCTCACATCAATGCTGCCCAGAGTGGACACTTTGTGTCTTTGTGAGACACAGAGAAAGTGAACCGGGGTTATCTGCACGTGTGGCTCCCATTGTGAAGCTCGAAGGAGGTGTGATGGTGCGAGGGCGATTTATTCTGAATTCAAGGCACCACTTCACCAGCACGGTTACCACGACATTTGGCAGTGACACATGATTCCATCTAGTTTGAGCTCAGTGCTTGATTTCCAGCAAGACAGTGACGCGAGGCACACGCTGAATTTTCCTACCATTAGTTCAGCATGTTTGCTGAGTAAAATGTCTCAGCAGCCGATTGGATCGGCTCTAAATCTGGCATCTTTACATCCAGCACCACGAGATTAAGTTTTCATACATTTTAATTTATCCGGACTATAGACCAGGAATTTTGGATATAATCCTCTCAGAAGACTGGATTATAATTCATTCCTACCAACTATTTTATTGTTTTCTTTTATATTTTATCTTAAAGCCTTTATGGGTCTTGTGTAAAAGATGCTCTACGAGATGCTGCACAGCACAAATATATTTACCTTGCCATAACTTTTCATCTATAGTGCAAACATAAGGTCAAAATTATAATTTCTCTAAAGCAGATCCCTTAAAAACAAATGAAAGTCCTTTTAGCTTAGCTATAGCCTGTGTTGCTAATTAACAAATATTAGCATGATAAACAAAGATGGAGAACATGGTAAATGTGATGACACCACGATGCCTCAGCACAGCTTTACAGAGATATTAACATGGCTGTGGACTGTAGTTTATACTGTCCTGAACTACAAACTGAATGCACTGTCAGCAGTATATGTCATAAAAATGAAAGTAATGTCAAAGCATATTAACAGTAATAGGCTTAATATGTTTGGGAGATTTGGCTGAGGACACAGGTGCGTCCGGGCTGCATCCATCTTGTTCAAAGGGCAGCGTCCTCATAAATTCCCTGCTCTTTCTAGGAATATTTTCTATGTGAGATGACAGGCCTATGCAGATAATAGGTCTGTCACCCTGCCTCATAGAAGAGTGAGAAAGAGAGAGAGAAATCCAGCCATCCACTCAGCAGCTATACTAAATCATAAGAATAGGGCTCCTGCCTTTTGGATGACGGGCGATGCTGAGCTCCCATCATGGAGTAACAGTAATGAAGCATTTTCAGTGAGGCTGCAGCAGCATCAGGGGGTGGTGGAGCTGCCGGGATTGCATTAAGACACTCTGTTCCCTGTCACACTTGGCACACTATTTACCATCCCATGTGAGTGGAGGTAGAAACGAGAGCTTAATGCAGAAATGGATTACACGTGGCTTCTTTTACATTTCGTCTGCATCTTGTGTCCCCACAAATGACAGCAAGGCTAAACTTATCAATTGGGAGAGCTTTCGATAATTACTTTTTCAGGGAAATTATCAAATTGAAAGTTATTGAGGATGCACGTCATCAGTTGAGTACTCTCTGTCACTTTTTGCAGGATTGTTAATGCAAACCCATCAAGAATGATTCTGTTTACAGAGATTATACTATCTTTTTTTTAATCACTCTGATTAAACAAGGTGAAAAGATGTTCTGTGCGTTGCTCATCAGATGATATTAGCTGAATTTAGAAGCATCTCTAATGAACATCATCATTAGCGAGGATATTTGTGGGTGGATTTGTGTGAGAAAGAGAAGCAGCAAAAAGAAGAGCCCACCTGAACCTGTTTTTTACCCACCTGTCTTCCTTCTTATAAGATATCAAGAGGCAATTGGACAATGGCGTCAATGATGACAGCTGCCAGTCAGTTACTTACACAGTCATTGGACCAGAGAATATAATTCCATCCTGCTTGTGCACTCAAGCGGTTGTCATCAAAAGTATATATGATTCCAGTGTCAGAGTCAGTAATAGATGATGCAAACGCAGCACAACTCATGTTATGCTCTGATGCTCGCGCCATATCAGTGCCTCTTTCAATCAGCGTTGAACAAATCCAGCGCGTTGTGGAGTAGAAGCAGGCTGTAGATCTGACAAGAACAAGCACTCTTTATTCCTCTTTGGAAGTGTGTGCGAGCAGGAAACCATGTGATCAAAAGCTCATTATTGATTCTAGTTACGACTTAATCTTATGAGTCAGAACAACGAATTAACATTAACCTGCAGAAAACCATTGTATCTCCATTAAGCTCCTTTTATTGTGGTCTGCTGCCACAGAAAAAAAAAATCATTCCCCTGGTGAACTCATTGCTGCACAGCCAAGTCCATGACTTCATACTCAGTGCTGGTAACATCATTGTAACGATTTCAGAAGAAGAAGATTCTAATCTGATTAGACACAAATGTTATAACGTTTTAAAATCACCTTAGAGCCTCAGCAAACTGGTGCCAGTGTTTGTTGCCTTTTTATAACCAGGTCTGGAACTAAATATATCAAAATTATTAGTGTTTTTAGTTGTTAGTTGCACACATTTTACACACAATCTCAATATTTGAGTGTTAAATGGAAGTAAAGTCTCATTGCGTTTCCAAATAATTGAGGCTGTATTAAGCTGATAACATATGAGGTGTTTACTGTAATCATTTTATTGACCGTTGCATGTATTATTTTCAAAGTAAATAAAATCCACTAACTCCTACAGTATGAGGTATACTGACAGTAGCCAAAATATATAACCTGGAGTGAATCACATTATTAAAATCAAATTGCAAAAAATATGATTTGCAGTAAAGTTTGTCCATCTACTAACCAAACAGCTGCAGCAAGGAACAGTATTTAGAGCCTAATGTTAACAGGCTAACATGCGCTGTCTACTCTTCGAGTCTGTTACATGAATGAATCTGGCGAGCCTTGAATTTCCAGAGTGTTCTCATTTGCATTCTTCAGGATATGCATGTACTGTAAATCATGTATAAGCATGTAATACGTCCGTCAGTCCACTAGAGGGAAGCGTCTCAGTGTCAAGTGCTTTAAAGAAATTCTTGTCACCTTCTACCAGACTTGGATCTGGGCCTCCTTGGCAAAAGTCCTCGACCTATGCCAACAGACCAGCCCTCCTGCCTTCAGCCTCATGACCTGTCTTTCACGCAGAGGCAAAGAAAACACCATAAATACACACTGCCCTCTAGTGGACTGGCGGGTTTGTTGCCTGCTTTGCAGTGATTCTGTGCTAGTTTAGTAGCCTATATGAGAATGTTGAGAGCAGTGAGTCGAGTATTCAGGCTTCAAGTACTACATATCGCTTGCAGTGCTCAGCAGTAAGCAGACATCTACATAAGCCCTGAATGGAAAACATGATTCAGTCAGTCACCACTGACACCAACTTTTTTTCCTTTCTTTTTCGCTGTAATACTATTGGGCAGTACCTGGTGAATGTGTGTGTAAAGCTGCAGAATTTTAATTTCTGTATGATACACATATTAGATACTGTGTACACAGACACTTGAACGCAGTGACAAATATTTTCTTGGACCTCCCCTCCTGGAATTACAATGACCTTCTCACACACACAACACTTTGCTGTTATGAGCACTTTTATGAGACACATTATACAGATGATGACCTTTGCCAATAGCCTTTGTTCAGGCATGGGGAAACTGTAGACACAATATTGTACATCCCCTTGTGTCTCTGAAGTGACAGTTTGATAAGATGTGTCTAAGCAGCTTGGCATATTTTAGCATATCCGGCACCTCATCACCAAGCTGTCACTCTCGACTGGACAGGACCCGAGCTGAAGTGTTACATTCTGTGAGACTGCGGGGCAACAGAGGAGGCGCGAGACAACCTCTCCATGGATCCTCTTTCACACATTTTCCTTTCCTTTCCTTTCCTTTCCTTTCCTTTCCTTTCCTTTCCTTTCCTTTCCTTTCCTTTCCTTTCCTTTCCTTTCCTTTCCTTTCCTTTCCTTTCCTTTCCTTTCAGACTGATTAATCTTTTCCTGGGTTAAAATTAATGACACTATCATTACTCAAAGGCAAAGTCAGCCTCATCTTGCTCAGACATTATAAATTAAGTCTTAGTCAATGTGGATTTCTCACAAAACCATCACCTGAAAGTCTATAATTACCATGAATTAGCATAGATTAGCCCAGCCAAGGTCAATAGTTTTCTAATTCAATCTGCCGTTCTAAGAATAGGGGGCTTTGCAAGTGGTACAGATTGTTAAACCCTCTGAGGCATATTTGGGATTTTGGGCTATATGGATAAAATGGACTTGACTTGACTTCTAGCTCTTCCTGAAGGATTGTTTGAGGCTCGAGTCAGTGGCTGTAGTGAAGCCCGTACAAGTTTTTGGTTTTCCCAACCTAGTTGCTTGATCAGATCCAAAGGAAAGGCACAATTTTGCGGGAGCAATGTGAAGGTTGTTCGAAGATCATGTGCAGTCGACTTCACTTCCAGCTTTTTCGCATCTGCTGAGGGGGATAAGAAAGGCCTGTGGCAAATTTGAAGGGAGCTGATCCACACATTATCAAACCGAGCTGTCTTTTCAGTTGGGAAAGGGCTGATTCAGTCTGTATGATAGCGTAAAGGTTGAGCAGTGCATGGAATTGTAAATGTGATCTCTAAATGTTTCTGACACCACCTTTCCCCGGGGTGAAAGGGATATGCTACCTCAAAATCCTGGAGGCAAGCTTCAATATGTAATTGTTATGGTTATAAAAGCACCTATGAAGCTGAGGCTCTCAGTAAAAGTGTAAATTTAAACTATATTATTATTGTGAGATGAGCTCACTTTTTATCAATCCACTAAAAAGTAGCCAATGCGAATTGGTTAAAGGCTGCTCTAGTTGTTTTAGAATTAACCCGAAGTCTACATCCAATAGTTAATGACTGGAAACAATCCTTAACGGAGAGCACTCAGACCCATACTTTGAAGCATTGAATTTGGGTCCAGTAACATCAGGCTAAGTTAGTCCTTAGTCTTAGTACAGTACTTAAGTTAGTAGCCTACCATTTTTTGTTACAATAAAAATACATTTCAGCAGTTAAGCCTAATTTGGGTTTCCATGGATTTCAGGTTTAATTATACTTACCTTTTCATGTAGACCCTTGTACAAGTCATTTCTGTTTAAAGTGTAAAACTTTCTGTCCAGTCTTCCTGTTTGTTCAGCACAACAAGTATGAAGACAGAGAGCGAGATGGAGCAGTGCAAGAGTGCACAGAGGAGTGAATCCAGGTGGTTTCTAAACAACTGCTGCCTGTGTCAAAATGACAGATGGTGCAATTTAAGTTAAGCATCAATCTCACCTGAAGGCTTAGCAGTGAATGGGGATGTCTGCCAGTGGGTTGGCTGTACCGAGAACAATGCCAGGTGATTCAGGTGGAAAAAAATGGAGCTAAAACACCTTTGACCGCTGTGTACAAAATCAAAAGTTTACATTTAGCCACTAAGGTTTCCAGTGAATAATTATTTGCTTGACACTTAAGCACCTGTTGAGCTGACTCTCTAAGAAGTGTGCCACTTAAGTAAAAATAAAATGTACATTAATACAGAAATTTTAATAGTAGCATATGTCTTTACAAAAGGAGCATTGTGTGTATGTGGTTTACAACATGTCTAAATATTTCTACATCAACCATTTATTAAAAATAACAGGCTTAAAAAGTCCCTCTTTGAACAATGTAAAAGTACACTCATAATAACAGATTATTGTGTCTCAATTTCTCTTTACATGGTACAGTAGATACAGTACACAAGTATTGTTTTTTTTTCCCAGTGTATGAACGGTTATGGTGTTTACAAGACAAGTTTATATCATTATAACATATTGGTATTATTTTCTAAATCCCAGGAGAAATATTAGTCCACTGAGCTAAGAGCTATCATCTCTATTTCTTTCTGTCTAAACCCTCAGACTAAAAATGGGAATCACTTAGTTTATCACTTAAAAAAAAGACCAAATGACAGATACTACAACTAAAACTAACATTTTGAAAAACAAAAGTATTAGTCTATTTATGAATGTTTTCTTTGTTGCTAAAAAAAAGGGACATAAAGCATTTGAAGCAAAGCACAAACATCAATTAGCAGACTTTAAACAAAGCTCAAAGCCTACCAGCTGTAACATTTGTGTAAATGCAGTGCATTGTATACCATGTTTAATGTGAAAAGCATTAATTGCGTCTTTGGCTGAAGGATAATGCTCGAGTCTCAGGGTAAAATTACTGTATCACACAAGGACTAGTTGCCACGGAGACAGCTGCCTCTAGCATCCACAGTAACACAAAACTAATTAACTGAACAGGGAACATTTAAAGGTACAACTTGATATCTATAAAACTAAATTTCAATCCAAAATTAGGAATCACTGCCCCACTCACAATAGTATAATTTTTTCTCCAAGTTCAATAGAAATCCAGTCCATGTTAGATAACTTTCCGATGAATACAGTTACTGTTTTTCTACCTCTGCCTGTTTGTATCTGTGACATAAGGACCTTCCACTCCTGCTGCTGAAGAAAATTCATTTACAGGCAGTGTGTAATGAGAAAAAAAAAATCAACTATGAAAATAGCAGGATAAGGAAAGAAGGCTACGTGTCTTTAATTTGTGCTTCTAATTCTATTGTGTTAATATCTGTCGAGATATGTCATCATAACTGAACTGATCAAGATGATCAAGATGTTGGATATAAGTGTGAGCATTTGACAATAAGTAAATAAAGTTTGTATTTAAGGTAGCACTGCAGAAACCATTTGAATGAGATTTTAAGTAGGTTTAATGAATTCAGTGTCATGCTCTCTTTTTCCTGTCAGTAAAATTGTTTATAAACATATACTTATGATTAATGTCCATACAATTCTTCATTTTCATAAATTAGCTCTAATCTCCTGGGCCTCAGCACTGCCTGACAAAAAAATAAAAAAATAAAATCCCAGTACTTTGTAAATTTTTTAACATTCACCATCTTAGTTCAGCCGCATAATTAAGCAGCATTGCTCTAAATTGCTTAGCAACTATCTGGTGGATGTTTCAGATGACCTGGTTCAACCCGAATCTTAAGCCCCATTTAATCTCTATTCTCCTTTCTACATGTGGAGTGAGAGAGAGAGAGCGAGAGAGAGAGTGTGTTGTCTGAGCAGAAACACGGAAACAAACTTAGGCTATAAAAAGTTCCTTTGATTAATGGTTGAGAGTGCAGGTTTGCTGTTCCTGTGCTTAACTAAAGAGCTGCCATGCACACAAGCTTCTCCTCAAACTTCCCATTGTAGCATTGAAAAGTGCTTGTTGCTGACAAATGCAGCCAAACTCCCATCTTTCCCTTTGATGAAGAAATATAGTAGTCTATATGTCATTGTCAAGTATCACAACTTTGACACCCTCAGGTCAAAAACCAAAAGTGAAAGAAAGAAAGAAAGAAAGAAAGAAAGAAAGAAAGAAAGAAAGAAAGAAAGAAAGAAAGAAAGAAAGAAAGAAAGAAAGAAAGAAAGAAAGAAAGAAAGAAAGAAAGAAAGAAAGAAAGGATGTGTCTACAAAGCCAAGTTCAGGGGTCCAGAGATCCAGAAAACGCAGGACAAGTGAGTGTGCGGGTTGTCTTTGTTGGCATGTGTTCATCAGAAAGTGCAGGCGTAGACAACGCCCACCACCACAATGTTTCCGATAGTGGCGACGATGGCAATCCAGAGCCAGATGGCATCGCTGGACATGGACTGCGAGTCGTCCGGCTGGCCGTGTACTGAGGCAACTGAGGCTGCGGCGTGGACGCTGGCCGTGGAGTTGAAGAGAGAGTGCTCACCGCTGTAGTCGTCATTGGGTGAGGAGTCCATGAAGGCTCCTGTCATAACTGGGATCTAGAAGGGGAGGAGATAAAGTGAGGAGAAAGTTTAAAACATACTTTTACTTTAGGCCTTGTAGACACCATGTGTTCGAAAAGTTAGAGGAGAAAAAAAGGGACATGCCGCATCAGGCTGTGCTTTTCCATTTAGCTACTGCTGAGGACACAAACATTATCTCTTCTGGACTTTATCTGGGAAATTGGGGGTTGAGGCAACCTGGAGGGAATCACATTTTACTGTGCATGTGATTGGTAATGGTCCAGTACATTTCGAACATATTAAAAACACCATCCTATAAATGGCAATATTGGTCATCAACCCAACGCTTTGGTCCAGAATGAAATATCTCAACTACTGAATAGATTGTCATCGCAGCTTGTTTGTGGCACCGGATGATAAATCCTACTGAATTTATTGATCTTTCATGGAACTTATCTCAACAACTATTGCATTAAGACGGACTGATCATTTCACCTAGATAAAAACAAACCCCTTTTACAGTCAGTGTAGTGATTCAAACCTCAGAGCAAGACCTTCCGTTTCCTGACAATCACAGCGTGCCTCATTTGCTCCTATTGGTCACGCATTAACAAGTTTGAGTGCCACATTAAAAGAAACGAGAAGTAACTGCTCACGACATCATTAGTAAGTGATTACAAGGTTTCCCACACAGGCATCCAGGGTCCCACTCTGTCTCACACGCCACGGTGTGTGTGCCTTTGTATGTGTGTATTCAGGAAGTAATGCTTGATTAACAAGGAATAAATATTTCAGATGTGGCAAAGGAAAATGATTTATTGCTTGGGACAATCTGAGCCCTGTGAATGTTAGCCGTGAATGTGCGTGCATGCGCGCGTGTGTGTGTGTGTGTGTGTGTGTGTGTGTGTGTGTGTGTGTGTGTGTGTGTGTGTGTGTGTGTGTGTGTGTGTGTGTGTGTTTCTCTGTAGCAGGGTATATGATTAAGAAATGCATGACAGACCCTTACCACACTCTGACTGGAAAAAACAATGCTAAAAATACCTCGGAGGGATGTTGAGCTCTCTCATACACAGAAATTCTCTCTTGCTTGCTCATTTGCTCACCTTTGCTTTCTCTCTCTCTCTCTCTCTCTCTCTCTCTCTCTCTCTCTCTCTCTCTCTCTCTCTCTCTCTCTCTCTCATGGACACAGCCTAATGCACAAAGACCTTAACACACATACAAGCACATACACACACATCCTCCTGGTCTTCCCTCACACAGGGGAAAACACTGTTTAGAAAGCATTCTGCTGCTCTCCATTCATTGGCCCCTGGTGGTGAATAATGACATGACACATCCTGTGGAGCGCCTGCTGTTTGCCTGCTGTTTACATAAGTATGATGAGGGCAGACAGGTATGCATGAAGTCCAGCAACCTGGGTCTCCCTGACCCCCCCCCCCCCTCCACACACACACACACACACACACACACACAGTAACAGTAATTGCTGATTCGACTATAGCATCTTATATGTACCTCATCCATTTGAACATTTCCTTTTATATTAGTTGGTTAAACGCAAACAGCATTTGGGTACAACACAACTGGGAATCATCATCAGTGAGAACTATGTAACAAATATTGTATACGATACTGTATGTCTAAGTATAGGTTCAGTAAATCAACACTTACAAGAAATGTTTTCTTTGTGCATGACACAGTAAATTATATAACCATCATAATTATTTAACTATATGACATTTAAACTACGTTCGGGTTGTAAATTCCTGAAGAGGTTGCATTCTGCAAAGAGGTGGCAGTAAGAATTAAATCTTCAGATGAATACATTTATCTGTCTGCAGAATTTAAGCTGGAAAGCAGGTGCACCTTTAACCTCTGTCATCAACATATGGCTGATTTGATTTCTTCTTTTTTTTTTTTTTTTTTTAAATCAATCCATTCTGTGATCTCTGGACACTGCAATCTTGAAAACCTTATCTTGCATTCAAAACTGCATCTTGCCTAATCTAACGTTCAGTCAGACGATAACTGAGGCTTTCAACCCCGTGTTCATTCTTTATATGTATGTTTTATTTATAAGTAACTCATTGTCCACAGGAGTGAGCTGTTTGCATAAATGGGGAAGTGTACCGAATAAAATGAAGTGGATACTGGGAGTGTGTGGAACAATATTCCAGTAGTAAGCCTTAATCTAAATATTTGATCGCCCAAGTTGGTTATTTTTGGCATTGATGGTGAATGAAAATGTATGAAGGTGTCTCAATTATATGCCAGTATATCATCATGTTTCCCAGTACTGCCTCTAAGCGGTTAAGGACTAATGGAGCAATGGGACGTAGAGACCTCGAGAAGTAGCATCCCAAAGTATCTGAACACTTAGGCAGGCCATGAGGGTCATTCCCCTAAGAATTACAACCAGGTTTGTTGACGTACATGGATGAGTAACTCCAGTAATATAGTTATACTGCAAACCAAAGTTTCTTGGAAACTGTAAACATTTACCGCTGCAGCATAACAGTAAAGTAGTGGCTAAATGGCTTCAACAACCACATCCAGACCAACAGCTTGGTACCCTCAGGGAGTACCACACCCTAGCAAAGGAGAAAGTGGTCTCATTTCCCAGGTTGCCTAAGATAACTTCAGTATTTCTTTTGTGTGTTGTTAAAAAGTAAAAAATAAACTGGTTCAAACATAAAGTAAGCAATATCATACATTTTCTGTATCTTTAATCTTTTGCGATGCCGAAAAGTAATTAGCATAAACCTTTTCTTCCTCTGGATCTGAAGCACCAGCCAAAGCATTCGTTCTTGGTTCCTTTTCTGAATTGGAAAAGAGTAAAGATACAGCAAATGAAAACTTCAAGAGACTATTTTTTTTACTGTGCGACCCAGTTTATATCAGTTGGAATTGCAGATCTCACTGGCTTAAATGTAAGAGCACAGTTCTTCCTTAGATCAAACAAACACCCCAGATTTTCTAAACAGAGACTATCTTGTGCTCTGTCGCTATAACTGACTATGAAACATTTACTTATTCTGCTGAGGCCCAATTTAAACATGTCATTCAAAGTGTCTCATATTCTGATCATTCGGATGAGATGTGACATCTCAGTTTCCCCAGTTAGATTCTCCAGTATTTATACCACCAGTTGACCATAGTGTCTTTGCCAGATTGTCTTCGTGCTCTCAGCCTAAGATTACTGTTGTTCCACAGCTTGTTTCTTTTCACTGCCTGTTTTTGACCCCGTCTGAACTCTGTTTTTGCCTGTTTCCTTCTTCTGCTTACTGCTCAGTTTTTACTCTTCCCTGCCTTGTTCTGACCCGTGACAATAATTCACCTGTTTGGTTCAAACAATAAGAGTTTAGTTAGCTACAGAAGCTAATGAGTACCCATAAATTTAGACAAACCTATTGATGATTTAGGGACCATTTAACCAGTCTTCACATCTACTTCCTGAAGTGGTCTTGAATGCTTCTCGGATGATTTTACATGCCTAGTGAATATCTAATATATCACATAAACTATGAAATGCATGAAGTGACTATGTGTAAATGGCTTCATCCCGTGAGGCGAAGCAGAGAAAACAGAAAGTGGTTAAAATTAAAGCGATTGAGAGTGAGGTCTGGATTATTCAAAACAACTAGTACATTGTTTTTGGAAAGACATGCAGTCACTGAATTTTTCAAGCGTCATTTTCTGTGCTTGGAGCGGCATAAGTTAACCCCTGTCAATTGGGAGGGTTGCAGAAGTCTCAGCAGAACTCTCTGGATGGCTAGATATCAGCATGGCATTATGGATAACATATTTGGGTGAATTGGCCCTTTAAAAATGCAACTATTTTGATGTTTACATCCTCAACCCACTCATATTTTCTGAGTTTCCATTTGATATCTTAAATGATGAGTGAAATCAACAAGATTAAGGTGCAATAGGAACAGCTGGAAAATAACTTCACTCCACTAACCAAAAATCTCCCAACTTGCATATTCCACACCTTCTTGGCTCTGAGTGATGGTTACACCTGTGCAGCACTCCACACAGCAAAAAAAACAACCTACAGCAGATGATACAGTGACAATTCCACCTGCTCTGCTCTTACAGCTTTGATTTATTCATCCCAGCTGTTCCTCGAGCTCTGCCATCCTACATGGATGATCACAGTAATTGTGAAATAGAATGGACAGTAATTGCCTCCTGTGGGATGTCGCCACCAGTAAATGCCCAAGAAATAGTTTTGCGACAAATAAGAAAAGCCCAAATAAATGTTTCTGGATTGTAGAGAAGCCAAAACCTATAAGTAAGCACAGAACCACTCCAGCCTGATCGTTCAGACAAAATGAGACAGAAAAGGTTGTTTTTCTGTGCTCATTGATCATGGCTGGTCTCAAATCTAAGTCGATTCTTGTGTCCTTGTGAAGGACAAACTCCAAGGTGTACTCCAGCTAACAAACAGGCACAGAGGTGGATCCCTGCTGTGTAAAGAATGGACTTTTTGCTTGACACTGCACGCACAATCAATGAAAACGTTTGATTTTCACTGCTGTCACAGTCATCTCAGCCCTCTTAACGACAGTTTCTACTTGGATATGGCATTTTTATAATGCAGTATGGAGCATATGAGGACATGTTTGGAGAATCTGTCTGTCCTTGTATTCTTTTAGATTGAAATCCAAGAGTTAAATACGTTTCTGTGGAGCACCAAAACTGACGAGACTGCACTTCAAGAGATAGGGTTGTATTTGCTGAAAAAGCGTATTGATGTCAGTGACTTGTAGCTTCTGGGTTTTTAAGGCTTTGATATAAACAAAACTCAAAGAAATCTCAGCATACCACTGATTCATTTGAAGTTTTTTAAGACAGTATCGGCAAGCCCACGCAGCAGTGCTGTACACAGCAGTATTAAATTGTCTGTGCTCCAGACCCATTTGTGTAGGGATCCCAGTGTTGTAACAGAAAATCTTTTTAAAAAAACTGCTGGAGTGCTTTGAAGAGGCTGCATGTTAATTGCCAGTCAAGGTATGTAATGATAACTTTGTGCTCTGCTGTAGCTAAGTGTTGATTGTTTTGTTGAATTGTATATTGTAAATGTATTTAATTCTTTCCAGTAAGGAAACATCACCACATCACTCTCGTGATTATTTCTCCCCGTTTTCAGGGGTGTAACATAAGCACGAGTGGCAAGAAAACCCCACATCTGTCTGATATTCACGCTGAAGTTAAACACTGTGTGAAGCTTCTGAAGTCACTGAGGAGCAAGGACCATGTCACTTGAAAATAATCCAATCTGGGCTTTTCACCTAGTGAAAGTGGTGGTCGAGTGGATGAAGCAGCAGCTGCTACTGAGTGTAATTAGACACACATGTGACTTGTTGTCTGAAAAGGCTTGCTGGCCTCTCACTGTCTCAGCCACCTCCAAGCAGCCACAGGTGTGTATCATACTGCTAGTTAAAATATCAAATGCTTTATCAGCCAGACACGGGATAGAATGGATCGCTTATAATAAGCTTTGCTGTTTAACGAGTATCTCAGCAGCACCGACGAGTCTATTGACAGAACTAATCCTGTTTAATGAACACATACATGAGCATTTAATCTTAAACACATAATAGCACAGTGTGACTGTCAGAGTACCAGTGATATGTGACAGGTTGTAATGTCTGCTCGCTCTGCAGCTGAACTATTGACTATATAGCTACACAGCTGTGAATGAGTCAATCATTGTAGAGCATATTTCAAACAGCTGGTGCTGATCAGCCATTACAAGCTCAAATTTGGTGTCTATTTGGCTCAAACTAATATTATACTTCATTGCATGGATACTACCAAAGCATGTAATACACCCGTCAATCCATGACAAGGTAATGTGTCAGTGTCATGTTTTGCTTCATCTAGGTATGAAAAGTAGCGTGCCTTAGATTTAGCCACCAAAAACCACAAGGTTAGGTTTAGGAAAAAACTACTGTGTTAGGGTTACATGACCTTTGTCACTTAATTTCTTTCTTCAACCCTGGTCATTTGTTTTGGCGTGGCAAAACATGATACTGATCCTCTACTGGACTAACAGTTGTATTACATGTTTTGGCAAGATAATGCAGGGGGAAACATTTGCTGCCTATTTTGGACAATAATAAATAATTTATTTCCTGTCACCACTGACATTACTGTAGTTTTTACATTTACAAAACCTGACCCATTGCATTGTGGGATTGTTGGCAAAAAGCGGCGTAGATGACACTACAAATCAAAACAAAACAAAAATCTCAGGATTAATCTCATGTTTAGTTGCTCGGAGAAGATAGAAGCCACTCTATTGCTGCCCAGAGAAAACAACACATTTGGCCTGTTCCACAGCAGACGACAGCAGATTGAACTAGTCATGCCATAAATCTTGGGGCTTTTAAAGGGGGCTGGTTCACCAGTCGTGTTGAAACCTCTAGTTTCAGGCCTGGTTCCTACTGGTCAGATTTAGAGCTCTGCTTTCATTGATTTTCCCTGTCTCAGCAGCCCAGCAGCATTTTTTTTTATAAATCTTATACCTCAATAGAACAAGTGTAGTCAAAGTGATCCTCGCTTGACACCCTGTTCAATCTGTCGGCTCAATGGAAATTCAGCAGGATAGAAGAAAGTTTATTATACTTCTTGGATATTATGATTGATCGATGTATCACCTTCATGGTTTTTTTGGGGTTTTTTTTTTTGGGGGGGGGGGAGTTCGTGGTATACTTGACATCGACATGGTAGATTTTCTTTTAAATTATTTCACTCACAGTGGTAAAAATAAAAATAAAGGCTTGGACATTTTTTTTTAGAACAGATCATGTGCAGAAAATAATGTATGCTCACATCTGGGATTATTACTTGCTGACTGTTACTCAGAGGCTGTTAATTAGCATTTGCATGATTACTTAAAATGCAAGGCAAAACTAAATCCATCAGTTTATGAAACATTAAAATCCACCACAAACAATGAGTGATTTCTTATTCTAACCAGATGAGACTGAGAAGCAGAGCCAGATGATCCCATGGAAAAGGATGTTTATAAGTGATGAGACAAGGAAAGAGCGATAAAGAGATGGAGACTGTGTAAATCCAAATGTCTGTTTACACATCTGGGCATGTCTAAATGCTTTTATGCGTCAGCGTCGAACTTCTGACATGCTTTAGTGTATATCTGAATCTGTCTTGCTCTCATCTGTGACTCCCCGCGCTGCAAAGACTCAGTTCGCACCGGAATAAAGAGAAATCCTAAAACTCAAAATGACAACTGTTAGCCGTATCTGAAACACAGCACAGACAGAGGATAAGAAGGGGGAAAAAAATCAGCTGAATAGTTAAAAGGCGAGTCTGTATTTCATTTTTTATATCCCTCAAAACAAGTCTTAAAGAATTGAAGAACTCGGATCATAGACTATACAGCACTGGTATTAATCTGCCAGCCATCAAAGTCCTTTCCATTTTTTTTTTTGGTCATATTATTCTGATGATTATTGGGCAGAATAACACAGTAGACGTTAAGAATACACTGATGCAGCTCTATTTATAGATTATTTATTGTTCTTGACACAGAACACCTACACTTTTTTAAATCAATTGTTTCATTGATCTGCACTAAAGTCTGAACCTACTGAGACAGAGTGTTCTTGCCATCACACACAACATGTTGAACTGGATCGCAGGATTAAAAACAAAGTAGCCAACGAGTCTTTAACAAAACAAACGTTGCCTTTCTTTTCCTAATAATCTTTTCCTAATTGTCCAAATTATTTAACATTAGGTTACCAACTTTATACATATACATAAATTACAAGATTTTAATATGACTGCGTTGGGACTATTGACTGTATTGTATATAAAAGTGGACGTCGCTTCCAGGTCTGAAAAATGTGTCCAATGCGAAAGTGCCTTAAACTGCAATACTCCAGAGGGCCACTAGGGGTTGACTCCGAGGAGCCTCCGGTTCCATAGACTACCATTCAACTTGTTTCATGAAATACAAAGTCAGTACATTTTTTTCTACAAGTCATTTTGGTGTCGTTAGCTAAAGTTATTCCTTCCTTTTAGTTTTCTTGCAGTCCATCTGAAAATAATCCTGTCATTAATTAAAAAACAGGCCTCAAAAAGCCGTATTTTGGGGTCGTGCCTGTTTGATTGACAGGCCTGTGGATCAGAATGAGTCCCATCCACCACTCCCTCCCCCCAGCTGGCCCAAAAGTGGTCACATCTACCTGCAAATAGCTCCGAACTAGCAAGGCCTCATAACGGCAATTTACAAACCAATGAGTGACGTTACTGTTGGTTGCTGCTTGGGCATAACTGATGGTGGCTTTAATTGTAAAAGAAACTATAATGTATCCATCATCTTGCAGGTCAATTAATGTGAAAAGTACTGCCCCCACACTGCCATAAACCTGCACTAAAACATACTGCTGCATGCGCATGTATGTACCTAATTAACCATTCCCATCATCATTTCAAGATCGTTTTCAAGATTTACAGAAAAATGCATTTTCACCAATGCCAAGGGTAATTTATTATTCATAGGAGCAGATATATTAAATATGCATCAACTGGATTATGTGCAGCATGTGTTTTATGGTACACGTCATGCTATAGCAACAGAGATTTCTTGCTGTACAGTATCACACCATTTAAAAATTTATATGCAGATCCTGCTCATGTATTTTACATAGTAAGCAATTTCAGTTAAAACGCACCCAGGGGAGTCGCATGTCATCTCTTTCACGTTAAGTATCTGTGGCGTCAGATGGTTGGAATGAGTCCCGGTGGAAGACCTCTGAACATGAGAATAATCATACAGCAAAAATGACTTTTTGCACGAAAGATGTTTCTAATGTCATTAACAACACAATACCTGTAACTCATTAATTACTCCTGTCCCTTTTCTGCTGTAAAATATCAGACAGTGATGCATTCAAATTGGCCACTTGTTAACTATACAGTGTGGTGTATATAGTGGACAAGTGAACAATCCTAACGCAGTTTTAGTTTACTCTGATTTACTATGGAGAGACTCAGGAATCAGGAAGATTCGACTCACCTGTGCTGACTACCCATTATACTATATAACCATGTGGGAGTGAGCCTCTCTCTGTTTGTCTTCCCTGGCATTTTTGTTTCAATTATGCCAAACACAAATGCTTACTTGACACTTGAAAGCTGTTAGATAACTATACTGTTAACACAACTTGCTGTAATTGGGACTCCTGATGCCATTTTGGTCTGCACACTACATAACGGATCAGTAACAAGGGGTAAAACATTGCAAGATCTTTTGTCAGGAGGAAACCTGAAAAAGACTGTCTTGTCAAAGAACATTTTGACATCTAGACACGAGAGAAGTAGCACAGGAAATGACTGAAGTCAAGTTTTTTCCATTAAAACTACCAGGAGTAGTGAGGCACATGTGCCTCACTACTCCTTCATTGCTTTGCATTGGATCTTAAAATTTTAATTCCAACTAAATTACAATACAGTATCATGTATTTTCCCAAAACATCTACTTTATGTATTCATATTTAATCGAGTGTTTTGTTTGATAATTATCATTATCAAACCTGATAGGAAGGCACAGTATTTGGGTTGTGTGTGTGCGTGTGTGCATGTGTGAAGCTGTCTGAGAAGGGGAAAAAAAAAAAAATCCCTGTTCGCTCAGTGTATCTGTTGCTAGCGTCAGCCACCCCTACGGCTCCATCCATCTCTGCTCACTCTCTGTGCTACACAGAGAAATTTCAGGCATACAGATGGAAGCCCTTAATTGAATCTCCACTCATGTAAGACTTAGTTTGAGGTGAGGTGCAACAGGGGTGGCCATGCTTCACCCCAACTCTTATTATACAGAGCGAGCAAAAAGACCCAAAAGAAAAATCCACTTTAATCTCTGAAGTGAGAAGCAAGATGGCAGTAATATGATGAAGAAACACTTTCTTTGACACTATCTAAAAGATGACGAGTAGCTTTTCCTCAGGGCCTCTCAGGCTCTGCGATTCATGGTGCCGCTCTCTCCTGCCCATGAGTATACTTTCTTTAGACTTGAATATTTATATTCCAATTTTTCTAATCCTGGACCAGCATCAATATTGGTCCACACAAACAAGAGTCTCATCTGAATTACTTGCACACAAATTATACTGCTTTTTGCCCAGCATCAAAAGCAAGTTTCACTCCAGAGAGATGCTTCCTGCTTGAGGGGACTAATCCTGTGTTGCACTTAAAGAAGCAAAAGGGTGAATGTCTCTAACAGTGCTTTATACTGCTAATGCTGGCATGGGCTCTGCAGACTATTTGGATAACCTCATTGAAATGCACTTCCTCTGGTTTAGTACTTGAACTGGACCAAAGCTAATGCTTGAAGGTTTACACCACATCAAACTCTATTTTTGAGAATAAGATGATAAAGCTAAAATAAATAGACCCTGCTATTTCAAAGTTAATTACAATGCACAGAGAATAGTGTCATGAATATTAACAAAATGTCACCTCGAATTCATCCCCCTCAATTTCTCCTCGGCTCACTTTTCTCACTTCAAAATCTCCTGAGGCTGAGAAGTGATCCACGCACACCTGCATGCCCAGCAAAGCCCCCCAGGTCCTAGATCAGTCCTGGACCACTCTCTCACATCTACAGTAGCTCTCACTGCTCTGACCTTGTCACTGGTCTCCAATCTTCTCCCTTCTGGCTCCCCAAAGGCTTCAAATACCAGAGTCACTCCTCATCTCATGTAGGCTGAAAAGTCATCTCCTAAAGCATAGTACCATCTCTTGCCACCCTCCACTTTCTAAATCATATCCAGTATCATATCTTCTAACTGTATTTCATCTCAAATCCTTTTTGTTTCCAGTTTTTCTTTTTTCAGACAGTGATCTCAGGGACCATATAGACGCCCTACAGATGACTCTTGCACTCTCATATGGCATGCATGTAATATGTATAATTACGGTGCCACAGTGACTGCAAATCTCTGTTAAAGCATCTGATATATCATCAACCTCTTTTTAATTTTTTTTTTCTCTTGCTGGATAATTTGTATTCACAAATTTAGTCCCTCCTTAATGACCTGCCTGATTCATTTCTGTATTACACAGCAAAGGTGATCTATTTTCTTCCCATACCATAATATGTTTGTATTTACATTCATAATTATAGATATTTATAACCACTGCAACTTCAATTTGCAAAGTCTTACTGTAACACAACTCCACTGGCAAATGTGATTAAGAGGCAGCAGGAAGTATTCATACAGCCAGATGGGAGGAATTTCTTTCCTTTGCACATAGACATGCAGTATGCAAGTTAGTCAACATGCACACACACGGCAGCTGGCACATAGACTGTTTACGGACATAATTCATGTGTTTGCTTTTCTGCTTAATGTTTAGGATTTGAAATAGAATTTTCATTATATAACACAAAAGTGGGTAGACTAGAGCAAACTTCCTCTAGCTTGTCTTTGTACGGTTATAATCCGGCTCGCATGAAATATATCACCAGAATATATCTACTCTAAATACGTTATCTATGAAAATCCCACCCCGCTTTTCTGTTCAGCTAAACTCTTCCGTTTTTATTGTTATGCACAAACTGTATGTCACACCCTTTCAGACCTCTGTGAACCACCACACTTCCTGCGCATAACACGTTTAAATTCCTGTCATCTCTTTGTTTGTTTTTTAAAACTCTATTTCATAAAAAAGCACCCTAACAATTATTTTCCCCTTGATCTGTTCCTCTCTTGTGTAATTCCCTGCCTGCTGCTGTCACAAACTCTTAATCTCATGGAGGAACATGATTAATTATCTTCCCTGTTAAATCCGAGAAGTCGTGGAAAAGCTGGATCCCACTTCCATACTAATCCCCAGCTGCTTTTAGAATAAGAGCGAGAGAGACACATTTAAGTATACTCAAAAGTCAGTATGCATACTAAAAATGGATTGATTTTCCCACAATACAATGTCAAAACGAAACTGACAAGTTTGAGTTGGAAGATCTTGAAAAAACAAGCAAACATTTGTTTTGCAAATTTCCAGTTTGATTAATGTTCATTACATTGAAATGCATTAGACTGAAAAGGCATATGTAAAAAAAAAAACAAAGTGGCCTCAGGGTTTATATGAATACAGAGAATATAAATAAACACATAAGGCTCAATATACCAAAGTTTGATTTCCCTATTTTAGTCACTGTGTTCTCATGATGCAGGATGACCATTACAAAAACTGTCCAAATAATGAGTCTTGGTTGAATATTGATTCATTTGTAGAAAGCAAGTGTACCCTCTAAAAGGTTTCAGTGTATCTGATTCTTTTTCTTTTTAGAGTGTAGTGTTGAATTGGTTTACAGCACATGAGAGTCATATTTTTTTTACAGGCTCTATGCCGTTCTATAATCTCAATTCAGTTTACTTAAACATGCCGCACTTTGTGGTAAGGAGAGACTCAAAAACTACTTGCAACAACCTACTGGCTCTTAAAGTCTCTTGAAGCTGTGAAGAACAACGTTTCTTCAGTGTGTAGATTGCCAACAGCACAACAACACAACAGCTGTAATATGACATTAGTATGCCGATGCCTACACTGGTGTACCGTAGCTGCTCCAGTGCCGTATATGTCGCTGCAAGTTGGCATCCACATTTATGAATGGTGGCTGTATGTATTGTCCCTGTGGGAGGAGGGGGTGTTATGGATTTGTCACGCGTGTGCCATGTTGGCCTAGTTACAGTAAAGTGTTTTCAGATACTGTAACAGTTGATCAGTGCTCACTCGCTCTGCATGCCCTTAGTCCTGAATTAACAGGATTCTTACAGTATGTGCTTGTATGTGTGTGTGTGTATGAGGCATCAACAAAAGAAATTGTTAGTTTATGGTCAATGTGACCAAACACATGTAGGCAACAGCCAAATGATGTGTGAATTATTCCACTGTAAAGAAACAAAAAACAAAAAACAAAAATCCTAATTCATCCAATTGCACATATTTATACACACAAACACACACATGCATTTAAAGGCCTTATTTGTTTATTGTTCTGGGCCTTCACCAGTCACTGCTCTCAATGAATAGATTTCCGTGTGTTTCATACTCTTGGATGGATATACATTACAGGGAGCAGTGAAGTGGGTGCCACGACACAAAATTCTGTTTGTGCACAAGTTGAAAGCCTCACAAAAGCGAGCCAGAGTCAGGTTTGAAATTAATCAATTACCACATGTTCAGGCTTTGATTGGTAATTGCAGCAATAAACAGTATCGTCGCTCTTAAATGACACAAGTGTCTGAATTTTTTTGTTACATGTAGGTGGGTAAGTGGTAATCAGACATAGCACTGAAGCTGCAGAGGTTATATAATGCTTATAGATATGTGACATGCATACTGCATGGCAGATTGTTGTTGTTGCAATACATGTTGCAACCTGGAGAACCTCAATACTCATTCACTTATTCTGGCAAGACCAAAATACCTAGAACTATGATAATAAACTAATAATGTAATGGGATGTTTTCTGCTTCTCTGTAAATCCATAACTCAGACTGGTGCAAGTTTAGGATTGAAACCGGTGAATACAACATTATGGTGTGTAGCTCGAACACACCACAACATCGGCACAAAGAAGCTTGACGCTCAAGCTGTGAATTGATTCACAACTCCTTTTAGACGTCATAAACAATTCAACATTAAAAATAAATAAATCAAAGTTAGTGTACTTCTCCACCACTCATGCATAACAGCAAGCGTTGCAAATGATTTCCATATGTACTACAACCGACTGTACAGTAAGTGCCTGATTCATCACCCGGGCATGAAAGTTGCATGCATCTGAAATGAGAAGGTCAAAATCAAATTTGCTTTATATAAAACATCATGGGAGCTGGGGAGGCTTGGGTAGTTCTGTGGGACAAAAATAACTCATAATTTGGATGGTGTAAAATATCAAGCAGTTGGTGTCAAACAACAGCAGCAGAGGGGGGGGTGTAATTTACCCTTTGAGAAGAACATCAGCAGGGAAATTGAAACTAGCCTAAATTATCAGTTAAATGTGACACATGAACAGTGAGACTGAAATATAGTAATAGAGTTCTAATGGGAGGCTATGGTATAATCTCCAATGATGAGATGCTGCATTGATATAGTCGGCCGAGCTGTGGCTGCAGCTACAACTGAGACTGAAACAGAAACCAAATGGCTAATCTAAAGACAGCTTCTTCTACAGCAAAAGTATTTATTGGACAATAAAGGAACATTATGTGCTATACAACCTCAGGTCCTTTGCAGATTGAACAAGAGGTGAGTGCCAGTCAGAGAGAAAAAGGCCCGTCTGTGCACTTCAGGGCAACTTTCTATGAACAAACCCAAGGTCACCCTGGAAGAGTAAAGACTCGGGAAATAGATCAAATCAAAAAGCAGGTTTGGCTGTTGGTGTTGTTCAAGAGTGGGTGTAGGAAGTCAGACGTGTTTAAAAGTCTGAAAAAGGTGAAAACTGGTATCGATTGTGGAAAAAGAACAGCAAAAACTCTGCTGTCCAAAAATGGAAGACAATTAAGTCTAAGAAAAGTGTGCTCAAACCAACAAGAAATCTTTTTTTGTCACTCTTTGTATTTGCACTCAGGGATACTTCACTGAAATTGCACCCAGAGATGAAAACAATTTAACTGACATCTCCTGGCAGACTGGAGAGGCTATGTTGGAGACTCACTACATAACACACTTATATAGTGTCTGGCATGCTAATGATTCCAAAAATGCATAATGATCCCAATAAATTACAGCAGCCATGGTGGTGTTTAACTACAAACATAATTCATCCCTCCTTCCTCGCTGATAGTGTGTAATTAGCTGCTGCCATTCACCATTTTGCCAGCCCTCACCAAGGCAGAACAACCACCCACTGTTTAACTCTTCATAATTTCCACCCATATTTCCTTTTCATCAGAAAACTGCTCATGAGCTAAATTCAAATGTGCAGTTTATGTGTGCTTTAATGGCAGGAACCATTAAAATACACGTTAAAGCTGGGAGCTAATCTTTGATGAGGCAATACCCTGTAAAGTTTTACCCCAAATCGTAGCTCAATTTTATTTGCAAACATATCAATACAAGGAATAAAGCTGCTTTGAAATTATCTCAGGATGTCGGATAATAAATTATTTATATAAAAATACATAATTTATACATTCAGAATAATGGAGGCATATTTATATAGCAAGTATCATGCAGTTAGTGGGTTAGATCTATCAGGCAAATATGTTGTTACTTCATACTTGGCTGTCACAGTCCATCACGTCTCCCTTTCATTATTTCAATATGCAGTCACTCATTTCAGGTGTAAAACAGCTGGCTGATATTTTCCTCTACAGTGCAAACATGCTGCAAATAAGATTGCACATTGTATGGGAAATTGTATAATATAATTTGGCTGCTGAGTCATATATTTTCATTCATCACTTGGTTTCCTATCAGTTAATGACAGTTCATTAAGCTCAGATGCAGTTTTAGTGATCATGGCGGATTTACAATTTGAAACTCACTTTGGGCGAAGGTCGCCAGTCTATCACAGGGCCAACACTTATAGACAGAAAGAAACAAAGACCATTCACACCTAAAGGGCAATTTGTAGAACCACCAATTAGCTTGAGGTGCATGTTTTTGGATGGTGGGAGGAAGCCGGAGGACCCGGAGAGAACCCCGCGGGCACAGGGAGAACATGCAAGCTCCGCATTCGAACCCGGAAACTTTTCTCTGTGAGGCGACAATGCTGACCACTGCACCACTGTGCCGCCTCCATTTTGTTGTTATTGTTGTTATTTCCTACTTTGTGCTGCAGCCTACAGACAAAGTTAATATACAGCCCGCTGTGTTTTAGTCATTAAAAACATGAATCCTACTATTTATTGTTTAACTATTTTACATACTGTGTCTGTAGAATACCACTCCAGTCAACGTGCTTATCACCAACTGAGTCTTTTTATATGTAACTTGTAACCCCACAGAATAATGTCATATGAAATGTCCCTGCACTTGGAAGTATGTTGGGTTGCTACTTAATCAAACATGGCAACCTTTGCAGAGAAATACACTGTGAAATCTAGCCATAATGTTTTTGAATACACGCATGACATCACGAATTTCATCACAAATAACTTGTGACTTGTCCATATCAGCTCTATACCTTGTCTCTCTCATGGAAAATCGTACATATAGAATTATTGATCGTGGATAGGGCAAATTTATTGTACAATTATAATGATTATTGTGGCACCACTGAATCAATTTGCTGTGCTTATTTAGTTGCTATACGGTTGGAGAAAGGGGGGGAGGGCTTACAAGCCTGTTTGGCACCTGTTTCTGAGAGAACTCAGAGACAAAAGTTGAGACCTGTAATTTTCATTGCTAGCTTGTCCATTCTTCCCATTGATAGAATAAAGATTTCCTTCTTTAGCAAAAAGAGAGTGCCCCTGTGGGTGCTCATTTAACGCCATCAAACATCCTGCAGCAGCAGCAGCAGCAGCGACTCTTCACTGTTTAGTCTCTCCACTTCTTGTGATTCTTTAATAATCTTTGGTCTAATTATGGGGAAGATGGCACAAAAATCAGTCCGAAGAATCAACCTTTCTGGGGGGCTCGATGTGTTTGTTCTGAATGCTCTGGTCTCCTGTGGTGGTCTCTGTTCTTGCTGCATATCCATATTGGATAATCCTGACCACCCTCTCCACCACCTGCTGCAGGAACAGCGGAGCACTTTCTCTAATAGACTCCTCCAGCTTCGCTGTCACCAGGACAGATACAGGAGATCATTCCTGCCCACCTCTATCAGACTATTCCCAACAATAATACCGTTGGTTGTTTGTTTGCTTGCGTAAATCCTTGCACTATTGTTTAGTTAGTTTAATTTAATAGTATTCTATTTTATTGTATATATTGTGAATTTTCATATTCAATATTTTTTACTCTTAATTCTCTTACTCTTTTTTTTTTTTTTTTTATTGCTTTACCTGTATCTATAATGCTGCTGTAGCGAAATAATTTTCCCTTGTGGGATTAATAAAGTAACTGTCTATCTATCTATGACGGACGTCCGTCAAGTGGGAGTCAACTATGAAGTGGCCCTTCTGTAAGGAGTCTGATCTCTCCTTCAACCCAGCAGTGAAAATCCTCTATTAATGGAGATGTGTCAAGCAGGGTGACATCATTAAGTCTTTCAGTGGATTTTGCTCATAAGCAACTTTTCATGTTGCTCTCTGCTCCTTCAATGTCTGTACACCACTGTTAATGTTCCAGCTGGTTGTATGAAATCACACCATATACCCAGAGACACACAAATTTTGGTAATTTTGGTTCAACTGGTCTGAACAATAATAGAATAAAGACATAAAGGGATGCAATGTGCATGTTCATCCATAAAAAGGCATAATGTACTAAAGTAGCTTTTCTTGGAAAGTGGTTAATATAAGACACCTGCTTTACATAAATCATTGATTTCTTGTTTTTCTTGTGCATACAGCTCCTACTAATATTTTTAGGTGATTGTTGTTTACCACACTGCAGGGCCAATACAAGTGGAAGAGGACTGAGAATTGGGTCTGTTGCAAGTTTTCATAATCTCAAGACTACAGCTTTCATATAAAACCAATTGCTGAAAAAGCAGACAAAAGCAGACCGGAGGGGAAATGAACTCCTCGAGATGAAAAGGCTGCTGTGCCATTATTAGACTCTTCAAATAACCCTACACTATAGAGACCAGGAGATTTTCAAAAGGGACAGTTAGGGCGTGAAGAATTCACAGTGAGATAACATGATTATGTAATTGAAATTTTTTTGTATGCAATTGAGAACAAAGATGGTCTTGATTTAGGCCTTGTGGTGGTATTGTTTTAAAAACTGTGATAAATAGGAAAATATTCTCTATTTTGAGCTATTCAACTTGCATTTCTATATTCGGCTTCCTATCAGGGGGTGGTGGTGTACAACCAGATCTTCTTGCTGTGTCTTTCTAACTTTAAATCATCCGCACAGCTTGCATTGACTTTTGAGCGCTTTCTGTTTTGTGACATCAAGTAAAACATTTTTGGCTGTTCTTTTTGATCCCGGTCAGGGAAGGCCTGGTGTTGAGGGTAAATTACAGATGGCTCTGTTTGTCCCAGCTGTCAGCCACTCCCTCCATCTTCATCCTGTCATTCCCGTCTGTCCTCTTTAACACAGGATGAGATGGAAAAACCTGTCAGGTAGAATGACTGAGAGCCACAGCATTACTAAATAAGTGAATAAGTTTTGAGAAATGTTGATGGCCTGTCATGAACAGACAAAACATCTGAAATGAGAAAATTGAAATATTGCTAATATTGCTTCTCCAGTGTCTGTTTGGCTAAAAATATAAGTACTGAAAATGTTTTAAAGGAAAGGAAATAAACATAAAGGTAGCTGTGATTTTCCTCCTGTGGATGGGTTTTTAAATGTTGCTTATAGTTTCAAAAATCCTGCAAAAAATGATCAAAGGCAAAGGCCAGTGGGCCACCTTGTACTGGATAGATAGAACCTAAAGGCTTTTGCTGCCATGTGTGGCAGATCTGTCAGCTGAAGCAAATCTGAGACTGGCGACATGCCCAGGATGGCTCTGCAGCCTGTCTAAAACACATCAACGCTGACCTCAACATCCTGTTACTAACACATTGGCTCACTTGTCATTCCTTAACATCTGCCTAAATAACTGTTCTGGCAGTCCCAGCCTCCACAAGCTACACACAGTAGACGTACACAATGTGATTAACTATGACGGTAGCTGATCTGGAAAAAAATAATCATAACTGAGTGCAAGTTAAAAAAAAAAACACTCTTCCCTTGGCTTCCATATGGATATTATGTGAAACATTTATCAGTTCAGTCTAATTGGAAACAGAAAGAACAAATCGCATCATTGCTCTCAGCTTAGTATTCAAAAGCTTCACTGTGATTGTCACCTATTAATCCATGTTTTGCAATGCTTTAGGATGCCACCACTTTCAGCCTAATGAAGTATGCCCTTTTTCATTTCAAATCAGTGAGGCAACGCTGCCAAAATGCAAATCATTCACCAAACACAAAAGTGCAGAGATTGTTTGCCTGAGCTGTTTAGCATGTTTCGGTGACATCATACAAAACTATTTCAACAGGAAGAGCACTGATAAATGCAGTCAAACAATGATCAATTATATCAGCAGTTTGAATTGTGTATAATGGTACACATGGTGCATGTTCCTGTCTTGCAGGATATGTTTTTGCTGAATGCCAAGCGAGCTGCTTAGTTTCTAGGGGAAATTACATTCTAAAAAAGATACGTCATTAAATATGTTTAATGAGCTTGGTTCAAACTGCAGCAGTAATGACCAGCACATCCTCCGAACTACTCATTCTTCATCACCCTCACGGAGAAAATCAGTAACCAGCTCCTTTGAGTTAGCGTTCTTTAAAAACTTTCCCTGTCTTTAGGAGAGAACAGTTATGGCAGCATCCGTCATCTTTTAGAGACAAAGTGATGACGACGGTCCAATGATTTGCAGACAGTGGAGCTCCACTGAGATGGATGGGCAAAAGAAAAATCAAGCATTGTGAAGTCAGTCTTCAAAACTCCAGGGACATTTCCTTGACTTCATTCACAGTCGCCATTATGGAGTGACTCAGGGCACTGGAATGAATTTCACTTCAGCTAAATTAGCCATTATGGATGTGAGAGGGCTGCATTCTTTGATTATAAGGTACGTGGATGCTGGGGAAAAGGTGAAGCGGAAAACCAGCAAAGAATAAGTGCGATGTAATGGGTACATGAGAAACTGGAAGCAAACCAGAGCCTAAATTAAGCAAACCTCTTTGCATCGACAAGAAAATTCACTGAAAAGTTTGGTCTCATCTTTAAAAATTCACTCCCTATGGACTACATATATTTTCTGTCACCATATTTTTCAAGTATCTGAATTCTGAGTGTAAACATACTCACTTAAAAGTGTCCTAAAATTGAATTTTAAATTGGAGCATTCAAAGCTTGTACCCTACTTTCTGATAACAATCCCACGATGACATATTCTGCATTTTGTAGATGCAAAATTTACCGTTCGAGGACTCCAAACCTGGCGGTGAAGATTAAAAATGGTTGTCAAAATCTCAATTTAGTGCTTATTGAATGTCCCCGAGCAGTGAATGAGAAAAGAGAGGGGTGATTTTGAAAACATGAACATTCTTGTGCTGGTAGGAGCCACATCGGACACAGTTCCCACAGCAGGTAACAGATTAACCCAAATTGTTACATCCACCAATTTAATCATATCAGTCACCAAAGAAAAAACTGAGAAAGATCTTTTATCTACTTTCCAAACATCTTGGGAGCAGTAACCTGCATGAAAATACTTGTGATTATTTCGTATGGAGTTTAGTTCATGCTAACCCAGCTTGCCACTATTTTGGTTATCTGAGACTAAAGCTTTTTGAAAGCAAAATTCTGTGTAAATTTGGCCTCATTATTATCAAAGTAATTTTTATTATTGTTGTTTTGTCTGATAACGTCCAAAAAAAATAAATAATTCTGGTCTTAATTTTGGACAGTGTTGCTTTGAAAATGCTTAATAGATTCACTTATTATCAAATTTGTTGGTTGATGTCTGTATTAGACTAAATTGACAAATCATTTCAGCTCTAAGTGTTATTTGATTAATTACTGCCTTCCTTCTAATGGGGACTTGAGGGTAATTTTCATTGGTGGCACTTTGAGCTTCACACCAGGAAGAAGCAATCTAACTTATCTCACCACACTTACGTGACTTGCGAGGTTTCATGCCCTCAACAGTTTTTCCTCCAGCTCTCTTCCAATCGTGTCATATTGAGCACCAATGTCTTCGCAAATGGGTCCATGCTCCAATGCATTTCCATTTAGAGGTCCTTGATTTAAAAAGATTTGGGAGCATTTGGCTTTGTCGGGCCGCAGAGCAGCCCTTGGCAGAAAAAAATAATGCTATGAACGCTTTAATAGCAGTTGCACGGAAAATGGCAAAGTATATGGCACCAGACAAACCATAAGCAGACAGAGAGAGAGAGGGAATGAGACAGAGAGAGAGAGAGAGAGAGAGAGAGAGAGAGAGAGAGAGAGAGAGAATGAGGGGAGAGCAGGAAGAATATCTCATTAGCTCCTAATGAAAACAAACCACATGCCCAAAACAGATGCACAGGAGCACATGTTCTCTATGGAGCTAAAAGCAGTTGAGCACATGTATAAATATGCTGGGCATTCCCAATATGACATTTGCATAAATTACAAAATATAATTTTGTGCGGTTAAACTGGTGCATTTTAATTGCTGAAAATAGAAATGAGGTAAAATAAATTGCAGTATGAAATGCTTGTTGTTCAAGTTAAAATGGTACTTCAGTCACAGATAGTAACAAAAGACACACAAAAGTACAGTATGTTCAAGACAGACATGGCATGATGAGCAACCATAAATCTAAAGCAAAATAAACTTCAAAAAAGATCAGAACTATTTATTTGAGGACTACTACAAGTATATCTCCATAAGTTCCCCATAATGAAACTGCCATTACTTTAAGTATAATTACAGGATATTAATTGATATTTTTCATATGAAGAAAATAACAATAGGATTCTATTTTTTGATCCTTGGTGTTCAGATATTTTAATTCTGATAAACTGTCAAAGTGCGTTATTAACTTGTTGACCGGCTACGCCCATGAAATGGGCGAGACGAAATGTATTGACAAAAAAAGTTCACACGAGCTGAAAATCTTTAAGCAGCCTGGAGGAGGAAATGTCTCACCTGAGCAGCCATGAATGAGAGATCCATACTGTTGCTCCGTTCAATCCAAGGCACTCAATGAAAGATGCGAAACTGCGTGGCTTTTTCTCTTACTCCCCGTTTAGAGCATTTGCCTGCTGCGTGTTCGGTATCCACCGGCTCTGCAAGTTGGCGGACTTCACGTGAGCAGCATGTCGCAGATGAAGAGGCAAAATAAAAAAAAAATAAAAAAAATTTAAAAAAGGAGGAGGAGATAATGAAGGGAAATAATAAGAAAGGAGGGAAAGGAGCGGAGCAGACGGAGTGATGAAGATATGTAGCTGCGAGAGACAGCGTGAGTGAGAGGGAGGCAGAGGAGGAGGAGGCGGAGAAGCTGTTTAATATAAGGAAGGAGGTGCAAGTCCTCTCTCACTCCCACTCTCTCTCTGCCTCTTCTTTCTTCCTCTTATTGTCTTCCTCTGTTTCTTTGTCGCTCTTCCATTTTTTTTCTGCGCCTTAATTTTCATCCAGTCCTTTAAAAAAAAAAAAAAAAAAAAAAATCCCTCTTACTAATTGTAATGTACATCATATGCCACCAAAGTATTGCCTTTCTGTACTTGGTCTGGTTTGGGTTACCCCTGGTTTCTGCCTCATGTAACAATAAATTCCAACCTCAGTGCAATTGTTTTATCTGAGAAATAAATACCCAGCCTGCATTGTTTTAAAACCCCACAAGGGTGTTTCACTTACCACTGATCTGAAGAAATTTCCTAAATTCTTAACGACTCTTCCAACCGCCTGGGTGAAAAATAGTCCATCTGCTGCGAGGAAAAAACAGCATTTTTAATCCATTTCCCAAGTTGCAACTCTATTTTTAATCAAAGATGGCAGCAGCATATTATGTCTTTTCTCAATTTGTGTGACATTATATGGGGCATATTAAAATACGTCAGTTATAACTATCTATACTAATACTGTTGTATTATTTTTATTTTCACACAAGAGTAAGATGCCTATTTTTGTGCTTCAAATTGTGCCTTGCAAAACAAGAAAGACATGTCATTTTCAGCTCCCTGGATATGATATACAAGAGTCAGAGCTTAAGAAACAAGTTAATTGGATACAAATATATTTTAGATGATTGTGTGTTTTCAATCACGGGTGATTGTTGTTCCCTTTTCAATGGAGCAATAGCCCCATGCATAAAGCCAGGCCCGTTAAATTTTGGAGTGGATCCAAATTACGTGGCGGTCCGTAAGTAGGTTTTCCCTTTCATTAACATATTGAAATATGGGCAGTATAGTTCAATAGCGACAAAACATAGGCCATTCTAGAAATACTCTGTCTCCGTATCACAATCCACACCAGTAATCCTCTGGGATACACATATAGTTGCTCAAACTTCATCGCATTCATTGCAAACAGTCACTGTGGTGCACCAGAGGTGAACTGGGAAAGAAATTCAGACTTATCCGCTGAGACCAAACTGCCGGCAACACACTCTCATGTGCACCCTGAATGACAGACACACATAGAGGGCTGATAAAGAGTCAGACATGGCAGATAAAAACTGTATCGATTTTCTGGTAGCCCATCAGGAATTATTCTGTTATGCCTGATGGCAAGCATGTGGCTGTGGAGCATTCAAGGACAGTGGTTTCGTAGGGTTTGAAGAGAAACAAGTGCAATTGTAACATCACCACAGTTGTAATCCAGATGTACTGTATATACTGCTTGCGCTTCCTGATTTGGATATCCGAGAAGAGTGGACAATTAGCCCCAGCGGAAGTCTGTGCTCTCCGAGTTCTTGGTCAAGACATGAGCTCACAGTCCTGATGGCAGGCGAGCACCTTGCATGGCACTGTCTTGCCAATGGTGTGTGAGTTTATGTTTGAGTGGGTGAAAGGGAGGCAAAAGGGTGCTATGTAAGTTAATTTCACATTTACTTTGTCCACTTACCTTAAGTTATGCAGTGTAATATTCACATAGGTATCTTAAGTCAGCCGGGAGCAGAGCAGGTGCGTGACTGCGACGTTCACAACTAAACTGAGTCAGGGGATGAGCAGATAAAGGAGCTGCAATCGTGTGCAACTGAGTTGTGATTCTGTGGAGCCCATCCAAGGCTCCATTGAAAATTTCTGACCTAAAACTAAAGACACACTGTTGAATTAACTAGGCCTGCTGAATAAAGGACGCTGCTATTATTCATTGGAGAGTCCCTTCAAAGAGCCAATTAACAAGTTCTACTTACAGTAAAGGGAGTGATTAATTTAATGGTGACCTGGCCAACACTGTGAATACTAAAACTCCTTCTTTGCTCGAGTAAAATCAGACTTCACATACAAAGCAGCTTCAAAAAGCTCACAGCATTTTGACTTTGCCTGTTGTTTGCCTCAATTTTTTTTTTATTCTTACAATTAATCTTACAAATGTAAAGTGATGTCCAAAAGAAATAGAGCAATGGGTTTACAATTAGTAGGACAATCAATATTTTGATGATTGTCGTTTAGTATAGAAGACCATATTTATGGATTCTGGCTTGGGCTGACATCCATAGCCTCATCCCAGGTTTTTTTTTAAACATATTTTTAAATTTGTTAAATAAGAGCTGTAGAGAAGTCAAGGAAATGTGGGGAAGAAGGGCAGGGGGATGGCATGCAGTAAAAGTCCAGGGAATCAAACTGGGAAATCACTGCTGAAGATATTTTCTCCCATGTAGTCCATGCCCTAACCACTTTTCTATCGGGTCGATGTTACGTTTTTTTTTTTATAGTTTACCATAACATCTGCCATGGGGGGGATGAAGCACATCTCCTAGATCAGCAGTTCAGACTCCTTCCTCCTGTCGTTTTTCTTGCTGAGCAGGCATACACAACATTCAGTCTAATCGTCCAATGTGGGGGATTTTACTTTACTCCAGTTCACATCTTCACTTCGAGTTCCTGCAAACCGACCTGTGCATAAATGTAACTACTTCGTGAGCTCATTACCCCATAAAAAAACATCAAGAATAATAATACATGCAGTCATAACAATAGATGACTTGTTGTTTCTCTTCTCATTGAGTTTAAACAGTCCAATAGGAAAATCATTAAAGGCCTTCAATAACAAGAATACATCTTCTTACGAACAGGAAGCTAACAAGTTTACATTTTCTGGCGTGTTTACAGGTTTCTCAGCTGTACCTACATCTGCACCAAAAGCAGTAGAAAGGTGCAAAGTTCAGTTCAACTTTTGACTCAAGAGTCAATACCTCACTCATAAATATATTAAACAAGTATAAAAGAGATAACCCATTAATAACTCACAAAAGCATTGAAAGTGGGTCAAATAAAATCCAACACCGGGATAAAACATTAGCACCTGTCAGGGAATTAGCAGCAACATCAAACGACCCACAGAAGTGCTTTAAGTGCATTCAAAACATCTGCTTTATTACACAATAATTTAGCACTGCAGTGGCCTGTAGTGCTAAATTTAGAGGAGGCAAACAGCTTCAGGAGATGTGCTGTTCTGAAGCCTGGAATCTCTGGTCCTGATGCTTCACAGCAGGCTCCTTTGGAACTTTAATGTCCTTCTTTTCTAGTTTAGCCTCGTACATTTCTTGTACATTTCCACTAGTTGTGAGAGATTGCATCTGATAATCCTGGATGCTTTATGCATCACTTTGTCTAGCTGTCTCCTGCCCTTAGTTGATGTGTTGCCAAACCACAGTTATTGTCTGGGATGCTCACCACTGCTGCTTGATAGAACTGCACCACACCATCCCTGGACGTGTCACATTTTTAAGCCTTCATGCTTGCGTCAGCTGTGGCTGGAGGATTTCTGTTTTCAGGTTATCCATCGGTCAGTCTGTCTCATTCTCATGAACTTGAAATTTTAGGGGTCAAAGGTCAACGTGTTATCATGTTGTTCCATCACCCATCCCATTCTCATGAATGTGATATTTGAGGAATGCCTCAAAAGAATTGATTCAAATTTGTCACAAAGGTTTACTCACACTCAAGGATGAACTGATTCAGTTTATGTGGTCAAAGGTTACTGTTATCTCACATCTATCACATTCTTTTGGATATGATATTTTAAACACCTTGAGGGGCTTCCTTCATATGTGGCACAAACGTTCACTTGGACTCAAGGGTGAACTGATTAGATTTTGGCGATTAAAGGTCAAGGACATTGACGTAACAACTGTGATGCCATAACACAGGTACAAAAAAGGAGATCATGATCATTGCTTTGAAGTTGGATACTGAATTGGTGACATTAATCTTTGATGTAATTGTAGTTTCAGTTGTCTTAAATCAAAATGTCTCTGATGTGCTTTCTTGAGAATAGTGGTATAGATGGTCTCCGCGCCTACCGCTCCTTTCTAAGCCTTTGACTATGAAAACATTCAATTCCAGGTTGTTTGCGCCGACTAAAGATAAAACCAAATTTTTGCAAGCTATTTTTGATAAGAAGTCATTAGTTCCTTAAAGAAGATACAGTGTGTGATCCTTTTGATCTGAACTACAGATATGCATGTTCAAATTTATTATGGGTTTCGAGGCCCGAATGATTTCTCCATTGGACTCTTGGTAAAGAAGCTGCAGCAGAGACTTTCTCAAACAGTCGAAAGCAGATAATTCATGCTTTGATGTGAAATCAGGGTTTCCACTGACAAACACTGAATTATTTTGCGACTGTGTCGCTTTGATGATTGTAATATTTCTAGAAACCAGACCAGATATAGGATCAAAAGAAGCATGTACTGATTAGTGCCTTTCTGAAGATGAACATGTCTCTAACAGCTTTTGAAAATGCCAACACTTTTTCTGCACTGTGTGAGAAAATTACAGTTTAAACAACACTGATAGTGATATTGTGCTGTGTCTAATATGTATCTCTGTGGTTGTCCTACTCGGTATCAAGCCTTGTCTGTTCTGCAACCTCTTGTTTTGTTATGGACACGCCACTGGGCATTCTCTGGCCCCAATTCACAGCAGTATAATCTCGGTAAAAATAGATTAACAAGCATCAAGCTGGGTCTTGTCATGTAACAATATTCCAGGTTGATAGTAATGAGTTGGAATAATGTCATGCCACCTACTAGGCCGGCCTGCTCAACTTTTATGAATGCCTATGATGTGACTGATGTGGTCTGTCACCCCGGCCTTCCTGACAGAATGCCCAGAATGGCTTGTAATCGTATGATTTCATGTTTTTATGTATATGGTGTGTGCATGTACGGGTGGATTCTTGGGAGATCAGTCATGCTCTCCTATTAATCCCTAAATATCCTTAATCTTGGGTGAATGTTGTTGTAATTTTGACTGTGACGGCTGCTTGTCACAACCTATGAATAGCATTACTTCTGCCAAACATCTATGCATAATCAACCAAAAGGCAATGTATCAAGAATCAAACAGGAGGATATTTGAACCAAAACCATCAGAGAAACAACATATAATGAGAACAATCTCCACGGCCCTCCCAAACACACACATACACACACACACACGCACACACACACACACACACACACACACACACACACACACACACACACACACACACACACACACACACACACACACACACACACACACACACACACACACACACACACACACACACACACACACACACACACACACACACACACACACACACACACACACATTCACACTGATGGTTTATTATTTGTCCAAGGAGATATGAGTCCACTCATGTTCCTCCTCCTGCACAAACACATAATGCATGTATGCACACACACTTTTCAAGTGCTGCATAAGGTCTTTTTTCAGCTTCATGCACTCGCTGTACAGTATGTCTTTCTCAATTGATGCATAACCAACAAGGCACGTGATTCATAATTAATGCTCAGCTGAATATATTTAAATTCATCATGTGTGTATTTGACCGCAGGTAACCCACAGGGATGCATTCTTAACATCGCTTTACACACAATGTTTCTCTCCACACTTCTCATATGAGCTGCCAGCAAGTTATTGGAGACATTCACTCAAGTTTCTCTCTCGCTTATGAACCTGATAGCCTCTATGTTGCTTTCTCTCCTTGTTGTATCTTATGTGACCACAGAGTCATCTATCACCACAGTGCCTTTTTCAACTCCAAAACAGTTTCGTTCTCATCAATAACCGATACAGATGGAGAAGCCGTTGTGAAAAGCCGGTTTGCATTTGCACGCCACATCTGATCTCTCAAAATGAATACATTTCAGCTATAACACAGTCTAAAAGTCCATTTCTCTTGCTGGGTTTGATTCTGTGACAGCAGCTGTTATTGGCCAGTCAGATGTGATAAAACACAGTGGCACCACCTGTATTGTACGTGCTATTGTTGTTGATAAAAGTGCCCAGTTCTACGGCCACATGGACACAGACACAGGAGAGGTGTGAATGTATGCTTGGATGCTGTATGTAACTGTAAGAAATAGCATATACCTCTGGTATGTAGTTTGTCATGCTTGTTATATGACGGTATGACATGTATTATCTAATTCCATTATGGACAGAATTAGTTTGCACATTTTTATTATCTTTTAATATTCAGGTTGAATTTTTTTTTTAAAGGAAATACATCTTGTTGTGTTAAGCCTCATTTTCTGCTTTCTGCCTCAGTGTCTAGTTTGATATTGATATTGAGGGGTGCCAAAGTAAAAGCATTTCAATTTGTGTATGTACAGTAACGGCCTGTGTGCTTATCTATAAATACTACTATGCTAAAAAAAAAAAAAAAGAAGCAGACCAATGACTGGGATGCAGCAGCTTGTAGGTACTTTCAGGTTGGATGTAGAATCCTGATAAAGCAGATACATTGAGTGACATTTTCAAATGCCTTGCCAACAGAAACACACAGAGAAAATTAATCTATGTAACACTATGAGCCGAGCGCCTCGTGTGCCACGGAGGCTTTGTTGTACTTTAATGCTACCAGGCAACTTCTCGGGCATCGGGAAGATTCCCAGTCAACATCAAAAGCCCCAACTGTCAATCTCATTGTGATGAAAACAAGACAGGTTTCTCCCTTTTACTTCCCAGAGGTAATCTACCCTCTATCTTTTAACGTGTAGTAGGATGCCTTCACTTTTTTCTTTTTTTTTACCTTTATTTCTTTTTACAAATTTTCATCAAATGTCAGTTCCTAGCTGTTCTTTTGCTAAAAAAAGATGAGTTTATGCTCAGGGATTATACACATTCAACATAATATGTGCAAATACATATCACTTCAGTCAGTGGCTGCGAAGAGGGCAAATGGATGCATGTGTGTGTGTGTGTGTGTGCATTCACTTTAGGTAGGGGAGAAATCAGCACAGTGGTTTGACCCCTGACTGTTTATCCTTCAGCTCTCATTGCATCAACACGGCCAGAAACACTCCTTTTTCTGTAGCAGCAACATCAAGGTCCCACAAATATAGCCATGGTCTTGACAGCTGCACTGGGGCCACACACACGCACACATATGCACACACACAAATACCCATAAACATACCTGACCTGACTAAAACTGTGATTTAAAACCCCTTTAAGGTTTTAATCAGCATGAAATACTGCATTTATCACATCGCATTACACAAAGATTTGTCAGGTACACAAAACTAAGAGCATGATACAGCCAGCTCCTTTGTTTTATACTAAATATTAAATTACATTGTATTAATATTGAAATAGATGTATGATGTTAAAAGGGTTCTGGCATCTATGGAAATTTAAAAAATAAATCCAGAATAAGGTTCAACTTAGTACAAAAAAGTGTCAAGTTCATCCTCTGTAAGTCCACAAAAAGCCTTGTTTTCAGTCTCTCTTCTTTTATTCTGTCACATTTTTAGCAGGACACACTTTCAACAGAATGTGGAAATCATTGTCTTTGTTTTCCCTGGGTTAGTGATGAAATCGATATGTCAGTCCCCTTAATGTAGGTCTGATGAGCCCGAAGGTGATGAGACAGGTAGAGGACCAATCAGTGCACACACAAATGCAGCCATGTGACGAGAGGACACTGTTACTTAATTTCCAGGGAAGTGAAGGTGTCACACGCTGTTGTTAGATGTACTTGTATTTTGTTGAAAGTACTTTTGAATTTCCAGCAGTGAAAGCCGTTCTTGGCCAACTGCCTTGGCGCACATTGATTTGACAAAGCAGACGAGAGGCAGTGCAAATTCGAACAAGAGAAACAATCAAAAACACTTCAAGTTTGAATGCGTATACCAAATGAATGGAGCCTGTCTGGATGTAAACAGAAGGTGTCCCAGCATGATGAAACGATGCAAAGCAACAGAATGAATGTTAAATTCTATACATGAGCTGTATGTGAGCTGATGTAACTCTTTTTGAAGAGTAACTGTATAGATATATATATATATATTATATTACATGTAACTTGTTGCTCCAACAGTAGATGCATATTACCATTAAAGTCATACTGTAGCTCTGTTTTAACAACACTATACAGACAGCTTGAAACTTTCTCAATAAGTTTGCTCTACGTTTGGACGGGTTTCATTTTATAGTTCAGGTTTATCTCGTGCCAACTTAATCTATTGTAACCTGGGTTCACACCTCCACAAAAAGTCCACACGTAACTGTGATCTGAATCCCTGTCCCTACATACTGAAGTGCAACTAACTCCTTACTCTTCCATACAAGCTTCTCTTCTGCCTCCTCCCCTCCTTGTATCTCATTGTAGTAAATCCCTCCTTCGGTCCCTCACTACCACACCTCTGGACATGTAACTGATCCCCAGTTGACATCCCTTCATGCTTGACCCCATTTCATCCAATCCTTCATTCCTTCGTTTATCCACCATTTACTTAAACGGCATGGTCTTCATTAGTGAATTTTTTTATTGAACCAAAGAACCAGAGAATTAGCCATGTGTTTGGTACCTAATATGTTGTAGTGTGGGTGCTAGATTTCTTCAATGGGATTGATAAAGTGTCACATACTATGAATATCTGTGTTGATGTTTAATATTTATCATAAAGGGTATATCACACGACAATTCAAACATCATTAGCAAAATATTTGTTTTTGATCCACATATCTTTTACTGCCACTCTGGTAATAACTGCTCCTTCTCCTCCTGAAGTCATATTTAATACAGTCTCAAATGTATCTGCTTTCATTTAATGCAATACTCAAGACATCCTCACCCTCGGGGAACCATGTGGCACTGCAAAACTAATTCATTTTATTTTATTTTTTTGGCCTGGCTCTCCTCCCACGTCCTCTGTGCGCTCTCACCCATCATAAATTAATGGAAATGAGCTGCTCCTCCAAAATCTACTTCAATAATCACCTGATTAATGTTGTGTATGTCTGTCTGGGATATTCATCTTAGCTCAAGGCTCATCTCACTCTTTTTAAATAAAATTGACTTTCAAATGTCTTCCTGTCTTTTTTGTGCTCCTCCTTGCACTGATTGCTTTGTCCTTTGTGGTAATGTATTCAAGGCGACCAAAACAAATTATTGTAAAAAAAACAAGCTCTTGCAACAGGTTTTGTTCAAACCACACACACGCACGCACGCACGCACGCACGCACACACACACACACACACACACACACACACACACACACACACACACACACATTCTCTCATGCCTGAATGACACGGCAAACTGCCACTCCACTGGGCCCTTTGCCAGTCTGTAGAAATGTGCACACATTTGACTTTTACAGCAAATGTGAGGCAAACTACGATGACCTTTTTGGTATTTCCTCCCTCTCCCTCTTTGTGTGTACAACACATTCAAGTGTGAAAGGAGATCAACGCTGAACATTGAATGACTGTCACTGCTCAGGTGGGCGAGGTGCATGTCATGTGACTAGAAAGTCTTAGTTTCTCTTTTAGATGTTCCCCTCTCTCAGACCACCTGACGTGTCTATTATCAGACTATTGAATACACAGTTATTATCAAATATCTGTCCTAAATATATTGTTAACATCCATTTATTTCATTGATCAAATGTTCGAACTGGGAAAACTGTACCTACTAGTCAGCCAGATGGTAACATTTATTGCAAACTTAAGTGGTTAAGGTAATTATGACAAGAGCAAAGGAGGCGGTCAGGTGACGTGCAATGAAGGTTGTCCATACAAGGATGAAGCCGGGGTGGTTGGACGGTTCAAACACACTGTTGTTTGTCACCCGTGTATAAAAAAAAGTCAATATATTCTAAAGGTTCACATAAGTTCAGGCTGTGTGTGTGTTTGTGTGTGTGTGTATTTGACGGTATATTACCAGTGTACATATATTGCATGCATACGTATATGTATATTGCCCAAATGTGTGCACAGACGAAGGAAAATATGTTGTTTTATGTTGTTTAAGAGAACATGTCAAGGACTTTGATTTTACATCTCCATACAAAGGTTAATTCAACGCCTCTCCTGAGATCTATGTCTATAAGAAGTGACTGTAATAACCTTTACTAAAGCAGAAAGTGTTGTGTGTCCTGTTGCATTGTGGAGAAAAACAAAACCACAGATGGGCCGAGGTTGATTGAAATGTTTACAATGAACTACTCCAGTTTTGTGTCCGATTTCTTTCAACAATTTGTGTTGTAACCAAGCTTTCAAACTAAATCGATGGTCTATAGTTTTAGGACATACGGTGTTGTGTGGCTGACTGAGAATCAAAGCAAACACTGCTCTGAACGTAACCGACTGACAGGCAGCCAACAGTTCCTCTGCTGCTCGCTGCCAATCTGATTTTACACTCTGTTGCATTTGTTGTCGTGTGTCCACATGTGTGTGTTTGTGCGCCATTATAACCAACAACATGGTTATACTTCCCTTGTGACCTATGGAAACATGCTGTCACAACACACCCAGGTCAGAGGTTGCACGACCACTAATTGCTTTTAAGGACAATGTGGGTGATTCATCTCTGATCAAATCAGCTACAGTAAATGTCATATGCTGTTTTTTTGATTAGAAGTCCATTTTGGTATCAATTTCTTTTATTACTCTGTGTGCCGTCAAGAAGAAACCCAGTGTAACCTGTTCAAGGACATTTTATAAGAGCCAGACTTTATTTAGAAGCTACAAATAAATGTCAAAACACTGTGCTCCTCATTTAATGATTTAAATTAATGTGAACTCCTGTAAAACCGTTGCACTGCTGATCATCATTTTTGAAAGTCACTTAATTACATAATTAATGATAAAACCTTTATTATAGCAATAGATTTAAGACGTGCAGCTAATAGAGTGAAATTATTTGCTTTATTCAGAAATATTAAAAAAAAAAAACTACAATCATGGCAGGGAAAGGACACTAACCAATTAATACATTGTTGCAATCAATATGTAAATAAATATAGTAACAAGCTTGTAACCATACTGAAAAGAAATACAATTTTCTTTAGAAATATGACATGAGTACAAGTTGGAGTCGGCCAATAGGCTTTTGTCTCATCATAAATTCCTTTCATTGATATCTTTGGTTTTGGTTTGAAAAAAACAACTAATTGCATTACACATTTCCCTGTAAACAGCCTAAAAACTGTTGCCTCTGGAGAACTCCAAATCCTCTTGTAGTAGTTTAATTCTTTAAATCAAGTAGATTAGCTCCACTCTTTAAACCATTATGACAATAGAATAACAATGCTGTAAACTTTAATGTTGCTAACATAAAACAAGCATTCTTATGCAAAAAATCATTAGCTATTAACTTTGCCACTACAGTCACCTCAGTGCTGTCGATGGTATGTTATGATCTCATGGAAACTCTGACAGACACATCTGTAATGTGAAACTTGTTGAGTCACAGCAATTCAATTTTACTTGTAGTGTGCAAGTTGCTATGTGTAGATTTTAGTTCATTTGTTTAAAAAGATAAAGTATTACCTACTAAGTTTTTATTATCAGCCGCCGCATGACCCTGTTCAGGATAAAGATGGTTTAAATTATGGGTGGACGGATGGATGGATTACTGTAACACAAATGACTCCCAAAGACACATAGCCTTCGATGATTGTTTTAATAATCTTCTTTTGGAGCTGTAAAACTAATCAAATATATAAAGACTAGAAAACATCTGTTAATTTTCATCCACCTGGTCCTCTTCAGTGTCTCTGTGAGCATTTAACAGCAAGATGGTCACAACAGAGAGACTTTTTGCCTTTCTTGCTGCACAGCAGCGCTCACAAGCCAGACAGACCATTTATCCAACAGAGTCACCGTTATCCTTTGTGGTTTAATACAAATAGCACGGCCTGTCCATCAACAGGCACCCACGAGGTCACCGGCAGTCCTGCTCTGTCCTTATTGCCTGTTGTAAACCATAAACAGCAGCCATTTCTCAGAGCTATAACACGCACCTTCCAAACACGCTTCCACAATCGTACTGCTGTGCTGTCACCGCTAGCCCACGACTTAACCTTTCACTTCTAATTCTCCACAGCCACTCTTCTTCTCCCTCCCTGCATCTCATATTCAGATTGCTGCCAGGTGCACGGGGGAAGTGGAAGGTTATGGCATTGTGCATAGTGATAGATGGGCCGCGTAAAGTGTCACAAAGCACCCATTGAACACCTGAGGGCAAGATGTGACAGGTGTTGATGTGCCCACTCTTGAGGTTATGCCCTTCAAATGGTATACAAAGGTCAAGTCTGCAGTGCCTCTTCCGATTTGTTTTTATTTGAGCACAATGCATCATGATCCAGCTCACAATTGTCATCTTATGTTTCAAATACAGCATTTGATTAGCTGCATTTTACACCACACCACGTGTAAACATTGGATAGCCAAAGATGAAAGAGGAACGGCTCATGAGGATTCTTATTACATTATTGAGGAAATACGTTTCTCAGACGATAGCAGGCTATCATTCATGTTGCAGCCTGTGTGTGTGCCTGCTCATGTGGCTGATTGTGAGTGCTCAAGTCACACATTGGGGGTCTTATCCTCCCCCTGAGCATCCTTCCCTTCAGCAGATTTCCCCATAGACTTACCTTTATGTTTCCACACACTTGTTTTTTGCTGCCATTCGTTTCCAGGCTTTTCACTTTCACTTATCAGCTGCAGGCCACTTCAGCTCTGTCACTTTGATCCCGTGCACCAGCAGGCCCTCTTTGTGTTTGCACTGGATGAATTGAACGTAGTAATTTAATTTGATCATTTTAGTTTGAAAGCGTGCGCTTTGACTTATTACATTATTCTGCACGGTATGGGGATCGAGCAGGAACATTAATTAGATAAGCACTTTCCTGAGGTTGCGTAACTGAACACATTCACACATAATTACACGATGATTACTCTGTTGAAACTGTAGCTGCACTATTGATTTTGTATACATCATGCTGTATTGGTTCTAATTAAATCATTGTTTCTGATACAGTGTTTGGGTGTGTTGTTGTGGTATTATTATGCTCTAAAGTGTAAAGCTGATGTATCAAGATTTTAACGTTTAACTGTTATTGTTAGAAATGTGCCAAAACCTGGAACAATCAGCAGATGGTCATAAAAGTCATTTGAAAATGGCTCTTGTTGTATTTATGATATCAATATATTTGTGCTTTTTCAGTACCAAATGTGGCCTCTTGGGGTCAGTGGGAACAAGTTCTAAATACAACATGATCATCATGTTGTATATTAATATGGTAAGCCTTTAAGTAAACAGTTGCTTGCACATCCAACCATTTTGGAGCAGCATTATCATTCATCTGGAGTCATGTTTATGTCCACCTGTTGAATGTAAGTCTTTTATCCAGCTTTTCGACTACCCAAACCACCACGATGTTCAGCGGCTAGTCGCCAGCTTTATGTCCATCTGCTGTTTGGTGCTGAGGAGGGGTGCAGTGAGTTTTTAAAACAGTCACCTTCTGTTGCTGAAAACGATTCTGTGAGAGGGAACCAAATCGGTCAAGCTGTGGGCAGCTAAAAACTGAAACTAAAGCTCGTTATAAAGCTGCATTAATCTCTGCAGGTGTATCAAATCAAATGTCCCCCCTTACATTGTTGTTTTAACATCACTATTTATTTTTTTTAAATTAAATTAAACTACAGATACTGATGTGTGAATATACAACAATTAATGCTTGTGCGAGTACATAGATACATGTTTGGATTATTCTGGGTGTTAAACAGCCCTTGAGTACTCCTCCTTGTGCCTCCAGAGCCACATAAAAAATAATTGCTGTTTCATTTTTCTTTACAACAGCATAAACAGGGTTTTTTATTTGTGGACATAAAAAGCTCTCCGGGGACCATTGCTTCACAAGAATGCAAAGAAAGAGTTTAGCGGTTAAAGTGTGAATTGTAGGATGATTCTTGTCCAATGTTTGTGAGCAGAAGCTTTGCTCTTTAGTATTTAATTAAAAATCCTTCAACCTTAAATGTTGAAAGATTTGATCTTTACTGTACCTTGGGATTTCTTCTGTGCTTTAACTAACCTTCCATAAAGTGTGGCTGGTAGTTTCTCTGTGATTCATCACATCAATCAGCATATTGTTCTCACAGTCACAGCAGCAACCCGGCTGAATGACTTAGGATGCAATCGGATGATGACGTCTGGAGGAAGCTTCGGAGAACAGTAATGAGCTGGTGCGTCAGGACTGTAATCTCATCTACATGCAAATGTATTCTGGTACAAGTTGGCCCACTAATTTATTCACCCAAATGTAACACAATCAATTTAGCCTTCATCTTGCTATCAATGCGCTGCACAAATCTGCCTGAAGAGAAGAGGGGAGCGGCTGCAGGGGTGTCTGATTCCACCTCGAGCTGTTGCTGAAGTTTTTCTTCTCTGCAGGGGAAAACATGGAAACCAAGAGGATTTTTCTTTTTTCTTTTTACTTCAAAAGCGAGATTGAGAAGCAGTGTGGCTTGTGTAATTGCTTCATATTTAATATGACAAACATGCATCTGGGTGGGTGGCTGCTATAGACGAGCGGGGCGGTTGCGTGACCCATGCTGGCGCTCTTGCTTTTATCCTTGTCGGCCTGTTTCCGGTATGCACTTCTCGTGTTTGCTGCAGTGGTGCATGAAACGTGTCACCGGATGAGTATGGCCAAACACTTACTGCACCTGTTTCAGTGGTCTGTGTGTGAACATGTGTGTGTGAGTTTAGCTGTAGTGGGTTAGTCATGTAATATTGGTCTTGTCTTGTTGCACAAGTGAAATGTAGGCCTACTTTAACTATTTTTGGAATATTATTTTTCTCAGTTTCATGTTCGTTTTCTGTACGTTGGAAGTCTATTGGAGGGCTGTTTCTGTTGTTGTCCTCAGTTTAAAACTTAACTAGTTTAGTTGGGTCTTTTCTGCATGGAGTTTGCATGTTGACCAATGGCTTATCCACCCACCCAACTTCCATATTCATTATTATCCCATGAAATGGCCTTATCAGTTGTCACCAGGACCTTAGATATGACCTTAGGACCTTCCTCCCCCTTGTCAGCTCAGTGGACCATTATCAACTACGTAGGCTATATGACCACGGTCAAGTACTAGAAATGGGCGTGCTGGACTTTTGTTGTTATGGCAGTTAGTTGCATTTTAGTAAAATTCAGGAAAAGATCAAGGTTTAAGTTAAAATGGGGATGTTACTTACGTGAGTTAACTGCATAAGTTTGTCAATAAGTTTGTTAACTTACACACAACTTCAAATAAGTCAGTGTTTACTTTTGTTTTTAGGACACAAATAGCTGAAAGTCCTCTGTTTAAACTATCCAACCAGCCCTGATCTCCTCTGTGCACCAACCTTCTCACTTATTATACCACCTCAACTTTCCTTCTTCTCTTTTCATAGTGGAATCAAATGTCTGCAGTTGAGGTGGAGATAAAATGATTTGAATATCCCTCGTAAAAGCCAAGCATCCAAAACACTGGTTGCTACACTTCCCATCATTCAACTCTGTATCCTCCCTTCTTAAAACAAGCTTTTAATTAAAAACTTTAATCCCTGTGCTCAAGCTGAGATAATCCTGATGACATTATCAGTGTGGTTACCTGACTTTTAATGCTCCATAAAGAGACACACAAGATATTATAAAACTGTTTTCACATGTGATTAGTATGAAAAGTAATCTAGCCCTGATGTGTGGACTTACTGAGGCTTTAAGATGTTACACTTGTCATGTCTGTCACAACTTGTACTGTAAACTCAGGAATCATGAAACTTAACCAAGTTTCCAGATGATATCCAGTCTCAATAACAGATCAAGCTCATGTGTGTTAGTCTTGTTATATACTGGTGACCTGCTCAGGATGACCAACTGCATTACGGAGACCAGCCCCTTGCGACCCTCCATACTTAAGCATGTATAGAAAATGGATAAAAGACTGTTGCATGTTGCTTCCTGAATTCCTAAAATATGAACTCTCACCACAAAAATATTGATTTTGTGTTTGCTTGCTGTCACTTTTCCGTCTCGGGACAATGATTCGATCACTGTGTACTTCCACTGGCGGGCCTAATCTTGTAGACCAGATGAATGGTAAGTGGTCTCTAAAAGGCTGTCAGTGTTGATTACATGATAGCTCTCTGAAAAGGTCACCAACCCTGTCTCTTCACACACACACACACACACACACACACACACACACACACACACACACACACACACACACACACACACACACACACACACACACACACACACACACACACACACACACACACACACACACACACACAAACATAACCATCATTCCTCTTCTGTCATTCCCTCCGGCAAGGAAGACTGTGAGCCACAACATTAAAGGATAAACATGAAGGCCAATGTCACCCGTATCTGAGCTCCCAAATCATGGTTTACCATTTCGAAGATATTAGTTTTCCTGTACTCGATAGATGGACAATGAACAGTTGATGATACAATGATAACACATCATTATTCACATAGATTGCATGTGTTCATGCTGTTTTGTGTTTCTTTCTTGGTAAATTAATCTAAAAAAGTTCAAACATGGACCTCATTTAAAAAAATATCTAAATCTATAAAATTAGATATGCAAATACCATAGTTTTTTTTATTATTATTATTATTACAGTAGTTTGGTGCATGGACAAGACTTGGGTTTAGTAAAAACATCTATCCTTACCATGATGAGCCATTAACAACAAACTGCATGTTGTTGTATTGAAACAAGAAACACAATATTTATTTGGATGCTAGAAATTATAAGATTGGGAACATAAAATCAATCTACTTCATCAAATATTTTACATATTTGATTGTTAACAATAAACATAGATAGATGTAACGTTTCTTTCCTGGAAAAAATGTTGTGCAGAACCACATCACAAGTCTCACCAGCTAAGCCAGTCTGAGCAGCAGTGACCCAATGTGGCTGAACAAAAACAACCACATCACAGACACCCAAAACATCACATACAGATGTCACCGAACTCTTTACTTGAAAAAGAATTAAGCAGGTTTCAAGTGCAGCAGCACTTCTGCACCAAATACGAGATCCAACATGTGAAAATACGTCTTTTAATGTTAAATATCTGCGATGTTTCACACTTCAGACTGCTTTTATTTCAAGCGTTTCAAGTTCTGTTTTTCAAAATCCAAATTTAGAAATATAATGGTCCAAAATGAAATGTATAACCATGTGGTTTCTTTTTGAGGGTTGAATAAGGCCGTACAATGGGTGCAATTAATGATTATGAATTATTCATGTATACACGAAGACGCAATACATTAGCCTTTCATTCGCAGAAGGTGACACATGCTAGGCCCGAGCTAATGGAATAATTGTCTCCTCTAATTTCTTTCAGCGGAGTCAAAGACACTTGAAAATTACCAACTCCAAAGGTTGTATCTTATGCAAGACCCATATTATACCAGACATATACTGAGAAAGTGAGGGCGATTACAAGGTCACGTCCATTTGTCGATTTGTTAATAAATTCTTTGGCTGGTTGTAGTGATGACATGTTTATTGTCTATATTAATGTGTAAATCTCTATAACGCTGGAGCCCCTGAAAGTTTGATGTCTTTATTGTCATTTGCACCCTGGGAAGCATTAAGTGGAATCAACTTGGGATCTGCCTCTTTAATGATGTTTCATGTGTGAGTCATTCTCTGTCAGCTTAGCTTAACTTTGCATAAGTACCACGTGTGCTGCATTGCTTCATTTTGTGACAGCATACAGATGAAACCTGCTTATTTCACAGTGCTAAGCTGCAGCCGCTGGATAAACGATACTGTGGTTAGTAGCTCACTATAAATCAATAAAACAAATAATCAGCTTTTGCCGAGCATTCTGTGTTCAAGTTCATTTCACACTCACTACACTATTTCCTGTTTTCTGTGTCAGTTGTTTGAGTCCCTTGGTTCACCGTTGTGGTTGAAAAAGACCTGATTGCCTGCAGGATGAGTTCAACGCGTGGAGGGGGGAAGGGAGCTGAGTAAGCTGGAGTCTTGACACAATGCTTGCAAGATTGGTTAAGTGCAGCCTACTCAATATCAGGGTTTAATGGTAAAAAAAAAAAAAGAAAAAAAAAGAAATACTGTCTAGAGACCCAACCTGGGTTTCCTCCAGCATGGTCCCACAGTTGACAGAAACACTCAGCTGTCACTGTGGATTTCATGTGATCGTGTCATTGCTAAAATGCCCGGTTTAACTTTAATATTACAGAGAACACAGATTCATAAATGAGATTTTGTTCTGAGCAGAGCACTACCTGTTTAAGTCAAACATTCACCTTGTTGAATATCAATGGACTCCGTCAATATGCCGCCAACTGGAGTGGACACCATTGCAAAGGACTGAATACAGATCAGATTCAAAGTGGCACTTTTCTGTTGCTACTTTGGTCTTTTACTCTTTACCCCCATTACAAGATTTTTATACAAACAGTGGGTCTAAGGATAAAAGATGGTACATGCTTATTTTAAATGCATTTTGAGGCAAATTTGTGATTTTAAATTTTTGACTAAATAACATTGATTTGACTTGACTTCACTGGTCTGAATAGAATATAATTGCTTGCCCAAGTCTTGTGCAGAAATAAATACATTTCTTTGCACATTTGGGGTCTTTCCATAATAACTGTTTTTGTTTGAAAAATAGTTTTGTCAGGATAGTCTGTTGTTACCTTCTGTATCAGCTAGAGGTCAGCAGCTAACAAATTTTGGTTCATGCAGATCACAGAGAAATGTTGGGATGACCTCATGTTGAATGTAAAAGGACAAAATATCAAACAGCAACCATTTACAGTCTTTTGCAACTCAATATGTTATCACTTCCCTACATGGCTGACTTTTTTGGACATTTGGTTGACAATTAATTAAATGTTGGAGGCTTTAGTCTGTGGACTTTTTACATATTATTTCTTTCTGTGTTGAGAGTATTGGTTTTTTGTTATAAATATGGACTATTGCATTGCAGCGTATGTCAATTAAATATAAATTTGTGTATTGATTTACCAGTGTATGATGAGCATCTTACATTTAAACTTCTGATATGTCTTCCACATGTGCATGACAACTGTCTGACTGTTGAGCCTCTCTGTGACCATCAGCAGAGGGCAGTGTGTGTCTACTCTCCACGTCCCCCCTCTCATTAGAAACCCACTTCAGTTTGGGCCCCTGAAATTAGTCTGGCAGCTCAAATGAAGACATCCCCTCTGTTCTTTGGCAGTCATCTGCATACTTGTTTCTTCTGCCTTTGTGTCCTGGGCCTGTCCTTGCAGCATTGTTTGATGTTGAACAAATCAATGGTAACCCTGTGTTTTCGGTGCTCGAGTCCAGCGAGCAGACAGCCGCTGTGATGATTGTGACCCCATTAAAATGTGACTCTGTGCCAAACTGGAGTGGACTGCTGCTGCTGCTGCAAATACACTGCTCTAGTAAATACTAATTAGTCATGTTGCAACTCATTGATGCAACATTGATTCCTATATACTGTTTTCTTGTATGGGCAGCATTTTTATTGTACAATTCTTAGCTTTTCAGCCTAGAGAAGTCACGCGAAAATTATTTGTAACCTATAGTTTTGCCTTGTGAACATAGTGGCTTTGTGTTCGATATTATATGTTAGATATTTTCCCTGCAGCCATGAAAAACCAAGCACAGAAACATCAAGACAAAATTCTATGATTTTAGTTTTGACATGTTTAAAGCTGATGCTCATTTTTACAAATTTTACCTCATCTACTGAAACATGGTTCGCTTCTTTTTTTTCTGTGGGTACAGACTTAGTTTTTAAAGAATGGCTAGCAAGTGATTTTCAAAGAAATATTTCTCATTTTTACTCAAATATACTTAATTTTAATGTTAATTACATTTGCAATGCTGCATAACCCAATGTGCGAGAGAGAGGTCTCTCTTCTCTTGGGAGAATGAAGCCAGTGTTGTTTTGAAAAGATAAATAATTTCTCCAAAGTGGGCACACGTCCTGCCCTCCGTTTTTAATGTGAAGCTATAACACATGGAATACAAAAAATAAATGCTCCTTGGATGTCCCACAGATATGCTATAAACTGCAGGACTGAGTGAATGTACATTCAGCAACTGCACAGCATGTGTGTGCTACCTCAACAACTGGGCTGATTGAAGTGCACTGGGGTGTTTCAGTCCCTGAATACGACTGTGTCTGGTCTGTGGGTTTTTTTTTTCTGCTTAAACCTCGCCTCTACCCAGCCTTAATCATTTGGCCAGGGAGTCATCCATTCCTCTCCTGGGTACAAATCAGACTCAAAGTGAGAAGTACAGTAAGAGCAAAGCCCATTCTGCTGAGCTTATCCACTACAGTGTAAGTAGTTAGCGAGCATTGATTTCACACCAGATCAGATCTGTCTTGTACTTTCTGATCGGCCATCTTTGCAGTTTAACTCTGAAGTTTCATGCAAAAAAGCAGAAAAGGTTTTCATTTGAATCTGTAGTTTTTGACTGTGTTCATGAACAGATATTTTACCGCAATAGTCATTTTTACACAAGCCCTGTGGTCTGCACTCTTATCGATCAGCTCAGCAGTCTTTGTTTAAACAGTGACAGATACTGGGAGCTGAGTCGTCCAGCCTCAGCTTGAAATAACAGCTGTCCCTCCCTCCCTCTGCTTCCACTTCTTCTCTGACCATTAAAAAACAGCTCGCTGTGATCTGTCTTTCTCTTTCTTTTTTTTCATACCAAAGTTTGACTCCACATGTCCTGTCCATTCTTATTCAATAATGAGTCTGTAGGGTCAAGTTTGCCACATCTCATTCATATGGAAGTTCTTAGCTTATGACCTATATTGCATATTCTTTATGTTTAAACCCTTAAATTTGCATCACAGTCAGATGAAATCCTGCGTGATTCCCGAACCACAAGCCAAAATCTTCCAACTTCGTGTAAGACTTTCCAGTTGGATAACTCTATGGTATACTTGGGCAGATCAGCCTGGATTTAGAAGAAAGAAAAGAAGAAAAAAAGAAAAAAAAGTTGGCTCACACTTGACAGGAGAGCTACTTAATCATGCCATTCTGTGACACCAGGCCCAAAATAAATATTAACACAATTAATCATAGTCAGGACATCACATGTGGTCAAAAAGCTGCATTTAAATTATTGTACACTGGTGGTGAATAGTAATGAAAGCAAGGTCACGTTTCATTGAACAGATGTTTAACCTCTTTATGAAGAGAAAATGTTTTATTATTGTTAGTTTTATGGCTTGAATGAGAAATCAAATGTTTCTTGATTAAATGTGTATTTTATTTAAATCCTTCCAATAGACTAACAAGTGCAGTTTAATGTTTTAAGTTTAAAAACACAGAAGTTTAATATTCTGTTCACTGTGTTGATCATGATGACCCACTTTTTAAGATAAAGATGACAACAAAGTGCGTTTGCCGAGGACAGTGAGCATCCTTGGCTCGTGTCCTAAATGCAAGACAAACTGCTTTGAAGCAGCTTCTCTTTCTAATGACTTTCTCTTCCTCGTCTTGTCTGCTGCTAATAAAGCAGCGTGAGGGTGTGTGTGTGTCAGTGTAGAAATGTGTGTGTGTGTGTGTGTGTGTGTGTGTGTGTGTGCGTGTGTGTGTGTGTGTGTGTGTGTGTGTGTGTGTGTGTGTGTGTGTGTGTGTGCGTGCGTGTGTGTGTGTGTGTGCGTGTGTGTGTGCGTGTGTGTGTGTGTGTGTTGGGGGTAGATTAGTTAGATAGGTGGGCGTTTAAATGTTTTTTATGTTCTTAATAGAAACATAGAAGCGTAATGAGAACCTGTTTGTTCTCATTTTGAGGTGAGAGGAAAACCAATAAACTTTGTTCTCATTACTCTTCAATGGTCAGATTTTGGTGCAAAATTTTATTTACTTTAAATAAAATTAGATTTTGCCTCACTTTTGTGTGAAGAAGTATAAACTATGAGGATACTGTCACTACTCTTTGCACATTTAAGGAAGTTTTTGAACATATTCGTGTTTCAAACCTCTGGGTGGGTGTTTGTCATTGTGGCATGTTGACTGACATCTAGGGGATGGCTAAACAAGACATTTTTGTTATCTTTTGTTGTGTCTCTATGCTTGGAGGACTCTGGTCGCATTAACAAGACAGGGATTCCACTTTTTCAACATGCCCACACCGAATTATGCAATGATTAGTCAACATTTAGGGGAACCCATTGTGCTGTCAAAGGAATAGTTTGTTGTTGCTGAGGGACAGCTTGTATATTTGAACGCAGCAGACAGTTATCTTAGTTCAGCATAAAGACTGGATTCAGGTAGAATCTGTAAACCAAAGTTGCCTCATAATCCCCTAAACCGTAGACTAGCTTTTTTTTTTTTAAAACTTTCATCCCAAATTCAGTCAGTAATAGCTCCACAACTGTAAAATGAACAACTAGGATTTATGGATATGAGAAACTTTATGTTTATCAGCAGGCCAGAGCAATAGCCTAATTGAACTCCAGCAAAAAAATCTGACATTTTTACTTCCGCCTACAGGTGGCGTGCAGGTAGGAGCTACCTGGGTGAAGTAGCTACAACTAGAATATTTGATATGTTGTTGTTTTTTTTTAATTGTGTGAATGCCATGATTTATAGCCTAATTAGAAAACTAATTACAGAAATATGAATAAAACAAACTAATAGTTGAAGGACAAATAAAAACACGCCAACACACGTGACGTGATTCAGCCAATGGATGCAGCCCTCATTAAAGCCTTGACCTTGCTTGTTTGGCCATCTGGCGTTGGAAAGTGGCTGTTTTGCAGGTTGTAATGGGTCGTTTTGTACTCCACAAGCATCCGCGCGTGGAGACTCAATCAAAACTGTGTTGGAGTGACGGGTGAGCTAGATGACAAGAGTTTTCACTGACCCAGAGTTACCATCAGGGTTGATACCATCAGGGTTGATACAACAGCAGACTGGATCAACATTGCAGGGTGAGAATACAGCGGGTCCAAAGACGAAGCCTTTTGAGAAACTACTTGAGGAGCAGTAACCTGCACCGATGGCTACCGACACTGGGAGAACACGGGCCCCGCTTGGACACGGACAACATCATCGATGTCTTCGCACTCAGTCGGAACAACAGATGCGTTGCTGATGGTGAGTGCACGATTTTCTTTCTCTCTGTTGCATTTTATAGGTTAATACATTTGGAGGTTGAGGCATAAATTCTGACGTTGTATGACGCTCAAGATTTAACATCAAGTCTTGGGAAGGAATAATGTTGATCAATTAGTCCATGTGTTTGTAACTTGCAGCACTTTGTGATGTCAGAATCGGAAGCTGAAATGTGTCTGTTTTTTTGTTTGTTTTTGTTTTGCTGCTTGTTTCTTCACGTTGCTTCACCGTGTGAAGTTTCATATTCAGAGTTGTGTTTATGTAGGCGGGCTTGTGAACCTTACATCTGTATACCTTGACCTGAATATCTCGCATTGTATTTAACACAGACTGGCATTGTAACCGCACATTAATGGCAAATTGTAGAGCACTCTATGAAAAGTCATGCAACGCCATAATGCCAGCAAAAGACCGTTTTTGGCTGCTTTTGCCTGCTCAAAACTGGCAGTAAATTACATCCATGAAACACTGAGTTTGGTAACAAGCATCTCATTGAACCGGTTAAAAAAAACTCGCAACTCTACCAAATTTGATGCAATAGAAAATTAGGTTACATCCATTCTCAACCTGTGAAACACTATGATCTCTCAGCATTTTTCCAGTTCTCGACACAAGAGTTTATTATTGAATCTATACTCACTGAAATGTTATCATAAATTCTATTCTTGTGCCATAACCAACCAAATCTAAAGGAAAGGAAAGAAAATAAGTACATTTCAAAAAAGTTAAGCTTTTTCTGTAAGTTATTCTACTCTGAAAATGGATGCTAGTGTGAGCGTTAACACGGATTCCCACCAGATGGGTTTTTTTTTTTTTTTTTAATACATTTCAGCAGCAGTGAACAGCAACCCCAAGCTGCTGTCCTGCACTAAAATGAATCAAATGTAGCCTGCATGCTTTTCTGTTTTGTAATTGCACTTCAGAGGAGTAGATACTGATGCATTTTGTTTGAGTTTGACTTTGAAAGGAGAGACTATCTCCCACCACCATGTTCAAATCCTTTGAAAAGTATCCTCGTGGCTCCCCGTGTACCTCGCTAATCCTTTCACCTCGCTGTTACAATAAGATCTACACCTAAGCGCCAAAACATTCGTGATCCGAAGCAGCATCTTTGGCCGACAGGTTGATCTCCAGAATAACACAACTAAACGTATTTCCCATTCGGGAAAAAAACAAAACCTTTGTAATCTCCAACAGTCAAGCTGAACCTGACACTTTGACACTTTCCCGTCTCAAGTTTTACATTTATATCAGGATTTGTCACGGCTTTCAAGCCCGTTCCCTGATTTTGATCACAGGATTTATTTCTCTGCATGAATAAATGTGAAGAAAGGCAGCTGGATATGTGCACCCTTTGTGACAAGAAATCTATATAGGACACATGTGTTGGGGAAATCCTCTCAGATCTGTAATTGAGGGAGGGCTGAGGCGCCGGGCGGATTCAGGCAAGTCACGATGTCGATACTTGGGAGTGAACTTTGACCTGGTTAGGTAGCAGAAGTGCTGCATTGCTTCCTGATTTTCATTAGAGTTTTTGAACTTCACCTTTGTGTTTGGGCTCTGTGTGACCCAGGTCCCGTTTTCTTGTCTCTTCTCTCAGTTTGGATTTTAGTGTGGCACAGAGAAATTGTCAAGTTAAGACAAAATGTGTCCCGTCCAGATGTTTCATCTCCAGCTGAGATTTCACCCCCAGATGTCCCACTTGTTTACACTTTTATCTCCGGAGTGTTCAGTATGAGCATTTGCTGATTACATGCTGTGATTCACCTTCACGCACTTTCTTCTCACCCTCAACCTGCTTCACCTTCAGTTAGTGATTTCTTGCGTTTCCCAGAATCCCTTTGGACAGCCACAGACAATGTGCAACTGGGTGCGTCCAGCTGTTGGCTTTACATGTGTCTAGGAAAAGAAAACAAAAGCGACAGTGACATTAAGTGAGGCGAGACTTTCCAGTCGGGAAAGAAAAACTTGAGGAAAAATATTCTGAAGAACCGACAGTAAACTTGAGTACTAAAGGTTTTTTTTCTTCCACTCCACTCCTCTCCTGGAAATATGTGACTTCTTATCTCTGATGATTCAAACTAACAGATGAAATTGGTTCAGTAGTTCATTGTATGCTATTTGAAGTGTTGCTTGATGTGATTATATTTCTTCTGTTGATAAAATTATTTGATGTTCTTGCAAATAAGCATATTTCCCAAAATGTTGGACTGTTCCTTTAAGTTATTGGTCATAAAGTGATCAACTAACAGCTACACAGAGGAGATACAAAACTAGATGAAAGTGATGAAATGTGAACTGAGGCCCTTACTGTCATGAATGCAGATGTGTGCTGTATAATAAACACATTGTAATGTTTGCTGCTTTTTTGTACACATTTTGAGTTGGTACCAGTGATATTGGCATCTTGGGAAAAAGAGAGAGTGAGAGGGAAACAGATGGGTGGGAGAGTGATGGTGGCCTACAGGTGAGGAGTCTGAGGAGAATGTCAAAAAACTGGTCCTGGATCAGCTCTGTTCCCTTTTTAGCTTATATTGTGCAAAGCTACAACTAAGAAAGCACATTATTTTTTTGCATCCGACAGTAGGCCTGTCACTATTATGAAATTTGAGTTAATGATTTTATCTTTCTGTTGATTTTATTTTAACTTCCAACTTTTTGCTGCAGATCCAAGTTACAGGAATTTCCTTTTTCATTTGACTTAAAAACAAAATGTTCCCACAGAGGTAATGTGGCATTTGGCTTTGCAACTAAATCCATGATGTTAATGTCAATGAACATGCTCGAGATGAACAGTTGGTGGCCCTAATTCTCGTCTCATTTGCCATTAAACTGCAACGAGATAACATCATTAAATGAGCGCTAGTCAAACCTCAAAAGGTGGAAAAATATGTCAGTTTTGGTACTTTCATCCAGCAGTTTTCACATCGATGAATGAAAAAGGACCAAATAATCCCAATCAGGTGAATACGCAATTATTATGACCTCCCTATCTGTCGCTGTATCCATGTTTTGAAAATATATCATCAGTAGGTGTTGTTTAGAGGGAATATGAATGCTGCCAAATTTATCTTCCTTTTCCATTTAATTACAGCTATAATTGCAGTTTTTATTAAAAACAAATTAGTCATTTGACCCTTTTCCCAGTCATGTGGAATTATTTTTATTTTGGGTATCATTATTCTTGGAGGGTGATGTTATTTAATGGAAAGAAATCTGTATTCTGTTGATATGATTAGTGGGTAAAACAAATCTAGTGAGTTTGTCCTACTGGAAGCCATGCTTTTCAGCGTGGTATTAAATTTTCATGTGTGCTGCTGCCACAGGTTGAATTGCCTTAGAATAACAACAGAAGCTGCGTGACGTTGCCAGGCATGACTATGTCTTGTTGATTCGGTGTGCCTTGTGTGGTGGATGGATTAATCGCCCGCGCAGCTTTTCTGTGAAACCATCAAAACGATGTCAGCTCGGCTCGATAGAGATGGAACGTCTGCACGGACAATCTGCTCGCTTGAATCATCCATCTGGGATGCACCACAATCTCCTGCACATTGTTCTCCGAGCATCTTTCAGCTTCAAAAGAGGCAATGCTTTCGAAAAGGCTGTACTTGCCGGCTTCTGGATCCAGGTGAAACAATAGCTTACAGCAGGCTTCTGGGCATGTGTGAATTTAAGCAGCTGGGGTTCCTCAAACAACACAGCTTTTTCTTGGTTCATTGCCTAATCCATTATATTTAAAGAAAAAGCAGAGTCAAGCTGTTTTTAGTTTCATTTTTCCCCTCCAACAGGATTATTCCAGTATGTTAGTTATCATAGAAAACTCTTAATGGAGTGGGAAATTATTCTGACACGACTATGCACATTTGACCTAAAAGATACAAACCAAATAGAGATGAAATGAATATAAATTTCTTTGGGGCGATATGCTTTCTTTGTCCTGCTAGCTTTGTGCTCCCTCCATTTTTCTCCCATCTTTCAGATTGATTTGCAGGAAGACAGAAAAAAAGGTTTGGCTTCTTCATCCATCTTCGTCTAAAAGCCTCCGTCGTAATCTTACACAGCTGTCAGACGCAGGAGAATATAGATTTTAAAAGATTTTTTCCTCTTTAGAGCTATTGAGTGAAGAGTTCCCACTCCAGCTAAACACTTTTTTATTACAGACTTTGCGATGCTGGAAGAGTCTTTCAAAATTGACATATATTGTCTTTAATGAATGTAGCTGGTGTACAGCATAAAACTGAATATAGTACCAGTGATCTTCATCCCTCTACACGCACTGATGAAATCACTTTCAAGATGTATTTATTTAATGGTTTTTTTTAACAAAACTGCAGGCTGAAAAACATTGAACCCTTCCATTTGTCACCCACAAGAGACCATACAATGATTTTAAATAGTTTTTCCATACACATAAATAAAGCATAAAGAAGAGATCAGATTACATTGCTTTAGGAAAGATAAGTAAACTATAAGGATAACAGGAATAATCAACTTCTACATCAAATATGAATACATTCGTAAGACTTGTCCATGTGCTTACTCGGCTTACTCAACTTTCCTTTATTCTGTGAAACAAGTAGGAGCATCTCACCCAAGACAAAAAAAGAAAATGTCTGGCTTTATTAATTAAGCCATGAAGTAAAAACTCAGTCCTGTTATGAATGCAGCGGAGTAGATGAGGATATCGTACATGTGTTCTTCCACTACCCGGGCTGTGTGACAGGTGGCTTTATAAAGATCCTCTCACTGGTTTGTAGTTTTCCTCTCCTTCTCCTTTCCACTGGTGAGGGCGAGACATTTTTAATCTCAGGCACTTTCTGAAATCACGAGGTTGTCGACTGACTAACGCAAACATAATATTTTACACATAACGTAGCCTGCTGTCTATAACCTTATATTCTCTACACACTTTTCATTATTATTTATAGGCCTTTTCTCGTCTCTTATGGCCTCTTTCTTTAGAGGAATAGTACAACGTTTTTGGAACTACTTTTTTTTTTTTTTGCTGAGAGCTACATGAGAAGATCAATACCACTGTCATACCTGACTGCTGAATATGAAGCGACAGCAAACAGCCAGTACGTTTAGTTTAGCATGAAGCCTGGAAGCAAAGGAAAATGGCTTGCATCGCTTTAACCAAAGGTGGCAAGATACACCTACCAGCACCTGTAAAACTCTGTTTTCCCTCAATGTTGAACTATTCCTTTAATGCAAATCTACAAGTGAAAAATAACTGATTAGGCTGTTAAAGGTAAATAATTTTCCACATGAATTAATGACAAACAGAGAATTAGTTTAAGTTAAAATTGTCACTTGACCTGATTCAATTTGTACAAACTGGCCCAGATCTGGGCAACCTATAAATGTGGTGGAAAAAAAATTTACAAAAATGTTCTTATTTCCAGTCCTGGGTCAAGTAAAGTAGTCAAGCAAACCTGTCTTATATATTACTAAACATTTTCTATAAATGCACAAAGCACTATGTTTATGAACTGCACTTCAGTTGGTGAGAGGAGGTCGGGGTGGAGGGTGGGCGTCCGTAACGCAGGATTGTGATACCAGAGCCTGGGGTTCACATCCCGACTCTGGTTTATGGTTAAGATTAGGCCGCAGAGGCACTTTGATTAAGGTTAGGAAAATATTGTGGTTGTAGTAAACGCCTCGTGTCACTGTGGACTTTTATCTCTGACCTGTCTAACTTCAGTTTGATGTAATGTGAGTGTTTCACCCAACCCTCCTCAGAAAAAGGAATGATTCAAAACAAAAGAGAGCGCTGTTTGCTTTCTGTTTCCAAGTTGGTACAGTTTTTAAAACCATGTTTACTGTTGCCATGACAATGAAAATTGTATATTTTTTAGGATGTAGTAACTTTGTAATTTTGACCAAACCATAGGGATATCCTTAACTAAGTGGTTTTAGTGCCTAAACCTAACCAGGGATGTAAATTTAAAAAACATTCCTGTGGGTCATATTTGATGAGAACAAACAATCTATATAGTCGTATGGGTTGAAGGACTTGTTGTAAGACATTGTGTAAAACATTGAGAACAAATGACACGGCATCAGTAAAGTCAATTGAAGAGGAAAATAGCCTAGGTTACTCTTTTTTAAATGTGATGACATTCACAGTATTGTCCTTTACACCACTGAAAATGATTTTAAAAAATGAATAAAAATGTGTTTTGGCCCAAGACTGGAAAAAAACTCTAATTTCATAAAGTCACCATGAAAAAGCTGAAAGGTTTTGCATGTTGTTTAAGACAAGAGCAGGGTATTTTATACAAATTACCCATTAAATTACCTTTCACCCATAAAAACACAATGGTATGGAATTACATGTCTGTACAGTAAGTGAAACTTTTCACAAAGTAGTGAGAACCTGATAATTTTATACATCGTGGAAATAGCCATTTCCTCATGTTTTAAGGCAAACAGTCATTATGCACAGATCAAAGTTTTCAACTAGTGATGCACAAACTGCGATTGATGGCAGACAAGAAAATTGAACTATTTTAAGCCTTCAAGCTGACTAATTTCTATGTACATCTATGAGTTTCGTGATCAGTAACGTGATGATCATGTAGCTCTTGGTGCATGTTGATATACTCATGCAGCCTAAATTGAATATATAACTCTGTGTTAAAGCTGCATCTCAACGAAGCAAATTAAAACATCTTTCTTCTCAGTTCTCCTGAGAAGTGGATGCATCTTATTTCAATATTGATGACCTTTAAGGGCTGAAGCAATGCATTAAAAACCTGAATAATAAATGATAATCATGCTATTTCCTACTACTTTCTGTACCTCTGTCTCATCTTCCATTATTTGTGTCAAGCATAATGTCAAGTTTATCCATTTATGGATGCATTTCAGCACTTTAGACTGACATTATGCCCTTTACAGACACCAGCTGTTTTAATGAACTTACATTAAACAACTTAAAACTATATGTACGTAACTCATTTTCAGGTGATAAAGTCTCCATGAAATGTCTTCAAAGTCAGTTCATTCCAAAAACATAGTGAGAAATACAATATTAAAGCAAATATTAAATCAAGCATAAGAACATTTTAAAAGATGTTAAAAATTTATAGAAATGAAAGTCTGTTGTGTTTTGTAAATAAACAGCAGTGAACATACCCGTGTTTACTTTCACTGTACATCTTCATCTTTTATCCCAAGGAACTAAATCAGACAATTTCATACTTTAGCTAATAAGAACATGTGAAAAATATTTTGTAAAAGTCTCCACACTCTCTCTGCAGTCTCTGAAGTCCACATGTTGGTGACGGCTGCATCTCGTGAGCGTCTTTCGTTCGCTTCATGCATTTATACACAAGTCAGAAATGACTGGATATTCTGGATAATTCTACCCGTGAAGGGAAGAGAAACCAACCAGTTTCCCATAGTCTCAGCTGTTTGAAGTGATGCAGGATGGACGCCATATGGTAGTCGCACAGTCTTAGATCCAGTTCACCACTGGGGTAGTTCAGCCTCCTTCTTGCTCCTCCCATCTTCGTCTCCATATGAGTCACCATATTGTACCTGACACAGCTCAGATGTGCTCTGCTCTGTGCGCTGATAAAAAATACAATAAGACTTGGGGACCTACAAAGTGGTGTAGATGTAGACAAAGATGATGACTACCAAGTTGAGAATGGTCCCAATGATGCCCAACATGGCCAAGATGGACTCCTCCTTACTTTCCTTGTCTTGGATTCCCTTTTCCTCATCACTGTAGACAGTGTTTACCATTTTCCCTGGAAAAGTCTGCAGTTTTCGTCTCAGACCAATCTGGAGCAGGCACATAAGGAAAAAAAGACAAACACAATCCATGTTTTAGTTAATGCAGCTGGTTATTTTTCCATTGAAGATTTCCATTGAAGATGGAAAAATGCACGTTAATGGTGGACAGCTATAATGTCAATAAAAAAAAGTTGGTGAGGCAATAAAATAATGATTAAAACGTAATCAAGAAAGTAATTGATCAGCATGTTATGTATTTTAAGTTAAATGGATTACATTAATCAGATGGAGAGCTGCCTACAGCAATGCCAGTGTTTTGTGAAATAAATGCATTATTATCAAGACTGAAGTAGCCCTGAAGTAGCTTGAATTTTTAATCCATAAACAAAAGAAACCATGTGGGAAAATGTTCTGGCCCAGAAGACACGTTTTACAGATTTGCTCAGAATGAAAAAAGAGACACAACAACAGGATATGTGATGCCTGTTGTAAGCTTTTACTGTGTTTGTCCAAAAAGGGGAAAACTCAACATCCTATTTTGGTAAATGTCTTGATTTAGATGCAACATTTTTCTACAAGTAGATTGTTTAGAGATTACGTCAGTCCGAAATGTTTGATAAACACAAATGTCAGTTGACTCACATACAGGGGTGTGTATGCAGGGAGCGTGCAGGTGTTGACTTTGTATTAACGTTTAATGCAGTAACTTTAACAGGACAAACAACGGAGGATCAAAACGAGGCATCAAGTTGAGAACTTGACCAACCAATGCACATTAATAGTGAATATGACAACTCAGACCATTCAGTTTGTTTTTATTGGCTCTCTTGCATGATATACGCTTTCGAGATGAATGGATGCTTTAAATATTTAAATGAATTTCAACCAGTTCAAGAGTACTGTGAGCAATTTTTTCTTGCTTGGAGAAAAAAAGTGACTAAGCGTCGTTATGGTGAGCTCCAGCTGCAATACACTTATTCTCATATGCTGGTTTATTCAAGAATACGAGAAAGATTTTCTCTTATAAGTAAATGACTTTCCTTTTTTCAATAAAATATATCCACAACACAACATTTTGAATCTAAACTTAAACTACTGGAAGATTAGATATGTCGTATCTAATCTGTTCAAAATGCTTTCAGCGCTTCTCAATACATCCAGACATTCATGCTTCATATCAGCTTTAATCCAATTTGTTATGACATGTATTAATGTAATGGATAATACATATCCATAATACTTTTCTCTTTCCTTTTTTTTTTTTTTTTATACTACACGTGTGGATTCTGAAGGCTTTCAGGAAATTGTAAAATATATTTTTGTTTATTAATTGCTGTTCTGATTTGGACATTTATGTTCACATTTTTGGTGAGATGTTGTTCACTCATATGTACTTGAACATATGCAGCGTCATTCATTTTTTTCAGGTGTTCTGACTGTATGTATTCTAAAATATGATGGCAGCAGTACACAACGCTGCTGTTTTGTTCATCTCTTCCGATGCTGATTGTGTTAGCACTTTTTTTCAAACAGGAAGAGAACCTCTGGTTAAAACAGAATTAATGATTACAGCAATGAGAACTCTGTACTCCTGAAAACAGACACCAACTCCCCTCTTGACTGACATGCTGTGCATTGGATGAACGGCTCTGGCAGCTCTCTGAACCCCGATGACAGCAGATATATTCCTGCACTAGACTTTATTCAGCTGTGGTATTTCTTCAACTGTAAGACCGCTCTGATACAAGTTCTGAGTGTGCCAGCGCTTGTGAGAGTTATCAGGGGTGTTTATGTGTGTATGTGTGTGGGTGTATTGATTTGTGTAGCCTGAAGTGCAGTATTAGAAACTAGCTCTATGTTTTTAGCCCATAGACACAGCAGCTTGTGCAAGTTGGCATCCAAACACCTCAGGAGAAAAGCGCTCCTTTTGCAGGTCAATGGGTTTTATACGCCGACTAGCAACAGAAAAACATGTAAGCTAATGCCGACTAAAAATAAACCTTCTAACAGGGAGCTGTTCCTCTTAGGAAAAAGCTTTGATGCAAGGTAAACTACATATTTTTGAGCTCCAGCTAGAGTTTACAAAAAAAAGTTACCAGAAGTGCTACCTGGGTACACAATGTACCTTTTAGGCTGATGGGTGAGGAACTGATGTCCAGTGATTCAAAACAATCCTGAGCTACCTTTCATACAGTAACCTGGTCCCGCCAGACTATTGCTCACAACTTCAATTTTCTTTGCTGTGAAACCCTGTTCGAATTAAGGTTTGCACAGCTACTCGGACCAATCAGAAACAACCAGGCTGTACACCTAACTAGACAATGAATTTAACGTTAAACCATTGTTTACCATAATTAACTTTTTAAAATCTCAGATCATAGAGGTCTTTTAAGGAGTTTCCTTTGTAACAAGTGGAATTAAAGTAGCTTGTCGAAGGGGCTCTAACAAAGTAGTTGTTGTGACGAATTGGCCCAATAACAGTACAATGGTGAATGAAATAATACAGCATGTCTCTTGGTACGCATATCTTTAGGTTGCCTTTCCTCGTTTGCATTTTTCCTCCTGCAGAATGAAGTTCCTTAGATGTTGGTACTTGTGCAACATTTAGATGACTACACTACTTAATCTTGTAAATTTACATTCCACCATTTTTACATCTCCTGCGCTCCACACACCTGTGTCTATCTATTGCTTGATTGTGTGATTGTGTGACCCATCACCAACATGTGAATGCCCCCTAATGGCGTGGCATAATACAGTAATACCTAAAAAATATAAGCGAGTCTGTCAAACAATTAAACCAAAAAACAACCATATTGGCTCCAATAGTAGTTTTTATGTCACTGATGTAGCTCTTTCCTCTTTTTTTGCTTACTGATTGTGTTCTCGGATAGTTTGGCAGAGGAAGAAGTGTGTTGGCAGAAATCAACACCTGCAAAGGAATCAGTCACGATACGTCAAGTCTAGGTGTTGTCTAGTGAAGATGTATTGAAAAGAGGAAGATCACAGGGAGCCGTTTTATTAAGTTCAATATGAGGTCAGTGCTGCTGTGAATGTAGAATTTTGTGATTCACGCACAGGAAAGATAGTAAAATTAAAGTCGCCTTTGTGTTTATGGATGACCTATAAGTTTATATAAAAGGCCTTTTACACTGTAAATGCATTCTCTTCTGGCCTGTTTATAAGGGGAAGGGCATCAAAATGATTGTCCTTTCTAAGGGCTAACAGCCTACACAGTGGCTCTGAATGAGAGCGATGTCCAATCATCGACATACATTGTGCTCCTGACATGCATAAAAACCCATCGATGTCTATTTCTGTGTTAAAGTGCTTCCTCCTCCTCTGATCTGTAACAATGGGCTTTGATTGCCTCTCCTGGGGAGCACTATAAACAGGGCTTCCCTCGACCTGAATGGAGATCTTTGTGTGGCCCGCTGGATGTGCCTTCATGCATGAAGATGCCTGCTTTCTGCTGATATAAACAAGCGCTCATCTCAAACCGAATGGGGGGGGGGGATGTGCCCCAAGATGTTTAAGGAGGTGGAGGAGGTAGTGGAAGAGGTGGGGGGAAGGGGGTAGGGAGGGGATTCCAGGCTATGCCAAAAACCTGTGTACGAAACGGCTTGGAGCACAGCTGTGCGTCACACAGCAAAACCTTCTGGATGCCTTCCAGTGGCTCCTCATTCAGCTACTCCAGTCTCCACAGTCATCAACGGAGAGCGGTCTGTTTCGAGTGGCAGCCAACGCTGGCATCCCGTGAAGGGCCATAATCATTAACTGCTCATAATGACTTCCTCTGTCCGTTCAACATTCAGACTGGACAGCGTGCGTTCGGGATCCGAGCTGTTATAATCCAGGACAAACTAGAAGTGAAAGTCACTAAAATGAACGATTTAATATGTCAAATTAAGAGATTAATAATCTAGTAAAGAAGGCATTCTACGCTACAGTGGGTATTTTGGTATTGGTTTCTCTTGTCACTCAAGAGCTCCTTTACAACAACTCTAACATTTAAATGTCACATCAGCCACGGCCAGGCCCGCTTAGGATTTCAATACAGTACATGTAGCACTTATTGATCAACAAATTCTCATTAAAAGTGTCTCCTTGCGAGTTTTTCCTCTTCCAAGGTGAGCTCACACCTGGCCCCATCAGTCGTACAGCAACAGCCAGAAGTATATTTGTGTATAAAAATCAGACCGACGGTGAGAGAGAGAAAATGGGGTGAGGTCGTACCTGGGACAACAAGTCCGGGCGCTCCACCAACATCAGCTAACATCCTCAGATCAGATCGTTGGAGAGTAAAACCTTTTGCCACTTGAATAATCCTGAGCATGTCAAACAACTCCAGATGCTAACTGAGTCTGACCGGCGCAGTCGCTTTTGGCATTGTTTAAAGATGGAATTAAAGCAAACGGCTTGTGTGTGTGTGTGTGTGTGTGTGTGTGTGTGTGTGTGTGTGTGTGTGTGTGTGTGTGTGTGTGTGTGCGCGCGCGCGCGCGTTGTAACATGCCCATCACACATACCAACTGTGAAGCTTCACACACTGAACAATATGGAGAGTAATCAAAACAGAGGAAGAGTGACAGGAGAAGAAAAGCAGATGAAAAACTTCCAATCGTGAGTCTGACCCACTTTTCACAAGCTTTGCTCAGTTTTTCTGCAAGTGAGAGGAAAGTGACAGACCTATTTTTGAATTGATAAAAGCTGCATTATCGTTTTTTTTTTTTAAAGTAGTAAAAACAATTCTGCTAAAGACCTTACAGAAAAGTTCAGACGAGTTAAAGTGAAGGACGAGGAATTCAGACATCTGACAGAGGCACTCCTGTGTTTCATTACCATTAAAGGATGGTTTAGGCTAGAATTAGTTTGTCCTTGAAAGGCTTTTATTTTTTATGAATCGAAGAATTAAGAAGAATTAAACTTGGTAACAGTGTGTATGAGGTGGAACTCCCAGGGATGCATTAGGACACGTTTTCTGGACAAATAACAACCGCACCTAACGGTGTCTTTCAGAGTAAAGCAGCAAAGAAAAAAAGACCTGATTGTAAAGCAGGTTTCAGGGTGTCTGCTTCCTTAATGACTCGTGCAAACACAACTGAGCCTGGACATTTTCCACATTTATATAGATGCATAATAAATTGATAGCTATACTGTCATGATATAGAATCTGTGAAATATTCATTTAGTATTTGTTGACAGTTTCCAGCAGCTTCATGAAAGATGATGAGTTTAGTGAAACGGCTCTGGATGTGAGATGGCAGTCATACTTTAAAGACCTACCTTGCAAAGCATCAGGAATAATATAGCATTGGACATGCTGGAGGGGGACGCCTTTCCGTAGTGCACAGACATCCCTGGCAACTAAGGTGAAAGTCGACCCCTCTCATCCTTCGGCTGTGGAGGGGAGCAGGATCCAGGGAGGGCTGGCTCATACAATATCAGGGCTCTCGTCGGATGTCGTCTCCTGCAGCGCTCCAGCGTCTCCTCCCCGAATTTCATCTCACTCGTGGCCAAGTTCTAGCTGCTGTCACTTTCTCCTCCTCAGCCTGGCGAGAGAGCTGAAAGTGTGCTGCCCACCTCCTCTCTCTGCTCTTCCTCCTCTTTCTGGTCTGTTCGCCTCCCCTCCTCTGCTTCTCGCTTCTCCTCCTCTTCCTCCTCCTCCTCCTCCTCCTCCTCTTCTTCTTGTCTGTGTGGAAGGATGATGTCAAGTTGAAGAATGGAGACAGTTGATGGGCAGATGGGGGTGGGAGGGTAACAAAGCTGTTTCATGCGAATATTTCCATCCTCTTTTGTCTTTATTCCGCAAAGCACACAAAAAAAAGAGAGATTTTCAGTCTTGTCTCTCGTCCCCAGAATCCCCGTCAGCCCCCATTAACGGCTCATCTCCTCCATCAAACTTTTATACCACTTAGCAATGTAAGACATGTTAAGCTGATCTCTTAGCTTTTAAATGTTTCATACATAAATAAAAGAGGCAAAAAGGCACCCATGCTGAATTGCTGGAAGCCCCTGCTTGCTCAACATGATGTGTAACCTAATGTAGCTTTTCCTGCGCTCCAGCAGCCGAGTGTGTTTCTCTTAACTAACTGAGCAGAGCGTGAACGCTGGACGGCTATAAGGCGGAGGGAGAGAGGGGAGGGGGTGCTGCGAGGGAACCAGTCGCCTCACACTGATGTGGTGTTCGCTCCACAGGCAAAAGGTATCCCCTGCTCCCTTTCTACCGCGCATATTAATGCAGCCACGGTTGCTTGGCAACCGACTCAAGGGAGTCACACACGGCCTGATGACAAGAAGCACTTGTGACAGAGGCCGGGATAAGGGGCGAGGGTCTGCTCCGGTGTGTTTTTGTAAGGGGGATTGTGTGTGTGTGTGTGTGTGTGTGTGTGTGTGTGTGTGTGTGTGTGTGTGTGTGTGTGTGTGTGTGTGTGTAAAATGGACTACCATGCCATTAGTCAATGTGTGTATGCATTTCTATGTTTCTGTTTATGCAAAATGCAAACTCCTGTACGGTGAGGCCAAAAAGGGAGGAAGTAATAACCTGTTATCACAGCTTCCAGTTTTACTTTTCCTTCTGCCGGAGAAGAAACTGTTCATCAAAACATCAATGATTCACATTTATGTGACAGTGGCCACGTACTACAAGTAGATCCTACAGTTAGAGCCCGATCAATGATGGATTTCTTTGGGCCAATACAGACATCAGGGTAGAAAGAAAATAGAGAGAAGTTTAGCGCACTGTAGTGACTGACTAGTGCGAGCCTACAGTAGTTTACAAACTAGCAATGCAAGTTGTCACTTCTTCACCAAACTTCTAGGACAAAGTAGTTCATAAAAACGAGATCAATTTTGCAGTTCCATTTTCTTGTGACCGGACATAAAGTCTCATTCTAGCCTGCCGTTGTTTGACTTTTGAGATGCACGTTATAATATTATTGGAGGAGGATTTCACACATGGCTAAAGCTGCAGTCTTCAGTTTACAGTCCTGTGACATAAGTTCACTCCTAAACACAATATGTTGTCTAAGTTTTCGTCACCATCTTCGACACCATATTTCTTTTTTTTTTCTTTTTTTTTTGCTTGTTTGTTTTCCTGTGGATGTGTTTTATGCTGAACGTGAGCACCCATATTGTGACCAGGTCAGTTGTAGTGTGAGTTGACACATAAGCCAGGAAATATTGATAAAAGCGTACAGAGTCACTTGAAGGTGCAAGTGTGTTGGAGCTGAACATTCATCAGTCGAGAGTGTGTGTACGTGTGTGAAAGAGAGATGTACCATGTGTGTTCACAAGTCATACGGTGAAACATGTATATTCGCGCGTGTGTGTGTGTGTGTGTGTATGTTACCTTTTACATTCACGAACACACAGGGTTTATGTACATCCACAGTACAGCACTTATCTCGCCTTCGGACATGTGACACATCGGTGCCAGCGACATGAGCGCATAATGCATACACTGATCAAACGTGAAGAACCTGCGGGGTATTTATCTTGCAATCTGACACCCAGACGACGAAAACCTCCCTGAGTGAACCATCCCGTCCCGTCGTCTCCCTCTGATCCCGTTTTCTCACTTCACCTCGGCCAGAGGGAAGGACACGGGCTTTCAGCATTTGAACTGAGAGCAGAAAGACTTTTCCCTCTGTCTTTGAGGAGAAGTGACTCACTGAGGCCATCCCACCCATTTCTCATTTGAAGAAATAGGCAGTTTTACGACTTGAATATTTATAGTTATTCATCAATTTACATTTTGGCCTTTGGCTTTCTGCGAGAGATATATCTTTCAAGTAAAAAGGACAGAATGAATGCTGCATCCTAATATGTTCCCTGATGACTTTTGGTGTCCCGGCTTGCTTGTTAGTTGTTGTTGCCGTGGACAGTGAGGATGTTTTAGCTGTGGGTTTTTTTTTCAGCATTTTCAATTTCACTGATTCTTGAAGAGGGTTAGCAAGTATTTAAAATTGACCAGCCAAGTACCTTGATGTGGTTTTTAAAGGTTTATATTACAGCAGTGCTGGTGAAAATTCTGGATCAGCGGTTGTGGAATTAAATGAAATACTTTAGAAATACATTTGCCTTTGAACAATATTTCATTCTGTGGATGGGTCAGGCTGCTAATGGAAATGTTTTGAATGTGAAACAGCTGCCAACAAATTAGTTTAGGCTTGAGGTTGCTTTGCACATGAAATGACCCGGAATGGACAGCAATAAAAATGGAAATGTAAAGGAAACATTCGATCTGAACTAAAACCACCAGTGTGTATAATTTTACTGCCGACTTTCCATCCCTCCCTGCTTCAAGATTAACTAACGTAGACTGTCGCTGACTGCGTGAGCATTTATAACAATTAATCAGCGAGCCCATTGAATTTGTTCTTGTCATTGGAAACCAAATCACAGTGTTGTCCGACTGCATGTTGATCAACCTTTGTCTCGCATCAATTTCCATTCAAACAAGCAAACATCAGTCTCAGCCCCGGCTCGAGCAGTTGTATTCATCGAAACTGTTACAGAGGAAAGTGTGTTTTAACTCGTTACACCCATCTTAGAGTGAGCCGACAGTGTTTCCAGTCAGAAGGATGTTCCATTGCTAAAGCTGCAATAATCTGTAATTTTATGTTCGTGATGGATCAAATAATTGTGTAATGTGAAAGATGTCGCTCATAGTGGCAAGCCTACTTTATCTCTATGTAACATTTTAGCATCTTTTAGCTCATTTTTTTGGTGCTACAGGCCACTTTAAAACTCTGCTAAGCTCACTGCACGCTACCTGTCCTGCTCCAAACAGCAGACAGACAAAGTTAGCAGATAGTTACTGAACATGGAAAAGCATTAATCTGCTAAAAAGCCAGATGTTTCTCTCAGGAGTTGGTGGAGACCATTACAGAGCTAAAAGATCTGCACTCGATTGCTCTTCCTCAAAGATCCAGATGTGTGAGACACGAACTGAATCTGAATTTCATGAACTGAATTTGAAATGAGAACTGAATTTAGAGAGTTGAATTCTCAGTGACTTTTAAATGCAGTTTCAAAGCAAATTAATTCAAATTCAGAATTAAACATTCAGTTTCAAATTTATTGAAACTCAGTTTCAAACTAAAATATGTTTTAATTTCTAAACTAACTAAAAATGTCATTTTTTCATTGTTCAAGCAAAAAAAAAAAAAAAAAAACACACCAGTAAGAGAAATTGTAACATATTATAACAATATCTTTTATGTAAAGTTGATAAAAAGGTGAAAGGGTGTCAGATTTCACACACAGAAAGCCTTGAGTTTACTTTAATTAATTTCACAGGGTAAATTACTCCAGCTCACATTTCATAAGGTAGATCTAAGGACACGAAGCCTTGTTGCAAATTGGTGTGAGAAAATATCTCGCCCACACAAAACTCCAGGTATTAGTGTTTTGTTTTAGACTCAAGGGTAAAGCTAATGGAATCGGAGGGACTTCACAATCCAGATTAATGGAGAAGTAATCAGCAATTAATCAGTTCTTTTCTTCACATTTTTCTTTTCTTGTATGTTTGTACTCACAACCTGTGCTTTTTAATTTGTCCTTCAGTGAACGCAGCTCAGCACTGCCACTTCATTAATTAATGAGAAGATAAGAAAGTTGTGCCCTATGAACAAAGTTTATTACAAACACTGAACACAATGCATATCTGCCCACATCACGGCCACAAACATCAGATTGTCAGGCAAAAAATGTCGTCATTTTGTATTTCAAGGAATTTCAAAGAAACATCAAACGAGCTTGAAATAAATGTCTTTAAGCACTTCAATCGCCACAATTTTCAACACGAATCCTAAGAGCGGTTGCATGAAGAGTAAGGCAGTGTCATGGCTGCCATTAATCTTAAGTAGCAGAGAACATGACAGCAGCATATGTGTCCTCCAGTCAGAGAGCCTGATCCCCCAATCCGGTTCCTAATGCAGGTGCAGGGACGAGGGAAATAAAAATTCCAACTTCAAAAGATGTTTTATTCTTTTATTTTCTTGGAAAAGATGGATGGGTCGTGAGCAGAGGCCAGACAATGTAAAAGCATTCTTGTTGATCCTGTAGTAACCTCAAATTGGTGTTGTGTGTGGACTAGAGAATGCAAAATAACAAGAAAAGCCATTAAAGATTGATTTGAGAGTTTTGTGATGTGTTTTCTGCTGCTTAGATGCACAAATAGCTTAAAGTCTGATAGAATGGAAAAATGGAAAAACAACGCTTGACCTACAGAAAACAGCTAAATCACTCAGAAATTTTGAAAGTTGTAGTAATGCTTTTAGGCCTGATTGGTCAAAGCCCGCTGCAGGCCAACCCTGAGATTTGGCTCCTCATTGGCATTTTCATTCAATTATTTCAGTGTAGAGCTTCATAATCAAATAAGATGCTATATGTTCACTGAAAGTCTAATTTGACCCCTTGGTTGAGATTTTAGCAGTCCTCCACATATGGCTTTTAATTGGACAGAGTCATATATTTAATTTAAAATGATGAATGGAAGATAAGTTAGCACACATGTTGTGATTAGGACAACAATATTTGAAAATGAATGGTTGAGCTGGAACGGTAACACAGACTCAATTCATTTCATTACACATTCAGATTGTGTTGTTGTGATAGATCGCACATGACATGTACGTGTTTGTAATTTGGGTTTATCAGTATTTTGTTTGACAGATCAGACACGACAATGGCAATCCCTAAAACATTTCTAGAAGCAGTATTTTTTTTTTTAGGGCAACAGAATTGCATAATTTTGATACATACAAACACATTTTTGGCCACACAAAAAGTATAGTGTGCTACAGTAACTGGGAGCTTCTATGTGGGCAGCCAGATAATTAGCATCTATTGATAGTAGCTAAGTGTTTAGGGAATATTGTAGTGTCTAACGGGAGCTTGCATGCGAGGTGTATGTTAATGGTGTGTGAAGACATTTGTTAATTGTGGCTACAGGAAACAACCTCGGTTACATTCTCCCTCTCTAGACTGCATGAAATCAGAAGATGTGTACAGTAATGTGTAATGTAAATTTCATTTACTTTAAATGGATTTGATTAATATTGGTACTGGTATCGAAAAATGTGTGAGCGATATCCAACCCCACTTATGATGTGGTTTTTGATAAGTTAAAACTGACCCTATCCACTTGTAGCTCTTCTGGAGCTTCCAGTTGTGGGTGGAATTGGACCAGATGTTGTGGATGTGACCGCTCCAGCGTTTTCAACCAACTAATGTAGCTTTGATAAGAAACTGTTGCTGACAGCACAAATCATAATTATATCACATAATTTCATGCATGAAAATCGAGATCTGAACATCTACAATTCAAAGATGACTGGAAACACTCCACAATAGACACTAAAATGGATTTTGGGCTAAAACCGTTTTGTCAGCTATTTCAAGGATTAAGAATTAATGTAATTGCAATTTGTATTTGGGAAGTAAATGCGGTGAGAATACGGGGGATGACACGGCTTGAGCATTAGACTTGTCTCTCTTATGAGACAAACACGCACAGACAGACAGAGAGAGAGATAGTTTACGTCAGGGGATGAGTCAAAAAAAAGGAGCTGGCGAGGACACTAATGAGCACTTGAGTGCTTGATTGTGTTCCTTTCAATATTTGTGACAGAGAAGCTTTTCTGATTTGCGTTTGTAAACTACAATTCTAGACATCCAAGCCATAGATCTTGAGAGGGCTCTCATTTGAGAAAAAGCTTTTTCTTTTATTTTAAGGGTGATAAACATCAGGCACACCTTTATTTTCCTTTCTCTTTCCTTCTCTCTGCCTTCCTCTAAAGGGCAGCCTGGTATCCTCAGAGCCTAATCTCAGACTCGACTACTTGCATCAAAAGCCTGTCAGCCTGAGCACATGAAAGCCCGTTTTCTGAGAGCTGCTCGTCGTCCGACTGAAACACTCGACACGGCTTTCATTTTCATCCTTCATTCAGCGGAGGTGCAGACGTAGGAGCCCATCCTGAGACATCCATCGGTTAGCACAAATACACTTAATGATTGTTTTCTTCAAATGGAAATACATTTAAATATATTCCCCTTTATCTATAAATATATACTGTACATATCCCTTTGACTATTGCATAAAATATGACATCTGAACTTTTGCAACGCAAACAAAACCTCCTCATCAATCAGGCCGAGATTTGGGATAAAAAGACAACGAGGCGATCAGCCTTGATGTTGAGCTCGTTCAATATTATTGTCAATTTTCAAGTCAGTTACGGAGACCATATTTGCTTGCCAGCAGGCACATGACACCTCGACACTCAAGAGATACAGTAAACAACATCTGGATGGTGGGAAATTCTTATGGTATTTACGCACCCGTGACATATTGCACATATCTACTGACACAATACAAAATTATCTAGATTGCGTATACAAACAGCTTCCCGAATCCTGGGTTGACTGTAAAAATCACTGAATGAATGTTAAAATGCTAACAGCTGCAGGTAAAAAATAGCCTGTAAATCAATCAACCTCCTCCTATTGGAGCAGTTGATGAAGAGAAAACGGGGAACAAAAGCAGGGGGCCTCTTTACTGCTTTTAATTTTAAGGGATTCTCTAACAGCCGCCTGTCTTCTGGGGATCTCATGGTACAACAGAAGGTGCCGTAATAAATCATGTGTTTCATAGAAAAGCATCATAATAGCTCACGGGTTATTTCATATTGAGATGCTGAGGCTTGATTCAGAGTTTAGAGAACAGTCTTTGTCTGTTTCTCTGTGAAATCAATGTTTCCAAACCATTCAATTTGATATTCAGGTGGATTTCTCCCACATCATAACACTTTCTTCAACAAATGCCCATTAAAGAGACTAGCGTATAGAAAATGCGATAGAAATCTCCCCTTTAAAGAAAACAGGCCATAAGCTACTAAATAATAAGGATGATAATCAAGGACAGAGCAGCATTAGCAAGGCTAAGAAGCATCCTCCTCCACATCAAATGATTATTTTTCTCTCCAACTTGGATAACTAGGCTAAGTAGGACACCGTGGAACCGAGAAATAGATCATTATCTGGCTGAAAAATAATGTGTTGAGAAAAGATTCTGGCAATTCAAACTTAGAAAAGCCTCTCTTATATTCGGTCTTCTGGGTAGTGACGATATAATGTTCATCCTCTGCTGTGCACCGTCTTTCATACGCCTGCAAACATGTTTTAGAGTAACTCATTGGTCCTGCTTACAATGCAGTCCTCAGCTCTGTTTGAACACACAGAATACACACATTTATTGTTATATTGATGATAAGTCAACTGTTGAAAAGCACACAGAGATTTTAAAAAGGTGTGTTGATACATCTGTCTTTTCTGAAACGGTTGCAAGCCCATCTGCCAAGTCTGTCTGACGAATGATGCATTTGGTGGGAGACATTAACATACTGAACATGGGGGATATTGAGCCAAGGGATTAAAGCAGCACAATCCTGGCTGGATCCGATCTGGAGGTATTAAAAATGAAATAAGAAATCTCGCAGCCTTGCATCGAGCTGCTCTGTTCGGCTCCTCTCTGCAGGCGATTTAGGAGGTTTAACAATAGTACTGATCCTGTAGGAAGATAAGTCTTCTTCCCTCTGACCATCACTCTCTTCCACTTTCTCGTTTTCACACACACACACACACACACACACACACACACACACACACACACACACACACACACACACACACACACACACACACACACACACACACACACACACACACACAGAAACGTTGTTGTACCTTTAGACAGCTGAGATCGCTGAGATCTTATTTTTATCAATACCTCTGGAGGTGCCATAAGCAAGTTTTACCAGACAGTGTGCTAGTCAGACAGTCAGTTATGTGGTTCATAAATGATTCAACCTATTGATCAGTCTTTAAATATTTAATGATGTTTTAAAACCACAATATTTTAAGAACAGCTAATTTTGATGTAATCACAGTTGTTTATGATGTTAAGGGAACATCATTTGGCAATACAAGTTAATGGTGGATAGTCTGGCTCTGCCCTCCTTTTGCTCAAAGCTTCAGCCTTCGTCTGAAAACCCCGTTCGCATTAAGGTTTGCACAGCCACTCTGAAGGGTGGACCAAACAAGGATCAGTGGGGGTGTTAGAGCTTGATGAAGTGACAGGAACAGTTGTCGCAACACCAGTAAACATCAAGGGAATGAAGCCGGAGCAAGAACAATACCTAAAAAAAAAATGTTTTAAAGGACTGCAATGGTCATTTATTGACATGGTTTTGCACTCTGCTCATATTGAGGGAGGATTTCTGTGGTCTCCATCCATCAGTATTCTGGGTGCAGTGCTTTAAAGGGTCTGCACACTGTCACACAAGTGTTTTCACTTAACCTGGTGGATTAGACCTCTGCTCAGATGCTGCGATCAAATAGGGTTGTGTTTACTGTGTACATGAGTCCATATGAACCTCTTGTGCTATTCATGATGTTGAAACTCAGAATTGTCTGTAAGCCTCGAGTTCACAAGTTGTAGTGTGTTTGCTGACGTCTACGGAAATAGCAGAGGCCATGGATGTTCAGTTTTCATTGGATGTTAAGCCAATATATTGTGATTGTTTTACATTCAATTGATCTTGGGTAACACAAAAATCAATTCCATAATTAACTTTGATGTCCATTTGGTGTGTGGATCTAAAAATGTATTTATTCCCTTTAGTATCAGAAGCCCAGTTTCTACTAGTAAAAACTCCAGTATCAAAACCTCTCCCCAGTTATTAAGATGAATAAATTAGCCCCAGTAGGAAATTATAACTGCTCAGCGACTGCTGATAACAATCTTTTTTCAATATCTTCATGATAGGTGAAAGGCGCAATCGCCATTTGTCGGCTGCTCGGTGAAAAAGGCTGATATGGAACGTGTCATTTTTTAGATGATAAACTTGTTTAATTCCGCTGTACTTGACAGAGTGCTGAGAATATGCATGAGTGAGTATGCATTATTAAAACAGCCTGTTCAGGCATTGCTAATGCAATAAGGAGAGGGGTCCTCTGTGTTAATCTTACAGGCATTCCCTGCTGCTGACTGCACATGTATCAAAAGTTAGATTCAGGTCTTATCTCATAATTATATACTGCATTTGCATATTTTCCTGAAGATTTGAGAGGAGGGTGAATTCTGACACCAACTCCTCTTGACTTCCTTTATACAGATATCAGAGGAAATGACTCTTAAGTGACAAGTTCATCGTTTCGCTTGCATCACTTGCATCAGCGGGGCATGTTTATCAGCAGACAACAGGCACAACATTAAGCAAATTCTTATTGTGTTTGAAAGAAAATAGATAATACAGATGGCGACTAAATCTAATGTTACAACGGTCATTTAGAAAATGTGGTTGACAATCCACAGTTTTCCAATAATATGGTAATTTATAAGGTCTTAAAAAACAGCAACAAAAAAAAATTCTTCACCACACTATAATAATTAAGATCCAATTTTACAAGCCCATGTGTTTTTGTAGCTGTCTGAGAGTGTATATCATATCTTGATTGATATTACGTTCCATTTCAGGAAGAACATCATATTTCTGTGCCCACTACTTTGAAGTATTTCCAAATTGCTGCTGTTGAATTGTGTTTCCCCCACTTCCCAAGAGAAGCATATGAAACTAAGGAGAGCACATCTTGATCTGAGAGTCTGACACTATGTCACTATGTCAAGTGTGTTTATCAATCTCTTAACAGCCCCTGAAAATAGACACACCGCAGGCAAATGTGAGCCTTCGAAAATGCCCCTGATAAACGTTTATCTGAATTGCTATTGTCACCCCTCGTTAGCCATCATTTCATTCAGCATAGAGCTGAGTATCAGCAAATCTTCATTTGCCTGAGCCACAGCACGGGCTCCCGTTGTGGCTTCGCAGCAAGTCCAAGGTAGCTGAGGGAAGCACGCGTCAATAACAGTAAGCCAATTAAAATCACTCTTCATTTAAGCTGTGATCTCTATTGATTGGCCTTTCAAATCTCATCCATCAAACCAGCGGACTGCCTTGACGGGTTGGAGGGATGGACTGTCGGACTGAGTCCATTTCTAAGCTGCCACTGTACCAACTACCAGCAGCTTTTCACAAAATCAAGCCAGCTGGTTACACACACTGGTTTAAAGACCAAACAGCTTTGTGGATTTGATCCTTTTGCAAAGCTGCAGAGAGAAATCACACCTGAAATGGCCACTGCATGTCGGAACACATTGTAAACAATCATATAATCAGAAATCAGCATGGATCCAGATTACTAAACTGGACATGGACATATATTTATACCTGTTTTTAGTTCATAATATTGCCAGCTAAAACTGTTTAGGTTTGGTGTGGAGAAGATTTTGGTCGACTTTTCTCAGCCATTTTTCTGATCTTTTAACCATTCATCATCAACAGATGCTGAAGTTTTTTTCTTGGTACAGTCTCATTAACAACACAGGCTAACTGGAACAGTGTCCAGTCTTTGTTTTACTCCGACCATCAGCTCTTTTAAGATGAGTTCAAAACAGGTTTTTAAATGGTGTCAGAAATCTGTCAGAGATGCTCTGCTTGAGTATCTATCCCACGTGAAGGTCAGATTGAAGATCCGCATCGGCTCCGAGGCTTCTTTCTTCTTTTTGTTCTTCCGACTTTCTCTCTCCAAAAGGCGGAGGGGTGTCAAGCAGCAGGGTGGGGGTTGGTGCTAGTGACTTGACATGAATTGTAAATGAGTGAATAAAAGTGTGGATGTGAGCGTCCATCTACACAGCACTGCTTCAGCCCTTTTTTTTTTTTTTTTTTTTTTGCTTACTTTGATTTAATACTGTCCTGTAAGCATACCTAAATGTTAATAATTCTAGTGCTTGCAGAAGCATTTCTACCAAGCTTCCTGTTTTCTTGCAGACTCAAAGGCCTTGAACTGTCAGTGTCTTCCCCCTCGAGCACATACAGCACACTGTATCAACTTTCTGGTTCAGCAGCTTTGATAATAATCTGACCTCACCTGTTTCGTTGACTTGGGGAGCTATGATTTTCATTCTGTATGCTGTGTGAACACTGCAAAGTGGGAGTAAGTATTCATCTTGCAGCCGTAACGCTCCTCTATTTTACAAAGGTTATTTTTGTGACAACAAACCTCCTCTAATGCGCTGTCGTCTGACGCAGCTTTGTCCTGGACCGAGTCCAGCTTGTTTTTCTACAAATCACTGACAATTAACATTAAAAGCTGGCGAGAGATGGCACCTCCATTTTCATTATTGTCCCCTGATAAAGAGCGCTCACACAAGCACACGGAAACAACACGTTAAAGGGTCACCTGTGATAAGGTGACAAGCTCGGGATAGCTGTGAACTTTGGTAAAAACAAAATAAGCAGAATTTTGTTGAATGTAATGGAAAATACCCGTTAAGAAAAGCTTACAGGCACTACATGTTATTACAGTCGAAGCAACTTTCATAAAATAATGATACACTCCATAAGAAGGCTGCTGTTACGCCTTTGATTTATTCATCATGGCGTTTCAGAGAACGTGTGTACAGCTGACAGACCTGAAGTAGGTTATCGCTACTCCTACACTTGATACACTCTGAAAGTCTGGGCCACATCTGGCTCTTTCTGCGTTTATTCCTGCCTCTGGGCTGTTTCCTTATCATGCCTGATTTTATGTACGCTATGTTTTACTGCCCTGACAAGGCACCAAAAAATGCAACTGTGATATACTTTACTTTGGTATTTCGGTTTTGCGACTTTTTATTTTCTTTCGTTAGATTTCAGAAGAAAGTCATTTCTATCCATCTTTACTGTACCTGCTCTGACTTTTCAAACCCAAGTACTTTTCTTTTACCTAACTTCTAAATAATAACAATTAGAGATTTGCAATACAGTATTTTTATTGTGGTAGGCATCCTTCTGCTCGGTTGATTAAACGCTGCCAGAGTAAAGTGAAGGACTCCTTAATAGGGATTTCTGACTTTTAAACTAACATTTTTATTCTTAAAGATGGAACAAATCTTTCCGCGAAGTGGGCTTTTAATGAGAACTACGATTAAAATATTTAATTAAAAGCAGTTTTATGGCAATAAATTGTTATTGCTGAACCTTGACTGTGAAATGTATTTAAGTTTTAACACAGTCATTTCCATAAAAACTCTTTAAGGAGAAGCACAGAAAATCCAAGTTAAGTTCAACAACTTTAAAGAGCATTGCAGTGTCCAAACTACAAAGATGAATAATTAAGCATTTTAAATTCAGTCCTGTTAAATATTGTTACATAATGTCAGTAAACTATATGTGACAGGCTGATTTTTAACCAGAGTGATCTGTTGTTTGTCCCTTTATAAAAGGTAAACTGTATTTTTAGTGTCAGGATGTCCTCTTCCTGTGATTAATCATTAGTTAGTGACTTTATTTGAAAAACTGTCATCTAAACCGGGTCATTTTGGACAGATATTGAACAGCCTGAGTATCTGAATCCAACCTAATAGGGTTATGTCGTAGCCTGAGATGCCAACAGATGTCATTGTAGGATGATAGCCCTCGATGCTACAGAGGTTTCACCATGGCAACGCTTTGCCTGTCGCACCCTGGCATGTGCCAAGGAGGCCCCTGGCAGCGCTCGCTCGCTCTCCTTCTCGGCACCGTGGCAGCCCCGGTGTTCCAGGCCACCACATTGTTTCAGCGATGATTAATTACCATCCTGATGAAATGTGAAGAGTCTGGAAATGTCACAGGGGTGACATGAGCTTGTCAGTGTGGGCCAGCATGGAGCAGAGTATCATACACAGACATCTGGAAGGATACGGCCATTATTATTACCTGAGCTGGTTTGTGTTGGATTTTATGTGACTTCATTTTTTAACAATTTCATTACACCTGCTCGCCGGGTGTGAATCCCAAGCTTCTATAGTCATTTCTTTACAGATTCAATGAAGCACTAACCCAGTTAAAGTCAAACTAATTTGTCCTGCAAAGTCAGAAAACGTGTTTTCTCCCCTAACTCAACAATCAATATTGGCTCACAGCGAGAGAGCTGTAAACAGCTGATTATATTAATTATTATAATGCCTCTAAACATGCAATGAGGCTCTTCTCCTTTACGCTGTCAGCACACAATAACTTCTCATGTAAATGTACTGTAGGTTTAAGACGTCTGCATAAGTGTTTAATCCATTTGTGAAAAAAGCGGAGGAAGGTATCGCTTGATGAAAAACACAAATGACATACCAAATTTCCCTGATGAATTGGTCCATTTACTGAAATAAATTGAATTGATGCAAACGATCCCAGAGGAGCAGAAAATTGTTCAGCTATGGATGAAATCCTTTGCAGAGCTTCAACACCTACAAGCAACCGAGCTTATTTGTATTACACATAAGACTTGTAAAGATGTGCTGACAGCCCCCTGTTTATCCCACTTAATAGGAGCATATTTTTTTTCTTCTCTGAGCTAAAATGTTTGCTAATTAACTTGGGACAAGAACAGGAACAAATGCAATTATTTAAATGAATGAATCCGATTTGCTTTTGTTATGATATGAGAGACGCATCTGTTGAAATTGAAATGATCACTTTTTCTCATTTTATTTTTAGCCCGTGTGAACAAGGAAAGCGCTTGGTAAAGCAGATCACAAGTTGAAATCAAGTATCTCCATTACTGGGCATCCAAAGCCATTATTTCATGTCATATCATATGTTTAAAAGATGCTATATCACACAAATTACTAGTTATATTTAGTCACAAAGTCACTTTCAAGGATCCTTTTATGGAAAGGCACTTAATGTTCTCACGCCATCATCAGAATTTATTGATTTTGATCTTTTCTGTTAGTTTCCTCTATTTTGGCTACAGACAGTCGCACATCTATCTCTCGTCATTGCCTCTTTGAGGTTGTGAAACATATGGCGAATCACCAGAATGGCTGTGTGAGCAGATGTTATTGGTTAATTGAAATGCATTTGATCTTGAATGATAAGTGTCCATTGGAGCATTTCCTTGTTTGGTGTCCTAATGACGGCGCTGCTGTGACAGCGTGTTTCCTCATACTGGTGTTATGGGGAAACTTATCCACACACCATTACCAGTCCCACATCACTGCTGTCAGCACTGGAGGTCAATTTATGAGCATTATTAACTCATGTGGATGCACAGAGAGCAACACCATTAATTCAGCAACATCAGTATTGTGTATTTACCAGTTCACTATCGCCAGTCAGTGAACAGGAAAAGAAGCACGTAAGATAAACGTAGTACTGCTAACCAGGTTGGAGGAAAATGCTGTGTGCTGCCCTCACCTTTCCCTGACCTATTCATGCACTTGCGTAAGAAATCAAAGGTCAGTTCCAGTTGAGTTTCCAGGGCCAAGGTAGATGCTGGGTCAATAGCTTTAAGACAGAGCTACTCCTATTAAAAATTTCTTCTTTTTTTTTCATCTGATGGTGCAGAGAGACCATCAAATGGGCCTCTGATGGTCTCCCCAGACTATCACTCCGGCTAAGCCTCCTTTCCTGCAAGCTTATAGGTTAACTGCAGCTAATTCAAAGGGCTGCACTGGGTTCAACCATATCCAATATATGATGAGAAAATTGGTAGTAAACTGATTTCCACGAGCAGTTTGAGAGAACTAGTTAGTTCAATTTAATGACACATCTAAACATGCAGGCAAGTTTAAACCAGGTTTAGGTTTAAACCAGAAGTACTTGCAGTTCTGTTGATTGACGAATGGCTCGACTGACATTTTTTCAAGGAGAAGAGCTCATTGCATGTTTAGAGGCATTATAATAATTAATATAATCAGCTGTTTACAGCTCTCTCGCTGTGAGCCAATATTGATTGTTGAGTTAGGGGCGAAAACACATTTTCTGACATTGCAGGACAAATTAGTTTGACTTTAACTGGGTTTGTGCTTCATTGAAGATATTTTCCCCAAAAAAACTGAAACCAAAATAATATTGTCCCCTATAGGATTTATGAAGTGCATATTTGACGAGCTCAAGCTGTAAAAGATGGCATTTGTGTTTGAATAACAAATTTGGGGTTTGCTCTCAAAACCATTTAAATGATATAAACAGCATGCAGCATTCATGTTTCTTTGACTTGCTCATATCTAAAATGGAAGAGCTGGAAAGCGATGTTGGAGTTGGAGACTTAGTGACACTAACGGCCAATAATCATTTTTCATAGCTTACCTGCTGAATTCAATATCATCATAAGATTGGTCTCACAATATGCCAAAGTTGAAATATCATCATTATCCAACTTTGACATTAAAGTAATACATAACTGATTATTCTCTCTTTTTTTTTTTTCTTAATCGCATATTAATTTCCCAACAAGCCCTCTGACCTATACGACAATAAAGGGAGGTTAGTCTTAAATATGACTCTCAGGAGTGTTTACTACATTGCCTACATGCTGCTGGTTAGGTTTAGTCACTAAAACCAAGTTTTAAAGTTACGCAACCCTTATCGTCAACAGTAAACGTGGTTTAAAAAAATTGTCTCTACTCATGGTAGAGACAATCCACCCAACCCTCCTCGTTATAACAAAGAAAAACTATATATAGACATTATCTGCATTGCGGCACTTTTACAGGACACCAGAGGTTTGTTTTTTGTACGACCGCTAAAGGCCGCTTAACTTTTAAAACATAACTTAGGGTCGTACTAAGCTGCATGTGGGATTGTTTTTTTTTGGAGGAGGGCAGTCTCTTAATTCCAAATAAAAAAGTCAACTTAATGCCAACTGGTTTAAATTATTCTTGTATGGAAAACCTGCTTGCAGCATACACAAAGGCAGTTGCGGATATGTTTTAATCATTCTCACTTCAAACCTTCCACCAACATCAAAGACGGTGTTTGGGGCAGAAGTCAGACAGCTAGCTGCAGATCAGAAATAGAGTGGGAGCTGATTTACAGGAGGAATATTCCTACCGAATGGTAATTTTCCATTTTAGTTCTATATTGGTAGTGACCCTCTGCCCCTTGTGCTTTTGAAATGCTCGTCTGATAAGGTAGACCATGCAGAAAGAAACAAACATGGGCTACAAGTTCTCCAAACATGATTATACACGCTCTGTGTTTCATCAGTAAATGAGGCGGAGTGTGGTCTAGACAACTTTTTAAAGTACATGTCTTTTTTAAAGAAATTGACTTCAGACTGTGCAGTTTTCTCTAATTCAGTAGTCATCAGTGGTTTACACTGTTTACTTTAAAAACTATGTTGTAAACATAAAATTCGGACTTTATGGAATTCATAATAAAGCACACTACCAAAATAAGCACACATCAGCCACATCAACACACTTCGCTGAACGCTACAAAACAAAGCGAACACCAGCAGCCGTCCTTGGGCTTGGTTCGGGTTGGGCAGAGGGGTAACCTAAAGACTCAGAAAGTGTGTAATGAGGATTTTACTGCTCGTTGGGACTGGAAGAAAACAGTGGTCTGCTGCCCTGGTGGCTTGTGCTGGGGATCAATGGTCATTAATCTTTCAGAAGAGGCTCTGGCTGCACTTTTTAGGAGGTAGAAGGATTGCTGACCCAAGTACAGGACGTCTTTCCGAGTCCAACAAGCAAGGTTTTCTGTGTTTGGACGCCACAGCACTTCTCGTCTGTTTTGCCCGGCTCCAAGCAGAGCTCGGTCAGGGTGGAGGCTAAGAAGTGGAATGATGGCACAAATCATGAGGCATTCATTGACCGACATGAAGTTACTGCTCTTTTCACCTTTTTGTTTGTGCAGGAAAAAATGTTGTAAACTTTGCTTTGCATGTAGGTGTTAGTTATGCGAGGGGGCGGTCAAAAAGTTGAGATTTTTCCTTTTGTGTATGAATAGAGCGAGGCATCCCAAATTACACAGAGCAGGGGTAAGCAATTTCTTGACTAGGTATTCAAATTCTGCTCATATTGTATACTTTTACAAGGTGACATTTTCAATGCATGACTTACTTGTATTCGAGTATTTCTATGTGCATTGCAGTCGTGCTATTTAAATAAAAGGTCTACATTTTTAGTCCCCTGCTGGTATTTAACAACGATCTCAACTCAGCTGCATATATGTTGTAGTTTTTTAATATGTTTTTTTTTATACTGTTAAACCTCCAGCTTTCACTAAACTTCATACCTTAATGTGAAATATAATCTAAAGCATTTAAACACTCATATTTTCTGCCAAATTCAATCATATAATGCACGAAACTACCAATAAACCACTAGGGAGGCAAAGACCAGACCTCCCTGCCGCTGTGAAATATATTCGGAAGGTACCTTTCACTCTCAAGTGAAGTTGTGAAGTTTAATGACATAAAGGTACGTTTGAGCAGTTTAATGAACTTGCACATACAGTATAATCCCTGTGTGATTCAGCCACCCACACAATACTTTCACAGAACAGCTAATGTAACATTAGAAAGAATTATAGGTAGCACTCAAGTAGAGCTGTCATCACACAAGACATAATAACAATATTTTATACTGTCGTACCAATATTAGTATAATGTACCATGGGGTATTACACTGTATATGACATTGTGCTATTAAAGTAAGCAGGTGACCTATTTCCATTCAAATTATGTTACGCATCTCATTATAAATGTTTTAAAAAGAAAAAGACAAAAGTGTTTTATCTCGTGAGAAGATCTTTTCAAGTTGCCGTTGGCTTCACTCGCTCCCTCGGGGCCACTCAACTCGAAGAACTGAACACCAGTCATTTATGAAGGAGCTCATTTCATCTTTTCTGCACGGTGCAGAGCTGTATTTTGTAAATACGACCTAGACCCCACCAGCAGGCGCAGCGCTGCTTGACTGCAGTCAAGGGCGCTTGATGACATGATACTAATAGAGGTTGGCACCGGAACATAAAAAATACAAACACATTTAGTTAAGAGGGCTTCAAGGATCTCATAGGGCAAAGCTGTAACTTTTTGCAGCTCAACAGCAGCAACAGTGCTTTTAAGGAACCGTAAATACAAGGCTCTCATTTGCCTGTGCATCTGACATCTTTTAATTTAGTGCCCAAACATACATGAAAAGCTTGAGATAGATTTCTTAGTTTTTACTATTTTCTCTTGGGAATTTTTTTTTTTTTTTTCGGAACATGACACGACTGTACCAAACTTAATAGCAATCCATCTAAACAATCCATCCAAATGTTGCTGAGATATTTCACTTATCAAGAATGCAACAAAATCAGTGGGGTTCATCCTCTGGGGATAATTAATGTCTGTATAAAATTTTATCCATCAATTAATTCTCGTGATATTTCTGTTTGCCCAGTGGTGGACCAACAGACTGGATTACATCCCAATGATGCTCACATGGTCCAATTGGTCCAATTGACAAAAAAAAAAAGAAAAAAAAAAAAAGCAGTATAAAGTTACCTGCCCTCTTGTGTTTATTTTTGACACCCTGACAGACAGTTTTTCTCGCTATAGAACAAAGCTATCGAGAACTGTTGTACAGGCAGACATCAAGGCAACTCAAACCTCTGAAACAGTGGCCCACCATCATGGCCAAAAGGGACATGTGAAAACATTACAGTAAAAGTGAACATTTGACCTCTCCGATGTGTTCAGGTATACTTCTAACATGGTCAAGACTCTCCATGCATCACAACTCTTCCTTCTTCAAGTCCTTTTATTTTTACTGGCTTGCTGACCGCACTTTATTTTTTTACTTTGGTCAGTATCACAATGGCACTAAGGAAATATTTTATACATTCAGCTCATTATTCACCGTGTCTAATTAATGCTACACTCGAAATAAGGAAAATGCAATTTAGCATCTCCTGCCTGTCCCTCGAGGGAAATCCATTTAGGTGCAATGTAAAATCCTCTTTGATGTAGAAATCTATTTTCATTGGTATCCAGAACAGTTGATGCACAACACAACGGCTAACCCTCTACTTTATATCCCAAAAGGAATTGAATTTGCTGCAGCCCCTGTAGCTATTTATACTTTAATTTCAAGTGTATTGTGTTTTTCTGGGGTTTAATTGAATGTTTTTGCTTCCTCTCTGTCGTGCATCTACTGCACCTTACACCAGTTGATATTTGTCATCAATGTCGAGGGATGAAAGACAGTGAACCCTCCATCAGAGACGCTAACGCCATGTTTAGCTACAAAAAACTGGTAGCATCATATTAAATCTGTAAAAATGTATGAAATACATGATAGTTGGGAAGGTTAGACACATACAAGATATTATGAAAACTGGACCTGGAAACTGTTACTGGTTATTCTTTAGCTATCTTCTTAAAGCTATTCAAAATGATGGAGTATATTCAGGAAGTCGAGATAAATTTGGGTTTTTGTGAGATGATTCACGAGGACTGAGGAATGACAAGAAAACAAGTTGTGGGATGCAAATTGAAATCGTTTTTATTTGTTGTCTTTTTGTTTGCCTCCTCAGGCCTCCATCATTCTTAAATGAAATCACCTGAGAAATGTAAAGGGTGAATGTCTCCTTAGTGGAACTTCTAATAACTAATAGACAAAGGGTTATATTTTCTAAGATATGGAAAGTCTTCCATTATTTAGAAAAGTGTACTTACAATAAATCTCTCTGGAGTTATAAAGTAGCATAAAATAGAAATACTCAAATATTTAAGAGCTAATGCCTCAAAGTTGTGTTTGAGTTTTCCTGACAGAAAGTGTGACAGATGATGAGTCAGCTGACACATCCTCTCTCTCCTCACAGTACCGACCCTTATTCAGTGTCCCCTTTACTCTTACAAGAAAAAATAATACGAGAAAAATTAAGCTCTCCACTGCAAGATGAGGATAAGTAAACGGGTTTCTTGTTATTGCATGAAGAGAGCTTCACCCTGTAGCAGGCTGTGGTGCTTTAATATTTAATGATCTTCTCCGACTGTGGGAGCAAACCTTGGCAAACTACAACTGTGAAGAAACCCCGATTCTACATATTTATCGATGCAACGTTGTTAGAAACTGGACTCTTAAAGCTATGTCACAGTCAATATAAAGGAACTCAGGCAAGGTTAACAACTGTTTTGCATTCAGTCTACAAACACCATGTCTGTTCGTCTCCGTGGTTGTTGTTTTTGTTTTATTTTGGCCCCCTGCCGTCCACAGAAAGGCCCAGATGACCCAGATCAGGGCCAGTTGAGGTGAGCAGGAAATCACTGCGGATCTCATCTGGTCCTCAATGTGGACACATGAAGGACCTCAGCTGGTCTACAGTTTACCACAGCATGAAATCGCAGCGGCACCAAATAGACTAGGTACATAAAGAGTTACTTTCCAGAAGTAGGAATCCACCATCATAAAAAAACATCATTCACCCTTTTTTAAACGATTGCTGGCATTACATGAAGCTCACTGTGAAAGCTAATAGCCCTCACCAGATGTCTGCTTATAAAAAGTGCCATTTGTAATTGTTGGAATATCCAGAATTAAAACTCTGCTTTGGCAGAAGATGCACAGAAATGTGTGTGTATGTAAATGTAGTTGTACGTAAAGGCTGTACGTGTGTGTGAGGCTGTGTATATTCATCAGAATGAATTAGCATGTCTTACGCTTTACAGTCACCTTTAAAAAGAGCTGATTTGTTGTCAGAATAAGTATGGAACATCTACATTGTTCTGCTGTCATTTGACTCACCTAAAAAGCTGAAAATCCCATTAAATCTCTTTCAACATTCTTTATGTTAATGTTTGTGCAGGTCTTGCCCTAAATTCCTGACAGGCAGTATTCCCAGTGATTAGGCTGACGCCAGTTCCTGGTAATGCTGCGGCTCCGAGATTCCCTGCGACAGAATGGCAAAGAGTTTCGGGTATAAATTATATTTACAATAAACTGGGCCTGTTCCTAAAACATGCCAACCCTTCAAAACGGCATCAGTTACTCTCCCTTGTCCCACAGTGCAACATGCAGCATTAACAATGAAACAGATGTTTTATTTGTGGTTTTTGGCCCACAAATCCTGACTTAAGCTTCTGGACATTTATATACTAATACTGCATGTACCTCTTGAGTCACTGACTCAATTTTGTATTATATATTATTCGGAGACTCATATTCTTGTCCTTTAATCTTGCACTCTTGTATCTACTTTTCTTTAAACATGTGCATCACTTGTACTTTGCAAATTGAACAAAAACAACATGCTTTTGTTTAACTTTATTGTTGGACGAATAGATGCAATTTAGCCTTAAAGTAATTTTTAAGAGACAGATCTTTAACTCTGTTTTAAAATGGAAAACATTAACCTCCCTGATTCACGTCGCCTCTGGTTGAAAAAAAAAATATGTAATGTAGATTGAAGCCACAGAGAGCCGTGTCTATCGAAACATTTGTCATCCAAACTAATCAAGGAGAGGCAGCAACATTTATTAGCTCGCCTCACTTCGTGCCCACTTGTCTGCAGACTTCAAGCTCCATTATTGTTACGGGATGGCTCGGTGACATTTGTCGACCACTCTGAATATTCATAATGCTCCGAGTGCGCTGTGAATGATGAGCAGGCCTGAAATGCTCAATGTACAAACGCCAAACTGTTACTATGCTCTGAAATTGTGAATGGAGTTTAGTTAGGGAATCACGTAGTACAATATTATGGTTGTGTCTACTTTCAGGCTGTCATCACTGGTTACAGATGAGTACTTAATTCAAGCTTAGATTTGTATGCCTCCACAACGGAGTTGTGGCGGAAGTCATTGTTTTTAACGCTCTCTGTCTTTACATCGGAACATCCAAGACGGGCGAATGCAATATCTAAGAAACACCTTGAGGTAATTCCGTCAGATTTGGCACAAACTTTCACTTGGACTCAAGGTTGAATTGATTTTAGTGGTCAAAGGTCACTTTGAACTTACTTCTGCCTCATTCTTGTGAAAGCAATGCAAACAGTAAAGCTGTAGCTCCTGTTTTTTTCCAACAAAAGCAGAGAAGATGTGCTCATCAGTCTAGACGTGTCTCAGCGGATGACTTGCTAAACACACCAGAATTTTCAGAGGTGGGTGGGATGCTGGTAAACAACAACAGTCTCCCCCTGTTCTTGTAGTGAAGATGAAAGTAAGTGTCTCTGTCAAAATAAGGGAAGAGAGTCTGACGCTTTTCTTAGTAATGATAACTGCAGGCAAGATGTAAAAGATTAATGAGAGGACTCTGTCAGGAACGACTCAGTCAAGTTAAAGCTCAGTCATCACAGCCAGAACTGGTCTCTTGCCTTCATCACTTTTTTTTTTTTAAACATACTACCACGTCCTTCATTTTCTCAGTCTGTCATCATCTCCATTTTATTTATTCCAACATAAGAGACAAGATGACAACAATGCATACGGACTGCATGACTAATATACTGTACAAAACATAACCAAAACTTCGTGACGTAACCTTGCATGCAATCAAATCCCTGCATAGTGTTTGGTTATGTCCTGCGAAGTGACAGACAGAGAAAGGTCAACCACGAAAAGTCCTAGACAGCATGTGACACTAAAAGGCTGCCATGACCTTCAGGCAGTGGCATTCTGGGAAGGGGAGAGTTGCATTATGATGTGAGGGTAATTGAAACACAGTGTCGTGATTAGTGGAGGATTTTATTCGTGACTTCATGGTAGTGAAAGGTCACAACAAATCCAGGGTTATTCCTTTTGATCTGAGGCCTTGCACTATGCACTGGTGTAGCATGTGATGTATATATTACAGCTGGCAAAGACTGCAAAAAAAGGAAAGTACTGAAATGTACCAGTCAATTAACCTAATTTAAGAAAATGAAAGAACCAGTTCAGAAACATTGATCATTGAGGGGTTTTGACCCTTTATGGTGTCACATGATCAATAGTTCACAGCTTGCTCCTTATCAAGAGATAATCAGATGCGTTCTGCCTCCACCACCTGCACTGCCTGCGCTGCTCCTGTTTTTAAATGTATTCACTAGTCCAGAGGCATTCACTAAAGTAAGGTTATGCTACACTAGAGTTTTTTTCAGACGGATTAACAGCTTTGCAGATGCATCCAAAATCCCTTTTCATTTCTGTGAAGGAGAACACTAAAAGCATGTGACCAAATTATTCAAACTGTCTTTAAAAGGAACCTAAAATTAACGTGTGAACTCGTATTTGGAAAATCTGTATTTCAACCAAGATCCAAAATGTCGGGTAACGTGGTCAGTTTAATGAGGGAAGGAGACTGAGAGATGTAAAGTAAGAATTGTCCAGTAATCAAATATAGCTTAAAAATGTTATTTCTTTTTTTTCTTTCCACAAGAAGTTTTCTGGACACTTTATTTAATCATTTTATTTGTTTGTCCATTGAAATTCCCCAAAAGTGTGTTTTTATTTTACACCTTTTGTTTTTCAATGATATGAATTATAGAATATGTAACCTTTTAAAACACTGACAAAGTATGCCATATAGACCTTGTTGTAATTTTTTTTGACGTGACTGATATTTAACATCGTCTTAATTACACTGCTATATAAAACTAATTGTCCATTAATTTTATTTAAAACACAAAAAAGATAAGATCATCTCTAAAAGTCCAACCACTGAAATCTATGTACAAATCAAAGCCTCGATGAGTTGAACTACAATAGAAGGCCACCTTGCTCTATAGCTGCTGACACCCGGGGTAATTGCCCTGCTCCATTGCTGAAATGTCACGGCTGCTCTTATCCCAGGTGGGCTATTCTATCAACTAATAAATGCCATTGCCCCTCTCTCGGCACCAAAGCACCGTAACATAATACAAAATAACACTCATAAAAATCAGCGGATGGCACACACCTCACTGCAGGCGTAATTAGCAGCACTTATCAAGATCTAATTTTCTCGCTGTTAATACGGTGACTAATTTTAATATGACTGGTCTTTCAGTGCCCTTTGAATCGGATAGCATTAATGGGATTAACAGGATTCCATATAAGGCAGTTTACTTAGGCTTCCATTTGTTCTTAGAAGCCACATTTTGGCATTTTATTGTGTCAGTAATCACATGATTTGTTCAGGGATATGATGCAATAGAATAGGGAAATATACTGGCACGATGTTATATACTGTGGAGTAGATTTCTGTCTATCACAGTGTTTTAACAAAAGCAATAGCTGTTGAACAAGGAAGACAATCGAGGAGTCACTTATGAATACATTCATCCAGGAAACTTAAATCAATCCACTGTAAAAAAAAAAAAAAAAATCTAAATTTCCTCTCAGACAAACTGTCTCCGATGCCTGACTGTTTGGCTTTAATTTCAGCCAGCAATTACCAAAGACCTTATCTCATTTATATGGTAATAACACCTGTGATGTCAGCCCTGGCAGCGCCGATCGCAAGCTAAGCAGGGTGGGCCTTTAGTGGCCGAGGCTCGTTCACTTCATTCTCCCGCCTGACTGCGCTGACCAGCAAAGAGAGGTCAGTGTCTGAGGGGATCAAGCAGCACCTCCAGCCTCAGCGGGTCGGATATTAAATTGACTGTGACATATTGTTGGTAGCACTTACAGAGGCGTTATGTAGTCCTTTGTTTTGGGATGCCTACACAAGGGGTAGCTTGACCTTAAGCTGTGTTTATTAGCAGCGGGGGTGTTGTTGTCCATTACAATGCCAACTTGCATTGGTAGAGGCAAAATAACAAAAAAAGGTTAAACCGCAACAGACAAATGCTGGAAGTCGACAACAAAAACTAAAAGACATTTGAATAAATATTAAACCAAAACCTTCCCACCTAAGCCAGCATTACTCCTGAAGCTGAAGAGCATCACTATTTTATTTCTAGGTTATTTTAAGTTATTCAGCACATGCATGCATGTTATGTAACTCCACTGTGTGGAGGCTATACAAGAGTTTACCAACCTTAGCAGCTCCTTTCCTTTCTGTTTACAGTTCACATCAACTAAACTCACTTGTGTTTGTCATATATGTCGGATCTGTTTCAGACAAAAGCTTACAGCAGTTACACTACAAAATGATCTTTCTACAATGTAAGATTATTTTTACCACAAAATTGTATTTTTCTTGCATGCATGTAATAGATTTGCATTTGACGTGTAACTTTTCTGCTTTTTTTTTTTATTGTTTGAAATAAGAAAATAATCTATATCCTTCTTGTTCATCCAAGTGTGTAAAACCTGAGGAGCCAACACAGTGTTAAATCAGTACAAAATGATTAACATACATTTTGTGTCATACAAGCCTAACTAGCTTTAAAAGAGCTGTGCTGTTAGCTCATTTTCATGTCTTCTACATGGATCATCAGTAACAAAAGGATGCTGATTTTGGATGCTGAGGAGAATATTATGTCACTAGAAAACAGTCTGTTATATGAAAGTGAAAACCATCAATATTCCAGAAATCAGTCTTGCAAGAGAGCTTTTTAGTTATACTGAGCCACCTGATTACTAATTTCTCACTTGTAGGGCTAATCAGTGTTCCAAGAAAAAAATCTTGCAAGTGTTTTGGTAAAGATATTTTTTTCTTTTTTGGGCAAATGGAGAGGGATAATTCTTTCGGTTTTGCCCAGATTGGATTAACAGAGACTTGGCACTCCACATCTGAGATGTGATTTGAATATTGACCCGAGGCAGTGATATCCATGTGAGACTGCGATAGCTGCTGCTATTGGGAGGTCAGCCAGAGGTCAAAAGGAAGCGGGATCTCTGCCGCAAAAGGTTAGACATTGCCCAAAAATATCTCTGAAAGCTGAGCATAGTTTGTTCAGTGTGGAAACTTTTACGTTAAAAGAGCTCATTGAAAAAGAGAAATGGTAAATAACCGCCTGTTGTTGGTGCATAGTTCATACAGGAACAGTTTTTCTCCCCTGACCGTCAGGTGTCTGTAAGGTGCTCTGCTGCTAACTCCCACTGCTCTGGGTTTCATCTCTCTTTCCGTCTGTGTTCCCTGAATGTTGAAAAATCGGACCTGTCTTCTACACAGCACTACGAGGACATTAATGAGAAGCGCACTGTATTGATTTTCTATGAAAACACTGCACCGCTTTGTTGCATTTCCTTAACCTTGGCTTCCCTGAACCCAAAGCTGCCCAATTCAATTTCTCTTCGTTGTATTTTCATCTCTCTCTCTCTCAAGGGGAAATTTCATTAACTCTTTATTCTAGCGCTTGGCATCTGTTCTTCCAATCCGTAGTTTAGAAGAAAGACAAACAAAAGAAAACTAGTTAAAGTCGACCTATTTTTTTTTTTTTTTTTTTTTTTCAAACTGAAGCACATTGCTCTCAGTCAGCACTAAGAGGAACGTAAAGATGTTAAATTCAAATTCGGAAAATTTCCAAAATATGACTTGTACGTGAACAGATCTGTACTGTCACCTCTCAACAACTCTTGAATTCAAGGCTTGTGGCGAGCAGACTCCCACTCACAGATGAGTGTCGACAGCCTGTGTTTCATGCTGCGTTTTAAGCTCATTTGGGCTCAACAGTGTTGGCAGGTCAAAGCAGAGCTATGAGCACCATCAGGCTTGTCACTGAGCTGAGCTTTCGGATGTTGGTGGTCTGTTTAACAGGCGGAACATTTCTCCTCTGTCAGCCTGGCAGGTGGTTGAACTAACACTGTGCCTCTAGATGGAGCTCAAAGTTAAGCCCTACGACCTGTGTGACTCGTGTCACTGTGACTTATTTTTACATCAACTCAGATAGAAGAGAATGTGCTAAAAACATACGTTTGGAAAGCGTCGGTGCGCCACAGACACGACACATTCGATTCCTGAAAATTTTCAAATCTGGCAGAGGCCAATCTTTTGTATGCAGGAGTTTCTCCCCGACCAGGGTTGATAGCCAAGGCTACAGGGCTGCAAGTCTCCAGCCCCCTACCCAACATGTAAACTCCTGATGTAAACGAGGTCGGTTGCAAAGAGAGAAGGAGAGAGATGCTGCTGGGAGCACTGAATAATTCAGCCCAGTCCACTGAGCTCTGATAATACAAGCAGAACAACAGCAGCATGCGAGCTCTATGCAACACAGCCGGAGAACCAAATCAGTTCACTGACGATACCTCGCTGCTGGTTTGGAGTTAGACAGTTTCACTTTCTTTTTTTTTTTCTTTTTTTTTTAAATAAGAAAAATCAGAAAGGAGAAATATCATGAACGTCTGAGCATTTTCATATAAGACAGACTAATTTCCTTCAAAACTTGATATATATTTTTATAGGTTTATCATAAAATCATACTTGGATCCTTATGATACATACTTCAGCATGTATTTTAACATGTACAGTATAATTAGTTTGATATTACAAGCCTTCCTCCTGATTTTTAGACAAGAAAAGGTTATAAAGTGAAGAAATGCTGCGTGCCCCTCATCTAAACCCCGTCGTAACGCTTTGATCAGCACAACCTGCCATATGTCAGAATGTGTTTACTGCACTCCTATTATATGCAAAGGTTGTTAACTTTTACAACCTCTTTTTGAATGACGGGGGAAGTGCATACGTCTTCACAAAAATCTGTTGAGAATATCTCCTTTTTTCTTTCTCTCTCCATCATGGACTTTCTGCCGTGTCTGCCAGATCCTGGAGAATGAGATGTGAAGGCGGAGGTGCTCATAAATCTTACAAACGCCGAGGTAACGTGTTTCAGACTTGCTTACCAGTTGTAATTTGTCAAGAATGGGTAACTCTATTTCACACAGAGCGCACGCCCTTCTGCTTCAGTGGCTCGCCGCAGCCGTTCAGGGTTCAGTGTTCAGAGTGGCATCTCTACATGAGACCGTGGCAGAGTTGTTATCGAAACCAAGACAGTGCCAGGTGGCATACTCCGAACCATCATCGCATCCTTGTAGCACACTTATCTTTTGTTTTGTCAAGTCATGATAGTCAGGGTATTTCAACCATTTTCAGTTTCATAGCCAAACTCAAATCTTCAGCTGTTTATTCCAACATGTGTGTGCTTTAATTTATAACCCGACAGCAGCACAGATTGGTACAGTTGGGCTACTTTACTGGAGTATTTCTATTTTGTGCTTTCTTGTACTCGGCATGAATGTGATGAAACGCTTTTTACTCTTCAACATCTGCCAACTTTGCTTTCAATATTAACTGATGGGTGCCATGCTACCTGCAAAATAAGTTGACAAAATATGTAATTATGTATGAATTTCCATTACTATAAACACCGGTGAAGTCGATCTAGAGGTCAATTAGCAGGTAAATCATCCCTAATTATTCCATAAAACAACTTCCGTAGCCTCATTCAGACAAGTATTTCCCAGTGACACACAAGACATCTAAATTTATTCTCTTTGACAGTGAGTGTCATTGTCAGCATGTCATGGATGTAGGAAATGCAGGAGAAAACATCTTCAGGGCTTATGGATGCTGCGAATGACAAATTCTTCCTGTTGACTTTTACTGCATGTTAATTAGGGGAAACATTTAGCCAATAATGCTGCTCTAATCACACTTGAGTAGATACCCTCACCGGAGTCTGATCTGTAAGCACGAGACACAGCAGAGGGAAGAGAGGAGAGTGTCACTAATAAACAGGGAATTACCTCCATGCATCCGCATGCTGCTACCTGATAGTAAAGCTTTATGTGTGAAGTTAACGGTGTTCTTTTTCCAGAGATGTGGCCAAGGGCACACTGTTCTGTTCCCTGCTGACGTTTTTCTAAATAACTTGAACCACAGGAAAATAAAAAAGTATCATCTTAGATATCTCAAATGTTGAAATTTGTCCTGTTAATTTGAAATGTTAGTAAGCGAGTTATCTTTTGTTATCTGAAACATACTTGGACTGCAACATAGAGGTTGGGTTTATCTCCTGAACTGAGCTTTTTACATTGTAACCTGTCAGGCAACCTGCTAGGTACACCATAGGTAGTAATTACAGACTTATCGCATACAGTCTTTTATCCATGTCTGCTCTTGTGTTTTTGCTTTTGGAATTTTCTGAAAAATGTCTGATGAATGACTTCTCATTGCCTGGCAACATGAGAAAACTACAAAACTGGGAGGTCATGGTTCAAATGTTGCTCAGCTCTGATTGTTGTATAATATATGTTACATCACCAGTTAAGCCAAAAACACGCCTACAAAACCTACTTATGTACTTGGAAAAGGAGCTGATTGAGAAAATGTGTTTTCAAGGCCTGAAAAGCAAAAGTGTAAATTAACTGGATTTTGATTTTTCCTTTTCCTCAGTCTGACTAACATTAAGGGCTTTTCCGTTGATTTTTTTTTTTTTTTACTTTACTTAGAAGTTAAAATTGAATTGAATTCCTCTTAGTTCGCTTGAGAGTACTGTTCACAGAAATAACACCTTTAAGGGTTTTAAAATTAAACAGTGGGATGTTTATGTAGAGTTGCATTCATAGAAGATAAACCACAGTTTGAAGAACTTTGTTGCAGATGAGGGAAAGTTTCTTTGCCAAGGTGGCCCTTGCAGGTATATCTGAAGTGTGCATGATGATAGAGCCGAGTTACCTCCACACCCCCACCTCTACTGTCTCTGTATCTCTCTCTCGCTACACACACACACACACACACACACACACTCCCGCTCTCTTTTCACTCGCGTCTGGATCTTTCCTCCTCGCTCACCCTCCCTGTCACACCGGCTCTGGATCACAAGCCATTTCTACGACAGTCCAAACCCCTCTCCTGTTCTCTGCACTTATATAAATGCCACACACTGTTGGAGTCCTGGACTGTATTTTTAGACGGGCATAGACAGGGCCGGTAATGATGCCAGCCATCAACAGTCCCATTATGTAACATGGTAACGGAGGAGGCGGGTGCACATGCATGACACCCTCTTCAGCAGCGCTCTACGCTTCTTTCCCTGCATCTGGCAGGCTTGCTTTAGGACAGGTACAAGCACTCGCATACACAGTAAACACCGAGCGCTGTTACTGTATGTCATGCAGTGCATCCATACTACACTGCACTCTTTCAACAACAAGCTGCGTTGTCTGGCAACTCTGCAACAAATCTAAACATGGATCTTATTGTATTGAGAAGCCACCTCGAATGCTTTTTCAGTTCAAAAGAAATGTCGAAAAGCTGCTGTGTAATGTGTCAAATATATAATAGCATTGTAATCCACATCAATTTGAAAGGTCTATGGGCTTCGTCTAAGGCTAGAAAGCTGTGACATAGCTGTTTACCCTGCGAGCTTTATCAATTAAACAGTAAGGTTTCTTGTGCAACTGTCCGTTCAGTGCCATCTGTGGCCTGTCAGAACCGTGGACAGCATCAAATTGGTGTTGCTTCCTCTTCTGGACCTTCTGTGCTTTTTCCTCTACCTTCAAAATGTTTTTTGGAGCAGAAATACCTGGGGAAGGAATCAACTTTCATATTCTCTGTGTTGTTTTGACAGTGAGTAAAAGAGAAACGAGATGGGAAATCACTGACAAAAACTGTTTGAGGTGCTATTCAGCAGCTGCTTTTGTCAAACAGTATTTTAGCAATAAAGCTCTTTCTGTAGACTTAAAGCAGTTAAAGATATTGTTTAAAGAATTATGGAATAAATAATTGTTTTCAGCTATTAAAAGGTTGCTTTTGAATGCAAAACACTGAATATTACATTAGCAGTTCTTTTTGAGCAATTTGTTTGCACATCAATTTATTTTTTTTTTTTATCATGAGTATTTTCACAACACAAATATGACACAGTAAAAAAGCTAAATTTGTCCCATGTTTTTTTTTTTTTTGTCCTAAAGCACATGGTTTTTGACATCTTGTGCAGCAAAGCCATGACACTGACAGTCTACCCTTAAGTGGACTGGCGGATGTATTACAACGTTTGCTGTGATATTGGGTTGAAAATACCCAAAATCTTTTTGTATAATTTATTCATCAGTCCCTGGTATGACAAGCCCTTAACAGTCTACGGTCATGATAGTGGCTCAAGAGAGAGAGCAGCTTTGAGCTAAATGTGAATGTTAGTATGCCAACATGCTCATAGCAGCAAAATGTTAATGTACCAATATTTGTCTAACCTAGTCTCATTTAACATTTGTCAAGCATTCACCAAAGTTACTACAGTTCATCCTGAGAGAAATATACAATAAATATCTTTGATAAATTTGATAGTAGATTCCCTCAAACCCACCTGCTGGCGTCATCAGAGGAAAGGTCGGGGGTAACAAAGGAATTAGTCATCTGAAGACCATTAATGTCTTCAAAAAATGTGGTTGCAATACATCCAGTAGAAACTGTATCTGCTGCTAAGAAAAGTCATCAGGATTCATTCTGCGGTGAACATGAATATCTGTAAATGTCATGGTATTTGCACTCTTATAGACTTTTTAAGACTTCACCTTTTCATTTCCACCATTGAAAGCTTGATTTTAACTCGAACACACCATTACAAATTACCAAAGGCACACAAAGCAGCCAATGAGAACATGCAGGGATTTGTGATAGCCAGGCTGTTCTACAGCTGTACCTCAGTCTATTCTTTCCACATCAATGTTGGCGCCAGGACTCACTCGACTGTGGCAACGCTTCACAGAAACTTGCTCTAATCGACGTGACACACTGTCTGACAGAGGAGGTATCTGGAATAGGTCGTGAAAAAAAATGCTCTAAACAAAGGAAAGACACTTATAACCTGCAGGTTAGCACTAACCTGAGCGCCAAAGGGCAAGTGAAAAGAGGCAGCCGTAATAAACTTTTTACAGTGGCTGGAATTCAGAGAGGAAACAAGACGTAGTAAATAAAAGGCATATAGGTAAAGGAGAACTGAAATTAACAAACCTGACACTTTGAATTTGACACATTAGGATGTTGAAAAACAAGCCAAGTATAACGCAAGAATTGATTGCTGTGAGTTTCTCTCCAAATGAAGCCTCTTACCTGGTAGGTAATTAGGAAGTGAGCAGATGCCGGTATTGAGCGCTTTGAGCGCCCGAGAGGCAGTAATTGTTTTCTGTTGATTACATGGCCTTTTCACGAAGAAATGGGTCACTGCTGTAGTGACCATGGACTGAGCTGAGACCTTCCTGCACACAGCTGCAGCAATTACAGAAGCATGGGGAAGTGAGTGGAGCTTTCAGGAAAATGTAACATGTATGGAGTCATTGCGTCTGAAAATACATAGTTGTATTTGTCCCAATATGTTGTCTATTATCTTAAAGTGACAACTTGCCATTTCCTATTTCAAATACAGTTGCTCTGACTAGTTGCTTATGGTGGTTGAGTACTTGTGAACTGCTACAGGGCTTACCTCCCATAATTCACTTTGATTTCATCGGCTGCCACTCAGCAAATCTCACATAGTCTCACTTTAATGTATGAAATGTGCTTTTATTTTTTTTTTCATTGTCTTGATTGGCTGTCCTTAGCAGCTCTTAATGATTAAACGTGCCGTGTTTTATTCTTGCTTAATTGAATTTGTCAGCTGGTAGGAGTCACTTCACCCCAAAAATAGAAACAGACCACAGGGTGTGGTCAAAGCGTGAAGCAAAATTGCAGGCACAACCTTGAATGACTTAACTTGTCGGCACAAGGTCATAATTTTGAAGAAGGCCCAGTCAGATCTGGCTGATCCCAGCCACCCCCCTGTTCAGAAGGTTCAAGTTCCCTCCGTCTGCCCACAGATACAATCTGCCAACATACAGGGCAAGTAGACTTCATTTGTCCCCGCTGCCATTTGGCTTTTAAATAACGCAGAGGGGTTTTTATGTTGTATTTATTGTCCACTGTCCACCCAGTGTGATTTTAATTGTATTTTGTCCATTTATTATTGTTTGTTTGATGGTTATGTGGTTATGGCTGGCTGTACAACAAATTGTCCCTCGAGTGTAATACAGCTATCCTTTTCGGTCATTATTGTTCAAACTCGAGCTTTACTTTGAGTCAAGATTGATTACAAATTGTTTAACATATTGTTTCTCTGCTGAAAAAGGAATTCAATACAGTATTTTTTTAGTAAACCTACTCACAAGGAGCTCTTTGTATTCAATTTTCCTGAGTTTTCTTTGACAGATGTAAAAACCCAGTGAGCTTAGCAGAACATTCCTTGCATATTTATCCTGGAAGGGAAAGTTATTGGTGAAGATGCAATAAGAGTTATTGTTTTTCTCTACAAGGACCCTCTGTACTGGTAAAAATTTGTGGAGAGAGGGTGTAATTAGTTTTTTCTTGCATGCTAGCACCATCTGGTGGTTATTATCTTTACACTTATTTTACCACGTGTGTCCTGTGGTCAACATGAAGAAAATCAGGTGACCAGGAGCCCCCCTCTCTTACGGGTGCCTGTCAGAGGAATATATTAAGTATGTCATTAACTGAACATTGGAAATGTTCCTCCCCTCAAACATCTCCCAGAGGTCATAGCATCATCTCTGTGACGAAACTTCAACGTCAGCACAAAAGCAAAAGCCTTAAATTTACGCCTGTGGATCTCACAGATTAAGAGGGATCGCTCAAAGATAAATAGAGATGCCCCTCGTTCTTTTACTACACTTCAACTCCTCCGGGCTGCACTGGCTGTTGCCCTGACAACCTCATGTCACCGTGTCAGAGTTACAATATCCCTCTGTCTCAGCTGTGCTCATCTGTTCAGTTGATTACGTCCATGCAGCGTTTCAGTGGATCTTTTATCTGGCTGCAAAGGAACCAGCTTTGCTCTCTGACCCTGTAGAGAAACTGTAATGTCTACTGTATGTAAATATAACGTCGTTTTAACATGAAGAAATTTAAAAATATAAAAGTTACAATAGTTGTACATTGCAGAATAAAACATACATGCATGCAACTATTAATGCAATTTTTCCAATGTTAGACACCGTATTTTCAAGCAGATAAATGTGACATGAATGTGTCTTCCTGTACTGTAGGGTTGTGTGTAGTGATAACACTAGCATAGCCACATGGTTGTATAGGGATAAACAGATGTAAAGTGCCACAATACTACACCAACATAATGGCCTCACATTATTTAGCTTCTGTTATGTCTGCTGGGTTACAGTCTGAGCCAGTTCTTGTTCTAACCTGGATTACTTCCAAACTAAGGAAATTAATATGAATTAGATTTTTTTGCTGAGCCAAGATCTGAAGTTCTAAAAGAGTGCATTGTATAATATTGTATGATGATTTATCAGTATATCATAAGATGCCATGTGACTTTGTGTCTCTTTTTAGGGAATTACTGATGCCGTTTTTTTTGTTGTAAATTTAAGGATAGAGTTCATGTTAAAGGTTTTACGAATTGGTAAAACCAAGAAAAGACTTTATAACACTACAGGATGTATTTGTATATGTTGATGTGTAGGTCCTCTTGACCCTGTCATGTTCATGTTTATCTACCTGGCAGGGGTAAGAGGCCCAGGCTGTTTTACTAGAATGCCCATAAGCATGCAGCTGGCTTGTAAAAGACTCACTGGAGATTTGTTTCTTACTGACATATGGCAGAAGTTGGGTTTTTTTCCCCATCTAAAACATGACAACAATAGTTTTATTTGTTGCTCCTCAGATGGAGCAGTTGAGTCATAATAATTACAATTTCTCACATAATTTGTCCTGTTGTTGAGAGGGAACAAAAGATGTTTATATCCACCAAAGTGCAAAAGCAACTCACACTACTGCCTAATAAGAGTTTAAAGAGATACACAAAATCCACAACTGGAGTTTTACAAAGACTTTTCCTTCTCTTTCTCTTTCAAGTCTCCGTCCATGTTGGAGTAATATTCTTGAGTCTGGGTGAAGTCAGAGAAACCACAGTTATGTAGTGATCTGGGCTGTGGCTTACATCTCGCAGCAGATCCTCCCCCTCATCTGGAAGCTGTTGAATTTTTCTCCAGATGTGGCCGCCTGATCTCCTTAATGATACACTGGTGCAGGCAGAGAGTAACAGAACTGGAGGTTGAAAATAAGTGAGTGAGATTGTTCATGTTCTTTTACATTTAATTCCTATCTAAAAATATGGCTTGTACTTTCACTTAAATCGATTTTAAGGACATTTTGAACTTTTGGAGAGGCCAGATCTGTAGCATACAATTGTTGCACGAGCAGGAGGACGCCTCAGTTTTGCACTGAAGCTCTTTTCCCTATAAGGCAATTTCTGAGAAAACTTGTTTTATAGAGAAAAGGCGATCACATCTTTGGATAGCATCACTGAAATGGAGAGGGAGGGTTATTCAGACTAACAGGGATGTGATCCAGATACCACAGGCTCAATGAGGATTGAATGTATCTTAGTGGCTGCCACTATCTGGAAAAAGAGCTATTTTATAGTAAGTATAGATTTCACAGTTCTTAGCTGGACATTCTGTTTCAGTAACATTTAAGAAATGCTCTGCTATGTTCCACATGTTCTCTAAAAATCCGACAGTAAAGCAGGAATTTCCTTGATGGGACATCTGGGACTTGCAGGCTGTTTTTTTTGTTTTTTTATTTCACATTCTCAGATTGAAAAATGCCGTTTGCTTAAACGACAGGTGTCTTTGACTTGGTCAACCTCCAGAGAGAACAGGTTGCACAGCTGTCTGGTACACACACATTATGTGCACACACAAGCAAGAAAAGCAAGCGAAAGAAAGAAAGAGGCTCTTAATGAAAGATGGCAAACAACTTTCTTTTTTTTACTTTTTTTTACTTTTTTTTTACTTGGGTGGACTCTGGGTTCCTGTTGGACAGCTCTGGTACCAAGATGCTCCCCGCTGTGTCTTTTGTGTGTGCAAGTGGACCAAACAAAAGCTTATTGAGGAATCACTGGGAAGCCTAAACTGTTGGAAAGGAATGCCCCCTCTCTCTAGTGGCCCTTTTGAGTCTTAATCAGTCACGGCAGGGGGGGGGGGGGCTACTGCATCGGGCTGACAGGAACTCAGTCACTCTTGACCTCACTTGCTTCAATAAAATCTATTAGCTGAACACAGAGGGGCAATAAACTGGTCATGTTGCTGTTGTGATACAGATAAATCAAACTAATTGGCCCTGTTTGCCTTTGCATGTTCATACTGTGCAAGTCCTCATATAATATCTTTCTTAATCAAGGGGATGGTTGAATAATATGATACAAAAATCTTATACATTTATTGTATTAGGTTCATTGTAGATTCTGTGATAAAATACATGAGAAGCAGATGTTCTAAAGTAAAAGTTATTTTTGTCCAGTAGAAATAACAGAAGAATAAAGGGTGTGTGTTTCCCCACAGAAGGCGGAGTTTTCTCCCTGGGGTCCCGAGCCAAATTGCGTTATGTAACGGATACACTGTTTCTCATCCTGATGTGGAGTTAAGCGAAAGTTTTCAGACTGCGGGTCTGACTGTGGACATGTAATGCACGATCATGTCAGCAGCTGCAGATCCGGAGCGAATAATTTTTAAAGGAAACTGTCCCACAGAGGCGTTTTTTTGAGCCAAAGAACTGACTTCTAATCGTAAACCTGACTGAAAACTGACCTTAAACAACAGCCAAGGATCAAGCCTTTGCTGGTTAATATTCAACTCTGGAAGGTGGTGGTGTGCTTGAAGAGGGATTTGGGAAATGGGACTTTGCATGTAGATTTTCAAAGCGGCCAGACGCGCGGATATGGGCAGTGGGACCAGCCGAGGAAAGAAAGTCGCACCTGCGTGTGTTAGCGACGTGAACGTGACCAAAACAGGGACCGATATCATTTCACCCAAACAGGACAGCTGTCCATTCAAGCCTCTCAAAATCCATACAACTTTGCGCAACGCGCGCAACCGTGCGCCACCGGACTGTCACAGCGAAGGGCACGACTCCAACGTTTCTGGGGAGGACGAAGATATTGATGGAGAGCTGGACACTGTTCTGGCGAATTATGAGGAGCGAGAGAGAGCTTCTGTGAAGAAAACTCCTCCGAAGAAGAAGACTTTCGCCAGATCCAGAACATACGGACTGTGTCATTTCAGCCAGGAGGACACCGAGGACGACTCCAGCTCTGCTTCTCGGCTCCAAGCAGCGGGGAGAGCCGAGGAGACATGTGTCTCGCACTGTGTGCCAAGAGATGAGAACAAGAGGAGCAATTCTGCCTTCACACAACTGAAAAAAACCACACCTGCCTGCCCCACTCAACACAATGTAAGGGCTTTTTTTTTTCTTCTTTTTTTTTTTTTTTTTATAATATTATTGAACTGCATCTATTTTTCTGATTGTTTTAACATTCAACTCGGTTCATTGTACAACTTGAACAGCAGGATGATTTTAAAATAACAATAATCTTAAATTATTGTTCAGAAAACACATAATAATGTCCACTCTTTTCTCCTTCCTCAGTCTACGTCACAGGCCTTTTTGACAACAGGGGCTTTGTTGGAAGCCGTTCCCACATCTGAAAAACAATCGTAAGTTGACAACTCTCATAAATAATTGATCTCTGAGCTCAGTGGAGTAAAAAAAAACAAGCAGGGTCAGATCGAATTCACCTTTTAAGGGGTCGAAATACCAGCCCATTGTTCTCGGTGCAGATCGGATTTGTCAGATGTTTGCAGGCGGAGTAGAAACAAACAGGTGTCTGTTGTTGCTGCTTTGTTAGAGGTGAGTGTGAAGAAACACAACTGAGGAACACATTAATATTTCGATAGCATGCCTTAAGCACAGCTCAGCAGAATACATTTCATGCACCATGGGCCTTTATACATCATTGAGTATCAACTAAGGGACTGTTCGATGTGGCTGTGGGTTGGTTTATTAAAAAAAAAAAGATTTCTTCTTCATGGTAAAACTACAAAAAACTGAAATATGATGTGTCACATAGATTTTCTTCCTGACATGTTTCCCCTCTATCTCCAGGACTTTTGTCAGCTGCCATAGTTCCCCTCTCACCATGCCAGTCATCCTGTATGATGGATTAGAAGAGGAGCTGATGGACACTATTGAGAGAGAGTTCAGTTGACCCCCAGCTGAGGATGCTGCAGCAAAGCTACAGTCCTTTTCCAGCTGTCTTCATGGGATACAGTTTGTAGAAGAAACTTTAATAAGAGAAAGGGAACCAGGGTTTAATGTGACAAGTTTCCTCCTACCAGGGAAGGCTGCGTGATCTGTATTAATGCAGGGCTGCCGGGATAAATTTAACACCATTTGGGTTGATCTCAGAGTGCATTACTCCTGTCCTCCACATTTACCCAAGTCTTATTTAACAACATGAAGCTGTGTAATTGCAGAGTTATAACACCAACTTGAGCAGGTGCCAGGAGGTTCTCCATCACACTGACCAGGGCTGCTAAATGACAGAGGCCTCCTTGAGTTTGTTATCTGCAGCAGTAGGGCGTCACTGTCAGCCTTTCAGTCCTGCTGGACTCCCACTGAGCATGCACCTACTTATGTGTTACCTATTACTTACATTGTTTTAACTTGGCTGTTAATAGGTAAATGAGAGACCAAAGCAGAGGTACATTCTTGGGGCCTTTTAAAAGAAAAACACTTATCCACCAGCAGTTTTGTGTGTGTGTGTGTGTGTGTGTGTGTGTGTGTGTGTGTGTGTGTGTGTGTGTGTGTGTGTGTGTGTGTGTGTGTGTGTGTGTGTGTGTGTGTGTGTGTGTGTGTGTGCAACGCAGTGCTATAGCTTTTTCATACACGGCAGCCGCGCTAAGGTATGAGCAGGGAATGTTTATTCAAAGTTTCCTTCCTGACCGCAGTTTCTGCTCTTTTCCACCCTTGTTGAGGAGGAATGTGTGGCACCACAAAGACTCTCAGTTAGGCTACTTTTGACCCAGCTGCATTTCTGCTGACACAATTCATCCACATTTCTACACATATAAGCGTGCTGCCACTTAGTGGTAGAACACAGTGGTTGTTTGCATGAACACAAACCGGCACACTTCAGTGAAAACTGTCGACAAACTCTACTTGTTACTTTTCTCGTACAAAATCAGATTTTCAATGAGAAATGTAAATTATTTACTGCACCTTTTTTTTTTTTTTTAAACTGAAAGAGAAAGTGTATGTGTGTGTATCAAACCTTTGTCAGTCCAACATTGCTCAGCTACCAGTGTAGTCTAAAAATCCACATCAGGCAAAATGTTTACAATGTATCATTTTAATCATCAGTCATCACAGGGACAGCTGATGAGTCTTTCAGGCTTGCAGACTGTACAAAATAAAATCTGTAAAACAATAAAATATATCACCATAAAATGGTTTTGCACAATATATTCAACAAAAAATGCTCAAACTCCAGCGTGATGGAGGTGTTCCCACTGAAGCGAGTGCAGTCCTTGTAAGAAAACGTAAAAGACATTGCATTATTGTTGGCATTTAAGATGTTCTTTAGCTGGTGTTTTGTTTCTTTGAAGGCCTGTAGAAACATATCCTCCTCTGTACCGCCTTCAGTAGTTTGGGAGGCAGGAGAGGAAGCTGATTTCTGAGAGTCTCGTGGGTCCTCACATTTTTTGCAATGTAATCTTCACAAATCCTGTCAGGGGAAACAAAAGTCTGTCATTTCTCATTTCTATCTTTGAGGGAAAAATACATATTTAAGGTAAAATGACCTCCAAAGCAATAAAGCTTTTGAACAACAGATACTTTTAGCAACACCGGTCAAGCTAATTTAGTTAATGACAGCTCTTCCCATGCAAAGCTCTGGAAATGACGGAAAGCAGCCATAAGTTAATTAGTATTATTCATTTCACCAGATGGATATAATACATGGACGTTTTTACCGAGACAGAGGATATGGTTGCAACTGGAAAACAAGCGCATCATTGCAGTGACCCTGAAAAGAAAAATACACCGTTTGTATAGGTCCATTCTGAGTTATCTCAGATCAATTTTGAGTCTTAAATAATTCCCAAGACTATATTTTCATCACACAGTACTGTCTTTGGCAGACATGTGCTTTATGTATTTTTTTATGCCTTCGCCCTGGCCTTGGCTGGAGGCATTATGTTTTCTGGTTGTCTGTCATTCTGTCTGTCCCCTTCTCGTAAACGTGAGGAATGCCTTCGGGGAATATCTTCAAATTTGACACAAATATTTACTTGGTCCCAAAAATGAAATGAGTAAAATCGCTGTGACCTCACGAAACATGTGTGTGGCTAGAATTCATGCGTGATGATTTGCAAAGGTCTGTAAAAGTAGAATAACTTCACATTGTCTCTGTGATACTTACGGTGTCGACAAGGAGGATGTAGTCACAACTTCCACCAAACACAATCACCTCAGAGTCTTTGCTTGGACATGCTGTGTGCCACAATCTTAGATGGGAAAAGATCCCAATTTAAAATCTGTACACAATTTATAGTACAAAGCAATATATGCAAAATATTTGCCAGTAGCTACCTTGGCTTATTCTTAAAGGGATGCTCAAATTCTGTCCATTTCTTTGTTTCAATATCAAGTAACCAGCCATCACCTGATTGAGAAAAATATGTGTCAGTGAAATAAAACCAATTAAAGAACCAAAGGAACCAGGAAAAGAAAAAGTGAACAAGATGATACATTTTCTTACTCATTGGTTTGCAGTCTACACTCAGACCTCCAAACAGGAACAAGGTGCTGTCTGATACAGCTGTGAGAGTGTGCCATGATCTTCCCACTGGACTGGTGGATGCTGGGAGTCTGGAAAACATATTAAGCATAATATAATTATACATATATTATATCTATAATTTAGTCCTACATAATGGGCACCATATACTGCATATACTTTCTGATGTGGGCCCACAACAACATATGGCTACATACATTTCTGACCACGTCCATGAGCTGAAATCTAGACAATGAATGTCACTCATCCTGGTTTCCTGCATTCAAAGAAGAGCACAAGTGATATATAGCAGTCGTTGATTATGATAATAATTCTCATGAGACCAGAACTAAATACCATGCAGGGCTCTCACCATGACTCTACCTCCACAAATGTAACCTCTACATCCCAGTGTGGAGCTAGCGTGGGCTGCCCTCGGGGCAGGAGCACGGCCCTGCAAACAAATACTGTATAGGTGACACATTGGCTTTCTTTACTATTTTCCAACATAACATTATCTCTAAATGTCACCAGTCTCAATTTATATGTTGCCTTTAGTGTATAAAAGCATGAATCACAGTCAGCTGACTCACCTGGGTTTGTGGTTCACTCCAACTGGATTGTGTGGGGTCAAATATATGAACTTCATTGTTCCACCCCCAAAAGAAATCTTCCACCTGAAAACAACAAAATAGATGAACAGAGGCAATGAAACTGACCTCTACCTTTTTTCTTTTTAAACACAGAATTATTCTCACATAAGGATGAATTTAATAGTATAAAAAAAAAAAAATAGCACCAGATGCTAAAATGTTTGAACAGAAATACACTGAACATCTTGAACTCTTGCAGCACCCACCATGTGTCACTGATGTCTTTTTTTTTTCCAAATATCTTTAGCGCCTACACATGTAACACATTTATAGTCAATTTAAAAAAAAAAAACATTACCCATGATGTTTCATCTATGATAAAACTTCTGTTCCTGCTGTCGACATCAGTCAGTAGTTTGTGACCATATCCGCCAAAGTAAATGATACTGGAGAATATTAAACAAAAATGAACTATTAATTAAATAATTATGATCATACAAGTGCAGATTATGTTTTTATAATGGAGTGATCGTGATCTCAAATGATTAGCTGTTATTTCCATTTCACCATATACAGACAAAAAGATCAATGTTAGTAAAAAAAAAACAACTAATAAAGAGCTAAAAGGGAAGGTTGTGTTTTTGTTCAAAGGTGGATTTTTGCAATAAATCGAGCTAAAACAAAGGTTAAAACCTAACAAAACCTCCTTTGGATGTTTAGTCGTTAAAGCTTCAAATGGTAGAATGATGCCAGCAAGATACGAGAAGTTAAAGATAATGGCTGACACTCCACAAAGGCAAACAATGAGTGAAGTAAAATATATGGTATCAAAATAAATAAACCTTAAAAAAAAAAAAGATGAATAGTGTGGAAATTCAACCGAGTTTGGTTACATTTGCAGGACAAAGGCTTACAACAAAGAAAAAGGACAGGCTGCTTGCACATTGTAATTTTACGGCCCTTAAGTTTTTTTTTTTTTTTTATCAGTGCAGCATTTCGCCGTGTGAGGTCTTCTTGAGGCAAACAGCTTGAAGATTCCAGTGTGTGAACAGCCGCTTCTCCTCTTGTATCAAAATAAAACCAGACATGAAAACAATGGGTATTCTACTAAAAGATCTGGACACCAAATTAACAGCACACCTTAACACCGTCGGTGTCCAATCCTCAAATCTGTTTGTTGTCAACATTTGGTCAGTAATCAGTTCATAAGGTTCAAATTAAAACTTGGCCGTTGTGAATTAAACAGTAACGAAGAACTGACAGTTGAATAACATTCATATGCTCACGGTGCTGACCTTCCATTATAAACCCAGCAGGACAATTTGTCTCGAGATGAAGGAGGAGAACCGAACTCGTGTATGATCTTCCTCCACATGTATTTACCGTCTGTCAGGTCGACACAGTACATCTGTTCAAAGCCAAACAATGATCACAATGATGGAAACCATGATCTATGTGTCGTTAACAGTTTAGCGCAGTGAGATCACTGATTAACTCTGATGTCAGCCTCACCTGATTGGTCTGTCCGTTGTCATCACAACCACCAAATATGTACATATATCCATTCAGGGAGCAGCTGCAGGTCCCGGACATGGAGGGAGGGACTTCCCCTGTCATGTGAAACACTTTCCTTCAAAACAGGAAAAGAAAAATGGAGGTGAACTGCTCGCATTCACTTTGGTCATACCACGTTACATAACAACACGCAGCATACAGCTCCAAGAAATAATTTGTAAATTCGATTTTGGGCTGGGCAATATATTGAGAACATTTTGATATCATGAATGAGACGAGATATTGTCTTGGATTGTCTCGTCATATGAAATAAGTATTGTCTTTTCTTTGTTTTAAAGGCTGCATTGCAGTAAAGGATTGTAAAAAAAAATTCAACTTACCAGACTTTTCCAGCTGTTCTATTATTTACCTTTTTAGCCACTTAGTCTTTATTTCCATGTTACAGATTATTATTTATAAAATTGTGTAAATATTTAGTGACTGCACCGATAGTCATCCTTACAACATCGTTATGTTGACATCGATATCCAGGTATTTGGTCAAAAATGTTGTTATTCTTGGTTTTGTCCAAGTGAATGTCAGTAGTAAACATTCAACACTACTCTTTTTTTTTCTTCTTTTTTTTTTAAACACAAATAGACATGTCTGTAATTTATTCAGTCTGCTTACCATGTACCTTCGTCTAAGTCATACATCCAGATTTCATCATTGGGTAAGAAAACTTCATCATCAGCAATTGACTGTAGAGAATAAAATATATTTATTACAATGACAGCATAAAACATAACTACAGACATAACTAAAACTATATGTATTATTTGCTTACTCTGCCAAAGAGGTTATATTTTGTGTGGTATGTTTGTTTGTCATTTTATCAGCAGGACTATAAAAAAATTTAAAAAAACCTCTGCTGGCCCGGTTTTCATGAAACTCGGTGGGAGGGTGTAGCATGGACCAAGGAAGAACTCGTTAAATTATGAAGCAGATCCAAACGACAGGGTGGATTCGTTTATTATTTTTCACTTTCAGTAACACTGCAAACTCGGGCCTACTTACGTGTCATACCGCTTAAAATCCAGTAGATGGCAGTAAAGTTTAATAGTGATCAAACATAGGCCAATTCTAGAAATCAGATAATCCATATTACAATTAACATTCACGGTACCAGCAATCGTCTGGGACACACGTGGACTTGCTGTAACCTTCAGTCATTATGCAGCACTCTGGGACAGTGATTTCATAAAGTAGAACCAGACCTGGTATGATCGCTGAGATTTGAGGCTCCAGTTAGGCACAAGCCTGTTTTAATAGTTTTGGAAAAATACTTCTAGACTAGACTACTGGCCTTGTTGGAGGTCTGCACTCTCCGATTGTCCTTTTAGTCAATAATGCATTAATAATATGATATTGATATATGATAAATCCATTTAATATTAAATAATATATAATAATGCAATAATAAAGTGCTGAATATGGAGATTAAGTTTTGCTATTTTACATACAGCTGGGTCGTCTTTTCTTAAACGAGGGATCATATTTGTGGCACTGATTTAGAGGACATTTTTAATGGCGAATGTGAACAACTGTCAGACAGGCTGCTATACGCACGAAATGTAATGGAGTAAAGAGTGGCATAACATGGAAATACTAGAGTACCTCAATATTTAGTACGGTAGTATTGGACTGCCTTTTTTTTTTTCATCCACTGTGTGCGGAGCAGAAATGTCCCTTAAGTAAAGTGGAAACACGTCTAACAAGGCTTTAGTTTGCGTATTTGCTCGTCGTTTCTCACCATGTAGCCTCCCCACACGTACAGCAGGTCTCCCTCCACCACAGCCGTGTGTCCGCTCCTCTCCCGGGCCACCAGCTCCGAGCAGTGCCTCTCAAATGCAGGATCCATGAATGTCTGCTATAAATAGAAAGAGAAGACGCGCCTTTGAACCTAAAATATATATATATATATATATATTTTTTAAATGTGTCTAAAAATGTCCTCCACGCTCTCAGCTGCAGCTGGACTTCTAAAAGTGAGAAGTGCATAACTACGAGCAGAAAGCTGACGCACGTCAGGTTGCTGTCGCCGGTGTAAGATCAATAAAACTGTAAATGATATATATATATATATATATTTTAACAACAATGGAAAACGTATTCTGAGGCTTCAAGATTACAGGCAGCTCAAGCAAAATAGCGAACGAACTGGCCACAAACATTTATAACAAACGTTGAAACAAAAACACTCTCTAAACGTACTCACAGACGACAGCACACTTCTAGTTGTCGTATTTTTTTGGCATGTTGTGAAAACCAAAGCCTTTCGCGACCTGACGGCAAGAAAGCCCAGATGCCATCAGCTGTGTAAAGACTGCTACAAAATAAAATGCAACTTCCGGTTCTCTTTTCTTTTCTTTTTTTTACGTAAGATCTCCGTTGACGTTATGAAATAGATCATTTTGCTAATAAAAGTTATTAATAAACATAAATTAAATTAAAAATAAAAGATACATTAATAAATAAAAAAATATTGATAAAGTAATACATTTTAAACATTGGTCATTATTTATGAATTTACAGCAGGCTATATGACGTAATTGTAATTATTCTGACAACAACTTGCAAGTTTATTTTAGGTCATATTTCTTTTATGTTGCTTTGACTGAGAGACAAAGAAAGACTGTGATTAAAGTCTGATATTGTGGATGGAATAATAAAAGAATAATATTAATTATTATGTAATTATTTTTTTTTACAATGTGAGTCTCTGAATGTGTCCATGATGCAACAGTTTCTCAGCTATTTCATTTTTATCCCAATAGAAATAATTTAAATCATAAAGGGTGCATTTTTACCCTATACAGTAGAGTTTTTCTGCCTACAAGTTCAAACTACGTTATGTAATGTTATAGTGATTTTTGCTCTGATGTCGAATCACAATGAGGTTTCGTAACAGCAGATGTTCAACAGCATTGTTTACATACTGAAATCCAATACCACCCAGGACCCCTACAAAACACATGATTGTTTATTTGCAGATGGAGCATTTCTTTGGTTTTCTTGGGATATTGAGAATGAGCCAAGGTTTCTTATGATGAAATTTACAAACACTCCAAAGGGAATAACAAAGTTTACTTTATTGTATTTATGCAGGGTTTCCTGAATAATTTCAACATGTTTTGTGTTTGAAAAAGATTTGCTACACTCCAGGTCTTTACATTTCCTTGATTGCTGTTTAAAGGTGACTTGAAGAGATGACGGGAACAGGTGTCAGATCAGGGCTGTTAACTGACAGACAGCCTCCAGTCCTATATGCAGTGGTAAGGTGTATACACATTTATTGTTAAAGATTATAGTTCTTTAAAGAAATTACAACACCGAATGGTGGAAATGGAAACATTCAACGAGGTTTAGTTTCACCTAGCAGCTTTTCAACTCATGACAAGATTCAGCTATCAGAACATTGTGGGGTAATATTTTAATATTTTTGTATTACAACCTCCAAATATGAACATGTGTGCATTCAGAGAGCATACACAAGCCCAGACATACTAGTTGGGACTGCCCCGTCATGTTGGACATTTTCCTTGACAGGGAAACAAATGTGGTAAAACAAGTCCACTAATGACACAGTGTGCAGCAACAACAAGGCAGAAGGGAGCTCAGAGCAAGCAGTTTTCATTCCAAACAAAGTACAACTTTGTCACAAAATAGTGTTAATCAGCAGAGAGAAGAGAAATAATAATTTTTAAAAAAGGGTACTTTGTTTGTTTATAAATTTTTTGAAACACTATTTTTCACATCTTGGCTTTATTTGAAATAAATGTTGGAAACAATCAGAAACTTTAAAAAAAAAATCAATACATATTCTAGTACAAGAACAAAATTGTTCATAGTGTTGCATACCTTTCCACAATTTATAATTGTATTATTTTCTGTAAGTGCCAATGCCCGAGCCATACCGGAAACCCAATCTGATTGGTTTAAGAATGATGAGTGACGATTGGTTTAGGCTAGGGTAAGAGTATCGGTGTTGAGCCAATCAAGCGACAGAACGCTTGAGGAAGTCACGAAATACACGCGGAAGTTGATATTTAGCGCCAAAGCTTGAGTCGAGACAGAAGGAAGAATGGATGTTGCTCGCAAAATAAAGACAAACGTGTCCGCCGGCTTCAAGATGAGGGGACTAATACTACGACCGTATGTATTGTTTATTATCACGGTAAAATGTTTTTGTCCATGTTGAACTGTCACGTGCTGCTTCGACAACATAACAACCTCTTTTCCGTCATCACAAGTGAACAGGCTGACTGCGGTCCAGTCCGTCTGTTTTACACTATTAATCACAGGGAATAAACCACAACACGACTCGGGTCTTTGCTTTTGTTGTAGTTTTCTTAAGTTATTCTGTGCTTTTAGTGTTCAACTGCTTTTCATCTCGCTCTCTTACAAAGTTGTGCAGTAAGTTCAGTTTTGGAAAGTAACTAAGTACAATTACTCAATTTTGAGGTACTCGTACTTAACATGAGTATTTCCATTTCATGCCACTTTATGCGTCCGCTCCACTACGTTTATCTGACAGTTTTAGTTGCTTTTAAGATGCAGATTTTACACAACGGATGATATTACAAGCTTTTAAAAAAAAAACAATACATTCTTAATGAAACTGGTTTCCAGACTTTTTTTTTTTTTTTTTGTCTTTTGGGAAGTCACATTTCAGATGTCTGAGTTGTTAACAGCTCCACCAAATCATGATTGTTTTCCTCCCTTAAGCTTCTCACATGATTTCATTTCAGTATATGTTCAATTTCTTACCAGAATTTAAAGGTGGGAGGAAAAAGGTCAAAAACAGATCTGTGTATCAGAACTTGGTTTTTATTCTTTCTTCTCCCAGTAATCATCTGACAACCCCTCAGATTTATCTGCTGTTCCTGGAGATAAAATTGTTTATAAAGTGGATCAAACTATCTCCCCCTACAAGCAGCTACAATGGTAACATGCTGTTTAGACTTTGGATGCTTCAGTATTAATAATATAAAGATGTCATGTTGTTTTCATTATTTCAGAAGTTCTGTAAAATCAACATTTTACGACATGTCAGATGTTTCTATTTTATTCTATTTTTAGCTTGTTTAATGACTATTTTTAATGCTTTAATCACTGTTCCTAATTGTTTTTAAATGTCCTTTTCTTTTGCCTTATGTTTTGATGCTTTTAATGGCTTTATGTGAAGCACTTTGAATTGCCTTGTTGTTGAAATGTGCTATACAAATAAACTTGCCTTGCAAGTTGTCATTTTGTGATGATTTTCATGTTGTCGTCTTGTTCTGTGCTCCAGTGAAGCCAGCAGGTACCTCATAGAAGTTCTGGAGTCTGTCGATCCCTCTGAGCTCGATGATGTTATTGAAAAGGTCTTGGATGCAGTGGAAAAGCAGCCGTGTAAGTGCCGTACCGTCAGTCTCTGGAGGGTGCTGCGTGTTCAGTATCCGTCTGCCGTATACAGTACAGCGCTTTATGTCTTTCTGTGCTTACCTGCAGTGTTTGCAGGTTGTGACTAGTTTGTTTCCCTGCAGTGTCCTCGAGCATGATCGAGCTGTCTGTGGTGGAAAGTGCGGTGCAGGATTGCTCTCAGTCTTGTGATGAAAACATGTAAGTGAGGATACAACTGACAGTGTTTCTTTTTGTTGTTAATTACTATCTGATGTTTTTGTTAATTGAAGGTATTTTCTTAATAATTGCATCCTTTTACTTATGTTACTCATGTCAGTTTTAGTATGTTTAAATAAATGGGTTAAAGACAATGTTCTACTTTGTTGGACAGTAAAGTTTTATTCTATTGTTCAATTATAATTTGTACTGATGAAACCTCAGATGATCAATTGGCTTTCAAAGTTTGATGGCCTAAAGCCCCGTCTCATGTCACCACACAAGTTCATGTTTTGAATGGATATTTTAATTGTAGAAGCTGCCATATTATGTATAATTCACTGACATGACATGCATTAGAAAGTTTATCATTATTCATTGACCAAACCTAAATCTGTGATAAATTACAATAGTCAATCATTACATAACATGCTATGTTTAAATTTAATAGACAATAAGCCCATATTAAGTTATAGCTGTTTATTCAGCTTTATTGTGCTGTAGAGAAAAACTGACTTCTGTGAGCTGTTTAACTCTCTTCCAGAGATAATGTTTTCAACATCATCGGAGCCTTTGATGTGCCCAGATACATCTACAGTGTGGAGAGGAAGAAATTTGTACCGTAAGTGGAGGGACTGCTTCTTTGTCCTTTTTGTCTGGATGAATACAAATTATTTTTAAAAAGACTGCTGTAATGACACAGAAAAAAGCTTTTTTTTTTCATTATTATTTTTGCTTTTTTCATCCAGCATCAGTATGACCAGCCATCCTACGCCCCGTCTGTGTGGTTTGGCCAAAGACAAAGCTGAACTCTTCAGGGATCGCTACACAATCCTGCAACAGGTCAGTAAGACCGGACTCCCGGTCCAGACTGAGGAATTGCCTCGTTCTCTTGACTGTTGTTTTTACTATGTGTAGTTCACGTGTTGTATTCATGCTGACATATTATTTTGTAGCGTACACATCGCCATGAGCTCTTCACCCCACCAGCAATAGGAGCTGCCGTTGAAGAGGGTCAAAACAAATTTCAGGTATCAAATCCAACATAAATGTAGTACTTTCTGTGCCAAGTAGGTATCTAATGTAAATACTCACTTTATTTACTGCCCAACATGTGACTAATGAATTCTCTTATTTCTCTTTTCTAGCTGAAGACAATTGAAGCATTGCTTGGCAGCACAGCTAAACTAGGAGAGGTGATTGTACTTGGGATGATCACACAAATGAAAGAGGTGAGTTAGTTATAAAGATAACAGTCCCTTTCCTGATAAATTAAATATGAAGTTTCTTCGACTTGAAAGTGATTAAAATTTGAACTTTCCAATCGGTTTGTCAGAAAACGTTTTTGACCTATTTTCAAAAATCATTTGTCAACACTTTTCAGGGTAAATTTTACCTGGAGGACCCAAGTGGAACAGTACAGCTGGACATGTCCAAAGCTATATCCTTTGATTTAAAAAAAAAAAAAATTTTTTTAAGTGATTTATATTATGCCACATTAATAGAGATATATTCCTTAGCTCCATTCTCACCAGTTTCACAATGGCCTGTACACAGAATCCTGCTTTGTACTGGCAGAAGGTAAGGTTATAGCCAAGAAGCACACGTATCATGAGCCCATTCATGTGTGTGGTTGAAGTAGAGTCTTGCCTACAACCTACAGGTTGGTACGAGGACTCCGTGTTCCACGTCAATGGCTTTGGGTTCCCACCAACGGAGTCTTCGTCAGCCACAAGGTCAGTGGGCGAGAAGGAAGGTGTTTAAACAGTCTCTTATTCAGTCTGTGTTACATTATATGTTTAAATTTAAGCACGTTCAGACGACAGCAAAACGGAGAGAATGTCTGACTTTGTTGTTTTTGGTGTGCAGTGGAGATGCCACTGAAGTAACATCAAAGGAAATACTGTATATTACTTAATAAAGTCAGAAATCAGTGTGAACCACACAGGGACAACCTGACAAACATGGTCAATGCTTCTCCTCGGTTTAAGATATTATTCAATAGATTTCTATCAATTCAGGCTTAAGCTAAACATTATTTTACCATTAGAGGGATGCTTAATGCTCGCAGAAATTGTTCAGTTTACAAAGTCCACAGCTTGCTGTGAAAGCACATTGAGTGAGTAAGGACTTTGCCTGACTTCTCTGACTTAGTTTTCAGTCTTAAGGTGAATCCAACATTATTTTACAGGCTTCCTGAAAAGTCTTACTGCTTCCTCACAATCTGATCCTTGCTTTATTTCCAGGGCATACTACGGCAACATGAACTTCTTTGGTGGTCCATCTACCACTTCAGTGAAAGCCTCCTCCAAGCTGAAGCAGCTGGAAGAAGAGAACGAAGATGCCATGTTTGTTATTGTGTCTGATGTCTGGCTGGACAACGTGGAAGTGATGGAGAAGCTGAACCTCATGTTCTCAGGTCGGATACTGCAGAGTGAACAGGTCAAGAAAAACACTCACTTTATGAGACACCAGTTACATTTTCTCTTTTTTTTTTTTTTCTCACAGGATATGCTGCCATGCCTCCCACCTGTTTTATTTTCTGTGGAAACTTCTCTTCCACTCCATATGGAAAAACACAGATCAAGTCACTCAAAGGTGAGACTTCCATAATACACTGTACGTTATTAAATCTCCGTCTGTAAAGGTTGAAAAACGCAGATTCAAATTTCTATCGTGCCAGAAATGATCATGGATCATTCAGGTTAAAAATCTCTTTAGTGTCCGCCCAGGTTAATGAAGGGATAAATATACATTTCATAATCTTGTTCATTTTTTCTCGTCAGAATCACTGAAGGCTCTTGCTGATGCTATATGTTCACACCCCAACATTCACAGCAGGTAGGATCTGACAGACGTGTCACTCTGCTCTGCTTTGATTGTTTCTAACAACTCAAGTGTCTTTAACGCAAGTGTCTTCATTCTAAACCTGCAGTAGTCGCTTTGTGTTTGTTCCTGGTCCTCAAGACCCTGGTCCGGGCACCATCCTGCCACGGTAAGACTTCAGAAACATCTTCTTTTTTTTTTTTTAACACTGTTGTGTCACATTTGCTCAGTGATGTGGATAATTCCCTCAGGCCTCCATTGGCAGACTCAATCACAGAGGAGTTCAGACAGAGGGTGCCATTTTCTGTGTTCACAACGAACCCGTGCAGGTAAAACTGTTATGTGGCTTTTATTAGATGTAGAAATATTTGTCAAAATAGCTTGTTTAGGGTGAAAGAAAATTGTGACCGGATTCATGACCTGAAACTACTGAAATGACCTTTACTTGATGACGTGTTTTTTTTCCTGTCAGGATTCAGTACTGCAGTCAGGAGATCGTTATTGTCAGAGAAGACTTGGTCAACAAGATGTGCAGGAATTGTGTCCGGTTGCCCAATAACAGTCTTGACATTCCAAACCATGTGAGTTCATACAAGAGTGAAAGTCCTCACATTAAACAGATGGTGGATTTGCCTTCGTACATTGTCGTTACTGTAAAGATGTTGGTTAAAAAGCTAAAAGCTCTATCTGGAGTGGTTCTATTTCTGACAAAATAAAATGTGAAATGTCCTTTTATTTGTGTAAATAAACTATCTTCTCCTCTTCCTCTCCACAGTTTGTTAAGACCATCCTCTCCCAGGGTCACTTGACTCCACTCCCTCTGTATGTCAGCCCTGTATTTTGGGCGTATGACTACTCCCTGCGTGTCTACCCAGTACCTGATGTCATTGTCTTCGCAGACAAATACGACCCCTTCAGCATCACCAACACTGAATGCCTCTGTGTCAACCCGGTATGAAAGAGAAGAAACATAGGCAAAAGGCTCAAAATGATCCTTTGATAACAAAATGTATATGCTTTAACAGCTAGTCTATGAAAGATTATCTTGATTTATGGTAACAAATATATTTTGTCATAAATTGGTTCCTGCAGGGCTCATTCCCAAGAAGTGGCTTCACATTTAAGGTGTACTACCCATCCAACAGAACTGTTGAGGACAGGTAGGGTTGATTTGATTTTTTTTTTAAGTTTCTCTGTGGAAAATTCTATATGGTGAGCTGTTTAAATAGTTTTTATATTCATACTAATCTGCTGTCTTTTTATGTCTTCACAGCAAACTCCAAGGGCTCTAAAGAACATAATGGATTTAGAAGTGGTTGAAAATTGACTTTGAATCAAAACATTCTATTTATGTGTCCGTGTTTTATCATGAAAAATAAAGTTTTATTCTTTGTATTGAACAATCTGACCTTTTCTGTATGCTTAGTCAGACCTAGTTTTGAAAAACTGCCTTGAAAAACAAACAAATTAAACTATAGAGCTTTAATATTGTATTGTACTCATCAAATGGGGCCCTGTTGGGTATTATATGTAAATGAACGTGATTAAACAGGAAGGACTTTTATTTTGAAAAACATTGTCAATGCTTTCCGATGGTACGTAATTGTGAGTGCCTGTTCTGTAAAAGAGCTGGGAGTCCTTTAAAATCACCGGGAAGAAAATATGTAAAATAATATAGGGGGGAAAAAAAATACATTATACCTCGGAAATGATCTCCTTTTGATGCCGACCTTTTCAAGATGGCGGATTTAAGAAGTCGACGATTTCCGGTCGTGCCCCCCATAACGCTTGTGATGACCTCACATAAATGGCGGATTGCTTTTGAAATTTGCAGGAAAACAAAAATATTTTGTCGAGATAAGGTAACAACAAGCCCGGGTGCTTCTTTTTTTTTAATTATTATTATTATTTTTTTTACCCAGAACAGTTAAATGTTGGTTATGTTCGACGTTAACGCGGCGGAGAAGATTTTGCAGCGTCAGTTACTCCCGGTTGTCGGGAGTGTTGTTTTTTTTTTTAAGTTTACAAAGGCGACGGTAGCTGACGAGCAGCGTCCGGGTGCTCGGCTAAGAGCCGCGTAATTTAGGTCATTTTAATCCAAATATATCGATATATATACTGGCTTTTAGTTTGCCCTCTCTCTGATACAGAAGCTGTGCGCAGAGTTAACCTTGGTCTAGTAGTCTAAATAGTAAAGCTGGTAAAGTAGGTCAACAGTAATCGTGCTATCAGCTAACGTGTCATGATCTGCTGCCCTGAATTAGGTGCATTTTCGTCAACAAAAACAAACACATCTGGAGGTACGGATGTGGTATAAACTCTGTACGTATGCCGATGTCGCCGGTCTTATTTTATTGGCACTAGCAGAAGGAAAAAAACAAAACAAAAAAACGTCACTTTCTGGTGTTTCAGTGAATGTGGGTCATTTTCTTTTTCGCCTATTTATTAGGCTATCGGGGTGGGGGGAAAAAACCCAACCTAAATCAGCTCATTCAATAATCCTTTTTAGCACTAACAAGATTATTTCTCTCGCTCTGTCTCTTTGTCTCCTGTCCTCTTGTCAAAAACACTGGCATGGCAGAGAGGATGGCAGAGATGGAGGAAGACATGGGAGATCTGCCAGCCGGGGAGGACGACAACGACTCGGACAGAGATGAAGACGACAGATTGTTTGCTTGGATGGTGAATGACGGCATGGATGAGGAGGAGGAAGAGGAGGAGGAGGAGGAGGAGGAGGTGGAGGACGAGCAGCCGCTGGACTCCGAATCATACGAGTTGGACACCCCGGCTGAGCGCAGCGGTCATATAGCAGTAGTTGACAGAAACATCATATATGTGTGGGGCGGATACAAGGTACGAGTCAAAACTGTATTTTCATTAAATTTATGTGATCGTTCAGGCTCTCCCATCATTTTCAATGTTGTACTTATTCCTTCTCTCCATCAGAACGCTCAAAACCACGGGTTCTTTGACTTGTACCTGCCGAGAAACGAGGCCTGGACATACAACATGGAGTCGGGAGTGTGGTGAGAAAACACTTAAAGCAAACGACGAACGTCGTCACCAGCTCCGCATTTATTGTCCAATCACTCGCATACGGAGCGGACGAATAAAAGCACGGTTTGGACGTTCACAGGACAAAGCACGTAGCCGGAGGTAACCTGCACACGTCAATGTCGGGCAGCTGCGGGGTGTGTGTCGAAGGTGTCCTCTACCTTTTCGGAGGTCATCACGCCCGGGGAAACACAAACAGGGTAACGTTTGTGTTGAACTAATCTCTTCCACCTTTTGGTGTTATTTCCAAATGATTTGCGTGGTGTTTGCGCGTCAGACCTCGAGGCTTGTCCAGCAGACTCTTCGTGCAGCTCAACTTCCAGAACTCTTGTGCTCTGTGCTGCTCTTTCCAGATCTACCGCCTGCCTCTGAGAGCTGCCAGCCTCGTGTGGGAAGAGATGAGGGATCTTAAAGGACTTCCTCCATCGTGCAAGGACAAGCTTGGGTGCTGGGTTCAGAAGAACAGGTTGGGCTTTTTTTTTTTTTTTTTTTTTGCCTGGATGTTTATGTCAAATTTTGCAACAGTGGATCACCAAATCTCCTCAAAAAAGTGGTTCAGCTGAACAAATATGTGCGATGTCTTTTTGTCTCAGAGTGTCATAAACGAACCGAAATTAGGTTTCAGTCTGGAATGACACCGAATGTTAACATCCGAGTCCTGAATGCGGCCGTCAAGGATTCAGTTTCATCCATGTGATTCTGTTTTCAATAGTGCGGGTTGTTAAATGCATCAAGGTGATTACGGATTGTTTTCGTGAGATGTTTTAAGTGGGATCTCTCTGCTTATTGTGTGTTTGCAGACTTGTATTTTTTGGGGGCTACGGCTACGCTGCACAGGGGTCTCATCGAGGGACTTTTGAATATGATGATTCGTCTTCTCTTGTGGTCTGTAAACAAAAATCCTATTCACATGATAACCGGTCAATATGCTGTACGTGTTTCATGGTTTAATTTGTAAAATAAGATAACTCTGATTCAGTCAGTTTTATAAAAAAAAGAAAAAAAGAAAAGCTTGAGTGTGGTCTTTCTGGAAAGACTCTGTTTTATAAAAAAAAAAAAAAAAATAGGTTGTTGCAGGATTATGGTTTAAAATGTAAATGTATGGCGTTGTGTTTTGCCGCTGCAGTGGGACAGCCCTGGACGAGGCTGGAACAACCACATCCACATCCTGGACCTGGAGACATCAACCTGGAGTCAGCCCATCACCACGGTAAAAACACACGCCACAAATAATTTACACACGCAAGCAATGACCGCTGTAATCAAACAAACACCCTCTCCCTTTTCATACTCCGTCTGCACCATCGGCCTGACATCATTTTTTACTTTTCAGAAATAGTGACTCTTTTGGAATAATAAAACAATACTGAAGAGACATTTGAACCTCTTTTATGTTCTGTCTGGGTTTGTCCCGACGTAGGGAGACACCCCATCACCCAGAGCAGCTCATGCCTGTGCCACAGTCGGCAACAGAGGTTATGTGTTTGGAGGACGATACAAGGTCGGTGATGGGCAATTTTACCTTTGATTTTACCTCCTGTGATTATTTCGCCGTAAATATGATCTCGCCCACTCATTTAAAGCTACATTTCAGCATTTTTAAAATATCAAAGAAATGTTTTTTTTGTGTGTTTTTTTTTGGTCCATCAGTCCCAACATATTTTCTTTGTTCCTCAGAACTACCGACTGAACGACCTGTACTACATCGACCTGGACACGTGGGAGTGGCATGGGGGGGGGGGGGGGGGGGGGGGGGGGGGGGGGGGGGGGGGGGGGGGGGGGGGGGGGGGGGGGGGGGGGGGGGGGGGGGGGGGGGGGGGGGGGGGGGGGGGGGGGGGGGGGGGGGGGGGGGGGGGGGGGGGGGGGGGGGGGGGGGGGGGGGGGGGGGGGGGGGGGGGGGGGGGGGGGGGGGGGGGGGGGGGGGGGGGGGGGGGGGGGGGGGGGGGGGGGGGGGGGGGGGGGGGGGAAATGTACGCGTTCTCCCTCTTTTTCATGTGCCGTGATCACAGCATACTTTTAAAAATGTTCCTTTTTGTTCTTTAGAGATTACATGGGAATAGTTGGGACACACGGGTTGGACTCGTGCGTATGTTATCCAGGCTGCTCTGCTCTCATTTTGTGGGACTTTACATAAACATTTAAATGATTAAACCTGAAAACATCTTTTGACCACGCTGAGATTGCACTCGTGTAATAAATGTAAAGGCTGAACATTTGCCCTATTATCAGTTTATGTACACCGAAAGTTACACATCTACTTTACACTTTTCTGTCTGAACATGCTTCCTGCAGTCTGATAATTCCTTTTTTTTTTTTTTTTTTTTTTTTTGCTTGTCTACTTCTCTCATGGGATTCTCCCTGCCTTGCTGTAGGAGCGTCCCTCAGCAGGGTCCCGTTGGCCGGTCTTGGCACTCCTTCACTCCTGTGTCACCCGACCACATCTTCCTATTTGGAGGTTTCACCACAGAACGAGACACACTGAGTAAGTCTGAAACTCGGCCCCTTGAGTAGCAAATAACTATCTCAGACGCCCGATCTCACACACAGATTCCTCTCTTGTTTTTCAGGTGATGCTTGGTTGTACTGTGTGAGTAAAAATGAATGGAAGCCTTTCAAACACAGTCACACAGAGAGCCCCAGGTGATTGTGGTCTCCTCTTGTTGTGTAACATTTTTGTTCTGTGCCTGTAGGTCAAGTCTTCAGCTTAATAAACAGGTTGACAGTATCCGACATTGTGCTTGTGTGTTGCAGGTTGTGGCACACAGCATGCTCTGGTCCTGATGGAGAGGTGTTTGTGTTCGGAGGGTGTGCCAACAACCTGTTGTCGCATCACAGAGCTGTAAGTTGAAAATCAAGTTGTCATGTGACATACCGTTAATTCAATTTTCTTTCTCGTGAATCTGACTCTTTTTTTTTTTTTTTTTTTCCTCCCTCTCTCTTACTTGACAGGCTCACAGCAACGAGTTGCTGGTTTTCAACGTTCAGCCCAAATCATTAGTTCGGTAAGTGTGTACGGAAGGAAAAAAAAAACAGTATCTCCGCAGCTGGTGGTCACGGGGCCATTTTGAGTTGGTCTCAGATGCGTGCAGGGGAAAACAAGTGAATCTTTCATTTGAAAGTCTACAGAAGTTCTGACGCTTGGCTTTTACTTTGAAGAAAAAAATACATTTCACCATCACGTCAAGTGTGCTGTAGCCATTCGCTGCTGGCGTTGCCATGAAGGTTACAACAAACACGGGCGGTGTCACATCAGTCGTTGGCTCTCTCGTTTATATTTGTCCGGTCTTTATGTCACACTCACACGTAGCTCTCCTCTCGTTGCAGGTTCTGTATGGAGACTGTTCTGCAGCACAGGGAGCGCTTGTCGAGCTACTGGGACTGTTTGCCTAAACACCTCCTGCACAGCCTCAAACAGAGAATGGCACGTGTTAACACACTGGGCTCCTAGACGAAGAGGCCAGTCATCTAGTCCAGAGGATTGCAGGACAATGTGTATGTATGGAAGAGACGAGTGGTTCTCTCAAAGCAGGTAGTTCCCAATTAGAGCATCAGTTTAATGTGTGCGGACTCTTGCGCCCATAAAACTAGAAGGCCACTCGGGAGAGCGCCCACCTCCGCCGAGGCCAACGGTCCACTCTTCTGTGATATGCAAATCTGCCACGGCTACATATGTCTGAATAGATTTTCAAAAGCGTGTGTTGAACTTAACCGCTGTACAGAGAGATTTAGCGTTGGTGAGCTGAGATGAATCTGTGAACAGCAGCAACACGCTGTGCGTTGACAATACGCTCCGTTCGACGTCAGACGTGACAAACAGGATCCAGTGTTAACGTGTGTGCCATTTAATAGGACATTTGTCCCGTGTTAAAACAAAGTGAAAAAGTAATCTTGCCTCCGGCCTGTGATTTGGATTTGCCGCAAAATGTATCGGGCTGCTGGTTTTTCCCCGTTATCTTGCTGACAAACCGTCCGCAAAACAAAACAACCAAAAAAATCTCAAAGCTGTGGATTAATTGGAAATGTGTCCTGACAGACACACTAAGATTCAACCGGCGGTCCTCTCAACCGTTTTCCTCTTTACGTAGCTCCTAAGTCCTGCAGGACCAGTGCGACGGCGGATCAGACAGCTCCGTGACTGCTCCCGCTGCACAGAACGGAGTTGGAATGGTTTAGTTTTTGTTCGGAGCTTCCTTTGCTCACCAGCGTTACTTCTTTCTGAAAAGCTGACGCACCACGGCATGATTTTCTGTCCATATTATAACATAAATGTGCTACTGTACCAGAAAAACATTTTAAAGAAAAAGTATTTTTCTTAGAAACTACAGCGATAATAATGTTGAACGGAGATGTTTTATGTGCAGTAGAAGATACATTATGGACCAAAAACCTCAGTCTCGTGTTTCAACTTTTCAAGACCACTTGAAAGAACCACCGAAAATGCATTTTGTGTTTTGGGGGGGTGGGTGGGACACAATTCAGAAAGGCAGCAGGATTTCAACAGATGTTTTTAGCAACTTTCTCCTCAAGATTATTGACCCCAGAGTCCATTCTGTAAATGAACACGCGATTGTTAAATACGGATGTTAAAATAGCATTTTTCTCTGGTCTTCCTCAAAAAACAACTGTTGTCGTTGTCTTAACACTGAATACAGTGGTACAAAATCCGAGTTGGGCTGAAACAGGTTTGCTTTAACTGCAAAGTTTTTGTTTGTTTGTTTTGTTTAACGATAACTAATCTTTCACTTCATCTTGAATAAAGACGTTTGCTTGATTTTGGGGTCATTTGCCGGCGTTCCCACAGATGTAAAACTAGTACTTTATGCTACACAACACTATCTACTCTGGAGCCACAGAGATGTTAACTCTTAGTTTTTATTTGTATATACAGTTATTTATATATTTGTGAGGAAATGTGTGTTAAATGTGTTCTCAAAAAGGCTTTCAAAGCCTTTAAATTGTCCCAAGTGGCTCCTGTAGCATTTTAATTTAATTGAATCACTAACTTAAAATACTTCGAGTGTATCGGATGTTGAGCCACATTGCACTGAAATGCCTCATGTCAGTAGGGCTTTGTTTGTACTTGCCTGGTTTGCACAAAGTTCCCTTGTTGTTGTTTTTTTTATTGTAGGATATATTGCATCCTTTGTACTCAAAGAATAAACACATACCAGAAGTTTTGTTTTCTTTAATTTTATTCATTTGCATGTTGCTGATCAACAAATTCAGTCAATCTTTAAAAATAAAAGTTTTTTTTTTACTCAAACAAGGGCACAGTACTGAAGAGTAACCTGCAGCCATCATGTTGGGAGCAGACACTAACTTTTCCTGGCATCTTTCTGGACAGATCCAAATCCTGTAACACAGAAAGATAAAATTTAATGATTATTAATTAGATTATTCTCTGTCATTTTAACAATCAATACTTTTGTCAAAAATTGTTAAAAAAGGAGATGACTACTATAAAAAGTACTTTTGTTCAATTTCCAAACAAAGTCATTCAACTATAGACATGTTTTTTTATTTTTTTTATTTTTGACTACATACTCTAGTATGTGATTTACTATGACATGTCATCCCAAATATGACCAAAAAGTCATACCATAGCATGTTGTCCAAAATGTGACCAAAAAGTCACGCATGTCGTCCAAAATATGATTAAAAAAAAGTCATACTATAGCATGTTGTCCAAAATATGATCAAAAAAGTCATACTATAGCATGTCGTCCAAAATATGATCAAAAAGTCATACTATAGCATGTCGTCCAAAATATGATCAAAAAGTCATACTATAGCATGTCGTCTAAAATATGATCAAAAAAGTCATACTATAGCATGTCGTCCAAAATATGATCAAAAAGTCATACTATAGCATGTCGTCTAAAATATGACAAAAAAGTCATACTATAGCATGTCGTCCAAAATATGATCAAAAAAGTCATACTATAGCATGTCGTCCAAAATATGATCAAAAAAGTCATACTATAGCATGTCGTCCAAAATATGATCAAAAAGTCATACTATAGCATGTCGTCTAAAATATGATCAAAAAAGTCATACTATAGCATGTCGTCCAAAATATGACAAAAAAAAGTCATACTATAGCATGTCGTCTAAAATATGATCAAAAAAGTCATACTATAGCATGTCGTCTAAAATATGATCAAAAAAGTCATACTATAGCATGTCGTCTAAAATATGATCAAAAAAGTCATACTATAGCATGTCGTCCAAAATATGACAAAAAAAAGTCATACTATAGCATGTCGTCTAAAATATGATCAAAAAAGTCATACTATAGCATGTCGTCCAAAATATGATCAAAAAAGTCATACTATAGCATGTCGTCTAAAATATGATCAAAAAAGTCATACTATAGCATGTCGTCCAAAATATGATCAAAAAGTCATACTATAGCATGTCGTCCAAAATATGATCAAAAAAGTCATACTATAGCATGTCGTCCAAAATATGATCAAAAAAGTCATACTATAGCATGTCGTCTAAAATATGATCAAAAAAGTCATACTATAGCATGTCGTCCAAAATATGATCAAAAAGTCATACTATAGCATGTCGTCCAAAATATGATCAAAAAGTCATACTATAGCATGTCGTCCAAAATATGATCAAAAAAGTCATACTATAGCATGTCGTCCAAAATATGATAAAAAAAGTCATACTATAGCATGTCGTCCAAAATATGACCAAAAAGTCATACTATAGCATGTCGTCCAAAATATGATAAAAAAGTCATATTATAGCATGTCGTCCAAAATATGATCAAAAAGTCATACTATAGCATGTCGTCCAAAATATGATAAAAAAAGTCATACTATAGCATGTCGTCCAAAATATGATAAAAAAAGTCATACTATAGCATGTCGTCCAAAATATGATCAAAAAGTCATACTATAGCATGTCGTCCAAAATATGATAAAAAGTCATACTATAGCATGTCATCCAAAATATGACAAAAAGTCATACTATAGCATGTCGTCTAAAATATGATCAAAAAGTCATACGATAGCATGTCGTCCAAAATATGATAAAAAAAGTCATACTATAGCATGTCATCCAAAATATGATAAAAAAGTCATATTATAGCATGTCGTCCAAAATATGACCAAAAAGTCATACGATAGCATGTCGTCCAAAATGTGACAAAAAAGTCATACTATAGCATGTCGTTCAAAATATGATGTCATACTTTGGACAACATGCTATAGTATGACTTTTTATCACATTTTGGACAACATTAAAGAAATATGATATACGTGCTATTTCTGACGACATGCTATAAGTATGACTTTCGTTAAAGTTATGTTAGCCGGCAGAGTGGCGCACCTGTCAGCGTTGTTGTCTCGCAGTCAGAAGGTCATTGGTTCAATTCCCGCCTCTGACAGTCTATGTTGAGTTTGCATCCTTCTGCAAAACTAACAACTTAAAAGTCCAGTTTATCGTCCATAACATGGATGACTAACTTATGCCTGTAGTCCATAATGTAAAGCATTTCATTCAACAACAATCCTCTACACACAAAGTTCCAGGCCCCCTGTCAGCGCTGGCTTGGAACTGCACCATTTTGCTGCCTTTATTGCATGCTTGCCTGACTTATATGACTTTTAAACATTTTAGGGAAGAGCGATCAACAGTGCAGTGGTTGGCATGGTTGACTCCCAGTCAGAAGGTTCCAGGTTCGAGACTCGCTCGGGAGATGATGACAATAACATGCAAGATGGAAAGTCACGTCAAGGGCAAGAATCGAACCTGGAACCTTCTGACTGGAAGGGGGCAACACTAACCACTCCACCACAGTACCTTCTGCCATAAAATGTTTAAAAGTCATATAAGTTATGTAAGTCAGACAAACATGCAATAAAGGCCACACAACTCCGCAGTCGCTAGTGTCGTCGTCTCACTATCAGGAAGTACTCGCTTCGATCAGGGGCTTGGAACTCTGTCTGTGGTGGATTGCATGTTCTCGCTTGAAGTGTGACTTTGTCACATTTACGACTATATGCATGATGTTTGATTTACATCATGGACTACATGCATGATAACATGCATAAGTTAGTCGTCCATGTTATGGATGACATATTTTAATTTACTTATTACTATGCAGGAACATGCAAATTCCACATAGAAAGTCCCAGGCCGGGATCGAACCGGGGACCTCGAGATTGTGAGACGACGACACTGACGACTGCACCATTGTGCTGCATGACATAACTTCAACGGAAGTCATACTTGTAGCATGTCGTCCAAAATATGACCAAAAAGTCAGAAATATGAAATGAGTTTGAAATGTGTTCTCAAAAAGGATATCAAAGCTTTTAAATTGTCCCAAGTGGCTCCGGTAGCATTTTAATTGAATTGAATCACTAACTTAAAATACTTCGAGTGTATCGGATGTTGAGCCACATTGCACTGAAATGCCTCATGTCAGTAGGGCTTTGTTTGTACTTGCCTGGTTTGCACAAAGTTCCCTTGTTTGTTTTTTATTTCGTTTTTTTTTATTATTATTGTAGGATATGTTGCATCCTTTGTACTCAAAGAATAAACACATACCAGAAGTTTTGTTCTCTTAAACTTTATTCATTTGCATGTTGCTGATCAACAAATACAATCAATCTTTAAAAATAAAAGATTTTTTTTGACTGAAACAAGGGCACAGTACTGAAGAGTAACCTGCAGACCTCGTGTTTGAAATATAGATTTAGCTGGCAGTCTCACTGAACTGGATTAAACTGCAGTTCTGTGCTGATAAAACACTGTACACACTTCTGTATTCATCCGTCTCTCATTTCTTCTTGGCAGCCAGCAGGTTGGGAGCAGACACTTTAACTTTTCCTGGCATGTTTCTGGACAGGTCTGAATCCTGCAACACAGAAAGATGAAAGAGGGTTTCAATTTAATGATTATTAATTAGATTATTCTCTGTCATTTTAATAGTCAATACTTTCATCAAAAAACGTGTTAAAGAGGAGATGACTACTATAAAAAGTACTTTTGTTCAATTTCCAAACACCAAAGATTCAATAAAACACAGACAAGTAGAAAAACCTTAAATTCAACCCCATGCTATACTATGACATTTTGGATATATTTAAAAAAAAATATTTTGGACAACATACTCTAGTATGTGATTTTTCATTTTGGAAAAATATCATACTATATTATGTTGCCCAAAATGTCATACTATAATATTTGTTCTTAAGCGTCATAAAAATGTCAGTATTTACTGAAGGGTTATAACTTCTCTGTGCTCTGTTAAAGTCGCAGTGCTGTGCACTGTTTGTGCTCAACAGGACTAGTTGCAGAACTTTCTGATCCACCCTCATACATCACGTAAATAAACTCTTGAACGCGTAAAGAAAGAGAAGGAATCGAACCGACAGCCACACCCGAGCCTCATTTTAAAATGAGCCGTCTATTGGAAATGTAATAAGTATTTCACATTTGTAAATTTCTTAACCCAGTTCAAAAGAGGTTGTAATTCATAATCAAATAGCCAGCCTTGACCCAATAACATCGTTTCAGCTCAGATTTGACAGTTGTTTTTTTTTCCAGCGGAAAGGGTCGGGTTCTGCACTGCGGCGGATAAATGCACTGGCCACTCGTGACCACCAAATAGAGGACCACGAGTGATCGGATCCTCCGGGATGCATGTTAATGGCCGCTAACGGCAAGGCAGTTAAAACTTGCTTACCTTGACACTGCGGAACAGATCTTTTTCTCTGGTTGAGGCCTCTTTGGCTTTCATGAAGCTGAGCACTGCAGTGCGTGCGGCTGGTAGAAACGAAAAATAACATTACCGTCGATTCTAAAAACAGAAAACATCAAACGAAGACTATGAATTCTAGTTATAGAAGGTTTCGATACTCTTACCTTTTCCTTTCTTCTGAGCACCTGGTGTCAGTTTCACTTTGTGCCTGTGGAAAATCAAAATGCTTCATTAGCCCGTGGACTTCTCACTTCGTCTTTCACAAAAAAAAGCTTTACGGCACGTACTTGTAGTTGGAGAGGGCGGTGTACGGAGCACAGACGGGCACGGCGAACAGCAGCACGTCCTCGGGGTGAGGCTGGCCTGTCAGCGAGGTGAGCAGATTCTCCGCTTCCTGGAGCATCAAACAAACAAACAAACCAATCCAAATGAAGCTTCTTTTCTTTCTTTTTTTTTTTTTAGGGAAAGCAGATTTTCTTTCTAGTCACTCTTTTAATCCACATTGAAATGTTTGGAGTAGAAACCCACCTCTGCTCCGGGGTTGTCCGGGTCCACTTCATCTTCCTGAAAGAAAAGCAGACATGGATGACACTCTGTAGCTGCGAGTCATTCAAGGCTACACAAGTAGATGCTGGCGGTGTACACATTTAAATCATAGTGTTGCTCAGGTTTTGAATTTAACTGGCACTTAGCCCTCGTGTTGTCTTTGGGTCAAAATGACCCGCAGCTGTGTTCAACCAAGTTCTATTTTATTTTCATATTTTTTGGGATCATTGGTGACAAGGAGACTGTGAGGGTTTCTTTAAAGAATGATGACCAATGATCCCCCCCAAAAAATAAAAAAAATATAGAAATAAAATAGAACTTGGTTGAACACAGCTGCGGGTCACCCGAGGACAACACGAGGGTTAAAAGGCACTGAGTTCACCATGGAGTGTTGTCATCTACCTTGTCCTCCTGCTCCGGAGCACCTCCCTCCTCTCCCGGCTGCCTCTCTTCCTCCACCCCGCCTCCTCCTGCCTGCTCCGGTTTCCTCACTGCTGTCTCGGCATTACGAGGTGTCTGCTGTTGTTTCTGAGGGGCCGGTTTCCTGGCGGGTTCCTCTTTCCACTTTCCCTTCTTTCCTTTCTTCCCCTTCTCCTTCTCCTCCTTTGTGGAACCAGCTGACTGAGGGAGGAAAAAAAAACAACACAAATGTTATTTATTTTGACAATATTAGGGACGGTGTAGCTGTGGCAACACGAGTGCAGAAGTACCGGCTGGACTGTGCAGTCATTTCTTATTCATCCTCACCCCGAGCAGCTGCATCATCAGCTCTCTGTCCTCTTCATCCTGGTCTTTGTACTTCTCTTTGATCTTCTTCAGCTTATTCTGCCGTGACAACAGTAGAAAACACGAGCAGCACAGATGGAAGAATAAGTGAAGGTTCAAGAAAAAAAACAAGTGAAACTCTTGACCTCATCCCGAATACTCTTATTTTAAAATCCAGATTTTATTACAGCATGTCATACACATTGATTTTGCGATTAACAACAACTGAATGGAAAAATTGATGATGGTATTGATGCTTTAAAAAAAAAAAAGTAAAACGTTTTTGTGGCCTTTACTTTGGGTTTATTTGTGGGTGTAATGGTGTGTTCATGAGCAACTGGGAAGTGGGCTATTTTGAATTCCCAGCTGCCTGAACTCAGGATTATTTATCTTTCCTGCATGATTTACGCTTGAAATTTATTCTTTTTTTCATCTAAAAAAAACCAGCAAGATTGCAGCACTTCTTACCTTTTGACCTCTCTTCAGTGGTTGCTGGGAGGGTCCTCCTCCGCTTTTGGACCCCTGATCTACGGACGGTCCGCCGGATGAAATCTCAGTCTTGTCCTCAGTGTCACAGCCTTCCTGCTTTTGCTTCTTCTTCTTGTCTTCTCTGAGGGCGAAGACGAAAACACCAGAAGATTAAATCAGCAACTGGACACGCTTATTTTGCTCTTGGTCCAATTACTACTCTGATGCTAAAGCTGAACCTAAAAACTGGCTCGCGTACATGCATCCATTTCTTTGCATGTACTTTCTGTTCTCATCACTCACCTCCTCTGTTTGGCAGTCATGTGTTTTTTCCCTTGTGAATCTACTTCAGCCTGAAGAGAAATAAATTCAATAACATTAGTGAAAGAAGTGTAAAAAAAAAAAAAAAAAAACGTTTTTATTTGACTTTGATAGAATGACTGAAATGTCCACAGATGGTAATAATTACCTGAGTGGTTGTCTCTTTTTTGAAGGCAGGGTTCTGAGCGCTCCTAGAAATAAGGATGGAGAATTTAACCACTTATTGTCATGTGCAGTTATACACCTGTAGAAGCAGGAAAAGCTTTTCTATTGCTTGGTAGGAGGTCATTTTACCTGCTGGGTTGTAAATGAGAGAGGGAGATGGTTGTATCTGGAAAGCTGAATTCTTCACTTTCTTCATTCTCCGTTTCCTCAACATCATCCTCCTCTTCGTGCTCCTCTCCCTCCACATTTGCGTTGCTCTGCTCTGACAGCATCCCTCCCGCGTCTGCAGCATCATCCCCTTCGACCTCGTTTTCCTTTTTCATTTTATTCTCCACTTCCTTGGTCTCTCGCTCTTCTGCTTCACCTTGATCTTCGTTACTGCTGTCATCACCTGCAAAGACGACACAAACAGTTGCGACACCTGAATATGGTCTTTACGAACGTGTAACTGAAGTCAGCATGTTTGTCCTCCTTACCCATCAGCTCCTCTCCCTCCTCTAACAGCTCAGCAGTTCTGGATGTGGCCTCGTCCATGTCTTCCTCGAGCGTTTTCACCTTCCGTTCGCCTCGGTGCCGAAACACACTCTGCTCATCAACCTGCAAGACGAAGAGGAAGAAGTGAAACTTAAATGCTTGCGGACGATAAAGAGTTCAAATGGACTCACGGCTCAGGATGATATTCACCTTAAAGAGGAATCCAAAGCCCATAATCAAGTACGAAGGTGGCAGAAAATTTTTCTTTCCTGTGGAGGAAAACATCACAGTTTTGTTAACAGCTGAACTTAATTCTTTGATGGCGGTCATGTGTGCGAAAGCTGGTGTTTCATACCTCTGATCATGAAACTTCCAGTGGTCAGATACTCTCCAGTGGGAGCTGTCTTAGACACCTGCAGATATAACACCACAAATTAATAATAAACAATACAAACCTTTTTACTTAAACTTTGTCATATTTTTTTGCTTCTCGTGATAAATTATTTATTTTCCTGTCTTATAATGCACCCTCTGACTGCAAATTAAAGTTACGAAGGAATGGTTTTTTTTGAATGGGTAGCCGTTTTGTTTGTATGAAACAAATAATAGCAATTTAAACCGCAAGTAGTGATATGCAGCCCTCGCATGCTGCACGTTTGGCATACTAAAATTTTTTTTTGAAAAAAGTCATACTGTAGCATGTCGTCCAAAGTATGACAAAAATGTCATCCAAAAAGTGATAGATAGATAGATAGTTACTTTATTAATCCCACAAGGGGAAATTATTTCGCTACAGCAGCATTAAAGGTACAGGAAAGCAATAAAACAACAGTAAAATATTAAATATAAAATGCACAGCATATACAATAAAATAGAATAATTAAATTAAATTAAAACTAACTAAACAATAGTGCAAAGATTTAAACGAACAAGAAAACAGACAACCAACGGTGTTATTGTTGTGTGATGGATTTTGCCAGTCATAAAAAAAGTCATACTATAACATGTCGTCCAAAATATGACACAAAAAAACAATCATACTATAGCATGTCGTCTGAAATATGTTAAAAAAAAAAAAAGTCATACTATAGCGTGTCCAAAATTTGGACGAGAGGAACCAGTTGCGATGTTTTATCCAAAGCGACTTCCAATAAGTGCATTTCAACCATGAGGCATGTTCCTTACTCACCTGATGATGATGAACCCACCAAGCACTGGTGATGATCTTGGCATCCCAAGCAGCACTGTAGCACACAGACATGGTACCAGCTTCTGTCAGGGTACGAGGAGGGATGGGATCTCCTGGAGCGACGTGGTGGAGAGGTGGAGAAGGACAGACGAGACATATCGGTTTAAAAAAAAAAAAAAAAAAGTAACATCAAGTATCACAGTGACGGCACGTGCGCACGTTTACCTGAGGGGTTCTTAATGACACAACTAGTTGCTCCGTGGAGGTCGGCGTGAACATAGAGGTCACCTGAGAACGCGAAGATACAGGTACATGATGTGAGAACCAGCTTCTGAAGGAATGTATCTTTCAAAGGGACGAGCGTGTACAAGTTTCACTACCGGTCCGGAGGTAGCGTTTAACAATCATCTCGTTCTGCTGCTGGTCCCTTCCCGCGATGACCAGGTAGTTCTCAGAGCTGATGAACCACAAGAACTTTTCAAACCTGCCAGAAGGGTAGAGATGTTTGAGAGAAGAACAGAATCCACCTGCTCAGAAAGTAAATGATAAACTGATATACAAGTACTCAATATAAGTACAGGCAGTATTTGCAGTCGAATGGTTTTTACCAGTAGACCTTCCTGGCCTTCTGAATGGTTGTCACTGTCTGGACTTCTTTGAGTGTTTGATGGGTTTTCTTCTCTGCAGATTTCATGGCCTTCAATTAAAGTGAAATCAAAGTACGAAATTGTCATAACTTGTCGACTGCTGCTGATCATACAACAACTGCAATAATTCCTGTTTTTTTTTATCTTTGGACGAAAGACAAATCCGAGTTCTCACCTTGCCTGCTGCTTCAATGGTTTTCTGCTCTTTCTTTTCAGCGGTGCGTTTGAAGTCATAGTACCTTGAAAAAGCATGAACGACAAGGTCAGTCATCACGATCGTCTCATGCACAAGTCTGTGTTTCCAACACCTTCCGACACGTAGGCTTACTTTTTGGCATTGGCGTAAGCCGACAGGCCGAGATCCACATCCACCAACATGGGCTTGTTCCTCTGCGGCTTCTTGTTCTGCCCTTTGTCTTTGTTTTTGTTTTTCTTCCCTTTCCCCTCCTCCACATCAGCTTTCTCCTCCTCCTCCTGGTCCTCCTCAGAAATGTATGGATTCCTGGTGGGAAAAAGTCACACGAGACTGTGTTGAGTTTGGATTCACACGATGCAAAAACCAGCGGAGAGCCCCCGTGCCGATGTTCATTTTCTGCGGTGATGATCTCACTTTAGAAGCATGGTGATGTGGTTGGTTTTCAGCTTCAGCTCCTTGATGGCGCACGCCACGGGGTCTCCAGCGGCTTGCGCTTCTTTGACGATGATGCCAATCTCAGTCCAGTCCACCTGGTTGGCCAGCGCGCTGCGCACCACCTGCAGCGCCCTCTCGACCACCGGCAGGTTCATCTCCACCAGTTCACCTTTGACTCTGTCCACCTCCTGCAACACGCAAGACAACATTTGTTGCGCACGGATTTCAGCGAGATAAATAAGCTGACCGGTGCATATTTTAATTCATACTTCGGAAGACCAACATTAATATTTTACAAACGCATACATGAGGGAGCAGGAGCCTTTATGTTACGCATTCATGTGTGCGCCAATATGCTGCCGACGTTGCTGACCTGTACTTGGTGCAGGGCCTCCAGCCTCTGCTCGTGGTCCTTCTTGACGTTTTCCAACTTTTTCATAGCCTGCTTCTCCTGCTGCAAGGCCTTCATGTCAATCTTCTGACTCTCCATCTTTGAAAAGAACTCATCCACTGCCTGCGTGAGAGGATCACGTCGGATGAGGAAGACGATCTTGCGAGAAAAAAGGATTTCATTCAATATTTTAAAGAAAATAAGCGTGCGAATACTCACCTTGTCAAACGTTTCAAACTCCAGATAGGAGCTCTTCGCATGCTGGGCGAAGAGGAATGGATGGAATTCGTCATATCTGAAAGACGTCATTGACATACACTAAATAATCATAACATTAACAACCACAGTACTCTAATATGTAACAGATTGTGCGTTAGACACACGTGAGCAGTTCTTCAGCGGGTTTTCCAGGAGTTAAACTTGGTTTCTTCTCACTCTTTTGAATGATGAAGCCCTTCATTTAACAAAGCAAATTTTGTAAATGCAACAACAGAAATTACAAAGTACTTTCCCTGCTTATGAAAGATCTCCTCCTTTACCTTGCCACTGAAGCTCTCCGTTTTTTCCAGGTACGTTTCTGCAATCTGCAGGGCTTCCAGGATTTTAGGTGCAACTGAAAAAGCAGCCAGATCAGATTTATTTGCAGGTTTACAAAATCGATTTGCAGAAGGAATAACTGTTACGCCAACTGTCCTGCTTTACCTTGTGCAGCATCAACTTGACTGTCAACCTTGACAGAGCCTGGCAGTCCCGTTTCTATCAAACTGTGTTCTATCAGAGTGGCTCCGTAGGCTGAGAAAGTGTTTGGAAAGGACACGCAACATGGTTCGGTCGTGTTTCTTGCATGACAAGAGGGAGTTTAGAATAAAGAGAAACTCTGAGGTATCTGCTGCCTGGCAACTTACGAAGGTGAGGGTTCAGGACTCTTTTCACTTGCTCTCCATTTGGTGCTTTGCTGAGGATTTCAGTGAGTCTATATAAAAACAACAAAAGAGGAAGTTTTCACCAACACATTCATGATTTAACTCTGGCGGATGTCCAATCTATCCCCAAACTCAACAAGCATGATGTGAAGATGTGTTGCGTTACCGCTCCAAACTGATGAGCGGTTCAGGAGGTCTGGCGCTCTCCACGGGGTACCGCTCCCTCACCACGATCTTAACATCTTCTGCCTCTGCGTTACGAAACCTCAGCAGATTCAGGATTGTGTACTCGTGATCTGCAAGAATGATGTTACCCTAAAAAAAACAACAACAAAAAAAAACACACACACACGCATCCACAAACACGCAGGCATCAGCGTTAACGGTTTGGATGAGGGTCGATGTGCGTGTGAGACGTGGAAATAAAAACAGCATTGAGTGCAAAGTTCTGACCCTGTCATAAAGTTCAATGATCAAGTGGTAGGCAGCCTCATCCGAACCGAACTGGATGTCGACAATCCTGTCGATCCCGAGCTGCTTGACCTGGGTCAGCCTGCGTGACTTCAGATGTTTCCGACACTGTTGAGAAAAGCTTCCTTAATATTCAGCGTCATCACAACTTCCAATCCAACAAGTGGCAAGTTATGATCCGCTGCGGGAGTTGTGATTTTATAGAAGCAAACAAGTCTGATGTTGATGCATTCTGTATAAATGTTTCTGTCAAAACAAAAAGGTAAGTGAGGTATTAATAAAATCTCAGTGAAATCTGACTTCGTATTTGTTTAGTGAGAAAAATCAACAGCATCACATTACAAATCCATCAAAAGGAGACTAATAAAACAGTTTTCCAATGTGATATTTATTAATTAAATCATCAAGATGTTCTTACTTTCATTGCAAAGCCCGAAGGCATCATGTTCTTGGGCCATTCGAAGTCTGTCGAGTGGATACGAGTCCCAGACTCGATGAGGAGAACAGCTTTGCAGTCAGGCCTGAGACAACAATACAACACGGTTAGTTGCATCCATCACCTTCAGTCCGTGTGTATAACGGTGTTTACTCAAGTTTTGTGCTTGGGTGTACGTTGGAGGTGCTTTACCTCGGAGCATTTCAGCGTGGGCTTCGGTTTGTACCAAAAATATGTCGCTGTACGCCCGTCAATTTGTCAATGCCTGTTCCACTTTGAACTCTACTTCTGCCAGGTCGTTGCACACCTTGTTGTTGTGCATTGCGCTCTGATGTGTAGTTTGACCGCGTTGTTGCGTTGACACACATTTTGTCACGCGTGCAGTTAACGTGTCCACATGTCAACATATTTTTTTTTTTAGCACAAAAAGAACTCTATTTTTTTTTTTTGTGGGAAAATATCAGAAGGTTCCTTTTACTTCATTACATATAAAGTTAGAGTTACGAAACAGATTCCATTTTTTTTGCAAAACATATATGAATTATTGCAGACTTTAATGCCCAAATCTATAAATATTCATTAAAATGAGCAAACAGGCCGCATTTTTTAATTATTATTATTGTCCGGTATTATGATCATTATTATCACGGCCGCACTGCTGCATTAAACTTACATATTATATATAACGGTTTGTACTTCCTTACTATGAATTACAGTTTTCATTGCAGGACATTTCTCTGTAATGGAGAAGTTTTTGATTTGTGGTATTTCTTCCAGCCTCACTTGAGGAGATCCATGTCTCGGGACACATTGCAGGGAAACTTTCAGAGTCAAGTTTTCTCACTGTACTTACTTTTGCAGACGGATGAGGTACGTCTTGTTGTCGATGTCGTACACGTTGTTTACTCTCATGCCAATGTAGCTGCAAAAGAAAAGAGGTGAACATCAGCCAAGCAGCAAACGCGTCCACGTTAGCCGTTGCTGCAAACAGCCGTGTCACTTACTTTGCATTAATCTCGGCAATAACTGCCCTGATGTCCACCGTGGCGAATCTCGTTTTCATAGTGACGTTTCTCCTGCTTGCAGTTTAAAAAAAAAAAAAAGAAAAGAAAAACATTCACATTTCTAGAGCAACATCAGCCAGGAAGACGTGCGAGGAATTGCTGAACATGCGCACACGGGACATTCTGTACGGAAGCCGAGGTGGGACGAAAATGCGCAGGTCCACGCCTTTTACACAGTGAACAGTGAATATGACATGTATTCGTGCCTGGCAACGTTATGTTGTTTTTTCAATGCCGTAACTAGCTGCTTTACTCTCGCAGGACTTTTCTTTCTTTTTTTTTTCTCTCTCTCTCTCCCTGTACATTAGTAAGCTCATGGTGAGGTTTTTATTTTTCCCCCCACTCCGCGTGCATCAATGATGCACTACTCAAATTGGCTTATTGACGTGAAAAACAGGGCAACCCTTCGAAATGCACACAGGACACCAGCAACCACCGACTGGAACAACAGGGGAAATGTCGCGGACCTGCAGAACAACAACGAGAAGAAGCCGTGCGAGCCGCCGGTCACCACCCACCTCTGGAAAAAAGGTAAAGGAGAGGGGATCGTATTAAAAAAAAAAATTAAAAAAAAAAAATCACGTCAAAAAAATAATCAGGCCCTGCCGTTTGACGAGTATGTTTCATACACAAGCGGGGCATGTTATTTGTAAATATGTCCAGAGTAAAGCGGCCCCGGGGGGCTGCAGCGGACAACGTGCCGTTTTCCAGTTTCCTTCCTTCAGGTCAGACGGGAGGGCGAAGGCGTGCTCCGTTACCAAGGCGACGGTCAGCTAACAGGGCTCGCTGAGCGGGACTTTTTTTTGTTTCCCCCTCCCCTCCCCCGTTATTATCAGGCGACTCCGGCGTCCTTTTGATTTTGAACAAACCTCGATGCGTAAAATAAATCCGTACCCGACACTGAGATGTACCGTCCGGACGCACAGGTTACGGATAATCGACGTACGAGCGGCGGCTGAGACCGAAAGGAATGCATCGTAGGTACCGAGTTGAAAAGGTTTTGAGCCGAGCGATGACAGACAGGTCTGACGGGCGGTCGCACGTCGATGAGATTTCTCTTCCCCGTCTCGTGTTTTCTGTTTTAACCTTTTCTTTTTTTTTTTTTTTTTTTTAAGAGTAAATCATCGCGTCCCGCGAGCAAATAAGAACGCATACATTATTATTACGTTATTAAAGGTCTTTTAATTTAATTTTTTTTAAATTTTATTTATTTATTTATTTTTATTTTTACCGTAGTTTTAACTAGCGGGAAGAAAAAAAAAATGTGACATGTCATTAACCCTCACCAATGTGTGTGGAGTTGGTAAAAAAAAAAAAAAAAAAAAACCACCCAAAACAATACTTTTATTTTATTTTATTTTTTTTGCACAGCAAGTAAAACTCAGAAAACTGTCTAATGAAGCATACAAATGGTGTCACGTGCTGTGTATTTCGCTATTCTAACATCAAAACTGCAATAAGAAATCTGCAAGTAATTTAACTACCCAGGAGACATTACAAAAATTCACAGTCAAAAGTTCAGGACATTCCAGCAGCTCTCAAAATCTAATGATGTTCAATAGTAATATGATAGTACTGTGCTTCGGCATTGTTTTCCCTTTTCTCAGTCTTTTCATTTATTTATTTTATTTTTATATATATATATATATATATATTTTTTTTTATTCAATTGTTGCAGGCTACAAAATAATCAAGAAAATTGGCGAGGGCACATTTTCAGAGGTGGCGAAAACTCAGAGCCTGAAAGATGGGAAGTTCTACGCGTGTAAAACCATGAAGCAGACAATTAACAGGTAAGGTACTCGGCACATGTACCTGCTCATCCTGTACACGGGCTGTTGTGTGTGGACCCTTGAAACTCGAGTCTGCAGCTTGACACGTCCCCCCCCCCCCTCCTTTCCTTTAACTGTCCTATTAGATGTCAGCTGCCTTTGACCTTGTAGTGATTCGGTAACAATAGATGTCAGAACTTGAAATGCGAGTTGTCGGTGCGCTGGTTTCATCATGCGCCTTAAATCTGTTTCAACTATTTATCATGTGTCATTTTCAACAATGTTTTCACACACTGTCGGGACTTTGTGCCACATAAAGCCATGATATAGCACTGTGGATAAAAAAAAAAAAAAAAAAAAAAGTACACTGTATTTATACACCTGCCGTATTAATATTCTTCGTTAATAAGTCTGGAGCAGGCCAATAACCTGCGGGAAGTCCAGGCTATGAAGAGACTGAGCCCTCATGCGAACATCATCCAGCTACATGAGCTGATTTTGTGAGTATTGGAGCGCTGCCCGTCACAGTTGTCGTCGTATCTTAAGCTTGTGCGATGTGGCCTTTAATTATATCTTAATACACTGTTCCAGTGACAAAGAAACTGGAACCGTGTCTTTGATATGTGAGCTGATGGAGATGAATATCTACGAGTTCATACAAGGTAAGTCTGCCAGTATGACAGAATACAAGCAGAGTACATGACTACAACTGGAACTTTAGATGGAGTTGTCTTCTTCTGTTACGTTTTGTGCGTATTATGGACAATAACTGACCGTACACCTTGCAGGAAGACAATCGCCGCTGCCCGACCATACGGTGAAACACTACATGTACCAACTTTGCAAATCACTAGAACATATGCACAGGTAAGAAAAAGCAAATACATTCACATGAAATCATCAAATAAAATGATTCATTCATGTATGCTGATTATTATTATTTATTTTTTTTGACAGCTGTGGGATCTTTCACAGAGATGTGAAGCCAGAAAACATTCTCATAAAAGTGAGATGCGTCATTATCGTTATTTGTTTCACAAGACTTGGAGTCATTCCCATTTTTAATGCAAAATTTTGTACCACTCGCAGCAAAATGTGTTGAAGCTCGCAGACTTTGGCTCATGTCGGAGTGTGTACTCCAAGCCGCCGCACACGGAGTACATCTCCACGCGCTGGTACAGAGCCCCCGAGTGCCTGCTCACTGACGGATACTACAGCCTGAAGATGGACATCTGGAGCACCGGTTGTGTCTTCTTTGAAATCATGAGGTATCCCCCCTCCCCCCGCAGGGGACGGCCACAGCAATTCAAACCCCTAAAAACAAAAAAACTTCAGTTCAGATAGAAGGCAGCATATTTAAGTTAAATATGGTTACTCGGACAAGATGTTTCCCCCGTCTTTGTTTTTAGTTTTCTTGTGATTTCACTGGTCCTGTCCACCAGTCACAGGCATAAACAAATGTCAAACAAAGGTTATGTGCATAGCTTTGTTGTGGCTCACCTGTCATTGTACACCCGTGTGTTCCAGCTTGAATCCTCTCTTCCCTGGAAGCAATGAGCTGGACCAGGTCGCCAAGGTCCACGACGTGTTGGGGACACCGGACCAAGGTGTCCTCCGGAAGTTCAAGCAGTGGGTGTTGTTTGAAGAGTTGTTCTACCTGTTGCAGACGTGTGGCGCACATTAAGCAGTGAACACATCCGTTTCACATATTCAATGAAGACTTGTCTTGGTGTCTCAATGTCTGTCAGGTCCAGAGCGATACATTTCAACTTCCCTACAAAAAAAGGCACTGGCATCTCGCGGTTGATCCCCAAATGTCCTGCTCCAGCGCTGTCACTGCTCTATCAGATGCTCGCCTACGACCCCGATGAACGCATCTCCGCGGAAACAGCCCTGAGGCACACGTACTTCAGGGAAATCAGGTAAAGTTTTGCAGCCTGCAGCTTTTTAAAATCATATTTGGATGACCAAAAATGATCAAAGTTTACCTGCTCAAACTGTGAAAGAACTTCGATATTTCAAACGTCGTGGCAGAAATATAGTTTCCTTTTCTCCCAGGATGGCAGAGAAGAAAGCGGAGACTCTTCACAGAGTTTCTGGTGCTACAGATCTTGCAGGGAGTGGTGGGATGCAAAACTCCTTGGAGCACATCTGGCGACCAACCCGACTGGGGAAACAGCTGAGAGGAAGACACACAAGACAAACGCCTTTAATGAGCGTAAGTCCGAACTCTGTTGGCCGACGTTAACTGAAGTCAAATGCCCAAAGCCCACCTGATATTTTCTCTCCGTTCAGCACAACCTGAAGCATGTAGCAGACCCGCTCATCAGGCGGAACATCCCTCATTACCCAGCAGAGCTGCCCAAGCTCAACCTGGTCGTCCCAGGACCGCAGGTCTCCTTCCCAGTCTCCACCATGCCTGCATTTACCATCACCCACCGGGGCACACTGCCAGCCATCACGTCCAAAAAGTGCCAGTCACAGTTGGCCAAGGTAAAACGCAGCAATCCAACACCAACATCCTTCTTCTGACATCCTCAAGTCATTTCAGTCTCCGGGGAGTCACTTTTTATCAAAGGCCCCGCAGCCATGTTCTGAAACACAGCCGACAGCTTTGTTTCATATATCGGATGGCGTTTTAAAAATGCTCTCTCTTGAGGGTTTAAGAGGAAGGAAAAAAAAAACAGAAGCGTCAAATTAACATACCCAAACAAGTGGCTTGCTCGTGCTTTGATTTGGCATTCAGGCTGCATTTCCTCTCTTCACAGCCCCGGGATGAGTCACACCGTGCTGCTTTCAAGACCTACTGTATGCCACCTCTGGATAGGAAGCGTGGAGGCTACTGAGAGCCAAAAACACTCAAGTATGAGATGAAAAAAAAACTTAAAACAGAAAAGACCTGAACTTACAAACAGATGTGTTGAGCGGGGAATGTTTGGACGGGCCTGATGTTGAAATCTGTAAAAAAAAAAAAATGCTGGAGAGAAACGTAAAGACGACCATCTTACAAACGCAGACTGCTAACCCAAACACTTACATTCCTTCGCATAATGTTGGATTAAGAGTGAGTACTTTTTAGATTTATCATGACCTATTCAGCTGTTGTTACATATTTACAACTCTTTAAATAAAAACTGACTTAAATCTGAGCCTGTTACAGTACACAAGATATTACTATTGGTGATCCACATTTTCAACTTTGTGTCGAGTAATACAGCGCTTTTAAAAAAAAAGCACTCGGACTGTATTGTTTTACAACTTTGAATCACAAAGGATAAAGCTTTTTGACACTATAAAAAAAAAAAAAAAAGAGGAAAAGACTTAAAACACAAATCTCATCAATTCGTCATCCAGCACTGACGACACACCTACCCTTAACACCAGTGATTTTTTTTTTTTTTTTTTTTAGAAGTTTAAATAAGGCGTTGAATGAGATTGCCTGTGAGTAATTACACTGCGACAAGTGACTTAAGGTTGAATACTCTGGGGATCTGGAAGGTCCAACGGCTGGTAATTAATTTCCTGATAAAAATGACATCACGAGGACGGACAGAGGTACATTTAAACTGAATGTCTAATAAGGTTTTTGAATAGTACCAACGAGGGAAAGGTTACAGCAACATTTCCCAGAGTGCCTTTGCGTCCCGGAGGGGTCACGTCAAAGTCGAGAGCTGCGACGAGTCCACCGAGATTCAAGCCGTAACGTAATAAACATGGAAAACTCCCAAGGTCAGGGTTGTTCTTAGGAAACTGTACACGCGTGATAGACTCTCTTAACGAGTAAGAGTGAAGTCTTTGGGACAGATCGCTTTCAAGGGCAGTAGTCTTCCTGTGCAAAGGTCAAAAACCGTCACATGATATGATCCTCAGCCACAACATTGCGTTGGGAGACGTGATTTAAAGGCACATTTCGTGATCCTGCTTGAAGACTGAACGGCTTTAAGCGAGCTACGAAAAACAGACGCGGATCAGTTCATGATATAAGCGTTCCTTTTACATCATCTATGTATGTGAAAACATGTGCTCTGCGACAGATTACAGAGTGGGTCAGGTATTTGAATGTTATGTTTAGAATGTAGTTTGGCCTTCATACCTGCTCACTTAAAAAAAAAAAAAAAGGACCATTTCATTCAGAGCTGTGAACTCATTAAAACAGACTGAACTCGGTCTCCATTGTCTTGTTGCGACACATTATCAGAGTAAAAAAACAACAACTTACCATGTATCAGTTGTATGATGTTGTCATTAACCTGCAATACAAATTTAACATAACATGTACATAAACCCCTGACATGACGTATTTAACTGATGAGAATCATGTTTTTTTTTTTTTTTTAATGAATAATAAAGTGGGATTTGAAAAATTCAATAATAGATTTGCTTCGCCAGCTTTCTGTCTAGAGTTTTGATCACTGAACTCCTCGGTCAGCAACAATCATCAGCCGTCACACTAAAATAAAAACATTAAAACTACATTCATGTCGAATAGGAAAAGACTCCTTAGTTAATTTGTTTTTTTTTCTTTTTCGCTAAAATTCTTTTTTAAGCAGATATAAAACCTGCATGTTTTCTTCTTAAAATATCTTTGCGACTGAGACATAAACAAACTTGGCATCAAGTCGAAAATCTTGTGAGATTCAATTGTCGTTCGCAATGCTTCCTGAACTTCACAGATTTCCAAACACGAGACCCCCCCCCCCTGTGTAGTGACAGAGGCATTACAGCTTTGTTAGTCAAATACATTACATGAGTGCACAAAAAAAGAACAGAAAACCATGTATTCAAGATTATTTTAATATTATTAATATGTATACTTTAGGCTTTAGAAATATAACTATCAATGACAAAACTTCCACTGGAGTAATGGTAGTTTGCTTAGGCCCCCATCAAATCAATTAATTACAATATACACATTATGATACAGAGCAGATTTGAATCTGAAATAATATTAAAATAAATGCTCAATAGATAAAGGTTTTAATAGTTTTTTTTGTTGGTTTTTTTTGATCATTTTCTTCACCTACTGTATTAGCCATCTGAGAGTTCTGAGCACACCCAAAAATGTAAAGCCATTTTCTTCTAATAAACTAATTTAAGTGCAAACCATTTTTTTTTTCTTTAAAAAGACTATGATTGCAGCATCCAGCTTTATAGATTCAGATTTCAAGACTGAGGATGTTAAAGCCGAGTGCAACAAGGCAGTCCTCAACCCTCTTCTTTTTTTTTTTCCACTAGAGTAGTTATAAAAACAAACAACAAAATAGCTAACAAAATCAGTGCAAAGTCGTCAATTGGGAGTTTCTACTCAAGAAAAGACAGAAGTGGTGGGTGAATGTGGATGGATGCGAAATTTTCAGATGCTCACGCACTTGGTCATAAAGGGATAGTTCATCCAAAAATCCAGATTTTAGTCAGTAACCCTGAGCCCCTACTGGGTTACAAGACGAGGTTTAAAAAAAGAAAAAAAAAAGAAAAGAAAAGGGGAGCAGAGGTGATAAAAATTAAATGAACTACCCCTTTAAACTCAAGCCACAATTGTCTGGTTTGCATCTAACAAAGCCAAGCCGAAATTCCAGAGAGGACAACAGTTGGATGAGATCTGACATGAAAAAAAGAAAAAGATTTAAAAAAAAAAAAAAATTAAAAAAAAAAATCTAAAATGTGTTAAAACTCCAGAGAACAATAGTACATTAGCGTAATAGTCCACAATTGCACCGCAGCGTTTCCTGTTTCAATCCTCCTCTAGGTCAAGTGAGTGATAAACAAAAACAACGGAAAAGCCATTAACAAAACTGGGAGAGGTAGGGGTAGAAAAGAAAAGGAAAAAAAACACAAAAAAAAAAAACTTGCAATGCTTGCAGGGTGAAGAGCAGCATCAGACTCTGGGTTGCAGGGTTCTTTAGCAGCAGAAATATTGTGGCTATACTACTGTTCCACTGGGAGAGCTGGCTTGGTTTTGGGATGACAATAAACCCTGGAAAAAGGAAAACAAGGAGATTTGCATTGGGAAAGTCCACATACTGTAAGCAAAAAAAATCAAGCAACAAATAGCTCATTAAATATTAGCCTCATCCTTCCATATCCCGGTCCCCTGCATTCAAATTCCTAGCTTGTGCATGGCAGTCAAAGCAGATGCTTCCTGTACAGTGAGACTTAACGCCGTCTTTGAGAGGTTTTTCTTCATCAAGGCACTTCTTGTATACATGACCGGCCCCGTCGACTTGTTTTACGAGAAGGCTTTTTAACCTCTTGATCCGACCTTCAAGGGAATTTGAGGTTCGAACTACTTTAACCGTCAATTATTACGTTTGTATTTTAATGCACTTTATTCTTTTTTTTTCCTACAGCTTCAAGTGAAGTACTGACTTATCGTGAAATTTCAAAGTTTTTTTTTTTTTTTTTCATCCTGTGAATGTCTGACCGGTTAAAAACAACAGTCTCATTGCGCCAGCTAACCTCGAGTCATGTGCCAGATCCTCATCGTCACGTGCCTCAATCCGGCAAAATCTCTCAAACCACAGACAAAAGGGAAGTATACAAGAGTGTATACAGACATTAAGCTGCAAGCATGTGAGGAACTGCAGAGATTGTTTGAAGCAAATATAGAGCCATTTGCATAGAAGCTGAAATGCGAGTAGGGTTGGGGACCAATAGCGTTTGATCAAATCCAAATCCAGTATCAAACCCGCTTGTCAAATCCAAATCCTTCTGAGTCCTTTATTAAAGCTAATTCAGTTTATCTTTGATCATGTGCAAGTAACTAAAGTTACATTAAAATGAATGACAGACCGGTTCCTCAAAAACAAAATAAAAGAAGACCTGAAATGTTCTGATTGTTCTGACGCGCTGCAAAACACCGACTGACTGTTACACCTGATTTCACACAGAATGAGATCTGAATGGAGATTTGTTGGAGAAGCGTCTCCGCTTCGTTAAACAGCAGAAATAACAGATCGCTGGTGGTTCGCAGAGTGACGCGAATGTCGTCGTTTTGCTCACAAATGGTCTTTGGAGTAGAGAGAGAGCAGAGTAACCAATAGACAAAGCTTCAACGGCGCTCTCACAGAGTTAATGTGGATTTGATTTAATCGACCATCTGTGACACTCGTCCTTTTCGCCAGGAAAAACTGAGAAATGAGAAGCTGCGACGTCGACCTGCACGTTCGCGTCTTTGCCGATTAAAAAATAAATAAAACAAATATGAGAGATAAATAGAAGATTTGTTGGCGTCCGAGCTTACTCAACATACGAGCATTTTTCCGAGCATGAACTGGATCCAAAATGAAACTTGACTACCAGAACCCAACCCTAAATGTGAGTGTATGCAGATGACTTGTTGGCTATGCTGCTAGGCATTGTGGGATGATTATGGTGAACCAATGAACACACTTCATACGGATTAGTTTTCCTTCGTCTCAAAGGCCGATACAGAATATTCTCCTGTCAGAATGGATTATATAACCAGCATTTCATAGCAGACGTTATATCTGAAACTTATGCAAAATAGGCTTTTCATTGGAAAGCAGGTGTACGTAAACAAAGTCTGATATTTTCCTAGCCTGCCTGCAGAGTGAAAAACGGATTATTAAAGCTAAAAATTCAATGACAAATGTCCAGTTTATTTTATGCCTTCGGAATACGTCTGGTTTCTTAACTGCAAAAGATTGACGGACATTATCGCTTCAAATTTCTCCACATTTCCTACATTAAAAAGAACTTACCACTTTGCCTGGCCTCGCCCATGTGCAAATAAATCCCTCCTGACAAGCAGTCACTAAACAGTCCTCTAAAAATATGAGTACAGTCAGTCTCTCGTGTGCTATTTTTTTACAGATGAGGGGCTCGAGGAGGGGCACGTCCTCCATGCGCGGGCACAGCAGGGTGCCCAGAGTCTTAGCGGGGTCCGTTTTGGTTTTTGTCAGCAGGTTGAGCTTGTCGCTGCTCTTGCTGCTGATGTGACCCATGCTGTGGTTGCGTTTGTGGTCCTTCTCGTGGTGGCGCTCCTTCCGGTCATGGAGTGACAGTGTGGCAAACTTACTCACGCCGGTGGCGATGGCGCTGTCCATGATACCGCTGCCGATTCCACCGCCGCTGCCGGCCTTGTTGGTATTGTTTGCCGTTGTTGTGGTGCCGGCCGAATGGGGTAGGCTGTTGGAGCGCGGTAATGTCGTGGCGACGGAGTTAACGCCAGGAGTATTGGCACCACTGTTGTTTCCATTAGTAGTGGTACTGGAGGTGTTGGTGATTATTGTAGCACCAGCGGGCGGGCTGGTAGCGTTCATCACGTTAGTATGCGTCCGTGTCCGTGAGAGCGGAAGGTGGGGGAAAAGGATGTCCTCGGTGAGGTCCCATAGGCACAGCTGAGTATCCTGGCCCACTGAGCCGAACCGGTACGTGACGCTAACGGGCCGGCTGTCCGTGGAGTTGCGCTTGGAAAGTCGAGACTGCGTGCTGTTGGCCCGGTCTCGACCGAAGTGGATCATCTGATCCTGGAAGTCCTCGTCGCTGCCACTGAACTCCATCGGGTCGCTCTCCTCCACGCTGGTGGTGTAGTGGTCGAACGCCACCACACTCACCCACGACTTGTGGCCGTGGCCTCGGGCGATGACTCTGCAGTCCAAGAACGACCACACAGTCACTAAATCGTCCTCTCCACCTGCAACTATGTACTTCCCATCGGGGCTCCAGCACACACACAGCAAGCCACCAAAATAGCTCTTCATGGTGCCGTGAAGCTCGACCGCATCGAAGTTGAACACCCGTAGGAAGCCGTCTTGGCTGACACAGGCGAGGAACTTCCCGTCTGGAGAAAAGGCGAACTCATGGAGAGCCCCCTCCCCCACTGTCCATTTCAGGAGAGGGTTTCGCGTGGATTTACTCTTGCAAGTGTGTACCGAGTAGTTCTCCCCCTGTTTGAGCAGCTGGTAGTGCGGGGCCGTGGTGCCGCATGTATGCTCCACGTTGTACAGGTACATGTTCCCACTGGCATGGGAGACCAGAAACAGGCTCTCAGAGCCCGGGACCCATTTCACGCACGTTACTCTGGACTTGTCTATTAATCTCTGCCAGGAGAGAAGGGAGGTTAAGGTTTGAGAGGGCAGACGGGGAGGGAGAGAGAGCAGAAGGGGAAAGGAAGGAGGAAAATAGTTTAGGTACAGTTTCATGTCGAAATCAATATTCTCAAAATCTTAAATTTCTCATACGTAAAGTCCGGATTGAGCTGTAGATGAAATAATGTTTCTCCCGTTTGCGTATAAACTGGTGAATTTCTGTGGGATTGGGTGAGATGCAACATAGTACCGCTTCCCCTGAGTCGCCTACAGCGAAATGCAGATTATGTCTGTCTGACAACAAGGTTTAACGTAAAGAACACCACAATCACAGATTTGGCGAGAAATTTAAAGTGGAAAATCTGCCAATAGAATTTCAACCCGCCCCGTGTCCTTTCGAAGCCTACCTCCTCGTTGAAGAGCTTGCTCGTCTCCTTCTTGATGGGGTCAATGAGCTGCACTTGTCCCGCCGAGAAACCCACCAGCAAGGACACGCTCTCCGCTGTGGCCGTAAGGTGGTTGAAGTCATGACACGTGGGCTGCGTTCCCTTGTAAATGCGCTTGTCTATGGGCTTGCTCAAGTCGGCCGCCTGGAGAGAGACAGAGAGAGGGAAAGCCCGAATGGACGTGAAGTGAGCGCAGTAACCTTTAAATCATTACGACGACTCCATGCACTCTGTTGCCAGACAAAGGCCACTGCTTGTCAACGTGTCAGTAATAAACCAGAAGAGCCGAGTGTGTAACCACACGCTGCGCTTCATAACAAACACACTGACACAGTTAAAAATGAGCCGAAGGGACAGCCTCTTAAAAAAAAAAAATCAAGCCTTTAAGCCGAAGCCTTTTGTTTTTGTTTTTTTGAATCAACCGTTTTGTAAATATAGTCTATAAGAAGTGACTGAATGCAAAAATAATACTGCGTGACATTCAGCGACACGGCAAATAGCTCAAATTCGCGAAGTACGAATGAGGAAGAACACGAGTACAGAGGTATCCCCCTTCTCTCTGAAGATGGACTGATGCCAGCCATTGTACTGTGGTAGTTTTAGGTGTCAAGAGAAAAAGCACTATACTGCTGACAAGCCACAGAGCATACACACAGCGGATAACCAGTATCACAACAGTTCCACATGTTAATGATTTATAGTTTACGCGACTGGTAGAATGGAAAATTCTTTTGAGCGCAAGAAGACGACCCTGCGGTTCTTCCCGTTACAGTCGGACGTGACATTAAGTCTTTCCGTCTCACCTCCGAGAGCCAACGTCTCTCGGAAGTAGTTTAAATGAACAGACTTACGGAAAGACGGTTGTTCTGGATTACAAAAGCGGGGACAACAACGGGAAAAAACAACAACGATTTGATCCTTTTTATGGCTGACAAAGACGAATATATTTCAGCATTTTGCAGATGAAGTGGAGTGTCCATAAAAACGACACCATAACAGCGTTTGTTTTGTTTTTGTTTGTGTGTACACATCTTTGTCAACAGTGATGTTTTGTATACACAAGTAATTTCACACCAGAATAATGACACACACACACACACACATGTTTTTGTGCTGAATGTCATCAAGGCTGCGACAGATTTCTTCAAAAGTAAAAAAAAAACCAAAAACATTAATCACTGCTTTATGATTTATTTATTTAGGTGGAGAGTTGTTGTTGTTTTTTTGTCTCGTGAAACTAAACAACAAACAACAAAGGCATTTGTGTGATTTTTGTTTTCACCGTCAACAGAAGTCGTTTAGGAACTTAAAATGTGTTAAAAGAGCCTTTCAAAACATGCACGTTTTATTTTATTTTATTTTATTTTATCCCTTTCTTAAAATACAGAAGCAGCTCAAGTGGGAACCAGGACAGAGATCCTGCACGGACGTAACCCACATCCCTGGTGGTTTTGTCCACACACACACCTGTTAGTCCAAAAAAAAAAAAAAGAGGGGGGGGGGGGGACGTCGACAGGTGTTCCGGTCGGAAACATAAAGCTGTCAGCTGTCAAAGTTTCAACATCAAACTGCAATTATTAACCCGGCAACTTACGTCACAGCGAAACGTCCACTTTACCGTCGTTAATATACGTATCCTGCCATCAAGTTTAAAAAAATAAAATAAAATCTCAAACAAGAGTTTTGGTTTTTTTTAGCCCCCTTTGGCCTCGGAGGAGGAGGAAGGAGGAAGGAGGAGCAGCTGGTGGTGGTGCTGGTGGTGGTGGTGCTGGCTCGCTCATGTTAGCCAGTCGCGCTAACTAGCTCCGAGCTAACTAAGCTTCAGCTGCCAGGCTAATTTCAAAGTCAAGCACCTTGTCGAGAGAGTTGGTTGAATAACAAGCGAAAACAACAACAACAACAACAACAACAATAACCCTCAGCACCAGCTCGCGGGGGGAGGGGGGGGGAGAGAGAGGGAGTGAGGGTAGGGGGGGGGGGGTGTGGGGGAGCAGCGGGGCATCAAGCAGCGGTCGTATAAAAGGAGCTCACCTTTCTAACGCCTTTGTAGATGTAGAAGTAGAGCTCCCGGCCCACGTTGAAACAGATCCTGTCGCCGTTGCCCGACTGGTCGTTGACGTTGACGAAGGAGACCTTCACCGGGTTGGAGCCCTGCGAGTTGAAAGGCACCCTGTTGGGGCGGCTGTACTCGGAGTGAGTGAGGAGTTTGTAGACGCCTTCCCGAGTGGTGAACTGAGTTTTAATTTCGTTCATCTCCTTCCCTCCTCCCTCCGCCGCCATCTTTGAAATTAAACATTCATTCCCCCCCTCCCCTCCTCCTCCTCCTCCTCCCTCCCTCCCCTCCCAAACCGGATCTTACGCACGGATGTTCACTCCGACTTCTCCCGTTCCCCCCCCCCCCTCAATGGTTCACCGGGGGGGGGGGGGGAAACCGGCGGAGACGGGACGCGACCGGTGCTGTTTTTAAAAATAACAAAGTTGTGACCAGCAGTCTATATTAATCTCAAACCAAATGCAACAAATAGTATGTTTTGTTGGGATATATATATATATATTTATTTTTTATCCTGGTGTTTTAAAACTCTTAAAAACCATATTTCACAATATATATATATATATAAAACTAAAAACCAGGCTTACAAAGTGGACTGAATGAATGTGGAAAAACTGTATTTAAAGAATGCGCACATGTTCGGATAGTTTTATTTTGAAAATTCAGCAGCGTTTTGAACTCGTGTCAGGCTGCTTTGTGTTGTGCACCTGTGGCCATTTCAATGGCACCTGGTCGATTAACCCTGCCGGTTAATTAATCTATCCACAACTTGTCCTGCAACATTTATCACGAAATCTTTTTGGTATTTCGCTGACAAAAAGTTATCAAACGTCATGGCTTACAGGAGAAGACGACAACGCTCACTTTCAGGTGTGTATTAGTGTTTTCCATTTTTTTTTTTTAAATAGTTTGGAAACGTGTGTAAGATTAATGTATTTATTTATTTCCTTTGAAGTGGGATTTTGCTGATGCAAGACTATTTAATTTACACTTAATACATTTTGCATAATATTTACAAACAAATAAAACCACTCGGCTGTATTTGTTTTTCATGAATGTGTTTTTAAGGCACTATTTATTCTGCATTCAGACCGCAGTGATAGACAGGCACCCAACAGCATGGACCATCTTACTTTCAAGTACATGGTAAGAGTGGTTAGTCACAGCACATTTCACAGGCCTTTCTGTTTTTTTTTATCAGTTAATAAAAATTTTAAAAAAAAGAATCATAACTAAGTTTCATTTTAATATCTTACTCTGCTGCTGTGATTATATATTTAATGTGCATGTGGACTGGAGTGACCTCTGTTTCCTGTCAGGAGATGTGCAAAGTGGAGTCCAGCACAGATTCTGACTCGGAAATCAGTCCAAGATGGTCGGACACCAGCACCATGGTATTCTAATAATCCTTAATCCGAACATTAATCGTGATTGGAAGTGTGATGTCAGACCAGTCCTTTTACAAAAGATCATTTTTAGTGGATATTTCATCATACTTTTGTCGTGACCTACAATAAAATGTATTACCAAAGAACTGATCCTACGTGGATTACATTGGCTTCATTGAGCACATACACACCTTCATGCAGAGATGGTTTCAGTAAGATCATTTCATTAGGGTGGCCTGCACCGACCTGTTCTACTTTAAAAAAAAAAAAAAAAAACTTTGCTATGCTCTCCTGGTTGTTGTGAGTAGGGATGTGTGAGCAGTGCACCAGAGAGTGGGACCTCACGGCGGCCATTGTTGTTAACACACAAGCCTGCAGGAAGGCATTGCTGTTATTCTTTGGTAAGCATTCTCCTTTCTGCCGTTCATCAATTTCTGCTTCAATGTGCTCATGAATGTACGTGTGCTTTTTGATTTCAGTTTTTGGACCCGTACGATGGGAGCTCTGAGGATTCTGACGAGTCACACGTTGACGTCGGTGTCTCCGGCAGGCAAGCGAGGCCGCAGGGAAAATGCGGCGGAGGAGGATGTCGGCTCTCGGGCCGTAGCAGGCGACTTATCCTCCATCATCCTGCCTCTGTTGCTCTCAGAGAAGTGGTCAAAAATGGGAAGAGAGATTCTGTCATAAAGCAGCAACATCTTTTGGATGTCGAGATGAAATGCAGAAGTGGCTCTGATATTGACACTCTGTCCTCCCACAGTGACAGGGGCGGTTGTGTAAATCATGCAGAGCGAAGGGTAACTGATTTAACAGCACACACCCAGACCATGGATATGGAATTGCAGCTGGATGATTCACGCTTGGACGTGACGAGCTCCATCACGCCTCGCACACCTGGACCTCTAACCCCAGTGGAAGGGAGTTCATCTCGGATGCTGGATAGCTCCTCCGAGAGATCCCCCGGCTCCCGTAGCCTCAGGCCTTTTTACAAGAGAAAGCTGAGCCTCCCTGGACCAGAAGTAGTGGAGTTGCGGCAAAGAAAGAGGCAGTGTGTCGTCAACATGGAGGACGAGCAAGAGGAAAAGACTCCGAGCCACGTTAGAGCCATCTAACCACTGACTGACAGACTGGGGTCACGTTATAAGATTTAAGGTGGACTGAAATACTGTAAATAGTTATTTGGAAATGCACTTTGTTTACTCTTGTACTGATAAATTGGTGGGAACTAAAAGATGATTTCTGTTGTCGTTGTTGTTCAAGATAAGATAAATTAGTTTTTACTTCAGACTCGGTCAGTGCAACATGCTGTCATTATCATGTTACACGCTTCCGAATTTGAGCCACAGGTGCCTCATTAAAAATAAAGAGTTTGTTCAAACGATGAGCTTTTCAAATTTTGTTCAATAAACAATCCATATGAATATAACATCATAGAATCAGTGAGTGTAGAATAGAATATACAAGTCTCCACGCTTTGTTTTAAAGCCATTCCTGTGTAACTTTGGCTTTAGAAGTTACAGTCCAGCTGACTGTAGTTGGTTTACTAGTATTGTTGAATCAAATTAAAAGGCACAATTGAGTCAAGAGTGATGATGGAATCCATGTTTTTTCCATATTTACATTCAGTCTTTGCAATGGTTTCTGCAGACGAGAACGAAAAGCTAAAATTTTAGTTTCTTTCTTAGACATTTTGTTGCGCAAGTGTTAAAAAAAACTCAACAGCTTTTAGATTTTAGTATTATTTCTTTATAATATTGTTCCATTGCTTCAGCAAAATACAATTTTCCCTCCCACCAGGTGGCAGTAATACACAGAAGATGTGACATTTTGACATAAATTTGCCTTGCTGCCCAGTATCAAGGTTTGGATATTAAGCTGATAAAATGTATGACCATGAAGAGAACAGTGACAAAGAGCAGAGACAAGTCCACAAGCTGAATGTCTAATAGCGTGTTGACTCTGCCCTGCGATGCGCCGCCTTGTCCGGAGATCAGGAGATAATCAGAATGTAGGTTATTAAATGAACTCCAGTTTGTTGAATCTAAATGGAAATAGAAACACTAATAGAATTCAACAGTGGGACTCCACTTGACAAACTGTCTCATTTCAGTATTTTATTGGTCATATTTCAATTGGGACAGCCTCCATAAACAGTACGGACATCTGAGGTGTCACAAAAGAATCAATGCCACAGCAAATGTCCTAGAATCCAAAGACCACGCTGAAGGCAGTTCATTAATTCCAATAAGTTTTATTCGATCTAAAAACGTACTAGTTCCTTCGTTAAAACAAGTTCCTTTCAACTTCACTTTTCCACATCACATTTCATTTTCATTTTCCATCTGACAACATTCTCTTCACCTTCTAATACACTTCCCCAAAACACTACGAATAGTTAAATGTTCATTACTGCTCCACAAATGTTCCTAACTACGTTTCATATTGGAATGCGACAGTCTACGACTACTTTTAATGGTTAATGGATGTAAGCGATTAAGTGTGGTTTAATAATGATCGAGATTTTTCAATCTGCAGGAATGACTCGTTTCATTTACTCTGTGCACAGGACAGCAACTCCACGCTCGTAAAAGCTGTGTGGGTCTTCTTTGGTGGCGATGTCAAAGTCAACAGTGAAGATGAGGTCAGACCTGGTGAAGTTCAGGTACACGGGCAGAGTGACCTGCAGCAACAGAAAAACAAGAGGTGATGGAGACACCAAGACCAAAGCGGAATACGATCACATTTACGTTTTATTTTCCCCTCAGCTGAGAGCATAGATTAGATACAAAGATAAACAGTCATGTTGTATGTCCAGATGTTGTTTATACCATGTGTCTCTTCTCAGCATTGCTTTGCTTGATCCAGCGGAGCTGAGTCAGCGGCAGCTCAGTGGAGATGGTGGTGGACAGAGACAGCTTGTTGTTGGCACAAGTAGCTCCCTGCAGTTTCAGACCTGGAAGACACGGTTCACAAGTTTGGAGTTAGAACCCCGAAAAACGACATTTTACAAATCTCTTTACCTTTATTAACACATGTTCACAAGAGTTCTGCGAGTAACTAGTGAGGCTATATTTTTTAATTTCACGTCATATAAAAAGGTGGCTTACTGCACAAGAGAATAACTTAAAATTTACAGAGCCGTGTTATATGTTTTATTGTCTCCGATGTAGGAGTACTAAAAGATCACGGGAACAGATCTGAGCATAGATCTGTTTTAGAGTTAGAAAACAGTCCAGCACAACTCTACTCCTGACCTCATAAACATCTCAAGGGTATTTTTCCCCACTCACATACGTGACCTTTGTCGCATTACCACAATTCACTGTTATACAATCAGCATTCCCTGACTGCAGCTGATGATGTGTGTTTAGTCTGACCTTTGATGCCGAAACTGCAGGCGTCCAGTGCGGCGCCCTGGGCGGTGGTGACGTTGACCTCGAGACACAGCTCTTCCAGGGACCAGCTGTTGGCCTGCGCCACATACTGGCGGGTGGCGGTAATGTAAGCCTCCGGCACAAACAGGCTGCCCAAGCACACATGGATGTTCTGCAGAGGGCGAGACGGAGGAGGACACAAGGAAAAAGGAAGAAAAGGAAAGTAACAGTTCATTCTCAGTTTTATTGTACAATTCAAGAGTCAAGAGTTTGTTTGTCGGCGAACATAAACAGTACCTTCAGTTCCTTTGCACCCCCGCTGGCAGCTCCCTGGGAGATCTGCTGCAGCTGTTTGATTCGCTCGCTGAAGTCTGCCACCCACTGGATCACAGTCATGGAGGTTGGGACTGTGTAGCGGCACCAGCTGCGAGGGAGGATTCCTGCAGAGACAGACAGGCGTTTTACCATAAAATCACTTCCCTGGATTAATGTATCCAACTTCAAACAAATTCACTGAAGTCACAAAAACACATGAACAGATCTGGGTGAAAAACCTTTCACGAATTCACTGATGAGTGTGCGCAGGTAGTTGGTCTGCTTCTTCTTGCCCTCGCACACTTGCACCACGTCGGACAGATCCTGGCGGACCTCCTGGAGCATCTTGCCGCCCATCTTCACCTCGCGCTCGAAGAAGCGGAACAGCGGGTCCTGGTGTTTGTGTGATTGGACAAAGACGACATTAAAGCAAATACAACTGGACGGATACATCAATGACACAGAGAAGAGCAAATACATATTCATCTACTGACATTCAAACCTGTGCTTTTACTTTTTTTTTTTTTTTTTTTTTTCATTTTACCTGCTTACCTCACAAGTCGAGCACAAAAAATGTCACAAATGTTTAGTTGTCGTTGCAGTCATTTCTCACAGAAACAAATTAAGGATATTTTTAGTTTTGCCTTGAGAGGTTTGCTTGCCAGCAACCTTTCCTCTTTTTCCCCGCCATTACCTTGATGTTCTCTACTGTGCGTTTGAGTGGATTGACTGTTTGCGGCATGAGCTGCAGCCAGTTGCAGGCGGTGGTGTGAAGGGTCCTCATCCAGGCCGGCTGGGCATCTGATGTGGACGAAGCGCGCTCCTTCTTCTCCGTCTCGTAGGCAAGGTCATCCTCATCCTCCAACATCTGCATTTTCAGCATCTTACCCATCATGTCAGTGCCTGTGCAGCCCGGCAGACGGAGCGAGTGAGCAGGGAGGGAGGTGGAAGACAAGGCCGTGGCGAGAGGTGGAGGGGGGGAGAAGAAATTAATTGTGGAACGAAGACACAAACAGCTTACCGTCAAGGAAGTGTTAATAAAGGGTTTGTTCAATCAAATAAAAAAATAAATTAAAAAAAAAAAGGATTTGGGCTAGACAAACAAATTAGGACGACATTGGGTAGGACAAAACACACACAAGGCTTCAGGCAATATTTCCTTCAGATGTAACATTCAACATAGTTGCCAAGTGGATAAATGAGCCACGTTCTTGGCTGACTGGATCTGAAAAAGAAATTAAGGCAACCAATGTAGGGTGGCAGGTTTTGAGGGAGAAAGTAAAGGGAGGAAGTGAGGATGAGGGAGACGTGTCGGGATCAAAATGACAAAACAGGGTAGGGAATATGAAGGGGGAGCTGAGGGGATATGGAGGTCGGTGGCTGTTTTATATCCTAATCTGAGGGTGGGATGCGGATGGTATGGCAGCAAAGCGACATGATGGCTGTGAAATACAGCTGCTGGAGGGTGAGGACACACCCATCCTTTGGGCAGAGCACCTTTTAAAAGTATGATGGCTACGACTACAGCGAGGCTACACCATACTGCTACATTAAACAAGGATGCAACTAGGGGCTACTTATGAAACCACAGAAACCTAACTTGGTAGTGAGGTGAGGAGAACCGATGGAAAGATGAGGGATTAGCAGAGGAAACACTCGCAGCATGTTTTTTTGCCACCAATCACCGAGTATTCTGCCCAAAGCAGACGCAAAAATATAAGATCTCGACGTCTCACTGCAAGGAGACACCCTGTCAAAATAAGAGTCAGGACACTAGAATAGAGAGAGAGTTGGTTAATGAACTGCACTGTGAGAACAGAACATGTGATCAGATGGATTGTATATGGAACAGGAATCAAGAAAAGCGTCGGTCCAGTAACAGTAATGAAACACCAGAGTGAGGTATTGAAGAGGAGCGGCCGCGGCATACCCTGAGTGGTGAGCAAGACCTTCTCAGCATTGCTAGGCAACCCGAGCCAAGATGGAGTCTGAGTGTCAGGAAGCATCTCAACCCAGTGGATGAACTCCTCCCGTCTGTAACAAATCAAAGTCATGAAAATGTTTATGGTTCGGGTCATCAGAAAATCTTCTTTTTATATTACTGAATTCAGGAGTGGTGTAGTTAAAAAATTCCAAATAATACTGACCGGATGCCGTCGGGCATCTTGATGTCCTTGTGGCCGTCAACCTTGAGAGCCAGTTTGAACTCGCTGTCAAAGCTTCTCTTGGTGAAGATGCGGTCCAGAAAGGTGATGAGCAGCCGCTGGTCAAACTCGTTGTCAATGCGGCCACCATAGATGGACTGGGCCATCAAGGTTTTTAGAGCCGCCCAGGGGATTTTGTCTGGTGCGATGTTCTGACGGCCCTGTGTGTGTGTGTAAGTGTGAGAGGGTGGTCATATTCTTAAAACACACTGTCGAATCCCCAATAGTCATGTAATGTATTAGACAGAATTTCTATTTTTAAAAAGGTAGCAACCGTATGAATGTATTGGTTGTTGATATTGTACATGTTTCTATTGGCAACTAATAATTCCTGCGTTGACAGAAGACACATTGAAAGTTGTGTGTATGATTCTGACCTTAGCAGTGTCGTCCAGCCAGGTGTCAACTGTGTCACAAGCAGACCGGAGGTCCGACTCTCCAAACTCGTATTTCTTGGACCAGCCGAGTGGTGCGTAACGCAGACGCTCCTGGATCACTGCATGGAACCAAGCCAGCAGGAAGTAGAGGCGTGCACGTTCGTTGGGAGCCTGTAAAGACGTGGAAAAACAATTATTCAGATAGGAAATATTGGAAGACTTATTTAAGTTGTGAAGTGTGTGTTTGGGTGTTGATGAATGCAGCTTAGATCACCTTGCACATGCGAGCCACAGGGATGCTGCTGAAGGTCCTGAGCATGTTGGCCTTGACACCAGGAGGAGGCTCAAACACGAAGATACGACCGGCACGAAGCAGATTCACCGGCACCTGATAGGAAAACACAACACTTAGAAAAACGGGAACTTCGGGACTAGAATTGAGAATCAATTCAGTCACTAAAGTTTTCACGATCGAGATTTTTACGTGTTGGAAATATCCTTTTGTGATGTGGTATACCTTGGGGTTGATCTCCATTGTAAGGAAAAGCCTGAAGCTGGCATGAGGCTGCATGGAGTGAAGCTTCTTCTCCAGCTGCATCAGCCATCCGGGGGCCAGGTGGACGTTCTCCAACATCACCCACCTGCAGGACAAAAAACCGTCAGGATCCCGGTGCAACAACACAACGTGTACATTCTCACAAACAAACGGAAACAAGATAACTTACCTGCCAGACTTGACAGCAGTGTTGATATCTCTGTCTGCCTTATTAAAACCTTCAGCAGAACCTGTGGACAGTGGAAGAATGCAAACGTTTACCATATCCTCTATAAGCTTTTGATAGATTTGATTTGATTTATGTGACTGTTGAACCAAGAGTTGATTCCTCCCTTACCAATGGAGATGGAGGTGATTTGTTTGTTCTGCTCAGCAGCCAGATCTCTGACCAGTCCGCTGGCATCATAACCTGGTACAGAGCACATCAACACTGGAGTGCTGGGCTTCACCTACACACACAAGAAGAGGGATGTCAGCAACATATTCAACAACATAGACGATGGAAAAGAAATTGAAGAAATATTCAACTCTACCTCACTGTCCACAATATTAGCCAGGTCAAGAGGCTGCTCAATGATGTTCATGAAGGACTCTCCCAACACTTTGGACACAAAAATGTGCGACATGGCCAGCAGGCGGTCGGGACGGAAGGCCTGAATCAGCAGCAGCTGGTGCACAGCCTGGCCGATGGTTGCTAAACAGGGAATAGTACAGGTAAGAGCAGGCAGGTCATCTAGACAAACAATATTCTGTATACACTCACACATGTTGTTTGCTCCGAAAGTTGAAGTATATACTCACTGGACTGTTTCTCCTCTGACCACAGGTAGGGAACGGCCAGATCAGGAGTGTTGCTCTCAATCCACATGAAGAATTGCTGAAGTAACGAAACAAAGCGTTAAACGATCCCCAATACAGTTTGTGCGAGTGATACCAGATAAAAAGCATCTGTTGGTACTCACCTCGTCAGCCTCGACTTTTTCCACCAAGTCTTTGAATGCCGGCAGACGGCTGAGTCGGACCATGGCCTCACACTGTTCGGTGGTCAGACCCTTCACCTTGGGCAGCGACATGCCCGTCAGCACGATCTCCTTACCACGCAGGAAGTGCTGGAACTCTACGTCGTATGACGGCTCACTGGAGAAGTGGCGATTTAGAAGATTTATGATGAGTGGAAAAATTGAGCAACTGTGTTTTCAGTGATACTACTACTGGTAGCCCATTAACTTCTTACCTGGTCATGCCCTTTAGGCTGATCTTACCCAGCAGCATGGCAAAAGTAATGTGGTCCTGGTGCAGCATGCCTTTGGCCACTCTGTTGAATGCCACCTAATTCCACACAATCCAAACATAAGCACATGTCTGTTACGTTCAACCCAAATAAAATGAGTGTTTTACTCTAAAAAAAAAAGTTGTCGTTCAAACCTGGAAGAGGTCTTTGGTGATGATAGCCAGTCTCTGTGAATGATCGCTAATGCCCTTGAGATTAGCGTTCTCATACAGCACGTTGTAGTAGACGTCCAGGAAAAAGTGAAGAGAGTACTGGTAGAGGAAGTGCATCTGAGAGGAGATACAAAAAAAAGTTGGTTTAATCAACATTGGGTCGATTTGCAGGGCTGCACAGAAAAGACAACCAAAAATCTATAATAGCTTTGCATTCATTTCTGTTCATTAGTGTTAGATGACGTAGGCGAATGAGACAAGTGAGATGTTTCCAGACCTGGTTGAGAGCCTCCATGGTGAAGTAGATGCTGCTGCAGGCAGAGGACAGAGACAGGTATTGCTGGGACACCGCCTCCACCTCAGCCATGACGATATCCGTCTCCTCCACCTTCCTCGTCACCTCAGCTGCCTCCTTCTTCAAGTTCTCCAGCGTGGTGATGATGGTGTCATCATCTAGGATGCGACCCTTAACCTCATTGAGGGCCTGCAGCAGGGATTTTTCCAGCTGACGAAGACGCAGCTGAAACTCACCTAAAAGAGACGTGAAGTCATTAATGGGTTTCATCGCTTCACTGACCTCTTTTTCCCCACTAGTGGCCTTGTTATTATATCACTACATCTGCCTGTTTCTGACTCACCCTGCAGTTTGAGCAGGTCAGAGCGTTTCTCATCCACATCAGGTCTCTCAGCCTTTAGGACCTTGTTGAGACACTGGCTCTGAAGGCTGCTGCGTGTCACAGTGAAGTTGACAAATGTGACACGAGAGCACAAGTCTGGTGGGAACTCGACCTGCAATACACAAGAGACATATATAATACAAATCAACTTCAAACTCCATTTCAGCAAAAGATGAAAGCAAATTTAAACAAATTAAATTCACGAATACTTGCTGAAATTATCAAAACGATCACGTTTCTTTCATATCAATAAATGAATACTAAATACTAAATAGAATGCTCTCCTTACCGTTGGGTCTCGTGTGGAGAGGAAGATGACGAACGAAGGTGACAGATCGATGTCCTGGTCTCCGAGGGTGATGAGGACACGTCCTCCAGTCCTGCGGACCTCTCTGTTTAGAACCGGGTTCAAGATGGGATCGTAGCTCTCTACATCCTGAAGAGCAAAAAGAAGACGAATAAATCACGACAAACAAAGAAGTCTTTGATGAATATGAAAGCGGTGGAAAGTGATCACGGAACAAGCACACAATAAAATGTTGGCAGTGTGAAGCAGCTGCTCTTACCTGGACCAGCAGCGGGTTTCCAAAACGCAGGGCACTCTCCAGGTTCTTCCTGAAAGCGTCATCCAGGAAGCTGGTTCTGGTGATCTTGCGCTCTTTGTACTCATTCATTATGAACTCTGTGGCCTGGCCTGATGGATCGATTATCAGTGGGTACCTAAATCAGCAGAGATATCGAGTTAAATTCAACTCAAAGCCAGTAATTAAACCTAAAAACATTACCGTGACATTTTCAGTTTGGGTTCCCAGACCAAAATAGAGACGCTGACCTGTTGAACCGTTTGAGCATGATGGCGTTCTCAGTACAGAGGTCATCAGCTGGGAGGGAGTTGGCTTGCCAGCGAAGTCTCTCATCTGCGTTGGACAGGTACTCAGTACGGGCGATATCCGTACGGAACTGAGGGAAAAAATTAGGTCAGTTTAGAGTAATGTCTTCTGCCATCAGATTAAAAGAACATGCTAAATGGGTCTGTGCATATGGCTTTAGTAAAAACAAAAATATTTTATTAAAAAGCCCAAAGTACAACTGATGTAAAGCATCTTTAAGTCTGTTAAAATCTAAACTCACTAAGGTCTTATCAACAATACTCTCTGATTTGTAGCACTAGTAGTAGTAACTATTATTTGGTATCAATGAGAACAGGATCTACTGTAATAAATGCGTGAATAATGTGACTGAAGCTCTGACTTTGGCGCTGTGGACCACAGCTTCAAGTACCTGAATGTTGGCCTGCTGCAGGTGATGAGACCATGTGGTGAACAGGTTCTGTCTCATCTGTTGTTCAAAGTAGCCTGCATAAGTAATGAACGCTGCCGAGAGCAGACAGTCTCCTGCGATGGTGGACATCTGGTTCTTGAACGTCTCACTGGTCTTCTCCCAGCGATCTCTCTCAGCGGAAAGGCTCTTCAGGAGGGCTGTGCTGCGATTCACCTGAGAGCAAAGGGCAAAATATGATATAATATTCAAGAACCTTGATGACAACTGAGGGGGCTGATATGAAGGGTAGCAGTTACCTTCGCCTCGACTGCAGCCAGATCAGCCTTGATGGCCTGGGCCTCTGAGATGAGGACAGCGTACTCCTCCTTGTAGCGGGCAATGCTGGCCTCCAGGTCTCTGATCATCTGCTCCACCTCCTCTGCCTTTGTCTTGTTGTCCTTGGCATCATCCTCAAGCTTCTGCAGTTCATTACGCAGAGGCTCCACACGCTTCAGCATGTCAGCATACATAAGCTAGAGGAGCGGTAGAAAATGGTATACATTAGAAGAGTGCTTTTTTCCCCCTGTTATTATCTTTATTTCTACGTTGTTTAGGCCTCCATACCTGAGCAATCGCCCATTTCACCATAGGTCCACAGGCCAGAGATGCCCTGTTGACTTGGTCATAGTTGTAGCTTGGGTTAGAGAGGTAGTTCTTCTTCATCTTTTCACGGATGGAGTCACTGGATAAAGTAGGAATAGTCCAAGAAGTTAGAATACAGCAGCACTTTATACAGTCACATACTTCAGTGTGATCAATGATCATAAATCAAAGGAAATTAGGATTTTGTGGGATACTGATAAGGGATTATTTATTTATTGTTTGGTGTTGGGAAGGAGTACAATTTCTACCAACTTCATTGTGAGCTGGTGGTAATCACCACAATGATTTCTTACAATGTGATTCCAAATCCACTGATTACACTTTGATCCTAAGGATTCGAAATCAAGTACTAATCACAGGTGCTGCTTGTACTGATTGAATATTATCATTTGTTCTTCCATTACACGAAGACAGAACAGACATTCTGACACTGGTACCTCATTTCCTCAGAGGAGAAGTTGACTATGCTGCTGATGAAATTGTCCCTGATAATAACTTGTCTGATTTTTTTCCAGTCATTGGTCTCCTCGCCCATCATTAGGCAGATAGACTCCAGGGCCAGTTTGACTGCAGCTGGGGGATTGGTCATAGCCCGCACTTCTACTAGGTGCTGCCGCTTAATAGAATTCACCGCTAGTTAAGTGGAAGGAGGAGCATGAGAGAAAGATATAGTAAGATGAGGGGGGCCGGGGATGAGGAGTATTTAGAGGAAGAAGTGGGGAGGAATTTGGAACAGGTTTAGAGGGGAAAAACAGAAAAAGACAGGGGAGAGAGAGAGGGGAGGTTTTTTTTAGTCAACAATTGCAACAAAAAGCCTCCCTTAATTCACCTGATCTCTTCAGCAGAGAAGTTAACAATGGTGGGAATGAAGTTCTCCCTCATGATGATGGAACGGATCTGCTTCCAGTCGGTCGTGCTCTCTCCCAGGAGCAAGCAAATGGACTCCAGCGCCAGCTTCACGGCTGCGGGTGGATTGGCCATGGAACGCACCTCCACCAGGTGCTGCTTCTTAATGGACTTAACAGCTATCAACATCAGGTGAACAAGGATGAGGATTATGACGGGGAAAAGGGCAATGACGAGGGGAGGATGTAGGCAGAAATAAAGTTCTTAACTGGAAGCCCTGTGCATAACATTAAAGGTGTGTTCTGCATAACAATAAAAGTATATAGTGAACACCCATCAAAAAACGCTACGAGAAAATGTAAAAGAAACACGGTACCATTCTGAGCCTCAATGACAGCTGGCTCCACCTGGTCCAAGTCCTGTTTGACCCACTGCTGTTTGTCTTTGATCACCTCCTGCTGCTTGTACACAGATTCCTGGATCTCCTGGCTCATCACCTGGAATCACAGTAATAACACCATAAGAGTACAGTCCAGCTCTATAAAAGCTAAATGGCCTGAAGGGGTCATGTCCATAGCTGTATAATAAAATAGAGATCAGAGAAAAGCAATTTCTTGTTCTTCAAGAGTGTTAAATTTCTTCCTGCGCACCTTTTTCTTCTCAGCCTCCTGCTGGTCTTTGACCATCTTCTTCAGTTTGTCGTTGGCAGCAGCATTCTTTGCCTCCAACTCCTGGCTCTTGATTCTCAGGTCACGACGAAGTTCCTCAACCTTGATGAAAAGGCATAAATACAACCAGGGAGTTGATCGACACTGATGGCTTTTTGTGGATCTCGTGCTAAAATAGCATTAAATAAATACCAAGCACATTAGATTATGTAAAGACATGAAAGATTCATTTCACCTGATCGACAGTCTCCTTGATCTTGCGGAGACCAACGTTGAGGTGCATCTGCTGCTCCTCCAGCTCACTGCGTTTCTCATTGAACAGGTTGGCATACTGGTTGATGAAGTCGAGGTAGTGGCGAGGAGTGATGGCCATGGTGTGACCGCCACGCTTGGCCAGACGGTTGTTAGCCTGCGAGATTTGATAACAAGTTTGTGTTCCGTTAAAGCAAACCACATAATGATCTGATTAATGACACTGTAAAGTTGGAAACATCCCTACCTGGTGAAGAGTCTGGTGTACGAACACACAGCCATTGACAATAGCCTCGCGGTGAGATGGCGGCTGGGGCAGTTTGTCATAGACGACGGGCATGTAGTCTGGCACCTTGTAGTTGGGCTTCTCCAGATCCATCTTACAGGTGAATTCCTTACCCACCTGATAAAGGGCCTCTGTGGACCAGTCTCCAAACCAGTTCAACACACACCTGAGACAGAGGAGAGTTTTTACTAAAAGAAGAAACTCTTATCTGTCTATGCAGTCTCCTGTTTCTCTAATGTCATATGTTTCTTCGATGTGAGTCTCTGTACCTGTTGAAGAGGGCAGGAGATGTGGCCGCCCTGTCCTTCAGGCCCTCGGATGAGGGGTTCATGGTGAAAACCACGTGGAGGTTTCTGATAACCTGGCTGGTGAACCACTTGTACAGCTCCTCGTGAGTGTCGAGCATTAGGCCCTCTTTCTGAGCTCCCTCCTTACACTGAGTCATCAGGGTGGCATATTCATCTCCCTCAAACAGGCCAGGAACCTACAAAAAAGCAGGGTGATGTTAACATGAAAAAATAAAATTATGTACAAACAACCTCAGAAAACTAAATCCTGTGTTGTGACTTTTTATCGCAATGACCACACCACAAAGACGTTACCTCTCCGTTGGCCAGCAGTGTGTTCATTCTCTCAAGGAAACCAGAATCCAGCACGTTGGACTCGTCCATGATGAAGGCGATCTTCTCGTTCTTGCAGCCTGAGCGACGCAGAACTGTACGGAGGTCTTCATCAAAGTCCTCCCCAGTGTATTTCCTGTGTACCTGAAAACACACACACACACACACACACACACAAATCAATATACAGAAAGGCAAGTGTGTTGCCATGACTGCAAATCATCTTCACATTTACTGTACCAACCTTGATCTGGTAGACACTCAGTCCGTTCATCCAGGCCACGAAGCGAGAGAGAGTGGTCTTTCCTGCTCCACTCACTCCAATTAACAGGAGATGGCCCTGAGGCTGACGGAAGATTCTAAAATAGGATACGAACATTTGAAATTTACTCCACAACAAAGTATTTTAGATCCGAGAAGCAGTGAGATGAAGAAGGCTGTTACTCACCGATCAATTCGGAGGACGTGGTCCAGCACCTCATTAAAGAGCACCAGAGGGACATCCAGCTCCTCCTCATAGAAGACCTTCAAACGGGCCTTCACATAGTCTCTCAGTTCCTCCTGTTCCACTGGGATGTAGTCCTGCATCCACAAAACCAAGAAACTCAGTACATGCTCATGACTGGAGGGAAATTATCATAAGAAGAATATTACAGAAGCAGAAATCACAGTATGATCAACATATCTCTAATTTACCTTGGAGAGCCAGTTGCTGTAGAGGATGGGCCTGTTCAGACCCTTCTCCTTATCAATGTTGGGGAAGTGTTTGAGAGCAACCATGTCAATGTTTTCATCCGTCCACCTTCTCTCTTCATCACCTACCAACCTGGAAATCAAACCACATCCGTTTATTTGCTGTTAAAATATTATTTGCCAAAACATTAGACCACATTATCTACTCTGCGAGGGATAAAACTCACAGACACTAAAACCCACCTATCCTGGAAGAGACGGAGAGCCTCATGGGCCCAGATGCGGATGAGGCCCTCTACAGGCAGGGTCTCAAGTGGACGCAGGGCCTCAAAGATGCCCCTAACCCAGCGGGTCATTTCTCTGGGAGAGTAGATGTAGTGAGGCTGAGTGTCCTGGGTGAACCGCTCCTGGAGTGGGAAAAGGGATTGAAATAAAATATGTAAATAAATTAGTAAAACAAGTAATTAATAATTCATGAATTAGTATTATCTTTTACGTAGATATTTAGTCATCTCCTTTACCTGAGACATGGTGTAAAACTCAACCATAGCAGCTGTAAGAGGTTCAGCGTAGGTTCGTAGAGATGGGATGAGGCGCAGCATGGCACGGTTGAAGGTTCCATAAATCTGGGTGAGCGAGGCGGGGCCTGGATAGTCCACATACACCACAGGAACATGACGCAGGAACCTAGAAAAAGAACATCAGAACATGGTCTCCATTAGGACCTGCCACATGCAATGTTTAATTTTCTATGTATTATTTCCATTTAAGATGTTGAAATAGTTCAGTGTTAAACATAGGATCGGTTATATTACTGTATAAAGTCTGAGTGATGCACCTGTGCGTGAGAGGCTTTCTGCCAGGGTCAGTGGGAGGATTACAGGCTCCAACAAACTGGATCCTCTCCAATTTGACCCAAGTCTGGTCCGAGGTGCGATAGAAGCCTCCATGTTCCACCATCTGCAAGAAGATAAAGGACACCACATTTTATGCTGGCGGGATTTTACTTTACACTTTCAAATACCAAATGAGTCTTAGGAAATACAGCCACGCATGTATCCGTGTTTGTATACAGTGTATCATACCTGTCTGAGGAAAGATATGACCCTCTGTGTGCCGTACTTGTCCATGTCCGGCAGATTGATCTCATCACAGAATAACACCAGCCACTTGCCCAGCTGGACGGGGGCGAGGACCACACCGTTGGGGGTTCGGCGATACTCGCAGTAGTGGTCGAAGGTCTTCAGCAGCAGCTCTGGGGTGGTGGCGCTGGAGAAGTTCAGACCAACAACCTGGCAGAAAATGGTGGAAATTAAAAAGATACAAAATTAAGCAATATCTTCTTTTTGTTTTTTACTTAGTTGATTCAGTTTTATTGAACAGTACACAAAATATAACAGATGGATAAAAAAAATTCCAATGCTATTGCAAAATGATAACAATAACAGTTTCAAGGTCAGATTGTATTTTATTGGTTGACTTTTAAGGATTTATGTTTCAAGGTCAGATTGTATTTTATTGGTTGACTTTTAAGGATTTATGTGAAGGTTCAAATTGATTTACTCCAGTCTCTCACCTCCATGTCAGGCAAAGCCCTGAGGGCGCTGAACAGGGTCATGGTCTTTCCAGAGCCGGGGGGTCCACACAGCACCAGCGGTTTGTGCTCTGCCAGCCACGTGTAAAGCAAAGCCTCGTGGCGCACAGTGTCCAGGGTGGGAACCACAACGTCTGGGGATGCCACTTTGTGGGTTTCCACTTCAATCTGGGGCACTTTGCCCTGCCAAGACTGCCACTCTCCTGAGATGCACACCTAAAAACGAATAAATAAATGGTTGTTCCGAAAATAGAAGACTGAAGTGGTTTTGTTTCATTCCCAGTGACAGTAGATATGGAGAATCTGTTTCAACAAGAAGGGCTGTACCTCATAGTCAATGATGGGGACATTGGGAGCAGCGGGAAGGGGCACAGTGGTGATGCGGCGGATGTATTCCCCAAGCTCCCCCCTTATCTTCAACCGTCCATCACCAGAGAAGGACCAGAGCACAGCGTAGATCAAATATTTCTGCAGAGAAACACCACAAAATTCCTCCATGTTAAGAAGATACATTCATTTTTGCAGTGATTCAGTTGAAAACAATAAAACATTTGTGCTTCTCTGAGTTTTATGGAGAGCAGAAAGTAGAACATTACCTGCATGTATTTCTCTAGCTGATCAATAGGCATGGGGAAGTCAGGGTGGTTGTTGTTGTAGAGAGCCACATTACGGCAGGCCTGGTGCAGCATTGAAAACAGTGAACCCATACAGCGCAGGCGGGTGAAGTCCATGATGTGCTCCATCTTAGAGGCATGCTCCAAGGCCTTGATCACGAGGCCTGTAGAGGTGAAGTACGGCTGCAGGATCGCTGCAGCATCTCTCTGGATCTGATGGAAAACACACAATAATAAATAAATGCTTGAATTGTCTTGTTTGAAAAAAAATAATAATAATAATTTATACAGTCTGTTTTCTTCCCTTCAATTACCTGCAGCATTGGAGAAGCAGTCTCATCCTCGTCCTCTGCGCCTATGCCTATCCTCATGCGTTGAGCTTCATCCTCGCCCTCATCCAATGGGATGCTGCGAATACGAGCCAGGAAGTTGTTGAAGACCATGTCTGTGCTGAGGACATCCTCACTGAACCAGACCATACCACAGCGGGACACAGTGGCCAGGGTGGCATACTTCAGGTCTTGTACTTCAAACATCACACGCACCTGAATAGAAAGAGAAAAACGAAAGAACATGCTTCCACCTGCTCGGGCTGTAATAACAAAATAACAGACCCCTGCGTTTCAAGTGCTGAGCTCTTACATTTGGTGGCAAGCTGAGACGCTCTCCATTGGGCAGGGTGAGCAGCTTGTTGTCATCCAGGACCGAGTTAAGATTTTCAACCCACTCTGGGTCAACGTCACCGTCGAAGATGATCCACTGGCGCTTCTGCAGCTCACCACGAACATTGTCAATGATCCTGAAATGGAAAGAAAAGGTATTTTACAAGTTATTTTTAGCCACACCTTGCAAGACTAAAATTAGCTGAGTATATTCCTAATAATTACTAATAAACTGTGTGACATAACTCACTTTCTGAGAACGTGTGTGAACAAGCCATCAGTCCATTCACGGGTATTGGGGTCCAGGGTTCCGTACAGGTGGTCCTTGCTGATGGCCTTGGGGTCGATGATGTGGGCCACGCCCTCGAGTCCCTCCAGCCTCTCCAGGGCCTTGAGCAGCACCCTCCATGCCATTGTCTTCCCACTGCCCGAGGGTCCCACCATCATCAGACCGTGGTTGATCTGTGTGATCTGGTATAGCTGGAGCACCTGGAAGATGTTGAATGGAAATTAGAAAATTGAACAAATTGAAGTAACTATTCAATATATGTGCTTCTGCAACATTGCAAAATTTGACCTTGGACCTGTAGTAAACTTCTGTGTCTCCAGAGGCTGAGTCCATTCTTAAGATTACTAAATAGAGGGATATTAACTCCATTTAGCTCCATACCTTCTCCACCCACGCGGTGCCCACATCGTCACCGTCTCCGTAGGTCAGGTACATCTCCGCGCAGACCTTCTTCAGCTCCTCCCTCAGAGCAGTCATTTCCCCACGCATGTACTGAACTCCTGGGAAGACATCTGACAGCAGGCTGAACAGCAGAGGGATATCCTCCGCCACCAGCTTGGGGACCATGGTCTCACACACACTCTGGATCAGGATCTAAAATAAATGAGACACAAAATGGATGAAACCACTACATTTTCTGAAAGAAATTTGCCAGAGCTGCCAAAGCTCAGCACTAAATTAATAAAGAAACCTGACTTCCAGGTCCAAGAGTCTTTGGATTTGTATACCTCCTGTTCAGGCAGGTTCTCGGCAATATCATTCTCATCGACAACTTCTCCACGCTCAAGCTTCTCCCTTTTGATTTTCTGGATGCGCTCACGCTTGACGTTGCCAGCGCTGATCAGCACACTCTTCAGCGCTCGGAGACCGAAGTCATAATGACTCTGGGATGACAGCTGCTCATCGCACAGTCTGAAATGAAAGCCAAAGATGAAATCAGAAGAGAACTTCTTGAGGTTATTTAAACTAGTTGCAAACAAACACCGTACATACTTGAAGAAGGGAACAATCTTCTTGGCGAGGATCTCGGCTGTTCGGAAACCTTGGGAGTAGAGCATGACCTGTGCGATGAGCTGGCGGTCAGGCTTCGTCATGGCCAAGCTACGGAACAGCTTCTTCAGATTGTCGGGCAGGTTGGAACGGCCAGCGTAGCCTGGGTTCATGGTGATGAAGATGGCCATGTCTGGGCTCACCTTCACCTGTTTGTTCAGGAGCTCTGTGGTGACCGAGACACCTGGGAGGGTGGCAAGATGATAAATTATTTATAATGCAATCCACATGTATAACTTAATTACTGGTGGTGAACAAAGTGGCATATGTTTGGCAATTTTGGACGTTCTATACATATTATATCGCATTCCCACATATATTGTACATACTCCGGTCTCTGTTGGGGTTGATGTGCTCCCTCAAGGCCACCTGGATGTACTGGACCTGCTGGGAGACGGCAGACAGCATTCTCTCTTCCAGACGGTTGAACTCATCGAAGCAGCCCCAGGCTCCGACCTGGCACAGACCCACAAAGATCCGACCCATGGCCTAAAGAACAAAGAAATGAGTTACACTTTGATGATCAATGAGAGAAAAACGTATTTCATTCATTTCTTATCGTGTATTGGCGTCATGGATAAAAAATAGATTAAGAACTAAGAATATGAGTCCAGTCTTGTACCTGGAAGTCGAACGTCTCATCGCAGTTGAAGACCAGGACAAAGCGTCCGAGCTGGTGACCGAGGGCTTTCACTGACTCCGTCTTCCCTGTACCAGCAGGACCTGGATGGAGGACGAATTGTTTTATGTGCTAGACTGTAATTTACTTTAAAACAAAATTTCCATTTATTATAAGAAACAAATGACACGATCAACGTCCATACCGAATGGAGATCCTCCGAGGCGAGCCTCCAATGCCTGGGTCATGGTGAGATAGCAGCGGTCTGTCAGTGGGGTCTGGACAAGCTTGTCTTGGACACCCAAGTACTCAAAGCCATAGTTGAACTTGGCATTGGCCATCTGAATTGACAGCTGCTGCAGGACATCCGTCTGCTTGGGGTCAAAGTAGAAGCGCATCTGGCTGAGCCAATCGAAGGACTTGGGGTTGTCGATCTTGTTCTTGATCAGAGTCCTGGTCACATCACGCTGGTGCACTAGCTCGGTGATCTAAAAATGGAGCACAAGATGGATTTCAGGCATTTTTCATCATACGACATTCTTTCAATAACATACTGAAGAGAAATTCCCTCTAACCAGGTGCTCCAGTTTCCTTCTCCGGAGGGGAGGCTGCTCCATCAGCACAGTGTCAGCCAACACGTTGAGAGTGGCCTCCACGTTTGACTGCACTCCCTGCATGGGTGTCATGTCCCCACCACCAGCGATGGTGGTCAAGGCGGTCTCTATGTTCTCAGACCAGGCAATCTGAGTTGAGAGGACCACCAGTTGGGCCTGTGGAGCGAGGATGTAGACAGTGACATTAAGAAAGTGACAGAATTTCCACATCTGTAATTGTGTAAAAATCAATGCTCTAAATCCCAACCTGGTAGCGATCAATCCAGTCGATGTACTGGGTCAGGTCAACGGCCGTGCCCTTGTTGAAGGCAGTGACCTCTGTGACAGACTCAGCTAGCAGCTTGGCCAGTGTCACCCTCATCTCCTTCTCCACGAGTGTCAGCCACTCGTTGATCTTCGGGTGCTCTGTGATGGAGACAGGTGTCTTGTAGAGAATCTCCTCACCCTCACGCGAGGAGATTCCCAGCACCACTGTGTTGTCCTCATTGAGTAGGATGCTGGAGACGCCGGCAAACATCTTTTTGAAATGCTTCTGCAGTTTGGCCACATTCTTGCTGTTGCCGATGATCTCAAGCAGGTCCTCATCTCCCACGAAGTAGAACCTGTCAACAACAAGAAAGTGATGGTCAGTGTGTTAATGAGTAAATGAATGCATGAATTAGCACACGTTAATGTTAATCCCAATAAATTATTCCAAATATTTGATTGTAAAAACACAATTTAATATTCCCTCTTCCTGCTTGCTCTCCCTGCGTTTTATATTCCTACCTGGGGAATGAGGATCTCTCTCTCTCCAGGTATTCTCCGAGAGCTTTCTGGATTTTTCCCAGAAGGTCGGCCAGTCGCTCCAGGGACCTCTGCACTCCCTGTATGTTCAGTACATCCATCACGAGAGGAGACTTTGTCACCTTCTTCATCAGTGCCAAGAACTCTGTGCTGATGCTGGAATAAAGAGAGACAGACAGATTACACTAGTAGAAAATATTGTTACTGCAGTGAATGTGGAGTAAATATGAAAATCACATGAAGTATTAATTCTTGAAATGAGGGTGCTTCAGTTCTAACATATCCTTAAAATTCTGACGTATTAAAACAAGAGTCCTCCATTTACCTCTGGAATCTCTGGGTTTCCACAGGCAGCAGATGTTTGATGTCAGCACTGCCTGTGAAGATGCCTTCCAGGTAGACCCAGCGACGCTGGACATCAATCCAAACATCAAACAGAGCCATGATACGATTGAGCTTGTCTTCCCAGCTTAGGGCATCTTCCTCAAACACCTTAGAGAGAAAAAAAAAAGGAAGAAGAACATGGCGTTGATGTGGTCCTGAAAAACTAAAATATTTCAAACATAATAAACAACTGTTTTAATTTATAATTCTGTTTACCTTGTAGTAAGGAGACAACTTCATGGCAGACACGCTGTTAATGTGTTCTTTGACCTTGTTGAAGAGGTCGTCCCAGCCTCTGATCAGACGACACTTGTTCTGGTAGTTCACCAGGTCGAGCTCATACGAGTTCCAGACTTCACGGATCTAAAAATCCCAAAATATTGATTTATTATTCAAGCTCCTTAAACTAGTGAGAGATTTATAATCATTTCAAATTTAGAGCTGTAGATTTATGAACCCTCCCTCTTCACCTGTTTAAGGAACTCCTCTAAAGCCATCTCTCCCTGGGCTACCAGCATAACGTCCTTCACCACCATCTCATTCTTCTGCAGATCCACATCCCAGATTTGTCCAAGAGTCAGCTCTGATGTGACCCAGTTCACATGCAAGCGCTTCATCAGCTGCTTCCAATGGCGGTCCTTCAGAGCTTCTGATTTCAGCTCAATCACCAACATGTTGACCTGAAATAAAACAGGGAGAGAAGAGAATTTTAAATGCATTTTATTTTTCTTGTGAGTCAGAACTTGAGCTAAATGAGAAAAACTAGTCTCCTGACCTTTAAATATCCTTTGAGCAGCCTCTGGACATACTCGTAGGATGCATACTGTCTCAGTCTTGCTTGGAAGTTCTTCAGCTGGTTCAGGAGAGCATCGAGACTCTGGCGAAGCTACACACACAAAATACAAACAGATTTATATTATAGTCAGAATTTCACAAGTGCAGAACAATAGCGATTTGATGTAACCGATTGCGTTGCTTTTGGTACCTTGCGAGGCTGTACAGAAACCCATGGCTGCTCTTTCATTTGGTCGATCTGTTCCCAGACCTTTGACAGCTCAGACCAAACCTCTTTCAGGTCATGCAGCTCCTCCAGCGCCACCTGCAAGTCAACATAAAGATAGAAATGAGTCAAAAGAAAAACAACTTTTCAAGAAGTTACTGCTTTAGCTTAAAAACATGTCATCAATCATACTACAAGTCCATTTTTGACCCGTATCTGTTATTTGGTCATTAATCAGTAACTTAAAATACATTAATGTAAATTGATTCAGGCATTACCTGCACCCTCTCTTCGCTGCCACTCAGCAGACCAGTATCGGTGAGCTCCAGGGCCTCTTTGGCCCGGGCGCACTTCTCCCTTTCTACCTTAAGACGGCCAAAGTTGCCTTCATAGATGGTCAGAGACTGCAGGGCCTCCTCTGGACGCAGGTTACCCTAAACGGAACAGATTATATTTGATAAAATTATCTCACATGAACTAATGTCTTCATCTGCTATTTTCTCCGCAGTAAGATATTATGGGGTTAGAAATGTGTGATTCAACTGCGTACATTAGTTCAAATTTAATAAGATAACTCAATTTGTCTTACAGCAACCGGCTTAGTCTTCTCCCAGTCACTGAGCAAGTCAGTGGTGCGGTTTTCCACAGCTTTGTCCTCTTGGACGATCTTCATCTGCAGGTTGGCCACCTGCTGCTGGATAGCAGTGTCTTTGCGCTTCATTATGTCGCTGAACGCAGCCCATTCACCTTCGATGTTGTCAATGTAGAGCCAAGAGGGAGGAAACTGGAATCGTTGCTTTTCCAGCAAACGCTGTCCGTTACGGAACAACTATAGTAAGAAGGAAAAAAAAAGTCTGATCAGAGCCCTGAATTGTATTTTCATAAAACAGACAGTTATGCGATGGTGAAGAACAGGATACTGAATGTTTTAGAATACTTACATCCACATTTTTCTCAAACTGTTTGATCTTGCGCTTCAGGGTCTGGACGTATGTTATGAAGTTGACGGCATCTGAGGTGCTAGCCGTGTCCACAGAATGTTGTTCAAGATCTTGACGGGACTAATGAGGAACAGGAAAATATATTTAAGTGACATGCAAAACTATTTAGAGGAATCTTTATCTTAGCTACCAGTATGTTTGTCATATTATACGTTACCTTAGAGATCTGGGCATGGAAGTCCCCCATGTTCTGGCCAAGCATCTGGCCAAACTTGCTGAGGACTTCCTTGTGCCAGGAGTCATACTTCAAGTTCACTTTAGACTGGACCTGTTGTCAGGGACAAGTACAAACATTTACTAAAAAGTCCTTATATTGTCGAAGAAAATATCTCTGCATTTAAATAAAAGAAATTGCTCAAATAAGGTGGTGTATGCAAGAGTGTCCTTTAGAATAATAGTTATAAAACAGAAGCATAAAATTTCAACTGTGATTTAGTCTGCATTTCTGTATTATGTAAGCATTTTCAAGAGTTTGTCTTTGGAGAAAATACTCCACCTAGAATTATCAGTCATTACTACCTTGCCATAGTCGATGACCACAGGTCCAAACTCTTTCCGGGTCTCTGCATTGTCAAAGGTTCCACGTGCTTTGCGGATCTGGACCAGCAAGGCCTGCCACTTCGTGAGGTCTTCCCCAAGACGGTTGTAGATGTTGTCAGCTTGCATGTCCCACAAGCACTGGTACTGCAGCCACACCTGGACAGAAATAACAAAGACAAGGTCATTAAATAAAACTGGAATTATCAGAAGCTGATGTACATGATAATGTTCTAATTTTGTGATGCAAGTGATGCAATTTAAACAGACAGTGAGACAGAGGTACAAAAAAAATAAAAAAAAATAATAGTCGATAGTCACAAATTTATTTTGGATTTTTGTAGTTAATGCAAAGTGGTTCTTACCTTAACATACTGCTCCACCTCATTGACAATGTCTTCCACTGCATTGTAGGCCTCCTCTAAGGCTGCAGGGCCGTCTGGCATCCTGGTCAGAGCGTTGCGGTAGAACTTCTCCTCCTCCGAGAGCTCGTAGTGGACACCCACCTAGTGAGGAAGGACAGACCAGCTTAGCTAAAAGCAATAGGACACAACATCCAAATATCATGTCTGAGCTTAAATATAACCCAGACAGTACTGCAGATCACAACTTTCAAATGTTTTGATTGATATTTTTCCAAATTGGCTTGTACTTTTTTGTTTATATACCACAGATAATCTCCAGTGGGAACCCCAACAGTTTTACAGATAAGTACCTGGTATCTTTGGCTCTGGATCCTGGGGAGAGAAAGGATGACCATCTTCCAAGAAAACATCTCCTGGTACAGCTTGTAGCGACAGTCTTCAATTGGTGGGTTCAAGTAGATCACCTGGTTAGTGATCCTCAGCTCATGGACAACATTCTAGCAAAACAACAACAACAACAACAATAAAACAGTCAGTTGTGTTCAAATAACCAAGGTTTCATAAGTAATGTATCAACAATGAAAAATAAACATGGCATGTAGCACCACAGTGTCACTAGTCACTATGGTTACCTTGATCTTGGGCTCCCCTCCAGGTTTGTGGCTGACTTGTGGAGCCTCTGTGTCCATGTCCACATCAGCTTTGTCTTCCACCTGACCACCGAGCACCTGAGTCCAGGCTTTAAGACCGGCCTGAAGACGCACTCCCAGGATACGCTCAATCTAAAAGACCAACAACATCCATTTTAATACCTTGCAGACAAGTCACCCATAGAATGAAAAAAAAGGTTTAAAGATTCAGTGTGTTACTAATATGTACGTATTTGTAGCACCAACCTCGATGTCAAGCTTGTTGACCCAGATGGGCAGGTTGGAGTAAGAATGCAGATTAAGGTCGTCCACAGCTTTCTGGACACGGTTCAGGATGTCAGAGAAGGTTTTGTGTTCGAACATGCAAGTCTCCAGAGAGCGGACCTCCAGATCTATTTTCTCCTCAATCAGTAGAAGGTCATCCACCTGGAAATTAAAAAATAAAAACATGTGTTTGGTATGATTAAACATTTGTCATTTCATTCTGAAATGACAGGTTGGAGTCTGTTTTCACGCGAATGTTGGTAACAGTTCCTCCACCCTCACCTTCTCCTGGAAGTTGAAGACTGTCTCAGCCAGCCTCTGAACGTAGGGATCCAGCTTGTAGGACTCCCAGACCAGAGTGATGCCCTCAGTGACGAGAGCCTGAACCTCCTTCTTGAGCCCAGCCACCAGCAGGGAGATGGAGGACCTCTCTTCCACCTTCTCGCAAGTGCGCTCGTAGGTGCGCACGCTCTCGATCAAAGAGATGGCAAATGGGTACAGCTGATTAGCCTGGTGGGCTTTGTTGACAATGGCCAGAGGAACACGGAAGCTCAGCCACTTGAGGTTGCGGACCTCTTTGGATAAGGTGATGATCTCTGGGAGGAAGTTGACTTTAAGCTTGAGCATGTTTCCTGTCCTTCCACGGGCGCGTGTACTCTCAATGGTGAAGATGCGGCCAGACACGCCAAGGTTACGCTGTTGCACCTGATTTACAAAATTATTTTAAACGAGCCGTTTAACAACAACAAGAAATGTGTCAGCAGCAGAATGTAAAACATTTGAAAAAAATTTTTACCTTGCGAGCCCAGTCATCAAATATCTCTTGAGTATTGAGTTTAGCCCTGAAGCTATCTCCATCCTGCTTCAGTTTCAGCCCCTCCACATGGTTCTCCCAGCCTTTCCCCAGAACATCCTCCACCCTCTTCATGTACGCAGTCAGCTGTCGGTCGATCTGCTTGGCCCAGATGATGGATCCAGACACAGGCGGCAGGTCCCGGACATGGCTCATCTTACAGGCTTGGCTCTGAGGATACTGCACTTTGAACTTGTCGTGCAGTGACTCAATGTCATCTTTCACACGCTGGATAAGCTGAGTCTGGTACTCCCGGATGGCACCGCGGATGTGGGGGCGCACGAAGAGAGCATTGAAGCGGGAGAAGATGCGGAACATCTCGTTGGCGTTCTTGGCGGTTCCCAGCTGATCACGCAGGCGGGCAGTGATACGGGTCTCCACGCGGTCAATGCGCTCGTCATAGCGCTTCATGGCAGCTTCCCAGGCTTCCATGCCTTCCTTGGACACATCCAGGCCATCGACCTCTTTGACATTCTCATATGCCAGGTTGACCTCCTCGATCGCATTGGCATCAGCAGCATCGAAGAGAACTCCAGCTACCTTCATGTCTTGAGGCTCAACTGTCTCTCCTGGGGCGTGCTGTGGCACCGCAGACACCTAGAGACAAAAAGTTCATTTCTCAATCAAGTGGTGTTAAAAAAATTAAAAAACTAAAAAAATTCAGAGGATCTACGGGAAAAACAACATTAAAATGGTGAAGCTATGTTGTCAGTTCAAATGTGGCCACTTCAGATGCAGAAGGTGCGTTACCTGAGGCCGCAGCACGCGGACAATGACGGCCCTCAGCTGCTCATGCTGCCTTCTGAAACGCCTCATGTGGTCCAGACGGGACTGGAGCTTCCTGTGAGCAGGGCTCAGACGCCACACCATCTTCAGGTTCTCCTCTCTCTTCCTCTTCACAATGTCTCTCAGAAGGACCTGCAGTTTCTCATACTCATCCTCCCAGGTCTGGAACACCTCGAAACAAGCCACCATCACCTGCACGCAGACATATGATGGACATTTAGTAAAACTTATAATATTTTGAGAAGTTAAAGTAAGAGCATACTACTGGGGGGAAAATTCCAAAAGGTTTTAGTTATTGCATGAGATCCAACCACACTAACCTTTTCAAATTCTTCGTAGGCAACATGCATTAGCTTCCTGGTGCCCAACACCTTGAGGAGCTGGGAGCTCAAGTCCCTGGAGATGGCCTCCACTAGACGCAGAGCTCTCTGGATGGGATACTTGGTATTCCTGATCTTTTTCAGGTGAGTAAATATGGCCATCAGGGCTTGGCGGATCTTATCAAGCTCTGAGGCAGAAAGCAGGTCATTGAGAGGGAAGTCCTTCATCAGAGGATTGTAGTCATTGACGGTTTCCACTGCTTGTTTCAGACCTGAGAGAAGTAGAGAAAAAACAAAAACAAACATTGAAATCTCACTTCCCTGCTATAGCCAAGCGGTTCTCGGTGAAGTATGATTGAAGCAATCAAAGTAAAATCCAAGTGTTCTTTTAATTGGTTTTCACTCACCAGTGTCAGTGTCAAAGCTGACGGTGGCATGGAAACGTTTGCCATGTTTGAGGATGTCCAGAGTGAGCAGGACCTCTGGACTTTCTCTCTTCTCTTGGATCCTGTTGAGGGCTCTCTCCAGATTCAGCCAGAAACTGATCTCCTGCAAGGCGGTGCCCGAGGCTGGGTCACGATCCAGTTTTGTCACCTTGGAGGGGGGTTAGTGTCAGGAGAAATAAATATAATGGTGTTTTTTTCTAAATGTATTTAGAAATTAAACTATTTGTCATGTATCACTTAATAGTTCCATTTAAATTTCAAACACAAATATGGGACGACCTCTCACCTTTTGGATCTCCCTGATCCAGCGGTTAACTCCAGATTGAAGCTGGTTAAGGAAGGTTGGGTCTTCCACTTTGTCTCCAAAGTCTGTGACCTTGGGTTTCTCGCAACGCTCATAGCACTGCTTAGCGATGTTTGTGATGATAGGGTGGATGAGCAGGCTGATCTCAGGAATCTCAATGTTCTGCTGCAGGTGGAGAAGGCCCATCTCCAGCTCAGCAATCTTCTTCTCGACAGACGGGGCCATCTTATCCCCATCTCTGCAAAGTTATAACAAAAAACAGATGACTTTTTCTTCCGTTACAGTCGCTGCTCCACACAAAGCTCATTACTCGGAGAGTAATTTATTGTATTAAATAAAAGGTGTTGAAGATTAATCCGAAATATGAGAACATTACCTGTCTGCCTTGCCAGACTCGCGGATGTAGGATTTAAAAAAAGGAGAAACGGCATTGCTGATGAAAGAGTGAAGTGTCTCGTAAGGAGAATCCTCACTCAAGGTCAGAACTCGAACTTGGGTTGATATGGGCTTGTCTGCATCGATGACACCTGTTCGCTTGATGAAAGCCAAGCTGCAGGGAGGAAATGGTGAACAATCACGTTTAGAATAATCCAAAATTTAGTTGGAGAAGTTTGGTATTTGGTATATTACAAATGAAAAGTATGTTATCAGTTTATCAAATAAGATCACATGCTTAATGGATAAAAAGAAAACCTTAATTACAATGCATTAGACATGTCATTTACCTGTTGGACTTGAGCCCATAATGTATGTCAATGCTGATGTTATAAGTGATGCACTCCTTCTCCTCCTCCCCTTCATCTCCAACATCCTCTGTGTGGGGAACAAATCAAATCAAAGTCTTATCTGAACAAGTGGACAGACCACTCACTGACAGGTATGTTTGTAACAGCTTCAAAATCAAATACTGTACTGAAGAAATATTCCTACTTTTTCATATCCTGCATTTGCAAAATTGAGACGTGGACCACATACCACAAGGCAGCTGATGTGATTTGTTCAAACATCACATCAGTGTTCAATACTATTTATAGAGTCTTGCTGCTAAAGATATAACACATTATTTGGATGTTAGACATTAGTTGACTTCATTTGTTTATAGTGTTGCAGCAGGGTAAAGGTGCAATCAGGGAGTTCTGTCTGCTTCCGTCCATCTATCCATGTCCCCACCCTCCTTTGCTCCCTAGCGGCTTGTAGGGAAGAAGAAAAAAAAAAAAAAACAGACAGCCATCTGCAGACACTGCTCTGCATTGCAGTATCAGTATTCTTAGCGCAAAACCACGAATAGGCTGTGGAAGTGACTCTCTGGCTGGGAATTCAAAACCTACAGGGCCCAGACTGGAGTGCCTGGTCATGTGAGGTATCAGAGGCTCGTGATTCAGCCCTGATATTAAAAAAAAAAAAAAAAGGGCTGAAGATGAATTTGCCCGGAGGAACCTGAAGATAATGTTGTCATTGACACAAGCTGTTTCACATGATAAAACCCCATGAAGTTGAGCACAATATGACTTGCAGATACGACAAAGGACTCGTTCTCTTGGGATTTCTGTGATTTTGTGTCTTGATTATATGAGACGCTTGTTTTATATCGTCACCTTGTTTGTTCTGTTCTTTTGTGTAGCACCGTTGGAAACCACTATTACTTTAACGTCCTTTATATTGTTTTTTTATTTTTTTTTAAGGCGGAAACCATTGAGGACTAACCCCCTACTTTTACAATAAAGTCGAGTGAATAAACTGCACTTAAACATAAATGCAATTGTTACTCTTAAGAAAATACACGGTTTCCACATGTAGGAACTATTAAATCAACTTGAGTGATACCACACCTTAAATGATAGCTGGCTTTCTTTGAAGCGTCTTGATACGCTGTTTTCACCTCAGCCTCGGTATAATTAAAGTAAACAGCACACGAACAAAACCCTGTTATTCAAATCACAGCCGGCAGATAGCTCTCCACCACTACTCTCAGGGCGTACCTTTGAGGGCACTCCTCTCGACCAGGATGGTGTGAACTTGAGGGTCGGCCAGGAATTTCCTCATCTGCTCCACGGAGCTCTTCTCCTCCACGGCAGTTTCCAGAGAAGCCGGGGCCTCGCCGCCATCTTCCAAGAGCAGCGGCACCAGTTTCCGAATGTGCTTCTGCAGCACCGAGGTATCAGCGACCGTTTGAACGGCCGACACCTCCATGGTGCCGGAGTTTTCCTCCGTCCCGCCGCCGTCGGACATCCCCTCGAAGCGGCCAACCAACCGGTTACGGTGTGGAAGTGAACAAAGAAACCAGGCTGACGTTATACTGCAGACGGTTGGAATCTACCGAGCTGCCCACAGACCGACCGACTGCCGCTGTCACAACGCAGCAACGCCTGACACGCGTATCTATTTGCGCAAAGGATTGTGGTCCTTGTCGTTCTATGGATGAGGTATTTCCTAGTAGACGATACTGGTTCAAGACTACAATACCCACAATGCAGTTGAACAAATGTCTGCCTGTTTGGACCGTGTATGACAGATAGGGGGAGAGAGGGAGTAGTCTCCAAAGATGCAGCCAGAACTGAGATTTTACGCTAAATCTAGTGAATATACAAGGTAACACAATTTTAATAACGGTATGAGCCTACCATTTCTGTGTTACTATAATGTTAAGAAATTATAATTGGTATAAGTTAATCGCAACTTCAACCTTGGGTGGCATTAATTTAACAAGTGGCCTTTTTGCAGACTCATGGCATCAATAGTGAAAGAGATACATACATACAGTATGTTGTGCATCCTATAAATTATGTTAACTCCTTACACATTTTTAAAAACCTCAACACCCAGATCCATTAAGAATAAAAGTGTACTTGGATGTTTGACTTCAGTAAAACTATAAATACAAACAAATTGGATAGTAAATATTGGGTAGCCTATAGCTCGTAGAATAGAGATTTCTGATCTGAAGTCATAATGGATATTGGATTAGGGGGTTAAAACTTTACCAATGTTACCATGGAATCCAATGTTAAAAATTAAGGAAAGATAACATGACAATACTGACCATGTAAGTGTCCTAATAAGACAAATATGACTGTGACATGGTTTTGGAGTATTTTTAATTTAAAAAAAAATATCGGCATAAAGTAAAACTTCAAAAAATAATCATGGTTAAACTATTACAAGCTAATAGAAAACAGCATAAGATGGATAGCCTGTATACCATATCCCTGAGTTGTAGCAACATATTCACCATTTTTCCAACACACATCAAATGTAACTTTTGTCCAGTATCAAATGGCTTTTCAAATTATTCATGGCTGTAATATTATTACTGACCTGCCATTAGGAGGACGCTTATATTTTTATGATCAAAACACACATTTAATAAATACAGAGATAAGAGAGGTTTTCTGGCTACAAAGTTGACTTGACTGGCAGTGTTTTTGCACTCAAAACATTTCCATAGATGTGCCAAAGGACAGGTAGGTGTTCCCAAATCGGAAATAACACCTCAGTGTCCACAATGCCAGTTTCTATTTTGCAATTAATGAGGTCAAGTCCTGCTCAAGAAACCGAACACCAGCTTTTTTTCTGCACCTTAGGAAGAAATATTCATGTCAAGAGTAACATACAGTATGTGATTTCAGTTCATATGTGGATTCTAACCTTTTGTATGAGCACTGATCTGCACTTTCATTATCCCTTTAGGTGTACAGAAAAAAAAAAAATGTTGAAAGGGTTCATAAATGCCGATCCGAGCCTCACTCCTCCTCAGGGAACTTGAATTTAGCGTAGACGATGAGCATGACTATAGACATGAAGACACACATTGAACCAGTCACGAGGTAGGCAATGCCCAGGAACTCGTTCTTTCCACCCATCCACGACACGTTGCTGAACACCACCTTCTTTCTGCCATCAAAGCTTATTACAGGATAGTCTGGAGGGACAAGTGTTAAGGACACATAACAATAAAAATGCACTGTATAATGGAAAACAAATAATACTGACTTTATGCTAATACTTTCACTAAAGCGTCAAATGCATAAAAAAAACAAAAACATTAAGGAATACAACACTGGTTGTGTTTTAGAGCTCTAAAAAGTTTTTTTCTAGGCATCCACTGGCTTACATTTCTGTACAATTAACAGATCTGAATATATCTTGAGTTGTATAAAAATCTACAACCATTTCGCTTTCACTGAAAATGAGCCACAAAAATATGTATAAATAGCTGCAGATAAAGGACTTAAACTTGTGAACACAGTAATAGGCTCCTTTTAATACATCTCTGAGGACTTGATGTAAATCCCGCCCGGGTCAACGTCAATCAATCAAAAATGATTTGCCTAGCTTGTTTACTTGTTAGAAAATTTGCCTGTTTTTTGTCACCTCAAGGAACTCCTGAGTCATTGTGTTCATTCTGCCCAGTTGAATACAGAACCACACCCAACCAGTAAAACAAGTTAAGACTACAACGCTGTGGTTGTAAAATTAGACGCAACATGAGACAATTTCAGTGCCCGAAACCCTGAGTTCAATTTGGAGCTTTTGAAATTTTGCAACATACAAGATGTAAGTGTCAAACTGTTTTATCTAATGTATTAAATTTGTTAAATATCATCTTAGAATAATGTTTATTATTTAGACATATACACTGTTTTAAACAACGTATTCACAAAAACCAAGTATGTCCTGCATCCAAGTTAAAAAACACATGTTAAGTGATGTCTTTACATGATTGATCATCCCTTGCTTGTGCCTACTTTCTTTACTATAGTAAAATACATTTTGATGAAGACTATTTCAATGTCCAGTGTCATAATACCAATTGATTCAAACCAAACTCAATTGCTCCACAGCACCTACAACATAGTACCCAAATCATCCTGGCCTAATATGATTTCTCATTACAGATTGAGAATCAAAATGGTAAAAATGACACACTTTGGACTTCGACATTGATTTTTCATGTTTCTATTAAGTCAAAGTACAAAATCTGTGATGTAAACTACAGGACTCATGGTAAACAAACATAACTACCCATACCTCTCGACTCCACCTTTAAAACCTTCCCAGAAGCTGTCATGCATTTAAGGATACTGTAGGCGATTTCAAGGGAGTACTTTCCAGCAGGGAGACCCTGTGCATAATCGCCCTCTGTGATTCGTCGATACAGCTTTCTGAAATCTGGCAGGGCTGCCCTCCTCATCCACACCAGGAAGTCTTGATTGATGAAGCCGTTGTTAGCAGGATCTGAGATGTCTAACTCGTAAGCAGGCCTGGTCCAATATACAGGTTTCACAGTACCTGTAAATCAAAATAGTCCACAATTAACTTCCTTCCTGGACTTCTTCCAATACTTTTTTGTTAATGCCTTGTGCAGATTGTAAAATCCCTCATCAAACACAGTTAACATGCATCAAAGCACTACTTAACAATAAAAGACAGCAAGTAATGTAACATTTAACTGAAGTTACTACCATTGTAGGCGTTCTTCAGAGGTATGACAGAGGGGTTTCTGTATTTGATGTTGTAGTCTGTCCACCAAGCAATTCCTTTTCCATCAAGGAGCACCTGCTTCTTTGTCCCGTTGACAATCTGATACAGCTTGAAGGTGTCTTCAAAAACCAAACACAAGACTTAACACTCCCTTTAATGCAGCAAATAAACATCATCCAAGCTACATCTGCACGGTTACTTTTAAATGCCATACATACCGTTGAACATGCTGTTCGCTACTGATCCACATGGGACAATTGGCTTGCCGTTGTCATTCCTGTAGGGGTCACAGGTGTCACTGGGACTCTGCAAGAGACAAAGAAGACTGTTTCTTTCATTGCTCAAATAGATAATCTAATGTCTTTGTTTGAATTACAGATGAGCAGTCGTACCACCAAAGCAGCTTTAGGTACTGCACAATGATCAAAATCTGTACCTTGATAAAAAAAAAAAAAAATATGAACTGCACCCAAATGTTTGACCAAGATGCCACTTAAAATCTCCTTTTTATTTCAATTTCAGACATATGGGTTTTATTTATCCATTGGAAATGAGTGTTATGCGAGTGTGTTATTAACTCACCGTAAAGTAAGTCAAGTCTCCAGACAGTTGGTTGTCATCTTTGGACACCCCATACTTCCTGTAGTTCTGGAAGTAGTTGGACAAGCCATAATAGAAGAACACAGGCCCCTGTGGTGGAGAAGAGAATCACAAAAACACAACCATGGGTCAAGAGCAGGGTTTAACTTGATGAATTATTAAGTAGTTTGTGTGCGAGCGTGTAAAGCGCAACTGCAACCTGAAATAGACTGTCAATGGAGAAGTCCAGATTGCATACGCATTTCTGGATGTCGGTGTTAGTGCACCTGAAGCACGGTGAAGTTTGCTCAACGCCGGTGTAGTCCATCTGTGTGGGAAAGAACAGGAAAGGTTACGATTAATTATTGATGGCTACAACACCTTACAAGTCCATAAGCAGATAGCAGAGGCACGCAACATTCATCAGAAATGTGCTGGAACCACATCTCAACACAGAAAACGGTCTTGATATTGACTGAATGTTTCTCCTCTGTTTTTGTTGGTGACATTTGATCCTTCACTGTCATGTAGACTGGTATATGCCTTCAGGGTCACAGTCGTACCTCCAGCACCTGGATGCTCCGCGAGGTGACAAAGAGAGCGACGCCAATGCCGATGAATGCCAGACCTATGAGGACAAACCCGGGGATGACGATGCCAGCGGAGAGCATGGGCTGCCATGCTGGAAGCCTCTGCTGTGTGAAGGCAGTGTTGTCAGGCCGGTTGGTTGACTCGCTCTCTTGCTTCACCATGGTTCCTTGGTTCTGTTGGATTAAATACGTATCATATCACAAATCTGTTCTTGTTTACATGTTGCACCATATCCTTACTTCAAGTGTATTATATCACAGCCATGGAAAACGAAACACTCCCTCATGCAATTTACATGGATCCTTTTTCGTTCCCCTGCTCCTCCCTTTTTCCGTACAGTGTCTTATTTTCATTTTTGATTTAATTTAGGACTTTATCTAAAGCTGCAACAACTTATTCCCAGCCCAACATAACAAGCCACACCTTTAAAATGCTTTAAAATTAAACGCAGAAATTTAACTCCAAGCAAAACTCCACATTTGTTAAGAGCGTAACAGAGATCACCCCTCACTTTAAAATGCAGAAATATACATGTTTGTTGATTTCCATTAGGATATTAGTTGTTACTTACGCGCAGTCGGCTCAAAATGGAGAAACAAAGGAGTCAAAACATCGGTTTGCTTCCCTGAGGCGTAAGAGGAAGGTTCAGATCACCTTTACCTGTTTACTCCTTCCTCACCGGCCCATCCTGTTTTTCCGGGCTGACGTCAGAGTATTTGCAAACTGTAAACGGAAGTTAGGTACCGGAAACGCTGAATCCCGACCAGTAAATACATTTTTATTCCACATTATTTAAATGTTTATACCATTAAAAAAAAAAAAAAGGGCAGATGTGTTGAAAAGAAGTGGACATAATTAAACGTGAAGTTACCAAACAGGTACATTGCGGCAGTCGTAAGCGCCGCCTTCCTTATGATTGACGGCTTCTACAGCCAATCACGTTAGTGATACGGTCTCGGGTAACGTTTCCATCCACCAATCACAGAGGGGCTCTTACAGAGGAGAAGAAGAAGAAGACACTGTGCCGTCTTTGTGTTTACATCTTCGGGGGATTGAGAGGTATCATCAATATTTTCAATATTTAACGTTTGCCTTCATTTCCTAAAGGATGCACCTCCTCGTGTACAGAGGTTTAGCGATGATCTCGCTGTCAGTTTATGGACAAAGATCCTTTTTTGCGAGTAAAGCCGGCGCACCTACTGGGCAGCTTAGCCGCTAAGCTAGATCTCATTGTTAGCGTGAGCTAACGTAGCACGGTGCCGTAGGATCCATTTGAAAGAGATGCGTTTGAAAAACGACGCCGATTTGTGGTTTCGGTACAACGGGTGTTGCACGGCCATTACGCGACCACGATATTATATCCGTAAGGTGTTGCGTGCAATCCCGGTCGAGACGGAAAGCTTGCCGTTAGCGGTCGCTAGCTCAGCGCGTAGCACCCTGCTGCTGCTGGCTTTGCTGTTTTTAATCAAAACCAGCTAAAGACAGTTCATTTGATCAAATGGACGATGTAAGAAAGACAACAAAGATATGTGATGAACAGCAGTTATCCAGGTTAACAGCAGTCGTCCAACACACCGCGGGTTCAAAGGTTTTAAGCCTTTTCAGGTTTTTGTCAAAACAAATGTAAAAACTCGACAACAGTAAATACACATTTGACCTGATTTTTTTTTTATTTATTTTTTTTCCAGTGCAATTCGGTGGGCATTTGTTATTTGTTTTGAGATGAGTTAAAATTCATTCAATGTCATGTAAAAGGCCAACATTTTTATTTTTTTTTGTTCAGTTGGTCCTGTTCGTAACCATATTTCTGGTTCTGTCTTCATTTCTTAGTGTTTGAATGGATATTACCAGGTGCACGGAGAAATGGGTAAAACAAAACAAGACAAGGTTACTGTACCTTGGAGAACCTCATTTCATAAAACCATAACATTCATGCACAGTTAACATGAAACCATCCAGTACTACAAATAGGATATATTGGGGGAGGGGGGGTGTATTCCTGAGAGCAGACAATATTTGGTGGTTGGTGGACTGTTGTCTTTGCGGGGCATTCACTGCTTTTAAGATCACATAGGGATCTTTGTATGTTGTTTCTGATAAGAGTTTATTTGTTAACCAAACCACTAGTGAGTAAGATATAAATTTGGCATGTTAGTGTTTTTATACGTTAACTGTTGTAAATTATAATTTTTTTCGTACAAATGTGTTGTCAATTGGGAATGCCACAAAGTGTTGCACGAAGGACACACACATTAAATGTTTGCTTTTTCAACACTCACTACCCATACTTCAACATATTCATCGAATAATTTTTTTCATTGATGATACTATTCGAAGATTCAAATTTCAACCATTTCACCTAAAAAGTTATTGCACTTTGGATTGTTGCCTGTTTCACCATTAAGGATTGCTGTTCCCTGTTTGTTCAGGAGAGGCCTCCAACGTCCTCCATAATGCTGTCTAGCAAGAAATCCGATGCTGGCTCCTCCTCCTCCTCTTCCTCCTCTGTTGGAGCAGCGGGAGGCGAAAGGGCCCCCATTTCAGATGGGCAGACGGGTCCCTCAGCCTCGGCTGCAGGAGTTATGGAGACAAAGAAGAAGGAGAGGTCGTCCCCCAGTGGGGAACCGGGAGTGGCCCCTTTGTCCCACCAAGCAGGCCCTGGTGGGGCCGACCCAGACTCAGCTGAAGTCCGTAGGACGAGTCGACGGAAGCGAGCAAAAGTAAACATTTTAGGTTTCTGCACGCTCATGAGGAAGAGGAAATGAGCTTAATTTGGTTTTGGCAGAATTGACTATATTCTAGGACGATTGGCTTGTTTGCTTAGAAGATCAATATGTTTCAACATTTTAACTTCAGGTGCTTTGTTGCTTTGTATTATAATTGACAAATTTTCCCTTTCACTAATGGAAGTTAGAAACAAGTTCTGAGAAGTTCTTCTCAGTGTTTGCAGTGTGATGATCATCGTTTTTGTTGGTTCCCTCCCCCCACCCCCCCGGAAAGATTTCAGCACTTCTGAGAGAAATGTGAGTAAACAAACTTGCCAGTGGTGTGAATAAAGGTTTTAATGATGCTTTTATTGTGCCTATTGTTGCAGGTGGAGTACCGCGAGATGGACGAAAGTCTCGCCAATCTGTCTGAGGACGAATACTACTCGGAGGAGGAGAGAAATGCCAAGGCAGAGAAAGAAAGGAAGCAGGTCATCCCTCCTCCACCTCCACCAGTAGAGGAGGAGAATGACAGTGAACCCGAGGAGCCATCGGGTTAGTCTGACATTTGGTGCAGCATGTCAAAACAGAAACTTCAAATGGAAGCGCTAATAATATTATCTTAATACAAGAATCATTACAGAAATGAAGACTGTTTTTGATCATTTACCATGTGCTCAATTCGAAGTCAGAACTCATTGCATACCCTGAACACTCATTGTTAACAGAATAGAAATGGGCATATCTATTTTTAGGTGTGGAAGGAGCTGCTTTCCAGAGCCGTCTTCCTCATGACCGTATGACCTCCCAGGAGGCTGCCTGCTTCCCCGACATCATCAGCGGTCCCCAACAAACTCAGAAAGTCTTCCTGTACATCCGCAACCGTACAGTACGTGTCAATCTAAACACATTACTCTGTCTTTCTTTACAGAGCACTGTGATCTAATTGTATTTAATCATACATGCGACTAATTCATATTCATCTCATCCAGCTCCAACTGTGGCTGGACAACCCTAAAATCCAGCTGACCTTTGAGGCAACATTACAGCAGCTTGAAGCGCCATACAACAGTGAGACATTAAATTAAACATTATTTTTCCATTGTTTTAATTAATGTAATTATTTGTTATGAGATTTTATGCAGAAATTGATATTTGGTGTTCTTTTCTTCTCTTTTTAGGTGATACGGGGTTGGTCCACAGGATACACAGCTACTTAGAAAGACATGGTCTCATTAACTTTGGCATTTACAAGAGGGTCAAGCCTTTACCCAGTGAGTTAATGTCATTCTTTGCCATTTTAAAACACTAACAATGACCTAAAAAAAACATGTAGTCGAAAGCGTTCAGAGACATTGACCTTGGAATTGTCATAAGTGACACCTAATTAAAGCACTTCCTGTTTGTTGTTGCAGCTAAGAAGACCGGAAAAGTTATAGTCATTGGTGGAGGTGTGTCCGGCCTTGCTGCAGCCAGGCAGCTGCAGAGCTTTGGGATGGATGTTACAGTACTGGAAGCCAGGGTAGGTCACCAACAAGGTCTCGGTTAAACTGTCATAGTTTGTTAATCAGCTATAAGTATAACTTATTTTGTAATTTTAAAAGTTGATACTGTAATTGTATAATTAATAGCGTTGTAAGATTAATGCTACCACTTATTAACTTTTTGTGACAGTCAATCATGTGATGTAAACTTTATATTATAATTGCTACAGGTTTATTGTGCTACCGTAGAATTGACTTACTTTGTGTTCCCATGCAGGACCGTGTTGGAGGCAGAGTGGCCACGTTTAGGAAGGGCAACTATGTTGCAGATCTGGGAGCCATGGTTGTGACAGGGCTGGGTAAGAACCCGATTTCTCCTATGATTATTAAAGTCAAACACATAATTACGTCAAAGCATACTGTAGATCTTTAATGTCGAGCTGCATGCTATGGAGGTGCACGTTTTGGCATTTTAATTTGACACGAATACTCAACAACTGATCTTAGTAGTGAACCTTATTAAGTCCGGGATGCAAATGACTACGTGTATCACATTTAGTTGGAATAAAAGCATATTTCGAGATCACTGCTTTAACACAGCTAGCTCTTTGGACGCTCTGCAGTTACTTAAATCAACCTGTAGAGGGTGATAATGGCCCATGTAATCACTGTGTCACTGTCATTGTTTGTGTCTGTGTGCCTGGTCAGGAGGGAATCCCATGGCAGTGGTCAGTAAGCAGGTTAACATGGAGCTGGCCAAGATCAAACAGAAGTGTCCCCTGTATGAAGCCAATGGCCAGGCGGTGAGTAGAAGGATTTATCTTAATCCGTAAACTTGAGTTGCCTCTTGCCACATTCAAGCTCCTCAGATAACATGTGGGTAATTAGATATTAAAGACTTAAATTCCTGTTGTTATTTGCAAAAACCCAGATTTTCTTGTGAAACTCAAGATTTCACTTCTCAGCTTGATAGATGACAAGAGGCTGCTGGCTCCAGAGACATGCATGTGATTTGTTCTTGCCAGCTGATGTATGAAACATATCTGCTTGCTTCAGTCATACTGACACACCCATTAAACATTTCCAGTGCTGGTAGCAAAAGTATGTGAACCATCTGATTTAATCACTCATCGAATCTCGCAGATCAGACCGGCACAATGAACGCTCAAGAGGAATTTTGAAGTGTGTTTTTTCTACTGCTTTGTACTCGGACGTATTCTTGTGTGAAGAGCTCTCTTTAGGTCATTCTGCATCATCTCTCTTGGGTTAACGCCTAAGCTTAGACTGGGCCAGTGTGAAAGGTGGACTTGCTTTTAAGCAGGTGGATTTACTTGAATATTTAGGATTGTTTTAAGGTCACCAAATTTCTACCAAGCTCCAATTTAGCCTTGATAAATTTGGGAATTAATGTTTCCTCGGATGATGACAGACTGATTTTTCTTGTTAATATCAAACTCGGTATGTTTTTTTTTTTTTTAAGTTAAACTTGCTCTAACCCACACCTTCAAGCTTCTTTCATTTGATTGGACTGCTTCCTTTGGCTTTTGTGATGTCATTAGTCTCGTGGTTCACATACTTTTCCATCACTGGGAATGTTTGAATGATAAATGCATTGTGGACAAGAACAGTAAAGCAAATTCAGTGTTGGTTAAAATGGATTATGCGTGTTCATAATTTAAGACGCACATCAATGCAAACGACTCCAAATGGTTCACTTACTTTTACTTGCTGGATGTGTATCCATTTCCTTACATATCTTTAAACCAGGACTTTGTGTTGTTTACTTCCTTAAGCAGAAGATGTTTATGTATGCGCAAGAGTTCCCTCATGGCATTGAAGTGGTCTGTATCTGGGTTCATAGTTGCTCTCCAAGCCTGTTTGTTGTCCTCAGGCAGGGATCTGGCTTTCCATGAAACACAGTGAATGGTAGAGTTATTTAACCTTCGCGTGTTATCAACAACAGCTTGAGTTGCTCTGAGAACAGAACAAACAGCAAATGGATATCATCTTAAAATCGACAAGAAGCAGTGTTTTCTTTTTACCTTTCCTTTTTGTTCTGGCCATTAAGTGGCAGCAACACTGGTAGGATGTTTAGGTTCCTTTTCAGGGCACTTCCATTGAAGTAGAGATTAGCCAACAGGCCTCTTGAGGCATCCACATTTCGTGTAACTGGTTTCTTCCTGTGCCGTAAAAAGCTAATTTAATGTAAATGTTTTACTTTTGTGCAAACCTGTTTAAGGTTAAAGTTGTGTTTATTTAATATGTTTTCTCACTCTCCCCCCCCTCCCCTTCTTGTCTCTTCAACCCCCTCCATGTTCATTTTATGGTGAACTACTAAAGGGTGAACGGTGCACAAGTGTATGTATCTGTTTATTTACATCATATATTCCTTCCCTCATTTTTAGAGTTAAACATTTCATTCATTTGAATTTTACCTCATGTAACCGTTTCTCATTCCTGTAGTTGATAAAGAGAAAAACAAATGAGTAACTCGTGTTCAACTTCCATCTTTTAGAGCAGGAAACATAAACTCAACACACCATTTATCATTTTTTTAATTAAGTCTTAAACTGTTGGATTGTTCTGTTTAGATTTGTGATACTGTACAAATAATCCGATAACATACTGACTATGGACCGGAGATTTTGTACATTAAGGATCTGTGATTGATGTGCAGCACCCTCGACCCCCAACATCAGAGTCCTCCCGTACATCTAACTCGCCCACTGTGCCACAGTTGGAACATGGACCATGTGGACTCTGAGCGGGTGCTCCACACCAATCACAGACGGACCCCCCGCACACTTGTTATCTATAAAACTGGTTATTTTTAAGCATCGTGTCCAACATTAATTGATTTTGAAAACTGCATGTTCATCCAAGCATGAAATATTGGGAATGTTAATGTTTGGAAGGGAAATAACTGCATTATTTATGTTCATTCTGTGTATATTAGTGAATCAATGATTTATTAACAGAAGCAAATTACAGACATGAAGTTAAAAGTTGGTGTGGTGCCATGTATAAATATCATAAATTCCATCAAGACTAAACGATGACTTTTTTTTTCTAGTGCAGTTGTATTTCCCAATGTAGTTATTATATTCGACATAAGTAAAGAATTGTGGCTTCAGTTGGATCTAGCATGCTGTCATTAATGTGACCGATGCTATACTGACCTTATCATGTGATCACATACGTGTCCAGGTGCCAAAAGAAAAAGACGAGATGGTGGAACAAGAGTTCAACCGACTGCTGGAGGCCACCTCCTTCCTCAGCCACCAGCTGGACTTCAACTTCCTCAACAACAAGCCTGTTTCCTTGGGACAGGCACTGGAGGTGGTCATACAGTGAGTATGGTGGCTGATGTGTCCTGTGCACACGTGGAAGAGACATACACAGACACAAACAAACAAAGATGGCACTTCTAACAGTGTATCTGTATGTGTGCAGGCTGCAGGAGAAGCATGTGAAAGATGAGCAGATAGAGCACTGGAAGAAGATTGTAAAAACACAGGAAGATCTCAGGGATCTTCTCAATAAGGTGAGCAGAAGTTTGGGTGACTCTGGGCAGCCTTGAGCAGTTTTAAATGACATTAATGCTGCTATTACCACTTAACTGTGAGGCTGGAGAAGGAAAGAAGAGCTGCCTTTCCTCAGCCAACACTTCTAATTTGCTTTCGAGTAATGCTTTAAACCCCCAGTTGCCAACATGTGGCCAACTTTGCAACATAAGTACTGACAATACTAGTGAAAAAGCATGTCCAGTCAATCATGACTTTAACCCCCCCCCTTCTTTTTCCCCACCTTTCAGATGGTGACCACTAAGGAGCGTGTTAAGGAGCTCCATCAGCAGTACAAAGAAGCAAGTGAAGTCAAACCCCCGAGAGATATCACAGCCGAGTTCCTGGTGAAGAGCAAACACCGCGACCTCACCTCCCTCTGCAAAGTAAGCTGCTCAGAAACACAGAAGCTCATGAATGAAACTGAACAGTGTCACGTAGGAACATTACGATAGAATTCAGACATCTCCGTACAGTTCCTACACTTCGTACTCTCACACTGCAGGCACGTATCTTTAAAAAAAAAAAAAAAAAAAAAAAGATTCTTTTGTGACACTTTCATGACTTGCTCAGACCTCTCGGACCAGAGAGTCAGAAGAGCTCAGTTTAAAAGCCAACAAGGTCTAACTGTGTTTGTGGTGTTGTGGGTATTACACAGCGTCTGTGTTTTCATTTGCTTTAAGCTGACAGTATTAGATTTCCTCTGTTGATTATCTATAGGTCAGGAGGTTGACCACCGCGATCTGTCTTCGTTCTGAAGGGCAACATTTGTCAAACAAAGATCAAACAGGGAATTTGCAACAGTATTATAATGCTGAAGAAGTACGAGCATGTTGAAGGGGGATATTTTATAGACTACTAGGTCAGGGTGGATGCCTCACTGAATTTTAATGCTGTGCCGTCTAAGTAAACCAGACAGGCTGTGTTTAAGTGGTTTAATGCCTCGGTAGGATGTATTATTAGAGTGAGGGCTGCTGTTTTATTTTTGGGGCGGATAAATCACCTCCACTGCTGCTCGCTGTGTATTTTAGAAGGAGGTTTTCGTTGGTTTAAACACAGCTGCTGGTATCTGAACGGCGACCCGTCCGCTGTGAGAAACCACGCCAAGGTTTTGAATCACGGTCTGACGGTGTTTCTGTCTGCAGAGGAACATACACAGGCTGAGCATTTCAGAGTGTGTGTGCGCGTGCATGACATGCGTCTATGACAACGCCATGTAACAAGATTTCAAAGCCAGTAAGCAGATGATTGCGTCCGTATATTTCTTGGCGGTGGATATTTCATGGGATTCCTGCCACTTGCAGCACCTCCCCAGGTCACCTTGCTAGTTGGGAGGCGCCTTTAAGACTCGGTGTAGCTGCGTCTCGGAGCGGTTAGCGGTATTACCAGACTCGGCGCTGTTTTTGTTGTTTGTTCTGTTGTGGTGAACTAATGAACAGGTTGAGTCAGCCCTTTCTGTGAAAGCTGCTTGTCCTTTCTACATGACCCGAAACCCTCTGGGTGTGTACCCAGTAGACACGCACGCCACACACTCTCACCTAGTTAAAGCCATCAAACAGCTCCTCAAGTCTGACTCAAGTTTACTGCGAAATATCCTTCAAGTATAATTGCTTATAAATATTACCGTGCCTGAAATACAATTTAGCCGTCAGCGTTTTGTCACGCTGTTGAATGGAAAGATTTGTAATTAATGTTAGTTCTATTTATGATCATAATATTTGCACAGCCTCTTAACGGCGAGATTATGCTGATGTATTTACAATCGACACGTCACCCCTGCCTGCCGTGTCTCCGTGTAGGAGTACGATGAACTGGTGGAGATGCAGGTCAAGCTGGAGGAGAAGCTGCAGGAGTTGGAGGCCAATCCGCCCAGGTAACATTATCCCTACCCAGTGTCGGCATCATCTTCATAAATGTGGTAGGGTGGAGTGCTCAGAATGAGAATAAGCTATGTTCACCCACCATGCCCTTCTTTTATATTAAGGGTTATATTACATTATATTAGTTTTAAGTTCCATTTTGTAAATGTAGTTTTCCTGTATTTTGGTCAGCTTTCACCACAACACCGTTTTTAGTTGCGCTGCTCTGCTTCCTTTTGTTCATCAAACGTGCCAACACTGGCTGGGAAACCCTTTTTTTCTATTATTTGCATGTTGTCGCTCCGGTTTGTTTCAATACACCAGCCTGTGATTTCACTGATAATGTGGCTCGACAGAAGGCTTCTTTCATGAATTGATCTAATCACCAGCCTAAATGTAGTAGACCAGCCGTGTTAAAGCGTTATTGGCTGATTTGTCTGCAGTGAAAATAGTTTCCTTAGTAGTAATAAAAATGCTCGCTTGTTGGAACTCTGCAACCCATAGCAGCAAGTGTTTACCGGTGTTATGCCCCGTAGCAATTGCCTTAGTTTATAGTGTTCAGCTCATGTAGTATAATGAAAATTATATTGTTAAATTGACAGCAGTTCGAGTCCAGCCAGCTTGTGCATGCGTGAATCTGCCTGAATGGCTGTCAGTAATTTCCTTCCCTTCGTTCCCACAGTGATGTTTACCTGTCATCCAGGGATCGGCAGATCCTCGACTGGCACTTCGCCAACCTGGAGTTTGCCAACGCTACGCCCCTCTCCACCCTTTCTCTCAAGCACTGGGATCAGGTACATACATGTACCCGTTTTAAAAATGTCATAACTGAACGATTCGAAGAGTCGTGTCAGGACTACAAAGACCCTGAAGGCTCTTACAATTCCGCATGCATGATAACTTTGTGCCAGTTAAACTTTGAGGTATTTCTGTCACCGTCTTATTACGCGAGGAAAGTTTATTGTGCTGCTGGGATGACGGGGTTATCTATCTGTCCACAGGATGATGACTTTGAGTTCACAGGCAGCCACCTGACAGTAAGGAACGGTTACTCGTGTGTTCCCGTGGCCCTCGCGGAGGGTTTGGACATCAAACTAAACACAGCAGTGCGACAGGTCCGATACACAGCATCTGGTACGTGCACAGGACTGTGCGTGCGTGTTGTCGTCTTGCCACATGGCAAAAGTGGAATAATCCATGTTAAAGGTTATTCTTCTCTTGGTTCTCCAGGCTGTGAGGTGATAGCTGTCAACACTCGCTCCACGACTCAGACCTTCATCTACAAGTGTGACGCCGTGCTGTGCACGCTGCCTCTCGGTGTGTTGAAGCAGCAGCCCCCCGCCGTCCAGTTTGTCCCCCCGCTGCCAGAGTGGAAGACATCAGCTATACAGAGGATGGGCTTCGGCAACCTCAACAAGGTTGGACATGTTCGTCTGACGTGGCCGAGACGGCTCTTAATAGTTTTTTGTTTTTTTTCTCAAAATCCAGTAGCGTTTCCAGCAGGACTCGGGATTTGGTTCCTTAGGGAGACCTCCTACTGCTGTCCCTGCTGTAGTGTCCTTATTCTGGCAACTTCACCTTCAGCTGTAGTCCAAAATTCAGAATTTATTGTGTATCTTGCAAGTTTAGCAGTTTTTAGGTTTTTTTTGCAGTTACATATTACACCCCTGCAGTATGATTCCCTCCTCCTCCTCCTCCTCTTGTAACTTTTTTTTCCTGCTTCATAAATCAGCCTGTGTTATTATACAGCTCAGACACGAAGGATTCCCCTCCACCCTCTAAATAGACCGAGTTGCGTTGCTGCATCCTGGGACTGAGAGTGTGGCAGTGTGTGTGGAGGTGGAGCCGGAGACTGTTCTGTTATGCCAATGTGTTTGTAATCCGATCAGGGTGCTCATCCCGCGTCGCTGCCGACCCACCAGCTCTTACACTCCCTCTGTTGCTGAGCATCATCTGCAGCAGAGCAGTTTTATCTCCTCGTGCTGCTGCAGGAGGAGAATGCTGCATTATTATGCAATCTGAGCTGCTACTAACGTCGCATGTCCAGCAGAGGGAGCTCTGGCGTTCACATGGTCATAACTCCAGTGAATGTGCTTCGAACATGAGATTTACTTCACAGGATTGTTGTGCGACTGTCCTTGCTTTTGTGTTTTGCAGGTGGTGCTGTGTTTCGACCGCGTGTTCTGGGATCCGAGCGTCAACCTGTTTGGCCACGTCGGCTCCACCACCGCGAGTCGGGGTGAACTCTTCCTCTTCTGGAACCTCTACAAAGGTGATGAGATCACACGGACGTCATTTGGATCATTTGCTGTTGCTATTATTTGTTGCAGCACTTTCTCACACGGTATCGTTTTCACATCCAAGCAGAGGGAGGCCGTTTTAAGATCTGTTCAGTAAAAAAAAAAAAAATGACAGCGCCTATAACAAAGTGTGACTTTTACCTCGTCAGCCCCGATCCTACTGGCTCTGATGGCCGGGGAGGCCGCCGGCATCATGGAGAACATCAGCGATGACGTCATCGTCGGACGTTGCCTGGCCATTCTCAAAGGAATATTTGGAAGCAGCGCTGTGCCACAGGTACACGCTCGTACACCGTCAATTAAAAACAAAAACCAGGCAACATTTGTTTGTGCATGTTTTACCTCTCTATCTACCACCTTCAGCTTAATCCTGTTGCACACGTGAAATTCGATGTCCGCCTGCCGCAGTTTTCAATTGAGTTTGCTATTTGCAGAAAAGTAGTGGTGGCTTTTGATTTCTAAGCTGAAACCGTAAAGTATTGGAAAACAACAGAGAAAGTCTCAAAGCGGAATGTCAGAATTCATTCCTGAACTGACCCCCATAACCAGATTTACGCAGCGAACATACGTGAAAGCACTCGCAAGCGGAGTCGCATCCAAACCACCCGTCGTTATAAATCATCTGCTTATGGTTTCAAATGGGATAAAATCATACGCACGCGGGCCAGCGCTGGAGCCGCTCACCATCCAGCTGCTTACAGGTCCCTGCGATATCCTCATGGAAACTCCTTTAAAAAGCGCGTGTTGTTGTTTGTCGTCATGGCAGCCGAAGGAAACCGTGGTCACCCGTTGGCGCGCCGACCCCTGGGCCCGGGGCTCCTACTCGTACGTGGCAGCGGGTTCTTCAGGTAACGACTACGACCTGATGGCGCAGCCCATCACGCCGGGGCCGGCTATCCCAGGAGCCTCGCAGGTAAACCGCACACGAGAATGAAGTCGTTATCGTACTGGTTTGTGTCCAGGTGAGAATGTCTGTGTGTGTGTGTGTGTGTGTGTGTGTGTGTGTGTGTGTGTGTGTGTGTGTGTGTGTGTGTGTGTGTGTGTGTGTGTGTGTGTGTGTGTGAGAGAGAGAGAGAGAGAGAGAAAGTGAGGGAGAGAAGGCAGCCCAGCCTGCCCACAGTATTCAACCAAACCAAAAGCGCTGCAGTTTGTTCCCAGCACAGATGTTTTTTGGCTGTTTTGATGTTCGCATGCACATCGAATCGAACAAGTCGTATTTATGTATTTGACCGACGAGTTCTGACAGTCTACCACCACACTGTTCCACTCGCGCCATTCTTATTTTCTTTTAATTACTCATTTCTACATGTTTTTCTTTTCCTCCCAGCCCGTCCCTCGTCTCTTCTTCGCCGGTGAGCACACCATCAGAAATTACCCCGCCACGGTTCACGGCGCCCTGCTCAGCGGCCTCCGAGAGGCCGGACGCATCGCGGATCAGTTCCTGGGCGCCGTGTACACACTCCCCAGGCAGGCCACTCCCATGGCCACCAGCAACCCTCAACAGGCTCCGCCCACCGCCAGCGTCTGAGACGCCCCTGGCTCACTCTTCCTGCCCCGCTCGGGACCGTCTGACCGCCTAAAGCAGTTTATGAAAACGTATTTAGGCGTTAACTGGTGATATTTCAGTGTGTGAAACATCGTGGAAGTCCCGGAAACAGATGTTCGCTTTCAGACTGAAAATGACGACGACGCAGCTTGAGTTTATTTGTTGGCCTTATGTGTGATGTGGAATTGAGATTCTGTCGCTGGAGCAATTCAGTGCTTCAGATTTCTCCAGAAAAATCTGACAACATACATCCAGTATACCTACATGTAACAGAGACGGACATAACTTACTGCAAAGAGTGGGCTTCCATCAGACTATGAGGAATGAATCTCAATTTAATAACCCCTCCTAAAGTTTATGTATGCGTGATGTCTCCGTCTTTCAAAAAAAAACAAGCATGGGATTACTTTTGGTACGTGGAGTGATTCGATGTATTTGACCTCGTGGAGTCTGCGATCAGAGCCAAACATCTATTTATGTGCCCCCTGTGTGATGGTTTGAGGAATGGTTGAAAACCTCTTTTCTAAATGCACACACAACCTAAAAACCAGACCTGATACACAGCAGATGACAAACTCGGTAGCACACTTTCGCAAACCATTAAAAAAAGATGAAGACATTGTCCCTCCTGCTGTTTCTCCAGCGGTCTTATCTTAAGGTTTAAAATGTTGCTACACTGTAGCCGTATGCCTCTTAAATTGAGTTACGATCATTTAGGTTGCAGAGTGTAGTGAAAATAGTTTGTATTCAAAGCTAAAAGAAAATGGTAAAAAAAAGAAGTGTGAATGTTCTTTGTTGTTGTTGCCATAACAATAAGTATTTTATGATTTTTGTCAACTGGTGTTTTTATTTTTAGTTTTTTTTTTTTTATATATATATTGTTAAATGTTTTGTTATTAAAAAAAAAGACAAAATTACAACGGAAGTCAGTGTTTCCTAAAAAAAAAAAAAAAAAGAACCGTGTCAGATCAAACTGCCTTGTGAACTGTTGGCCCCTGAAAATGTGGAGGTTTTTTTTTTTTTTTTTTGTACATGCATGTTAGAAAAGTAACATGGCTGCTTCTGCTTTGACCCTCCGCTGACCCTCCTCCATCGCAGGTCTGGCTGCTTCCAAGGGTCTCTGGGACTGTTAGAGAGTGTGTGTGTGTGTGTGTGTGAGAGAGAGAGAGAGAGAATGAGGGTCCCTGGCAGCAGCTCCACATAGTGGGGGATCTGATGAATGGGGGGGGGGGGGGGCTGGATTAAAATGGTCAACCATGAGCTATGAGCTCTTTCTGTGGAGTTGTATTTCAGGGCTCTGTGCCTCTCTTGTCTCTATGCACTCCCGGCCTTGTTTTCCCTCGGAGCTGCGGTTATTATTATCGTGACCAAAGGAGATGTTTGATGTAACAACAGTAATTTGAGCTGGGGGGGGGGGGTTGGACTGCGGCACTCGGGATATTTTTCACCTCCCCTGCTTTTAAACCAGGGGGCTCGGAGCGGAGTGTAACTGTTGACTGGCGAGTTTTTTTTTTTTTTTTTTTTTTTTCCATAGCGCCGAGCCCACATCAACTGACGACTTGACAGGAGGGGGGGACAGAGGGGAAGTGAGAGCTGTAAGAGTGTTGCGGATGAGTGACCACGGCGTGCACGTGATCTGTGGGTGTTCGGTGCGATGGATGTTTGTACGGGTACCAAAACATGCATGCCCGTGTCTCGTGGTTTGCGATCACTCAAATTTGACAGCACGACCTGTCCCGATAGCTTCAGTTTCTATTCCGGATGTGGAATCTACATTTTCAAACCGGCATCATCGAAAGTTATTTAAGGCTGCACACTTGACCGCGGTAACCCTTTGTCATGTCCTCGCAGGATGAACATCCCACTCAATTTTCCTTTATCACTTGCTCAGTGTGGTCTCCTCCTCCTCCTCCTCTTCCTCCTCCGCTCGCTCAGAGTGCCAATGAGTCATTTCTATGGTTGGCTTCACCCGCACCGATTCGGGTCAGGCATCGGCGCTGAGGCTCAGGAGTACCAGGGTCCAAACAGGCACCGCCGTGTCGTGGCACCTCCCCGCATCTGAATTTGGAACAGATTAAAGCACACTCGCGCAGGAGATAGCGTTAACCCCCTGACTCTCGGGCATGTTAACTCACAACACCTGACACGGACGTTTACTCCCCGATTGCTAGATGGAAAACACCTGATTGCAAGGAATAATGATTCATTTTCCTTTTGCATATTTGTTCACAGCAAATGTTTGGACTTGTGGGGGGGGGGGGGAGAGAAACGCGTATCACTAATAACGCCAACAAAGACTTTTTCTGTGTAATACTTTCAATTAACTATCTTTTCTTAATAGTTGTAGTCAGTAAAAGGTGTTAAACCTGACTCCCCAACCAAATATAACAGTGTAACGCTCACTGATGCATTAATATTAACTTCATTTATTACGGAAATCTGTAATAACATATATGGACACTTTTACTTTGATATTTTAAGCAGTTTTCTAATATTTATGATTTGGAGTAAGAATTATAATAGAGTATTTTTATGCTATATATTGGTACTTTTACTCAAGTAAAGGATCAGAATATTTATTCCACCACTTTATGGTAACAACTTGCACACACCTCTGGATCTTCCTAAAATCCTCGGGACCTTCGAGGTTCCACACAGAAGACAATTTAGTTTGAAACTTTCAATGCAAGCGGACGGGCACGGAAATCTTGCAGCAGAAGGATTTCACCTTCATGACAGAATATTTCAAAGGGTCAAAGGGTTTTCTTCCTCATTATACTCGACGGTCACCATATTCACGGCTGCCAAGTTATCCATGATGGGTAAATACTCACATTTTCAGAGTATAGTCGTGCACATAAAAGCCAGGCAGTTGAATTCAACATGTTGAGGCTTGCACTCTGGACTAGTACAGAAAAAAAAAAGTAGAAACATACCAGTCAGCATATTGAGGCGAGGTCGGCGGAATGAAACGACAAATCACGAGAATAAAACTTCTGAAAATCACCTAAGGCTGGTAAAATAACAAAGTGAAAATCAGGGGCTAGTCACAGGCTCATGAAAGGTCACATTTGTCAGAGCAGATCGAGCGAGATTCGATGATTATTTAAAACTAACCTACAGCTGCAGGAAAAGAAACGCTGGCTTCCACAAAGCGAGGCGTAGCTGTTTAAGAGAAAGATGTATGTGCTGACTTTGCATTCCTCAGCGGGTTGTGGTTTTCCTCTTTGTACCTGACCAATTTGCCTCATTTGTCTGCGTGCTTATTTTGCATACCGTCAGCTGCTACCCCCCCCCCCCCCCCCCACCATCCCCATCCACCCTGTACAAACCAAAGGATTGGACACACACACACACGGAGAGAGAGAGGGAGAGGGTGTACCACTATGAAATCAAAACTTGCTGAGCTTGTTCAGCGAAAAAGTAGAAAAGAGATTAACATCCCCGGTTGAGTTTTACACGGGATCAGCTCGGCACTCTCTCACACACACACACACACACAGGTTCCAACACGTGTTACAAACAGGTCGCGTTTTATTTTTATTGGAATACATATGGTCTGCTGTACAGTTGGCAGCTTCAAGAGACCTACATGCAGAGTGCGCCAGCCACAGTAAGGTTAAAACATGCACAATGTATTAAGTCTAAAACTGAAAGAAAACAAAAAAAAAAAAAAAAAAACAGCAGGAGCCTCCCCACTTAATCCACATGGCATTGCTGACACACTGAGAATCAATAATAAATCATAAAACCCTTGTGATCTTATTTCTTTACATCCATTTTTGTGTTTGACACCTATGTCTCAAGTCGCCGTCTTCCGCAGACAAATATATAAACACTCGGCTATAAAAAAAAAAAAAAAAAAAAATACAAAAAAAGTTGATTGTACAGGCTAGAAGTTCTTGTATCTGTGAGTGTAAGTAAGAGATCCAGTTACAAATATCGTCTTTTAATTTGAATTTTATTATTCTTGTTAATTACTTGTGTGTGTTCCATATATATATATGTACGTATGTATGTGCGCATGTGTGTGTGTGTGTGTATATATATATGTGTGTGTGTGATTGTGTGTGTCTGGGGCCTGCACGCTTCTTTCTTTGGCAGCACATACAAAACATACAGCACAGAAGATGTACAAACCCTGAATTTATGAGCGAGGGAGAACAGAGGAGCGGCCGCAGCACTGAACGGTCCCCATTTAAAAAAAAAAAAAAAACAAAAAAAACAAAACCTGGGGCGACACATGGTGAAGCACTCAGCATCACAGACCTGCTCGCCTCCGACAGAACGCACATAACTCTCATTCTTCGATGACCGTGACACGACGCTCGCCTCCCTCTCTCCTGCTTTCTCTCGGCGTTTTAAACGGTCTCTCTCTGTCCGACCCGTGTCGCGTCATCACGTCTCCTTGGCGGGCGAGAAACGTCTCGCGTTCCACTAACAAACACAAAATACAGGAAGAAGAACTCTCCAGGAGTGTAATAGCAATGATGGAAGACACATGACCTCGCAAAAAACAAAAAAAATATCATTCTTAAAATCAAGATGGACAAATACTTTATATATTTCAATAATAAGGCCCACTTTACAAAATTACAAGATTTTCCTTAAATAAAATCTATCCAATATAGATTCCAAAATAAGACATCTTTTGTTGAACAAAGAAATAAAAACATACACAAGTAGAGAACAAAAAAAGAAAACCCTCAAATTGAATATTTCCCCTTTATTTCAGTATCTCAAAGACGGGGTATCCGTCTGGGGGAACACTGGCACTGTCTCCAACTGTAAACTGTAAATACTGTGGAATGATTTTTGGCACAATATTAGTAGGCTGAGATGCGGGTATAACGGGGCGCCATGCCTCGACACGCGAGTTCAAACACGATTCCTCCGCCGAGCTCGCATGCCATTTTCCTTGAACGCCGAGACGATGCGTAAATACTCCAGTTCGGCTGGTGCGCAACATACTAAACGTACGTGACTGTGGTGCATTCAGCACAGAGCTGCTGAAAGCACACCCGCAGGTACGGTTCTGGGACACAAAGGAGGAAACTTTTTAACAAAGGGGGCATTAGTCGTTTGAGGTCTTAAAGTTAAGTGCTGGTTAAGTGCAGATTACAGCCTACGCCACCCTATGACACCATGACCCTGGCTTCACAATGGAGGCCTTTGAGGACAAGGGCCTGCTCGCTGCCCGAGAGCCGTTACTGCTTCGCCACTCCAATCTCCACTAAGTACATTCTAGTCTACTTTATAAAAAAAGGGGGGGTGGGGGGGAAACACAATGAGTTGTAAATAACAGATGTTTATACATACACCACTATTAGCTCTTGATCTGGTGTTTGAGCAGGAAATCACGAGCAGCCTCCTTTTCTCTCCACTACGTCTCCTTATATCGTCCCCGGACCTTCCCGAAATAATCTGCAACAACGGCAGCCGTTATAGCCGAGCTCTGATTCGGCACATGTTCTGCAAGACCGCCAATCAATCAGAGGAACCGTCAAACTCGGAAACACCCAGAACCCCGCTGTGTCTTTACAGCGCCGCGAAAGCCTGAGAAGTCTTGAAACCTGTAAAGTCTTCGCTGGAGACCCGGATGACCAATCAGCACATACCACCACGTCAACGCGATACAGACCTCTCGCCACTGGAAGCACCGAATAAGACCCGACACGCGCGAGTGGTGGAGTTTTTGCACGTCGATGCGAGATAGAAGCCACGACCGGCCTTTGGTGCCGGCACACAGTCGAGTTTCAATGGACGGAGCGGATGTACAGCCGGGTTGGCGGCGGCGGCGTTGGTGTACTTTGGGGCCACGTGAGGAAGAAAAGGTGCGGAGGATGGAGTTTCAACTTTGCCCTTTACAAAGCTCTGCTTGCTTTGAACCCCATCTTCAAGAGGGAAACCCCTCCGACGTGTCATAAAACCTTACAGTTTCCGACAGCTGAGCTCTTCCCGAGACCTCCGGCAGGGGAAAGGGGGGGGGGGTGGAGGGAGAGAGAGAGACAAAAGCTTCTAGAGAAAAAAATGATTTAAAAGGTAGAGGCTTCACAGTGTGGCTGATGTAAGGATGACTGCAGGATTGTCTGCGTGGATGGAGGGAAAACGGGTGACGCCGAAATGTATGGCGGGCAGTTAGGCAGGATAAAGGTTGTTGGTGTTCGCACTTACATCACCAAGTGGCTATAAACAGTCATCCTGACCCACAGTGAGTGATGTCAGCCTCAAAAGAAAAACTGAAAATAGTCTCCACTCCTACACGCCTGCTCTGACACACACACACACACGTGCATATTTGTCATTCACCAGCTTCTTACTCTGGGATCTGCAGAAGCTTCCAACACACCGGTTCACACGGCGAGCCTAAAAATGCCAAAACCTGCCTGACGCATCGATGACGGCGCGTATTAAGGACCCCGTGTATCTGCGGCAGCACGATCGCAGGCAGAACTGGACATTCGATACGCTTGTGCGTTTTAATTATCCACAAAGTGACCGTCGCTGCCAAGCTGTCCGTCTTCCGCCCTTCTGTAATTTAGAAGCCCTGAGCCAAGATGTAGAGACGGGATTAGATGCAGCCCCGACCTCTGACCTTTCAGCTACCCAGGGAGCTGCCCATCACTGTCTGGTGACAGGCCTCTGGCTGTCAATAAAGCAACTCTCTGGACCAGCAACACTTATCACTGCCGTTTAGGGCCAAGGCTTTCCTTTTAGGAAATGAAAATCCAAGGAAACGCAAGAGAAACAGCAGAAGAAAGAGGAAGACGGGGACACTTGGCTTCTCTAAAAATACTGAAAGGAAAGTTGGAATTGGTTGAAAAGATGAGAGAGTGGGGAAGAGATGGCATTCCTTCTTGGTCTGAATGAGAAGAGTGGTACTTGAAACAAAAAAAAGGGAGCACAGAAGGAACTATATGATCATCAAGTCTTGGCATGTGCACTGAAAGCCCTGAACAGTATGTCTGGTCTGTTTTTTGCTTTATCACAAAGCCAGCAGTGGCCGTGAAGAGGCCGCATGGCAATCCTTTCTGCCACTCTGAAAGTCAAATCCAAAGGATGGCGATTTTTGGGTGGCGCGGTTTGTACTCTATAAAACGGCTGCTTTGGAGTTGGGTCAGAAAAAAAAGAAAAGCAACCCTGTTTTTTTTTATGTCTGTCAGGGAAGAGTTCCCTCAGACAACCAAAACATTTTACAACAATCCTCCGAATGTAGAAAATATCGAGTTTAAAACACAAATTTGAACTTTACAATAAGTATCGCATGTTGTTGTTGTTTTTTTATCTGCATTGTAATAATATGATGGTGGTCTGAGTTTGTTGGAACAATCTAGCTCTTCTAATGAATGTCAAGGCACACATGAACATACTGTAGATATATCTAGCAAAGGGTAAACATAAGGGTAATAAATCTTAGCGAAAATGTGCATTCTGAAGGTAAACAAACTTGCGTTTCATCACACCGTCGTCACCTCCGATCCGTATGTACATCATGGTGACTGGCACGTTTACAGACATTGCATGGGGGACAGTTTGATTGCATATAATCTCCTGCTTGCATAAACAGTAAAGTGACGACAGACTGAGCTCCTGCCACCAGGCAGACCTCTTCACAATAAAAGAACCTGTATAGATATATATATATATATATATGGGAACTAATAAATATTACAGCTAGATGACGGCTGGTAATATACTCTGTCCTCGGAGTGAATCGGATCATCCCCAGCAGGGTGGGACACAACAACAGCAGAAGAACCAGGTGGAGAGCAGGCTTCAGAGAGTCTCAAGATCCCCAACAGATCCTGAACTTGGTCCGGAGTTCTCACAGTTATGGTTGTGTTAAACTTTTTCTGCCATTTAGTGGATTCAAGAGACAAAAAAAAAAAAAAAAAATGCACTCGTGTTGGAGTAATGCATCAAACCATCAAGCAATTGGTCATCCTCAGCTGCATTACTCAGCGACATTCAGATATTTCGTTCTGAGATCAGAGTTTACGTCGCCTCTTGTTCCGCAGTGAATCCTGTGTAACGGTCTTTAAATCCAGCAGGAGCCTGATGAAAGACTTTACAGAAAAGTTTGAAAATGTCAGCAAGATATTTCTGTCATTGCTCACGCACCATTTACCTCAACGAAAACACCTCATTTTATTACTGGCCAGCGGCTAAATGTGTTCTACGGCACCGTCACTGCTGCAGTGGCCCCCGCCGATGGGAGATTGCTCCAACATACCAACCACGAGTTGATGTTTCATGACGTAACAAAATAATACACCTCTACAGAAATATGAAACAGACAGAATCTGGGACGATTCGCACGGCGAATCCAGTCACATACAAGCTTGGAGCGTCAGTTCCTTGTTAGAAGTCCAACCCCTCGGGTTATTTCCTCGGACTGGCTGGCGTGTGCGCGGTATTTTACGGCGGCGCCGAAATCAAATGTCTGCCCTGCCAGGCCAGGTTTGCTGGTAATCCAAAGTCCAATGTTCAGTTTAAACAGAAACTCCATTTTTCTATGGCTCTCTTCAGTTTGCATGAATGAGGACAGTTGCAACAGCTGTAGAACAAAGCACTATGGAAATTGTATCATGGTTTGAGGTTATAAACAATGCACCCCCACCCCACCCCTTGCCAGATTCAGTTTTTTTTCTACATGTGCAACGTGTTTCATTGCGTGCAATCTACTGTCTTTTCACTTGATAGGGGAAGAGAAGACAAAGAAAAGATGATGCAGAACAGGAAGCGAATTACAAAATAACAAAAAACAAATATGGTCCCAGTCTGTCACAAATAATGTGTGTGTGTGTGTGTGTGTGTGTGTGTGTGTGTGTGTGTGTGTGTGTGTGTGTGTGTGTGTGTGTGTGTGTGTGTGTGTGTGTGTGTGTGTGTGTGCTCCTAAAATGCGGCCAACCAGCAATCCTTTAAGCAGACTGCATGCTGAGTCACAATCTTTCAAGTGCTGTTCATTTATTACTTTGAAACATGCAAATGTTCGCTTAACATCTTAGACCTCAAATTAGATCCAGTTTGAGGTCACTGCATGCCAGAAAGTGGTGACGGGGGTTAAAAATAAACCTGAAGTTAAATATGTGTTGTTTGGATATGTTTGCTTGGTTTGCTTATGTATGTGGGAGAAAACAGGAAAAGAAACATATATGGACTTCCGGTGAAATATGAGTTCAGGATGAAAGAGGCTGGAAAAAAAAAAAAAAAAAAAAGAGGGTAATTCGCTTCCTGTTTTTGGTCACATTTAAAGTGGAGACCTTTTGGTTTGTGAAAAATTCTACATGAATATGAAGATGCTGTTGACTGAAGATCGAGTTTGTTTTTTCAGCGACGAAGAAAGGTTGAAATTCTGAGGCAAAAGCGACTCGTCCAGCTACGCTGAGGTTACTGTGATGGTTCTCCGAGAAAGGCTTTCTCACTTTTATGAGTCCTTCTTCCTCTGTGCAGCACGCAGGGAAATCTGCAGCCCTCCCCAGCATGCCAGCCTCTCCCTTGTCAAGTTTCAGGGGTTACACTATAATACATCCAACACAAGAAGCAGAAGAGGATACATCGGCTGGTGAGGCGACTTCCAAAACACTGTACAGGCACTGGCTCTCAGGGAAAGTTTCACGTGGGAAGAGTCTCAGCGTTCACTCGGCGTCGCCGCTCTGGTTCGTCGGCAGCAACAATTATTTTCTTTTCTTTACTTGTTGCAGAAGCTGCAGATGTTGTCTGGTGGAGATGGTGGTATAATATGGAGCCATTAGCTGATGGGAGTCTGGTGTTCGGCCCTCCTCGTGCCACTAGAGCTTAATGAATGGAGTGCTGTTGAGGAAAAATGAAGACAAAGATCTTACTGACTCCATCATATTTTAAAAAAATGCTATCATAACTATTCATCTTCTTTGGAAGCATGACTGGTCTGTAATTTTCTCATAATTTCCTGGAATGTTTGCCAGAAAGAACAAAGTAATTTGGTCCTAATTATGTGGAAAATAGGAACCATGCTCAATTGGTACACTTCCAATTAAAATCATTAAAATTCATTCCCAGCAAACTGTGAACAATGTTTTAGTCAGTGCAGAGCAGGTCAGATGAATATGTAAAATATGAAAATTGTTCGCATAAAAAGAGGAATAAAGCTTCCAATCATACATGTATAATAAATATTTATCTGGGTTTAAATTGAGCTTTTATTTCAGGGAAAATAAAATGTTCCCTATTTTGTACTAAATTATGTTGTTCTGTCCAGGAAATATATGAAAACTATTCTTAAATTAATGTAAATAAAATTGGTACATAGGAATATTTCTCTCAGGTTTGCTGGCAGCACAGTTCTAGGTAAGTGAACCTGGAGCCTCCCACTAAATGTCTCTACTTATTTAACCCCTGCTGTAAACTGTGTTAGTTCAGCTTGATACAGCACATTTGATGTAAAAAGGCCCTTAAGAGATGTGACATCACTGCAGCAGGGGTGATTAATATCCTTTAATTAATGAGTGTCAGGAGTCAGAGGAAAAGTAAAGCGGCTGCCTCCTCGTACCTGTCCTCTCGCTGTACAACTGCTGCTCCGACCCAGCTGTTCTAATGGTGTTCAGACTGACGGTGGCTCCACGGTCTGCTTCCCGCTCCACTCCTCCCCTCCCCTCTGGCCCCTGACCCTTGGCCCCGACTGGACCACGGCTCCCCTCCTCTGGACGAGGCCCCTGCTGCCTTGGGCGACCGCTCGTAGGAGCTCCCCAGGTGGTGCTGCTCGGTGCTGGGTAGATTCCGTCTCCAGGCGGCCGGGCTGTGGCTCGGGTTTGGAGTGGGGTCGAGGCTATCAGCTGCCTGGAAAGTTTAGAAGATAAGACAAAGAAAAGAAATTAATATAAAAATCTGTAAAAGCAGCTGCAGCTGGATTTCTGGTTTGGCTTGGTCAGAAACACAATTTAAAACACAGCTCCGTTAATTCAATTCCATATTCTGGAGTTGTGAACAGGAGTTATGGGCATTTTGTATGGACGGCTCGGGGCCCTGTTTGGACCTTTGTCTTATGTGGGCATTAAAAACATGCCGTTTATGTTAACTGGTGTGTGACAAGGAAAGTCTGCCATGTGGACTTCTGCCAGGGGAAAAATCCCCAACCAAAAACCCCAAACATACCCCAAGCTGAGAGATTTATAATTTGGTGGGCTGACTAGAAAACAAACCCCAAGTTACTAGTTTGTGGTAGCTACAGCGGCACGTCCCCTCTCATAACCTCAGTAACCCTGCTCGAAGAAAGCGAGAGTTAGATGACGATGCAGTTCCTCCTGCACACAGAAACAGCACCCCGCTCCTGTAATTTCAGCTTTGAAAAAGCACCATAATTAGTGACATTTGGTGGGTTGGAGTTTGGCTTCGGATGCAGTTTTAGAACGCATTCTCGCTAATTGGCTTTAATGGAGCCCTGCTGGACTGCCTTGCTGAGTCTCCAGGGGTAACAGACAGGAAATCAGTCACCAGCGAACGCTGCCAAGTGGGTGTGTTCAGTGTGGTCACTTCCTGCTTCAGTCACTGGGGGAGGAAACAGCCGAGTGGCATATTCTCCTTCTATGGTAAGCCACTGCTGCAAGAGCTTTCTCAAGGTTTCCTTTAAATGGACTTCAACTGGTCCTGCGACACGCAACAAAAAAAGAAGGGCTTGTACTGTACAACACGAAGTGACTGGGTTAACAACAAACTAAAAACACATACGACATTGGAATGTATTAATGAAAGAAAATGCTTGAAATTGTGCCCTTTTTGTGCCACTCCCCCCCCCCCCCCAATGTGGCTCAAAGTTGATTAAGAAAATATTTGCTCCAGAGGAACGTCAGCTTGTAATAAAGGATGTTTAGTAAGTTGATGTGCATCTGACTCCCTGCAGTAACATTTTCCAGCTGTGACAGTCAGCAACACTAAATAACCTCAAGCAACATAATGAGGAGAGAAGAGGCAGTGCTGCACTTCTACCAACTTCTATATGTTAAATGAACAGGGCACAAATGTTGCGAGACATTTAAAGGACCAGTTTAACATTGGGGAAATAACCTTATTTGCTTTCTTTTAGAGAGTTACATGTGGATATTAAAAACAAAACTGTCTGCACAGTAAATATGAAGTCACAGCCTGTAGCTGTAGAAAAAGGTCCGAAAACGCTACCAAATTTAGCTAACAGCAACTCTAAAGCTCACTAATTAAAGCATTATATCTCTTTGGTTTATTCCGTACAAACACTTAAGTATAAAACCTACAAGTTGTGAGTTACAAGCTGGAATCAGCAACTTCCTGGAGTCTCTGCCCGCAGCTTGTCATTTTTTACACTTTGGTTTTTGTACTGAATAAATCCAAAGAAATATGAGGTACTTTGTGAGTTTTACAGTTGCATTTTTTTTTTTTTTTGGCCTTTTGACAGGATAGTTGTTTCCCCTGTTTCCAGTATTTTATGCTAATTTTAGCTACAGCTTCCAATCTAATGTACAGACATGAGAACTAGTGTTAATGTTCTCATCCAAGGTTCGGAAAAAGTACATTTAACAAAATGTTAAACTATATCTTCAAAAGTGTCATACAGAGTTTTAAGACAAAAAAAAAAAAAAAAAGGCTGGTATTTCTTCAGTACAATAATTCTAGGGGCTCCCGTTGAAAACCAAAACAGAAACTGTGAAAAGACCTTGCTCTCTGCTGCCGAATGACAGGCAGCAAATTTAAGAAATGAAACAAGTAGGAGCTTCTGCGGTACAAATTATATCGCTGCTTTAAATCTGTCTGCCCCTGGTCTCTCGCCCAATTTTAAGGAATGATTGTACACTGCCAACCCAAACTCTTAAATCTGCTCTCCAGTAAAACAATACCCTCAACACTCCAGGTGAAATGTTTCAGAAGAGGTGAAATTTTTGTCTGATTTAACCAGACGATTAATGCCTGTCATGATTTATTAAAGCCATTCATTTATTGCTTTTCATGGGTCGTTTGTACAGGGTCCATTGTCCTACAACTGAAAAACGAACCCGGCTGCGTTGCAGAAATGTTATTCCAGTGGGATTTTTCTGTGCGGGTCACATCAGGCGAACAGTGAAGAGTACAGCGGGCTCTGATTCCACACTTCACCTTGCCGCCGCTGGTTTTTTGATTCAACAAAGGATGTTTTGGTATCTCGCTCATCGACCGTTTCGGCCCCGCTGTCCTCAGCCAAACATAAGTTCACGGCTCATTCACGTCCAGGCTGAGGTTTCCTACTGCTACAGTGGACAGGAAGTACCACAAATCGGTTCTGTTCTGCTGTCTGAGGCGTGGAGTTACTCCTGTAGAGAGCAGGCCCGTCCTCATTCTAACACTGACCCGTTAGGCTCATTCATGCTCGCGGTTCTGTGTGGACGCAACAGCATGTCTAAGATTATCTGCAACAATTCATCAATTGGTCAATCATCAGAGAATAATCTACAACTATTTTGATAATCAAATAATTGTTTGTCATTTTCAAGCAAAAAAATAACATATTTGCTGTTTTTAAGCTTCTAAAAAGTGACGATTTGATGCTTTTCTTTGTTGCACTAAACTCAATGTGTTGGCACTGCTGGTCAGATAAAATGAGACATCTAAAGATGTCCCCTCGGTCATCTTATAAACAAAAGGATGAATCGAATAATTTACATATTAAGTGATAATAACACTCAGTTGCAGCCTAAACATGATAACAATGGCGATGCTAACAACCTGATGCTTAGCAGGTAATGTTAACAAAGCGCATCACCTTTGTTTAGCATGCTGCTATTTGCTAAATCAGCATTAAACACAAAGAGCAGCTAAAGACTGGGAAGGTGGGAACGTCCTTATTGTTAAAGGTATTTTGGTCGTAGTCGAGATTGAACAGCAGCCACAGATTCAAGAGAAAAAGAGATGATCATGACTTTTCACAAATTGACAAGATGTCATTCTCTGTCTTCTAAAGGTTTGAATAAATGACGTCAACGTGATTTATACATGGGCTTAAAAAAGAAAGCCAATCAATAAGCCATCAGTTTGCTCAAGTTGCTCGAGGGTACTTATAGGAATTGGGAATGTTGTCTCCTCCTTAATGACTATCGATCGATAGCACCTTACAGTGAGCCGATTTTCAGCCTCAACACTACGACGTGAAAGGTGGTTGTAAAAAAAATTGAGATTTTAATGTTCAACAAAATAAACACATTTCCTGAACATATGCAAAGGATGATCCTGTGATTTTGTTTCATTTTATGTTCAAAGAGAATTTATGGGGAGTAAATGCCTAAAAACAGAAACACATGTAGACTGCTTCTTTAGTGGATATGGTCTGGCCAAAAATAAGAGGAGCACAGATACCTAGTTCAATAAAAATCAATGGGATGTCAGTTCATGATGACTAGAGTGCCTCCATCTACAACCTTGCAATAACACAACCCTCTTCTATCAACCTCTGACACTGCAATCACAGACTAATCCCAACCTTCCTCTGCCCTAACTACAGCTGTATTCATCCAAGCCTCTTGGGAATGGACGCCGTTCAGACCGCTGAAATGTTCTGAAAATCCAAACCAGCGATGATCGGCTGTGCTCCAAGACATGCTTCAAAGCCCAGTTATGTTTTGAAGCTTTTTCTTTTTTCACCCACTGTGGCAATTTCTTGCTCATAATTGCTATCCAAATGGAGTGACCAGTTCATGCATCAAACATCAAGATGAGCAAGGTTTTATCGTACCGCAGAGTCAAACCAGTTGCTTTCGGAAATTTCCAAAATAAAATGACAATCTGCACGACTAAAAAAAAAAAACTAAGGAGGGACAACAAGACAGCAGTTTATCAGGTCACTGCTGATTTTCCACACCAGAGATGGGTATTGTTTGATAGCCTCCGTTTGGGGGCTCCAGGTTCACCAGGGTAAGTGAACCATGCAGTGAGGTTCAAGGCCATGTGATGGAAGCGAGTTGGCACTGACCCTCACAGAGACCCTCAAACACGTGACTCAAAGTCAGTTTGTTCATGTCAGAGCTTGATAGTGGGATAGTGAGAGGATGAAGAGGGAGGGAGAGCGGAGGAGTCATTCTCTGCAAAACAAAGGCCCCTGATACCAGTCTATATCAGTGACTAAAGGGGGCGTTAGAGGGTTGAGGCTCCGTGTTAGTCTGATTTCACAAAGCCCATTGAGGCTATTGAGAGGGAGGGGCCCTGCAGGCAATTACAGCTCTAAAGCCATGTTAGCTGCTGTGTTTTCATACGATGGTCGCTGAAGAGGAGAGAGTCCAGCTAAAATATGCTGTAACGGTGTCTGTTTGCATGTAAAACTGGTAAGTATTCATTTTGGCCTGCATGAAGTCTCTCCAGGCTTTTTTTTTTTTTTTTTTATTATTTTAAATGAAAGGCAAAAACATTTGAACTGGAAATATCTTTATCGCTCTAGATCGCAACGGACAGCTAGGATGATGGAAGAGACGGCAGACAGTTTGTGTGTGTGTCTGTCTCCTTGGCGACGTCCAGTATATTTAAAGGGGATCACACGGGGGTCTTACCCAGAGGCCTGTAGTCGAGGGTCGAGGTTTTTGCAGCCATGGATCCCACTGTAAGCAGGACTACATCCATTTGACAATTTACTACAGACAAATAAGTAAATGATGTATCCCATTAGTAGTTTTCACCTCGTCTTTCTGATGATTCGTGTAAACGTTCACACGCAATTTATTAAACTCTAGATATGCTCACGTGTGAATGCATTCGCACACACAATATCACAAATCTGGCTCTTTGTACAGAACTCTACTTGTTGGACAAGTGACATGTGAGGCTGAACATGGGAAAAAGTTTCATCACACTTGATGTGAAAAATACCAACTGCATGTGGAAACCTGAGATTAAAGCCACAAATAGATGCTCCTTTACTCTGACAAATGTACATAGAGTCTGTGCAAAATAAAAGGATGCAAGTAGGCTCATACATCAACACACATCTGCACGTGTTGCAGCTTTCAGTATATTTTGTGTAGAATAGCACTGCAACCAGGCAGAGCTGCAATGCACTGTAATGTGGTGGCGCATTTAAAATACAAGACAGCTATTTTCTTCTCCTTGAGCTTTTTCTAACCTTTTTTCCCCCCTGTTGAGGTCGTTTTCATTTCCATCCTCCCTCATTTTTTTTTCTTCCACCCTTTTCTCTTTGTGCTTACTGGGGCAGTAGGAGCGGGGCCTGCAGAACTGCTGTGCTAAGCTTGAAGTCCCAGAGCCTGGCGTCAGGGAAAAATACAAGCTGAGCTCTAATGCAAAGTGGACACACCAGGAGCCTGCGGGCGGTACTTTCTGGATTCTTTATCTTCAAGGCAAAACTATGCGCAGAGTTGTCCAGAAAAATACCTTAACCTGTGAGCCTGGTTTTAGCAGTTACACCTACACTAATGCGTCAGGATCATATTTGATTTATGCTAGAAATGTTTGAGAAAAGTACCATGGATGCAGACAAAAAAAAAAAAACACTTAAAGAGGGGTACAAGTCAGAAAGTCAGTTTAACGCTGTGCCATGAACCTCAAGTGAGAGATTTCACATTCAATGTAAAAAAAAACAACCTGTAAAAGCACTTTTCAACTCGGTACTAGAAAACATGTCATAGTAATGGACACTAATAGATTAAGTATCGGTGACCAAATAACTACTAAAATGAATAGCTCTTGCAGAAAAGTGGAAAAACTTGAAGTTGGTGTTCCTACCGGTGGTTGCTGAGAGTGAGGAGAGTATGATCGGTTCCAGGACTGAGAGGTAACAGGTGAGTGGGGCATGGTCCTTCCCAAGCCTCCTGTTTCCGTAGAAGGGGACTGAGAGCGCTTGGCTCGGCGAAGCCCTGCTTCTTCTGATTCTCTAGTGTTAGTAACCACACTGTTGATCCTACGCATGTATACCTGCGATAGTGAACAGCAAAAAGCAACATGTGGCTATATTTTTGGATGAAAAGTACTCATTTTCAACTGCAACATTGTGTTGGACTCGTTCTCTCACCTCTGCAGGGGACGGCTTGACTCCTTTCTGTGCTGCAGCATTCCCACCAGCCCCTGTTCCACTGTTTCCTGTTTCTTCCGTGTCAAATGTGGTTGCCCGGAAAGCCCGCCATGTTGTCGCATTTTCTGCTTCATCTTCAGACTCACCATCCGTCATTGCCCTCGTTCCCCCTCTTCCTTGACCTGGCTCGTCCCCTGACATGGCGCCTCTGTTCCTCCAGGTGCTTCTCACGGTCACATTCTTCGTGTCCGGTAAACTGTCTTCTTGGGAGAGCTGAGTTTGTCTTTGGCTTACCCAGCTGGTGACTGTGGTTGTGCTGCTGCTGCTTTCAAAGCCTGATTCTGTGTCGTTGAAGTCAGCAGAGGTGGCGTCCAGGGACTGGAAGCCGAAGTTGCTGCGTTGGCAGCACCGGTGGCTGGTGGAGGTCTGGAGTTTAGACCTAGATGAGGAATCGCAGAGGTTGTCTGCCCCGCAGTTCTGGTCCGGGCACGACCGCAAGGTGATCTCACTCTTGGGTATGGAGATCTCATATGGGACGGAAATACTGCCGTGGTGGTCACTACTGGGACCTGGTAAAATGATATCACAAATATTCCAAGTAAAACATTTCATTAGGATGAATTGCCATTCGTTGCATGAAACATCATGTGGCACTTCAGCTGTTCCGTGAAAATAAAAATAACTTTAGAACAAACTTAATTAACCTCTTGAACTTTCAGAATTTTGACAATTATTGTTATTATTTGAAAATTATACTTGCAAATTAATACAATGTGAAACCATAAAAGAAATCAAAACAAACTTCACTTTACAGTGATGTTAACCTTTGAGACTAAATGACAACACTGCCTTCACTGCAGCAGGTTTGTTCAGATATTGTTACCGTTATGGAGTACTGAGTTAACTGAACTAAGGAAATTGCTGTGAACACCTACCTATGAGGATGTTGCTGGTGGATGTGTGGCGTTCTCTGATAGGCACAGGTTCACTGGACACACTGCTGCTGCGACTGCTGGTTCTGGAAGAGCTCGGGTCGTTGGGGTAGAAGGTTATACTACTGGTCATTTTACTTGTGGTCGTCACGACCGGTTTGGTAGAGATCTTGGGTTTGCTATTTGTAGACAGAGGCTCTGAAATCATGACTTCCTTTCTATCGATCTCAACAATAGCGGGCTTGATGACAGCTTTTGACCTCAGCGCCTCTCGCGGGCTGCACACTCGTTGGACCTCGATCCCGGACGGAGTGTGCACAGGCCCGTGGTGGCCTCCCTCAGCGGAGAGTGTCCTGTTGTGCAGCTCCTCATCGAAGGAGCTCCTCGAAGAAGAGCCCTCTGAATGCGAGTCATGGATGTGGGGGTATCTGGCATACCTGTAGGTCGCAGTCCTACTGCTTGCAGTCGTACTAGCTGTCTCAGTTACAGGGTCGGGTTCAGAGGGCCTTGAACCAGTAGATTCTGTTTCAGAGGCAGAGGAATGACCCTCTGACCCCTGGTCACTGGGAAGCATTGGAGTGATTTGAGATCTGTAGGCTGTGTATGATCCATTGGCTTTGGACGCCAGAGATCCAGAGACAGATTCCTGAACCTGGCCTACTGATACCTGATCTGAAGCCGTTTCCTTCTCTAGTGCAGAGATACTGTTCATGGTACTGGAGCTTTCAGGAACTACATCAGAGTTGTTGGATTCGCTATCACTACCTACGTACAGCTTTGAAAACTTTTCTCTGCTCTTCTTAATGTCCCCATCAGTCTGCTTGTGAGCCGTCCGCAGTGGCTTCTGGTCATTAGCGGCCGGAGGGTAGCGACTAAGAACAGACACCTTTTTAATATCAGCAGAAGTTGTGTTCGCAGAGCTGTACGTGGCTCCTCTTGTCTTTTCCTCAGTTCCTCGTGCTGCGTCTCGCAGTCCGTTATCAGATGAAATCGCAGTAGTTGGGGTTTTGGATGTTCTTCTGCTCTTGTGAGCAGGACTGAGGGCTCTCCTCACGGACTTCGGAGAACCCTCCTCTGAGTGGCTGAGCTCTTTACTCCTTAGTTTGGTTTCTCTCTTGTGCTGAGGGGAGAGCTCCCTGTTCCTGTGTTTGGGCGAGCTCGGTTCAGAGGCAGTTGCAGCACTTCTATATTTAGGCTTCTCTTGCCTGAAACCTCCCTTCACGATAATCTCTTCTTTCTCAGCTTTGCCGTTCTCCAGGACTTTAGCAGAGGTGTTGGGGCGAATGCTCGTGCTTCCATTGCCGTGTTTATCCACATTACTCGTTCCATTTCCCCCAATTCCACCTTTTCCGCACAACTGTGTCCTGAGCTGTTCTACCTGCTCGTTCAGTTGGAAAGCTCGGTTTCGTTCTATCTGGAACTTTTCATGAAGTTCGATATTTTTGGACTCTGAGTTCTTCAAATCCTCCTCCATTATCTCCAACTGTTTGAGGCGGTTCTTCAGCCTCTCTACTTCCTGCGTCAGCTCCTTTACCTTGTTGTCCTCCTCTTGCAAGCCTTCGAGGCCGCTGTTCTTCTCATTCTCAGATTTGTTCACGATACCAATGTTGTCGTCACCCAATTTTAAGTAGTCAAGGCTCCTCTTGCCGGCCAGTTTACTTGTGAAGAGCCCTGTGGATGACAGCTCATCTTCAATTCTTGAACTCATGAAATCCGTGCGGTTGGGGTCCGTCGACATGCCGAGACGATTCTTCTGGTGGTCCAGTTTTTCGTTCAACTTTAAAATTATTTTCTCATCCTCTCTCTGTTTCTCTAGTAGCCTCTTCCGCTCACTCACAAAGGTCTGTGTGAATGCCTTGAGTTTCTCAAGCTCCATAGCCAAAGCCTGCTCTGCTCTGTCCAGCTTTGTCTCAGACCCCTCTACCTCCTTCAAACGGGCTTTGAGCGTCTCCAACTCAGACGAGAGCTTCTTGGTCAAGTTCTTCTCTTCATTGAGGCTGAGGCAGAGCTGGGTGCAGTCAGACTTGCTTTTCCCTAAAGCTTCTTCCAGCTTCTCCAGTTCAGCCATCCTCCGCTGCAGACGTTCAATCTCTGCCTTTAGCTCTATTGTAAGGCTTTCCTCCTCTTCCAGTTTCTCCCTGACTGTGCGGCAAAGGTCCTCAGCTTTGCGTACCTCCTCATCTTTACCCTGGATCTTCAGGAGACGTTTCCTCAGGGCTTCCACATCCTCAAGCAGGGACGAGTTGCTGCCTTCTGCCTGGATGACCTTGTCCTGCAGAGGAGACAGTTCAACCATTCATTAAATATTCTCATGTACTGGATTTCTATTTCACATGACTCCACTCGCTGCCTCTGAAACACACACACACACACACACACAGTCATTAGCACTGACCTGCAGGTCAATCAGCTCTTCCTCAGACTTCTGCAGCTTGTTGGTTGCCTCTTCCAGTTCATCCAGTCTTCGGCCGAGACTCTGTAGCTTGAGCCGCAGGTGGCGATGCGTCATGTCTTTATGCTCAGACATGGCGACAAAGTACTTTGTGTTGTATCGGTTGTTTTTTTGTTGTTGTCCAGATTATTTGATGACAGCGTGTTGGGGGGTCCACATTTGTGTGGTAGTTATAGCGAGTCCGTTAGGCTCTTGAGAAACTGCCCTTTTCTCCCGGCAGTCTCGCTCTGTTCTTGCGACCGTCTCTTTAAGACTTCAAAGTTCCCTTAGAGCGGTGTTTAGCAGACGGATCTGTCATCTGTAGGAGGGAGAGAGGAAACAACACTTAGTCATCCCTAATTTGTCAATGACAATCTTTTGCATTCTGAAAAGTGGCTCAGTAAGTGAAGCAAATGAGTCAAAGAAGATAGAAATTAGCTGACAGCTGACTACACACTGTGCCAAATAAACATGGTCAGCGTGTAATTCCACAGTTCCTTCTAAGGACTAAAGGAGGCTGAACTCAAGACGTACTATAAACACACAAGTCTCGCTCAGCCTGGCTGGATTTTGTGTTTACAAATACAATCTTTTCATTCACAAAAATAGATATTATGTTACATGTGGTGAAGGTATGATTCGTCATTATGACAATCACCTTGCATTAATACACAAACTGCCCCTGTCTTCCATTTGCCATTGTATTTCCACCATGTATATTTCACCTTGCCTGTCCTCTGAATGAGCTGGGGGTGGCTCACATGTCTGTGGGGGTTTCAACATATCTGCACAGGCTTGTACACACACACGCATGCACGCATGCACGCACACACACACACACACACACACACACACACACACACACACACACACACACACACACACACACACACACACACACACACACACACACACACACACTTTGTTGTCTCCATGCTCTTATATCCAGCATTGATTCCTGCTTGCCTTCCTGCGTCTGCTGACAGCAGCACATCTCAATAGCACAGGCCTCCCCCAATACATTACCGGCCCGCCACTACACCACACCATTCAGAGTCTCTTGGGAGGGCAGTGATCATAAAAGAAAACAGTAACGGAGACTGGTAGAGGATCTTGAAATCTCTCTGACACAACACAAATGATGATATGTAAGTGGTGACCTTTCTCTTGTTTGTCAGTGCAATTATGTAAAAGAGGGAGGGTTACATCTCTGCAGCCATTACAGTGCGTTAGCCATGCTGGGCTTCCAGATGGACACTAAGTGTGATGAAAGCACAGATAATTAGCACACCGCATTCTGCCTGTCAGCAGGACCTCCATAAATCTAAGAGTCAACGCTTTTGTCTCATGCATGATTCAGGTGGTCTTTCCTGCTCCGGCTTCTAAATCCTATTATTCCCCTTCCCCCAATCATTCTGCCGAGTCCCCCCCCTCTGAGCACGAGGGAAAAATCGATCTGAGGGTAGGACACTACATCTGCACACATCATCACTTATCGACCGCCCCGACAACCAGCTCCATACGGCTCCATGTCTCCTCTCTTCCCTGCTTTACAGGACTGTGTTCAAAGATGGCCTTTCTGAAGCTACAAACCACTACTTATGAAGACTTCTTTTACATTAAATGACTTTTACTGCAGTAAAAACATCAATCAGTGCAGTATATTTACTACATCTTTTTTATCTATAGGAAACATATGTAGATGGTATCCAACAAGGTACAGTGTGCCATTATAGTTCACTCTAGAACAAAATAATATCTTTTCTAGTTTCATTCGGTGTAAAAAGCCCAAACCACTCTGCCCACAATTCATTAAATGTCTTGTTGAACATACACCAAAGCAATAAGCTTTGAAAGTCAGCATGGCGGAGATTACTTTATGACAATGTGAGCTCAAAGCGTTCAGCTGTAGCGTTTTAATTATTTTTTTTCTTTCATGAGGTCTGGTGGTTTGGTAATCTTCTCAGTGGAGTAAAGGACTTCAAGGAAATAAAGTACATGGGCTTGAGAGGAAGAAAGGGAAAAGACAAATCGGGAAAAAAATGTTGGAGAGAATAGTCCTCGCCTGGCTGTCCATTTGAATGCCAGAACACCTTAGTCAATAAGTCCGTTTGTGATGCATTGTTATTACTCAGCTGTGGCTGGTTAAGTGAGATGTAGACCAATTTTTTCTCTGTTGTCTTGAGCTAGTTGCTTTGGTCCAAAGCTGTCCTGACTGATCTTCTTCCAGTGGAGTAAAAATACTCAGAGAAATTCCCATATATAGAGAGAGTGCTCCACTCGCTGGTTCAAAACATTTCAGTTCAACTCTTTATGACAGCTCTTCGGATTGCAGAAAGACGTAACTTATATAACTTAAACTTATATAACTTAAACTGTGTGGCTAAGAGAGATACCTTCTGCCCTCACCAACAATTAAGCATCCTTCAAAGTCTGTCTTTATTACTTTGGCTTTAACATCTTCCTGATTATCTTTGGGTTGAAGTTTGGCCCCCAAAAAGCAGCTTTGGTTGATCCCCATCCTGGTTTGCTAGGTCCAGATACTCCTGTCTTGGCCGGCTGCCTACCTCTCCTCTCATTCTCCCTTTATTTCTTTGCCAGTTCTCTACCTCCCTCCCTCATCTCTCCCCTCCATCTCCATCCCCCTCTGACACGCACACCAGCACAGCCGAGTGAGCGCTTTTAAGGGGTGGCAGTGCGTGCAAAGTGACTCTGGCAAGCGCCTGCCTCTGCCAAACCAATCAACATACCTGATTCGCTTATGGCAGGCTTGGGGCCTCATTAGTTACATTCAGGACAAGACAGGAGGGAATTGGAAGGATGTTGGGTGAGAGGGAAAGGAAGAGAGACGAAACAAGTGGAGGAAAAGGTGCAAACCATCAGTATTTAGTCTAAGATCATAAATTCCTTCCATTTTAAACCCACACAGATGATTTCTCATAAACCCAAATGTTCCTATGTTCATTTAATCCTCACTGGGATACTCAAAAATCAAGCAGATATACCGAACCTTTGTATTCATCTCAAAAAGTTAAAGGTACAGGCCAAGAACATGTTTGAAAACGTGGTGAAGGGGGATAAAGAGGGAAGGAAGTAGGGCAGGCGGGGAGCTGCTGAGGTATTCTGAACTCAACACAAACCAAGTTTCATTCTCCTGCTCTGTGCTTTGTTTGACAATTATGGAAAACTTGGTGGGGGGTAGGAGCTGTGAGGCAGGGAAACTGACCCCCTTTATTCAGACACATTCCTGATGATGGACTAACCAGGGCAATGCCAGTCCCTCGCTCTGCCCTGTCTGCTCTTAACCAGGCCACTGACAGGCCCTCTCTCTGCAGACATCTATTCTTAACTGGGAAATTGTCTGGGTTTTGCAGCCAAGACCCACAAAGTATATAAAAATCAGTCTGCTTGGAGCATCAGGTGGATCAGGAGAATTTGCAGCCAGATATGATTTCAGTCCAAGAGATTCCAGTGATTGGTTCCTGACCATATTACTGTGATTGTCTTTAGAAGTGATTGCATTTTACAGACTGCGTGCCAGAACGTTGTAATGTGCTGCAACTATCTGACCCTATTCTGACAGGAGGATATTATTTAAACTCATGCAGCATCTTTACAACAGCATGTAAATTAAAGAAAATATTGAAAACAGCTTAAACCAAGCCCGCAATTGCCTGCGGAGTACGCACTGTATAAATCTTGACAGGATGTTCCCTACTTGACCTTTCGCTCCCTTCTGCAGTCCTACTGCCGTTCTTACAAGAAGCACGGTACTGAGCATTGATCAGCAATGCAACGAGAGAGTTTGGTCAACTAGCTCTATGTGAATAAGTCTCTGAGGCTCTTTGGTTAGAGAGTGAGGACAGAAAGTCAGTGTGTTTGACAGAGCGAAGGGATGAAGAAAGCAAGGTGGATGCATAGATGCAGCAGCTGACTCAGAGAGAACAAGCCAGGAACAAGTGAGGGGAGCAGCACAAGGACACAGTGTCTGTGATTCAAAGCAAGACTTGATAACCAACTAAATAAAGCAGGTAACTGCCTCAGGGACTCGTACCATCAGGGATTCCTGTGAATCACCACTCAGCAAGTACTTTGTGGACATCTCATTCATTGAAAATTTGTGCATTAATACCACTGGCACCACTAAAGCTCATTAAAAACTGTAACAATAGACGCCTTGAGGCACTGCCAGTATTATCAGTATATTCATTTAGTTTTAAGGGTTTTAATTAACGACTATAATATATTGTGCTTGTGTGGTGTCTTTAGCTCAATAAATCTGTGCTTTGTACCAATTACTACAGACATACATGCAGAGGAAAATGGGGGTTAACAGGAACACACTCATAATTTTTGCTTTGGGGCCCACAATTGAGTTGATCTGTTGGGAGGTCCAGTTGTGTGCACAACACTGACTATTCTGCAAAGACCTGTCATAGTTAACAGGCCAACTTACTGTAGCAGCCACCTTTTTTTTAATTATTATTCACTGGACTACCCTGTTGGTAACAACCTGTAAAGCCTTAACCTGGACAATTGAGACTTCTGAAAAAAAAGTTGTCAACTTGCTGTGACAAACAGTCACATACTGACAATCAAGGACAGCTTTCCCTCTATGTCCTCCGTCGTTTGTCGTTTGTGCGTGTGTGTCGCAGTGAGGATGATGTAATACTAGTTTTACGTGGCATCACTATAGTAATGACATCGCATTCAGGGGGGGTACTATCTGCAGTGGAAAACAAAATCCAGAAAGGTAATTGGTACCAAAATCGAGCAGAGTAGAGCCGGTACCGGTAATGGAAAAATGCAAGTCCTGACAGTTGCACCGCCTGCAGGCATTAAACTGTACTTGTAATGCATAAAGGCATTATGTATTGAATGTGATACAAGGAAGAGAAGTTAATTGTTGCCTTTCCAGAAATGATGGGAGGTGTACAGTGATTACTGTCAACGTAAACGTGGCGTTATCTTCAGGTCTATAATGCTGCCGCTGTTTTTTTTTCTTTTTCTTTACTTCAGGGGACGCAGGCTGGCATTTGTAAAACTGGTCACCGAGTCGATAGAGAGCTAAGCATAAATGAATGAGTGTGAGCAACAAGCTGTTATATGCCTCACAACTAAACCGGGAAAATAAGAACAAATCCACTATGACAAGACAGACGAGGATGGGGAAGAATAAGAAGACAGTTAGAACAAAGAGAGAAAAAAACCAGACGGGCTTTTGTCTCAGACCAACAATACCAGAAGGATCTGGAAGTAAAACTTTGGAGAAGAGCTCCATCAACTCTGCCTGCACTCTCTCAAACACACACACACACGCGCGCGCGCACACACACACACACACACACACACACACACACACACACACACACACACACACACACACACACACACACACAAGGTTACAATCATACACCATATCATTAAGGCTTTAGCCACTCTCTTCCTGCCTGCCTGCTGCCTTCAGTACATTCTGTTCTCTCCATGAAAGAGAGAAGGAAGGAAAGAAAAAGGAAAAAAAAAAATCCCCTCTCTGTTGCACTTGACATTAGTTTGGAACTTCTGGCTTTGAAGCTCTTCTGCCTCATAAACAGGAGCTAATAAATGGCCCCGGTCCAATCAAAACGCCTCAACCACATCTTCATTCAGGGGGGTTATTGCCAGTATGCGAAAAACACAGCGTATTTGCACATATGTGTGCAGAGGGACGACTGCAGTGGATGGATGCTGGCGCAGCAGTGGAAGCCACAAGATGGTGGAGACCTGACGCTTGGCCTGCATTTTTCATTTTTTCCAAGAAAGAGAAAACCGGTATCCCATAATGTTCGGTTTGCCGTTTCCTGTGCTGTCATGTTACTTTTTTCTCAGTTTCTTTCACCCTTTCAGTTTTTGCACTGCTTCTGGAAAAATGGTAAAGAAATGAAAGGCAGTGTTGCATTTCAGCAGAACTATGGATGAGGAACTAAGGTCATGTAGATCCTTCATTAGGTTCACCTACTTCGCTCTGAGTTTTTCAGATCGGTGGGTGAAATGGCCACTTACAGTGGAGGTATTGAAATGTGGTCGAACTGAGTAAACAAAACGGCGTCCCTCGTAGAAAAATGTATTTGTTTGTAGGAGAAGACATGGAAGTAAACTACAATACCACCATAATCACAAAGCAGATGCTGTGTGCTTGACCGGGCAACATCACTCAATGTTAAGATATTAATTTTTTTTGTTTTATTCTCTTTTCTTCTGCAAGCTATTTGTCCCCCTTAAACATTTTTTAAAGCAAAAATAATAAGGTGAGTTCAAACATCCCTTTTTATGCTTCATCAATCTTGGGGGTATTTCAGCATGGACCACCTAAACTCATTTCATATTTCAGAGACAGAAGGAAGAAAAACCAAAAATTAATACACACATTCTTGTATATTATAGATTGCACAGCAAGTGGAAAGTGAACACAAGTTATTATACAGGTGCAAACTTACACGCAGTGAAAACATTTTAGGATTATAAATATGATTGTAAATCACTAGCACAATCTATTTCTCATCTGTATCCCTAGAGACAAAGAAATATAAATTCAAAAACCTGATATACCTTTAAACCACGGGTCGTCAAACTTTATGTTTACTTAGGTGATGCACAACTATGTGATATATCGTGGTGAGTTTTAGTCTGAAAAGCTTCATTGTAAAGTAACCACATGGTCTTAGCCCAGTAACCCAGAGCCTTTTCTAGGTCTCCCCTCCCCTCTCCACCCCTCCTGTCTGTCTGTCTGCATCAGGGGTGTTGTTGCTGGGGCTTAAAACGAGCGCTCCGCTTGTACGGCTGATGAGGAGATGATAGAGGGAGAGAGGGAAAAGGGGGAGGGGGAGAGACAGATGTGGCAGGGTGAGAGAAATAAAGCCGGACCAGCTACAGTGTCTGACCTGCCAGCTTTCTGTGAAGAGTTTGAATGTTGTACACACATGCTACATTTTTGCCTTCTCCGTTTATGACCTGATTGAAAGATGGGACTTTGAAGAGGTTGAACCAAACTCAAAAGCCCCCCCAGAGCATTTTGTTTGGCTCGGCTCCTAATCTTTGAGGCTGAGCAGTAAATTGGAGCATGTTGTTCTACAGGAATCAGCACTACATGCAGGATTACATAAGTCACTGTTGCTGCAACAGACAAGCCGAGCAGGGGAAGGATATTAGATGCTCCGTCTAAAACAGCAGCACCCCAAAAATACTAACCGGTCAGTAGCTAGCTTGTTCTCGGGCAGATCTGCAGCCAATGAGTGCTGGAGCAACTTAAATCCAGTCAGTTCAACAGAAACAAAGAGTATTACACCAATGAAGGAAGGGCTGACTCATGTCTTAGTCAACCTGCACGACGCATGATGAAAAGAGAATTACAATTTTGTTTTTCTGAGAATTGAGATCACAATTCTCTGATGATTTTTTTTTTCCAATATAAATGTTGTTTGCTTTCATTTCCCTGAAGACAAAGATATTCTAGTAAAATATTTAAAAAAAAATACAAATATTGAGAATAATTGAGGAAACCTTGTAATTTTCAGATCAATCACACCCAGTAAATGCTGCTACTCAGTCTAATGGAACACTGATGACTCATAACATTCAAAAACTACAGACTTCAGGCGATCCTTCATCATTGATTCACCTGATTAAGAAGATTACATTATAGTTAAACAGCAGGTAAATCATTACAATGTCTGGTAATTTCTCTTCAGTTTGACTCGAAGCACTAAGAGGTGAAATGTGATTATCAGCAGACAGGATACCCGCCCTGATACCCACATATCAACTGAAAGGGAACGCTCTGTTTAAACTCACTGAACATAAAAACAATCAGTTTTAGCGTATTGTCATCTCTTATTTAACCTTTGAAACAATATTTTTTGCAGATTCAGCTGCTTTTTATCAGGAACACCCCCTGATAAAGAGCAGCTAACACTGCCTTGTTATGCCCTTGTTGAAGGAGAGTGGGAGCGCTTGTTTTGATGGAGCTGATGTCCCGAATAAAAAAAAAAAAACAACAACACATGCTCACTTGCTATAAATCCCTGTTATTGCCAACATCTAAATTGGGATTCCACAGATCTAAATTATTTGAATCAAATCTACCCTGGTCCGGTGGGTTGTGTTCAGAAACAGTCATTTCACTTTATCTCCATGTTACGTTCTTAAATTGTGATCATTTCTCTACAGTGTTTAGTAGAGTTAGTGGCCGTGAAAGCAACGTGGTGAAAGGTCACAGGTTTGATCTCCACAGCAGCTTGTGTGTTCATAAATGGCTCTGTATCTTGGTGAATTGAGCATCAGCCTCCTGGATTAATGCCTACTGAAGAATAACAATGTAATATGCAAAATGAGATTCCCATGCAGAGTTCTGCGAAGGAAGAAAGAAAGAAAAACACAACAGAGAAACTTCAGCCTGAATCTGACTAAGTCCACCTGAAGAGAAACTCTTTGACCTCCCATTCGGACCAACACTTGCTACCGATTTAAAACTATAGTTTACAGCTGTCCAAACACTCAGCAGTCGTCAGCTAAGTCCTCACATGACCCAATGAGTACATGCAGATATGTGAAGGTATGTGATGATTAACTGCTTGGGAAGGTGTGTGTGTGTGTGTGTGTGTGTGTGTGTGTGTGTGTGTGTGTGTGTGTGTGTGTGTGTGTGTGTGTGTGTGTGTGTGTGTGTGTGTGTCCGTTTCACACTGATAAGAGAGTGATGAAAACATCACAACATGATGACACTTCTTCGAGTCAACACCGGGGAACTAACAGTCTGTGTATGTCTGTGTTTGGAGGTATGAGTCAGGCTGAGAAAGAATTAGGAGAGGCCAACAGACAAAAGTTAAAGTGATGAAGACCAGAGAATGATGACAGTCAAATAATTTAGTGTTTAACAGATATATTACCTCCACTCAAAGAGGTTACTGTGTGTCTTCTGTTTATCTCCGTGTTGGTGTGAGTCATAACTGGTGAAGAGTTGGTCCAAAGAACAAGTGTTTTATTGTTGGTCAAAGATCTAAACATCTTTTTACACGTTTTTTTTTTTTTAAGCTTTTTAACGAGGCTTAAAAATGTTGAGAATTGTGCAGCTTTGGTTGAAGTGAGCACACTGAGTGCTTTCTGGCTGTACTTGGAATTGTAAAGCGTGACTCGATACTCAGATACGGTTGAACATTTACAAAACGCACTTATTGTAAGTCGCTTTGGATAAAAGCGTCAGCTAAATGTCATGTAACAAAACACAACGCTTAATTTGCAGCCGCATGACACAAAGTGTCTCCGGCAGACATGCCGAACAAAACGTAACCATGCGCCAGATCAAAGTAACATGAAATAGAAATAACAAAATCATGTATTAAAATGTATGCAATCAATGACAATGTCATCTGAAGGTAATGATGGTGCTGTATTTTATATTGCTCTCTAAAAGATCATTTTCAAAATTGAAGAACTGAGCTGAAAGGGTATATTTTGCCATTTGAGTAAAGATCGAGGACAACAACAGCATCTTATTACGGTTCTTTTCTTAAATCACCTTCTCTGTCTTTGTCCTTTACATCCAGTCTCATCATGTCATGTGACCCCTACTATCACCGCAGCCCACATTTCTGCTGCTGCATTCCTCCAGTTTCCTTCCCTTGACCTTCATCCTAATTCCCCAGACATTTATATGTCCTTTCCCCTTGTACCCAAGAGAAGAGGAGATGACAGCTGATCACCAAACTCTCTGGTGATGACTGATGGGGCACCTTATGAGGCTAACCCACAAACTCTGTCGATTCACAGACACCTCAATAGCTCTTAACATCCAGCCTCTCCAACTTCTGTCTGCCTGCTTGACATCCTGCTCATTCACTGGTTTCCCATCCCAGCACAGAGCACACACAGAGCTTGCTTGGCAAAGCTTGGCAGTGCCTCATCAGCCCCAGCCTTGGCATTAGCAGCCTGCTGCGGCTGAATGGAGACCTCAGTGGCTCTCTGATGAGGGATGAGGACGAAAGGGAAAGAGAGAGGAAAAAGAGAGAGAGAGAGAGAGAGAGAGAGAGAGAGAGAGAGAGAGAGAGAGAGAGAGAGAGAGAGAGAGCGAAGCAGAAAAAAAGGTAGAAAAAAACAAAGCAAACACAGAGAGCAATATGTGTGAAATAATGTGAGGTAAGCAAAGAAAGACAGAGAGAGTGACAGTCCAGGAGGAGACTAAGAGACACTCCAGGGGAGTGATTCCACAGAATGCAGAGCAGGTAGCTGGCAGAGTGGATTACTGCAGCAGGAATGCAGCACTGGCTGCAGGATGGAGGGGAGGAAGAGGAGAAGGCGGGAGCAGGAGGGAAAATGATGACATTGAATATCAGAGGAGAGATAGGGCCCTGTGGGATGATGCAGTTCTTACAGATTGTCTTGTAGCTGTAAATACAGATTTGAGTGTTAAATGAACATCAACGTGAGAGGAAAAAAAACAACAACAACAAATGAACCGTTTTGCTTCACATTGAGATAAACACTTCTTATCTGCATCTGTTATGAGAAGCCTAAATATAAGCGAGACGGCCCTTTAGTAGGAGGACGCTCAGTTGAGAAGCTCTTTTTCCTGTTTTAATGTCGGTTTTCGTGGTCTTTGTCAGTTCCGGATTATTTAGGATGAATTCAGCATCAGCAGGATGTGAGCCAACATCCCGAATAATAAACACATGTAAATGCCGGTCAGTGAAGACACGCAGAACACGCTATGGCCACATAGTGACCTAAAACAGCTCTGTGAGCAGACAGCTGACGAGACACAGGAAGACAGTGATGCATACACTGTCTCTGCTGACTAACCCGGCCTGATATCTCACTCACACGCACTGCCTCTGGAAGCAGGGTGATTGTTTATGGATACAAGTGCACTGATGCATATGTTAGAAAGTGTATATATACACACACACTCTCTGTGTCTGTGTGTGTGTGTGTGTGTGTGTGTGTGTGTGTGTGTGTGTGTGTGTGTGTGTGTGTGTGTGTGTGTGTGTGTGTGTGTGTGTGTGTGTGTGTGTGTGTGCCCCTCCTGTGTGACTTCAGGCTTCAGGGAAGGAAATGCGGCGCCGGCATTTGTGCCCAACAGGAAACAGACTCACAAAGAGCAGAGGAGGGGCGGAAGAGGCAAGGAGGAGGAAGAGCGGGAGGAGGAGGAAGAGCGGGAGGAGGAGGAGGAGAAGGAGGAGGGGGAGAGGAAGGGAGGAAAGAAGTGGGCAAGAGTGGAGGATGAGGAGGAGAAGAACAAGTGAAGGGGAAGAGGTGTCAGGACAGGACTATTATTAATACTGGGAATCTGTTGCGTGTAGCTGGGTGACCTGATGCGTTTAAACACAAAGAGAAATTGATGTTTTTCTTTAAAATTTTGTCCCTGTTCTCATTTCACACAAATATTAATCGTACAATTGTAACTGTCATTGTAAATAAAGGAACTTGAGGAAATCAGTAAATAGTTAGGAGGCAAATAATTCACTTAGCACTGTGTAGATTTGCATCCACTGGCTGCTGGGTATGCAGGGAAACTAATCTGGCTATTTCCAATGTAAATAAATAGTCCCTGAAAGCAGCACTCTGCTCCATGCTGTAACTATGTCTTAACAGCTGGGAACAGTGTGTTGACGTCACCGTGCTGGTAGATGGTTTTAGGACACCAGGCTAGCTGTTCCCCCATTGTGTTCAGTCTTATTATGCTGAACTACATTTTTCAACATCCAGCTCCAGGTCATCACACAGACCTCACTCTTGGAGGAAAAGTGAATATGCCAAGATATGTCCCAAAATGTTGAGCTATTCCTTTGACATACAAGACATTCCCACTTTGTTGAGATGGCATCGTACTCTAATGCAGGGTTTGAACAATGTCATTGCAAAGGGCTCTTTATCCAATTATTTAAATGAAGTTGGAGGATTTTTAGCAGACTTTTAGTGACCCTAGTTTTGTGCAGAAATGGGCAAAAGCAGAAATAAATCAAAGCACAGGAAGGCGTGACTTACTTAATTTAAGATGCATCCTTTTGTATGAAAGCACATCTAGCTTCTCTCCGCGAACGCCGCATCCTGTGGTTAAAGCACACGAAGAGGGCACGGGGTTAGTAAAAGTGGACGCACTGGTCATCATCATATCGAGACACAAACACACTCATGCCATCTTTCACCACTGATATGTTTGGAAGTTGGCAAGGCCCGGAGCCTGCGGCAGGGCTGACAATGCAGTCAGTGTAGGGGGAGATTGTTCACAGTCAAGCTAACGGGCTAAGAATGAGCTAACTGCTCAGATATGGGGACGCATTCGGAGACTTTGCAATAGACTCATGCATGAGCAGACAAGCAATGTTTGGCCAGGACAACAGAAGGCCCTATTCAGTTCTCTGGGGAGGCACTGGTACACACACACACACACACACACACACACACACACACACACACACACACACACACACACACACACACACACACACACACACACACACACACCATTATCATAATCATCATCATCCTAGAAGCTCTCATCTGCTTCAAAACATGTACACACACACACACACACACACACACACACACACACACACACACACACACACACACACACACACACACACACAAGACCTGAAGCATTCCACCACAGTAGCATTCCATATGTTTGGTTAAGCACAGAGAATCCCGATTTAAGACCGGAGTCTGGACCGAATTTAAAGGATGAGAAAGGGAAGAGGAGTGAGGCGGAGAAATGAGGAAGAAGGGGGGGGAGGTGCTGAGAGAGAAAGGGAACATTTCTGTAAACTGTAAGCAGCAGCAGGACACTCGGGGTATATAATTCTACATTGTGAATTAACACAAATAACTTAAAAGCGAAACCTTTCAGCAAACGTTCGATTGAATAAATGTTTAAAAGTTTCACTCAGCAAACTCCATCTGGTGCTGAAGTCATTTCTGAAAGTTGCAGAACAAGAAAGTAAGCAGACTGTTGAGTCAGTTGAGACTGTTTTGTTAACTGTGCAACAGGAGTTCAAACAAGGAAAAAGAAATGGGGGAAAAAAAGATCTGACTGTAGCTAACAGTAATTTTCATGACTAATTAAAGAAACAAAACGAGACACTCCAGAATCTTCCCGGTTGAATTCTCGCTCAAGGCACAACATATAATATAGGACTCACAAGACCTTGATAAGCCGGGTTTGTTACCTTTGGACAAGGTACTGACCCGCTGCTGACTCCAGTTGCATATAACAGTTCAGAAAGATGTCTCTCTAAGCCAAGAGAGGAGATAGTGACAGGTGAAGTACTCAAAGACACTTCAGTCAAGTAAGTAGCTACTGGTGGACACAGAGCAGCAGTCTTAAGGAGTCTCCTGCCACTCTGCACTCCTCTTCGTGTCATCCTGTCTGTTTCCTCCTGCACATCTTTTGTTCTCCTTCGCCCTGCTGCTCTGCACTCAGCTCTTAGGTTAGATTCATGAGGGCAGCAGCGCAACACCAGCACACAGGTTCTGCTGAAGCATCCGACCTTCTCACGCTTCACGACCTTCTCACGCTTCACGGCGACCCTTCTGCACTGCACTTAACCAAATGTTTATTTCTGTTCAGTACAAAAAACAAGTTTGCGTGGCGTGTGTGATCACTAAAACCAGATTTTAATCAAAATGTGTGATTTTACAAATTAGATTATACACATACTTTACAATCCAAAAGGCCCCAAATACCCAAGTGACCGGAGACTACATTTGTTTGTCTGTGTGTGTGTGTGTGTGTGTGTGATGGGGGTTCGAAGCGATTCATTCAGACAGTTAGCCAACCCCGAACCCAAACAAACTGGAAACAGCTGTCTCCTTCTCATCCCCGCGCTGCCTCTCGCACACGGCACGTCAGGTCAGGTCGGGAAGAATTCATCATTTTACTCAGCAGAATCAACTGAATCAGCGTGAGGTTGCGCTTCCTGCAGGGTCGGCCTCAGTCACCGGCCCACCAGTCATCAGCTCAGTCCACATGCTTTTCCCAAAGCAAGTGTCGCTTTTTGAAGGATGCATTTACACACATTTTTTTATATCCTTTTATGCATCAGAAAAGAAACTCGTGAATGTCTCTTTTGTACTGATTTGGAAATATAAATATCAATACTGCAAAATCACTTTCAAAAATAGTCATACTGATGTTCAATACATTGGCAGTAGAAAAATGTAGGTTGACTACATGAAAATATAAACTCAGTTGCCAGTTTATTAGGTACACCTATCTCAATTGCAGTGCAGTCTAATAGAAACACCCTCCTGTCATGAAGGTAATGTTCAGTTCTCAGCTGAAACTGTTGATTTAAATATATTTCTTCTTCTTCTTATGAAGTGTATTTCATTTATAGTGACATATGTTTCTGTTATTTAGCATAGCTTATAACACGACAGAGTTCAACTGGCAGCTGAGTGTATTTTTATAATATAGAGATAATTGATAATATTATCTCCATCAGTAATACATTATGTTATTATGCTTAAATTGAACTTTTGTAAAAAAAAAAAAAAAATTTAAACTGCATAACTTTTACACAGAATTAAAATCCCAGCACATTCAAAATTTCCAGATTCCGTGAATTGATAATGGTGTAAATGTGAGCATGAATGGTTGTCTGTATTTCTCTGAGCCCTGTGATGAATTGGTAACCTGTCCAGTGTGCATCCTGCCTTCACCCAAAGCCTGTTGGGACGGGACCCTGTACTGATCAAAGCAGCTATAGATAATGGATGGATGGAGGCATGAATAAAATGATAATCTATGAAGAGAATTTTTTTGGTTCTGGACCAAATTCAATCCTGGCTTTCCTTTCACAACTTGTTTGGTAATTACCGTGTTGTTTTGTCCATCATAGAGTTCAAAGAGACATCCTGTGACATTAAAACTTAAATGTCACTTGTGCATGTTTAGTGTGGTCTGCATTGTGCATAAGGCAGCTTTCTGTTCCTGTACTCTGTGTCAATGGGATTATGTTTCAAAACCCAACAATCTCACAGAGATAAATTCCTGCACATTTATCGATCATTGTGTGTTGAGCACTTCTTGTCCTGCTCCGCAATCCACATACAGTCAGTTTCCCTGAAACTGCAGCCGGTGATATGTCAAACAGAGCCGAAATCCCTGTTCAGGAGCTCGCCTCCCATTCTATTCTACATAAACAATTCATTGTGTAGTGTTTATCTTCGTGTGCCTTTATCAAATGTATAATGGAAAGCTGTTTAAATAAAAGGCGTATGCATTTGGGGACTTAGGCTAACACACTTTCCAAACAGTAAATATAGATTTATAAGATTAGTTTGATGGTATTTTTGCAACATGTTGCTTCATTCAAATGTAAGTGGTGTGGAAGACGAGACCAATGCACGAAATGGATGCATTCAAATCAAACGCAGGAATAAAAAAAAAGAGTGTCAAAGAGAGCGGACAGATGAACCACGTTGAGGAAAAGGAAGGAAACAAGGCGGGATGAAAGAGATGGGAAGAGAGGACTGTTCAGTTTCTTCCAATTCAGAGCATTTCAAGGCCTGAAACTCCATCCTTGGTTCCACTGGCCAAGCAGGCCTCGTTTGCATGGGAGCCCATTTCCTGTGTGTGATTAGCAGAAGGGAGAGTGAGAGTGTGTGTGTGTGTGTGTGTGTGTGTGTGTGTGTGTGTGTGTGTGTGTGTGTGTGTGTGTGTGTGTGTGTGTGTGTGTGTGTGTGTGTGCCTGGGGGTTGCAGTTCAGAGAGGTCTGGGGGTTGTTTTGTCTGCAAGGGGGGAAAGGAATGCCCAAATCAAACACAGTGAACAGGATGCCTATAGCAAGAGACAAGAGCAAGGGAAAGAGATGGAGAAGCGGAAAGAACGAGCAGATAGACAGCGAGAAACAGGAAACACATCCAGAAAGTAGCAGACAGAGGGAGCTAACAAAAGCAAGGAGGAGGGAACATCAGTGAAATAGAACAAGCAGTCGCTTTTTCATTTGCTGCCACTAAAGACTGCCAACAGCATTCTTCCCACTGCTATTTGCATTCCAGCAGAGCGGCAAGGTGGAGTAAGGATCTTGTCTATGAGATGACAAGCTGTCAAGTGGAAAAACCATCCACCTCTTTAACTTCACGGTGAACCTGCAGAACCTGCCTTGAATGTGTAATGACTTTCAGCCCTCCCTGCTACGCAGGTAACAGCTGAAGCGTTCACACGCTACTGCTCACTACAAAGAGAAAGTATTTCAGACCATTATTCATGATCCAACGACAGTAATATGACAGCTATCATATGTTGGATTTACAGCACAGCACAGCACAGCAGACAGAGAATTCTGGGCTTGTAAACTATAAGTGAAATGTCTTTAAAGGTTTAATCCACTATTTAGAGAAAATAAGAATTAACACTGAACCAAATTGGATTGCAAGGCATTCTACACTGAAGTGATTCTCAATAAAGTCATTTGGAGTCATTTTCAGGCTTTGCCAGCTGCAACTGACAATTGTTTTCATTATTGAATAATTTTGTCTATTTAACAAATGTTGTGTTTGCTATCACATCAGACAAAGAGCAGCAGATCCTCACACTTGATGAGCTGGAAGGGAATCGCTGTCATTTTTGTTTTAGAAATGACTGAAATTATGAATTCAGTTATATAGAGCAAAGTAGTTGCTGGTAGTTCATCACCAGGAACATTATTTAGTCAAAATTTCTGTCTGAAGTCAAAGAGCAATGTCAGTTATCGTAGCCGACTTTGGGATTTTGAGTCTTGCTCAAAGACACTTGTGAGCATTTCCTGGCTCAGGTTTTAATCTGAAGATGCTTCTTTTCTGAACACAGACATTCTGAAGCGGCAGTGCTTTCCTCTGAATCTTTGATCAATTCCTTCATCTCAACACACATCAGAGCTGTCATGTTTTATCAAAAATCCAAAGTGCCATTTGACCGTGGGAAACAATTAAATATTTAATCTGTAATAATCAGTTTGAATTAAAAAAAAAAAAAAAAAATGTTGTGTTTAAGCAAAAACAGGCACTTTGACCCACTGCATGTCCTCTTCTTGCCCAATCAGTTAACTGAGCTATTGGTTTTTTCTCCTTTGTTAATGCAAAACCATGATACCAGTGAAGTAATGTGTGTCATTCTAGTACTTGGTAAATGGGCTGAGTACAAATTGATTATATAAATTTGGCTGATATTTAGACAAATACACACACACACACACACACACACACACACACACACACACACACACACACACACACACACACACACACACACACACATTGGGGGAGACTAAGATTGTGTAGGTTTTCAGACCTGGGGGAGGTGACCAAATTTAGCTCGTGACAGACTCATGGCTTTGACCCTGTGCAGACAGGATACACCCACTGTATAAAATAAGTAAAAGCTTTACCAGGTGCATTGTGACTCTCTTACTTTTCAGCCATTTCAAAGTTCAGTTTCCAAACACTTCCTTGTGTGAGTGTACATGTGCATGTGTGCAAGCTGTACCCTGCCCATGCAGGAGTGAGCCATTCCTTGACTGGCAGAGCAGAATTGATAGGCTGCTATTGTTTCCTTTTAAGGTCAATCGTATCTCAAATGCTTGGCACTGCCGGGAGTACAGATGCAGCTGGTTGGCAGGAGAGATAAAACACTAATTTAACCACATTCTTCTGCAGTCCACACCTAGAGAGAGTGGAGGCAGAGAAAGAGGTGGAATGAAAGGGAGGATACAAAATAGAAAAGAAAAAAGGGATAGATGGGACAGATTTGAAGTGGTTTAGACAGAGAGAAGGGGGAAAAAAATGTATGGCTAGAGGGTGAAAAAAAAAGAGGTAAAGATGACAAGTTTGTCAAAGTGGGTGGGCAAGAGTCTTTGCCACGGGCATCAAGCTGTTTTGTACTCTTGTTTGACCAGGCAGTCAAAACACACCACCACATGTGGCAGGCATGTTTGTCAAGGCCACAGAAAGCGGGTAAACACACACATACAGTATATACACATATGAGCATTTCATGGCCTCCAGTTCACATTTTCAACCGCTTGGCCAAACCATGCTCCCACTCACTGTAAGCTAGTCTGTATAAAAGCATCAGTGTAACCTGAAATGCGATGTTTATAAGGATTCTTCTCTGGGAGAAGGAGAAGGAGGGGAGGCTGGACCGGCTCAGCTTCACAAATAAACCCAGACTCTGAGAGAAAGAGAGGGAGCCGGCTGAGGGTTGGATCATAAAATATGCCTGGTATTCCACAATGTTCCAGAGTGCACAAATGAGCCACTCAGGGACTTGGGAGTGTTTCGGGATTCCTGTGAGGCTCCTGTGTCTGAATGTGACCACATGTACACACATGGCAAACACACAACTCAACCAAGATTTAACACTTTACCAGTTTAAAAGTGTGCTACTCAGTGATGATGGACCAATAAAACAACTTTAATCAAACCCTTGAATAAACAGGTAAAGAATGACTCTGGTTCAACAAGCACTGGAAAGTTATGCAAATCTTAGCTTACTTGGTCATGAAGTGATGCACAGAGAGGAAGGAAGAGAGAAAAGAGGTGAAGGGCAGAAGAAGAGACCACCAAGAGAGGGGAGATGATGACTCACAGACAGCCTCAGTCGCTGTGTGTGCATTTGTCTGCTTTAGTCCAAGGGAGAGGGAGAGCCTGTGTGGAACGGCCGTGAGCAAAGTGTTGTGGATAACACAAAGACATCCCAGTGACTCAGGCCATTTTAAAGTCCTCCAGTCCTGAAATGATTAGCCCATACAGCAATCGACCTGAAAAATGTAACGAGACTTAACTGTTCAAGCCATTTATCAAGCAAAAGTGCCAAAGGTGTGCATCAATTTAAAGACATCACTCTAGGCTCTGGGAAATTTTCCCTCTAATTAAACATCTAATCCTTTAATATAATCATTACTTGGGCACTCTGGTAAGTGAATGGTTGAGAGGCACACCATATATCTGCAGTGACTCTAGTTTGATTCCACTCTCTCCTCTTGCTTTCCTGTGTGTCTGTGTACTAGCAACTGTTCAATAAAGGCCAAAAGAATGCCCAAAAATAATCTTTAGTTGCAGCTCTACTCTGCCAAAAATTCTTCTTTTTCTACTCCCACTTACTACATAAAACTCACATGAAAGGGTTTCATGGCTGTTGAAGTAAAAGCTGCACTTTAGCAAGTCTGTTTTTATGGCCTGGCCATAGCGGCATTGTGCTGCTTCACTTCCCCTGGTCAGGACAGCTAGCACGAGAAGGAGCTCCAAAAACAACGTTGGCATGGAGGGGGAAACCAGCAAAACCCAGGCCTCGGATGCCCTTAACAAAAGGCAGCGGGCAGTGATCTCCTCCAAAATAAAAGGCAACCAGAGAAGGAGGGGGGGGGGGCTAGAAAGGAGGGGAAAGAGTCTGAAAATAGCCTCTCAGTTGGGGTCTGCATGCATCAGCACCACAAGGATGAAAACTCCTTAAAAAAAAAAAACAGACTTGCTAATACATGGATGGCTGCATGAACAGAGGGAGGAAGAAAAACACCTTGGAAGAAAAACAAAAGGACAAAATAAGGATATGATCATGAGAAGAAAAAAAAAAAACTCTCTAAAGGGAAGGAAAAAAAAAAGAAGTGTGCTAAAATGTAGAAAGAGCACAGACAGACGGGAGAAACAGAAGAGGGGGAAGTGTGGAACAGCCAGGTTGCCATGGCGTCCCGACATTCCTCTCTCTGAGAACATGTATATTTTCTGATCACAAGAAAAATAATCTGCGGGAGGAATTTTATTTTGAGAGCCGCCCCGCAGACCCGAGGCTTAGAGCAGGTCAGACAGGAGTGTGTGAGAGTGAGTGTGTGGGTGTGAGACTTGAGTGTGGACCCCTCGTACAGTATGAGAGTTACAACACCCCATGTATCACCTGACAGATCGTTTGCAAAAGGAAGAGCAGTGAGGATCCAACTCCTACTGCACACATGATTCAATGAACAAACGCCCACACCCACACGTAGGTCACTCACAGCCACACTGTACTTCAGAAATAATGGATTTCTGAATGACACAGAAATTTAAGGAAAGACAAATGGGCCTGGGACTAGTAATACCCGAGTCTTGGCACCAATGTAAAAGCTGTTGCCTGAAAAAGTGCATCAATTTCAGCAGTAAACAACTATTTGTGAGACTTGCAAAGAGTAAAAAATAGGAAGCAAATTAAAGGAAACACAAAATTAAAGGCGTCTTAGTGTATCGCTGAGCCACCAAAAGTATTCAAAAAAAAAAAAATCTGTTAATGCACCTTTGCAAAGATTTTCTCTTCTTTGCGGGACTCCACTGGAGGGATGTAACAGCTTTCTCTTAAAATACATTCCCCCATTTGGTGTTTCTAGCATGTCTAACAAAACAAAACCTTCCCCATGTGTTCAACTGGCTTCACATCTGGCAATTGTGAAAGCCCACAATTCACAAAATTTCAAACCATTATTTCTACATCTGTTCTGCCCTTATTTATTCAGGAGGTTTTCCTTGTCACATTTCCTTTTTTCCATTTAGAAGTGGTTCCCTAATCCACATTAACCTACTGGGATCAAAACATAAGAGACATCAGGCACTTCAAAGCTTGAGACAAGAAAGCTCGCACATTCTCCCTGAGCCTCCCTCATAAACAGCAGCTCCTATATGAGGACAAATGATTATTCGATATCTCAATAATTCACACTCTTGTGAGTTCCCTGTGTGATTTTAGAAAACAGATTTCACAACTTTGACCCACAAAAGGAAAAAGTGGACCAATTCAGCACCCAAGAATTGAAATAAATATTATTTATTTTGCAGGTTAGGATCACAGCTGCAGACTCATATGCCCTCACAATGAACCGGACCTCTCCTGAGCACTGGACTGGTATCACCACAGAGAACCCCTGCCAACCACTGTCACATCAGTCAGTAGCCATCCGGCTGCAAATAACAGACTAAAACCTCATAAATTCTAGGGGAGAAAAGCAGTAAGTATAATGCCACGGAAGAAAGGTTGAAAGAGACATATTACAGCTCTAGGCACATAAACACTCATTAAATAGCAGTGATGGTACCCAAGACATACAAACCGTGCTGCTGGGTGAAGGACTTTGGTTCAACATTTAGCCATTTATGGATATTATTGAGGTCAGAGACTTATTGGGGGGTTTAGACATCTGTGTCAGTATGTAGGTGGCGTGTTTTCATATCTATTTGCCACCTGTGTTGGCGGCTTTTTTTTTTTTAGGTTTAATTCCATCAAAGTGAGGCATGGGTAGCCATCTTCCACCACCAGCATCATGGGACTGACAGGAAGTAGAGCGTGATGTTCACCTTTCTTCGCCTCCCCCCCGGATCACCCTCTGGCAGGCTGCTCAGTCAGATCTCCAGGAAGAAGGATACATCTTGAACCAGACTGGAATGGCTCCTGAAATATGCCAAATATGCCCCTGACCCCCCTCCTTTCCTGAAGAAGTAGGCCTGTTTCCTAACCCACCCTTCTTCTCTTCTAGTCCCCCAACCCACAGCATTCCTGCGCTTTACAGAGCACCAAATGCACACATACTTACAATCACAGATGACCCACTCACATAGAAAATGCTAAGCACATTAATAACACAAGTTTCCACCCAGCTGACCCAGACATGCCTTTTAAGGGTAAGAGGTTCAGATTTCTCTTTTCATTAACTTCCAAAAATACTCCTGGACCAGGCAGGACAAGGGGGAGTGACAGGGAAAAAGGGGGGGGGGAGGTCTCCTCTTTAGTGGGCGAAGGAGAGAGTGAGTGAGACAAGATAACAATCGGAAGGAGAGAGGGGAAATATTGGCCAGTTAATGAAAAAAAAAAAAAAATATGTGCCAGAGGAATTTACAAGTAATGTTTTAACTTTAGTTCTCCCCTGTTAAAACGCCTCAGTCCCTTCCTCCCCTCCTCCCCTCCTCCCGCCTCGCTGTGCCTCCTACATGCTTTTGAAGTCTTGCACTTCTTTTCCTCTTTTCTTCCAGGACTAGGTAGCCATTTTTTAGGGTGCCTGTACAGTGTAGGAATGAAAAACAGGAGCACAGGGGACTTTCTGTGAAACAACTTGTCCAATAGAAACCTAAACCTCACACAGGAACCAGTAGGAAAAAGTTTTAAAAAAAAATAATTCCCAAAGCAAGAGGAAACTGTTCTGTTTCAGGTCAACCTGAAAGCATGTAAAACAAACACAGTAGCTGTCTGTAATGTCGTGACCCACATTATTTGTCAATGTGGTCCAAACTCCAGCGGCTGGCTGATTAAACATTAGAAGACTTATCAGGATACACCTAACGCGCAAACACATTGTTGGGGAAAGAGACAGCTTAAAAAGAAAGAAAGAAGCCGCCACAGGTCAACTTTAGTTTGAACTAAAATACATCAAATGACCATTACGATACAGATGATCGACAGAGTTTGCACCTGTAATAAGCTGCTGGGAGTTTCCAGGACAAAGGGACAGCCATAAGGCTTCAAAAGATGACTCACATGAGAAACTTTGACCCGTACCGTACCGTCTGAAGACTAAATGAACTGATTCACAGTGAGCTTTACCATAAATTACAGAACAACTACAGAACATCTACCAAACTGGAAGCAAAGGCAAAGCTGGAAAAATGTCAAACACATGTGAATCGTCAATCTATTGAACCGCAAATAATAAATTACAGTCTGGTGGAGCATCTACTACGGCCTCGACGCTACCTACATCTTTGTACTGTATGTTCACATGTGATAAGGAAATGGTGGGAAGCCCAAATGAAGACCAGATGATGAGTTGTTTTTTTTTCCTTCTTAGTTACATCCCCTAGTTTAAGAGCCTTCACATGGTCAACAGCAGGATAGCTGCCTGGTTTTTGGAGATGGGTGTTCATAAATTACGATTCCTGAAATATGGTGCTAGGAGGCAGTTTAGAAGTCTGGAACAGGTCAGCATTGTAACCTGTGGATAATTGCTGAGGAGCATTCATCTGTTAGGAGTGTACTTCTCTCTGTGCCCGTACATGTTTTATAACTCCTCATAAAAGATGCCCAGAATTGCATTCGTTATCAAGCCGGTGCTGATGAAACGCCCACCTTTTTTTTTTTTTTTTTTTATAGCCAAGTTTGTACAGCATGGTTAACTTTAAATCCAGCAACTACAGAAAAAAAGCATCACTGAATACAAGGACAGAGAAATGTGTCCTTCTTAGTGCCCAGCAGCACTGATGAAGCAAAAGTCTGGGTGAACTGTGAGTAGATGTCCCAAAGACAAAACCTTTAAAAAGCAAGTTGACTTTTTATTACCTTCAGATTGTTGCCAAGTTTGCACAGTCGATCATTTTACAACAGCCCGGTTTGGCAAAACAATTCCCATTTCATAACCACCTGCTCATGAAACATGTTAGATGTTACGTGTTAAACCACCCGCTAACGCAATCAAATCTTTTGCAGGTCAGTGAATACCAGAGATGTCAGTTTGGCAAACTGGTCTTAAAAACGTGGCTCTATGACACCACATGATAAAAAAAAAAACAGGATGCTACATACATGCAGAGAGGTTGGCAGGTAGATAACAAACGTGTTCAAATTACATAAAATGAACGATGATTTACCAAATGAAAGAATTTTATTCAGTTGTGTTGTGATTGGAGATTAAATGCAAATTGAACATTTCTTTATCATCTGATTGTGATTATTTCAGCTGACCACAATCATTTTGTATAATCGTTAATTGTTTCCATTCATCTGTATCAAGTAGATGAAACTTGTTCCAGTGTTCAATGCTAGTAAAAGGCTCTTCTTCATAATGTGTACGTGCGTTATTAAAAGTGATTAGACTTATACTTCACTGGTAGAATATAATGTACATTAAAAATCCATTTAAAATCACTGATTGCAATTATTTGTATGACAATTATATGTATATTATATACGAGAGTACTTTTGAAGCCCTACCAGCACATCCCTGCTGGATTAGTCGATATATAAAAGTGCATTCCGCTTGTAAATTCACATTCACCTGCAGCCTCCGTGATAAATCTGTTGGTTAACCTGCAGTACAGTAGAGCACAGAGACCTCAATCAATGACCATGAAAACATGAAAGAGAGCCCACCAGAGCAGTTGGTAATGAGGAGGCTGTTTGGCACGCTTTGGGGGACTAACGATGGCGATTCATTCACACAAACACGCACACGCACACGCAGAGGAGGCCGTATGAACCGAATCCGTTCTTGCCCCGGATGCATGGAATTCTTAAAGAGTGAGAGCACATATCAGTGTGTCAGTGTGTGTGTTAATGAGAGCCTGAGTGAGTAGTGTGAACGCCTGCAGTTGAAATGTACTTGTGGCTACTACTCGTTGACTGCTCTCAGCCTCTAGTATCTGGTGACAGATCTACATGGACGGGAACAGCACAGAGGAAAAAAAAAAAAAAAAAAAAAAAAGTGCCTCAAAGCAAGAAATACCTGCAAAGACACACAAAGAACCCGCAGCGAATACACAGAGTTCAAGTAGTTTGAACTTCAGCTGAAATCACAGAGCCCTGCCCTGTTACAGGGATAAAGAGAGCTGACAGGAAGAGAGGGGGGGGGAAAGAGCAGGAGGTAAAGAAGAAAGGAGGAAGGGGGATGGGGTGGTGGGGCACAAATGTTTGGACAAGAGCAGATCATTTTTAGATGATACATTTCTAGATGGGAACCAACTCGAGAGCTGACACATTGCTGCAATTTAATACTTTAGTGAATAAAAACTAACAAAAATAGTGAACAGGACAAACTCCCAGAACCCCAAATGATCTAAATAAAATCAGTACTGCAGTTCATCTTTTAATGTCTTTTCGGGTCAATTAAAAGCTAAATAAAGAAAAAAAGAGATGACGCTTTGATCCAAATTGATTTTAAACAGAGAAAACCCGGAAGCAGAGAAGGTGGATATTTTATGCTTGATAAGTTCAGTTAATGGTTGTTTGCTGTCGTTTAATTTTCTTTTGACTAACTGATCATTTTAGCATAAAAATGCAGAGATCAGCAACACCACAGAGCCTAAATGCAGACGCACACATGTGGGCTGAGCACTCGGCCACGTGCAGCATATTTTAAATTTAAAATTTAAAAAATTTCCCCTCGGGGATTAATAAAGTAAATACCTTCCTACCTACCTACCTATTTTCACAATCAATCATCCGAATGCTTTCACTTGCTTGAATCACGTTGTCAACAAAATGTCCAAAATACTGAAGAAAGCCCATTAAAGTTAGGAGACTTAGCAAGTTGATTTTCTCACACGCACGCCGCAGGTACAGTATGTACATGCACAGTTTCACACTAGCGTATTCATGGCATTAAGCCATCATCCTGCAAGCCTGCTATTACACAGACAGCAGCTCCAGCTGGCCTGCGTATTGTCAACAGCAGCCTCTGTCCCGGATACCGGACCGTTTATTGCATTATCACAAAATACACACACACACACACACACACACACACACACACACACACACACACACACACACACACACACACACACACACACACACACACACACACACACACACACACACACACACACACACACACACACACACACACACGGAGGATATACACACAGGCTGCGTGTGGGCTTTAATAAAAGGCTCTAAGAGATCATGATTCATCTGTGCTATTTCAGGGAGGCCTCCCCCCTCCCGCCCCGTTTGTAATGCCTGCTCCAACGTCACCCTGCATCCTGCTCTATTCCTGGGTGAGAGGGTTACCGGAGCTAAAAGCAAGAGTCTACCACTAATAATAGCCAACACCATCCAGTCCTCACTCTATCCCAGTTATCCTTTACAGCCTAATGGGATGCATAGGTTACCGTGCAAAGGACATTTGTCTGCTCGTGCTGACTTTTCTGTTCTAATTTATGCCCGTGAAAACTTACCGTATCATTTTAAAACAGATTTTTCACTTCGTTGACTAAAATGAAGTATTGATTTGTTAGAGACAGACAGGAATTTTTCAAATGCGGGAAATTGCGAGAGATAAGTGACTATAAGAGTAAAGCAAGTGACAAAGTGAGAAAAATATAACCAACACCAAAGACGGGTGAAATAATTTCAGCCATCTTCAAGCAATTTCTGGGCTTCTTTTGTCACATACGATAGTAAACGCCAATGTTTTTGGACTTGGTTTGATAAAACATGCAATTTGAAATAAAAGATGGTTCGACAATAAAACTAATCTTCATTCAACGTGTTGTTGTTACTGGTGGTAAGTAAGCTACGGTTTGTGTTTTTCCCGTACTTCTAAGCAACAACAACATCCATTCTTATTTCTATGCACTTGCAACAACATGACGTCAGTGTCCATGTCCTGTAATTCCACACTGCTGTGCGATCGCGCTACACTAACACTGTGCATAAACCCTGATGGGCAGACTGGCAGTGATATTACCACCGACAGGCTGGGCTTGACATTCCCAGTGGTTTGATTCTCCCAGGCAGAAAACCTCAATATTTTAATTTAATCCCCAGAGCAGTCATTTAGCCACTCCGTAATCCCCAGGTCCAGTGCTTAGTCTGATAATTACCCTTATTGGACACCCATAATGATTAGTTTTTGGTTTCACCCAAAGCAGTGCAGGCAGTTTCATAGGGCGGTCGCAGCGTTCTGCGGAGTGGAAAACCAATCATGCGTGGTATAGCCCAGGTCGTAAAAGAGGAGAGAGAGGTATGATTATTACTTTACATGGCAGGCGACAAGTTCTGGACAGGACAAGGTGCAAACTCCCGAGTAGCTTTCGCTTCACGGGATTAAAGTCACTCGAAAGATCGCAGAACAGGTGGTGGCGGCGCTCCCGTTCTGTCAACATTCACGGCTATCATTGTGCTGAGCCATCATGTTGAGGGGAGAAGGTCACAGAGGGCATCAGCTGGGAATTGTTCCTCCCGAGAGCCAATTGAACCAAACCAAACTTGGAGCATAATTTCCCAGCAGTGGAAATGAACGGACCAGGCTGTAATCAGGGGAAATTTAGACATCTCACTCTCCACTTTGCTGCTACTCTCATTTGATTTTCCCTTCGCATTTCACCCAGCATTTCCAAAGTGACAGCATAAAGTGCAGACATTCCCTCCGCATGCGGTGCAATAATCCCACCAAAAAAATACCAAAGGAAACCCTTGTCACACATCTACCACCATGACAAGCAAGTGCCTGTGCTGCGTCCAGGAGGAAAGTGGGCTCACAGCAGCACAGGCTGATACCTCAGCTGGTATAATCTACAGCCGGCTGGGAGGGCGAGCCTTACTGGAAAGTCATCAGGGATTTTTTTTTCTTTCCTCTTTTTCTTTTTTTGTCTCCTTCGTGTCTGAAACAGGTCAAGGCAGGTCCCCTCCACCTCCTTCCACCTCCTTCCCTCCCCGCGCAGCTCTTTACGAGCCCCACCTGGCAGATTAGTATTCCACCACTACCTTTTCTGCTGTTTACACACACACACACACACACACACACACACACACACTCCAGTCTATTACTGTTGTGGTGATGGAGCACAGGGCACTCACTGTTCAGACTTCACCTCTGCCACCTCGTTTTCATAGGTGTACGTGGAGCCCATGCTGCATTACACATTCCATCACATGTGAGGGTAAACAAACACGCACAGGCGCTCAAACAGAACAAGGACATAATGAATTTCTCAGTAATGTAGGACCACAATTTAGATTTGTCTTAGTTGTGGTCTAATGTTCAATTAGTTTAGTCAGTAAGAAAACATGGCACAATTTTCTATATTAAATAAATGCAGCAAAGTGTCCCATTTGAATATTAAGACAAAGTATATTTTGTTTTTTTCCCTGACAAATTATTTTTTTAAGAGTACTATTCTTCTGATTAAATTTCAGTGTTTACATTCAAGAAAATATTTCTGTGTTACATGATGGTTGTTCACCCTTCAAAGACTGACGAATGCACACAGGGACATGTGCACAATTCAGTCTCTTCTTACAGCTGCCAAATGGCTTAATTAACAGTGAACTATTTTAAAAGTCTCCTTAAAAGGCCTAACCTCACCAGCTGGGGGAGGTTCAAATCTCCAAATGTTAAAATCAGTTTAATATTCATTTAGTGGTCTGCCTGCATCATCGACTGATCTAATAAAATCCCAACAGTGACTTTGTGACGTGTAGCCTGCAACTTATCACAACCAAAGTATGCGTCAATATACTCGTTTATATGCCATGCTACAGTAAATACTGCAGCAAACGCAAACAAAATGTCATATTTCCCACGGAGCGCAATATCTCCTGTGTGTAAACACACCTGGATTGTGTTGGTGCGAACGGTTTGTCCCACTGTTTTTTGGGCCCCAAACTGTGTTACAGTCCGGTACAATGTCCGTTTATGCTGCTTAAACGTTAACAGAAGAAACATTTTTGGACTTCTTGTAGCCTATAGGAGGGGAAAAAAAAAAAAAAAAAATTCCCTAAAATTCCAGACGAGTTAAAACGAAACCAGAGCGGTTCATGGCGCGGAGATAATGTCTCCACCAGGTTGTGGCCACAACATGAATGTCAAGAACACAGAACAAGCGGCCTGCACTTGAATTTTGGTATGTTTTTTTTTTTTTTTTAAACTTCATATTTAGACGTACAGTTTAATATGCAGCAGCCTATGCGAAAAGGACATGCGCGCGAACGCGTGCAACAATTATGCAGCCGAAATACGGGAAACCTTCCACAAAACGATGACGCGTTATCGAAATAAGACGGAAACGGTCAATTCACGGCTACATTTCAACCACCTGAGGTTTTCGCCGCAAACCTGGATGCATCCCTTTGGCTCGAAACCGAGCGGAGGAGCAGGAGCAGGAGGAGGAGGAGAAGAAAAACGACGAAGACGAGGAGGAGGAGGGTTGAAAAACTTGCCGCAGTTCAGACTTCTGCAGTCCCGACTGACCGAGTCCAACTCAGGAAGCAGCTGTCTGAACCCCTGAATGCAGTTTTGTTTTTCCCCTTCCGAATCCCAAACACACACGCTGCAAAACAATACGCGTTTTTTGTTATTGTTGTTGTTTTTCTGTTTTTTTTTTTACCTTAGCGGCTCCGCCAGCCGGGTCAGAAAAACGCAGAGGTAAAATCCACAACTTCACACGGGGCTGAGCTCATGCGGGCGGTAGGACTCGCTGCTGCCGCCGACACGGCCGGGACAAGTTCATCCACATATTCTCAAGACAAGACCAGAGAGTTGGGAGGCGACAGAGGTTGGGGTGGTGGGGAGGGAGGGGGGGAAGAGACCGCTTTTTTTTTTTTTTTTTTTTTCTGCTTTTACCCCTTTCCCACACCCGCTTTCGTTGGTCCTTTTCCTCTCGGATATTCCCCTCCCCGGTCCGTTTGAGATCAAACCATCACATTCCACCGCGTCCTTAACAATGAAAAAAGGTGGGTTTTACTTTTTTCTGCTGCCGGAGGACCCACCCCTCGGGATGACTCTGCCCGGTCTGACCGCAAAGAGAACGCCCTGCCCCGACTGCAAAGTCCCGCCTCTCTTTCTCTCTCTCGCTCTCGCTCTCCCACATATCTATGCAGGCAAATCCCAACTGGGCCTGTGTGGAGACAAGGCTATACTTATCAAAACATTGTAAACACCAGTCTTCCATATGATCCCTGTATATTTTTAATATAGGCCTAGACTTTTGTAAAAAAATAAATAAATGTAGGCTATTTTTAATCTCACCATTGAGTATAAGTAGAGACAGAAGATTTTTTTTTTTTTTAATTTTTTTTTAAACCATTTGACAACAATACTTTCTAAAGGACCCCTCGGGTTCTATGGATTTTATAAAAGTGACTTGATATGGACTAAATTTTATTCTAAAAGCAGGTAAACCTCAAATGAAAAAAAGTCCTTCTCTAGTGAAATAAAGTAAGAAAGTATGTCAAGTGAGATAACATTGACATGTTTATTTAAAGCCAGACCTGTGTGACGTATTTGAAGTCTAGTCTAGTTGTAATGTTACTTTTGCCATCTGAATTAAATGTTACAATAATAATTTTTTTGTTTGTTTGTTTTGTTTCATATTTGTTTTGTATTTTCTGTAAAAATGCATTGATTCCCTCTAGAACATTTGATATATATCCCTAGTTTTCCTCAGAAACCCTCCGACTATAGTGACACTACAATCACTCCCATTCCCTTCTGTTCCCAGTCTTCTGCTCTGTGACGGCGGATAACGTTGGAGAGTCTCTGGGTCGTTCAGCAGCTCAAACCGTCCACCATTTGTGCCATCACGCAGTGCGACCTCTCCACTATCTCTGCACCTGCGTGTGTAACTCCTCAGTTTGAACCAATAGCCATAGGGTGTGCTTACTTGAAGATCACTGCAGTAATTCAGCATATTAACTTGAACAGAGGTGTATTGTCAACTCTGTTATTGCAGCATGATTATGGCGGGGCAGTAAATTCTTCATTGGGTGTTCATTGTCCTTTAGTTGCGTAACAGGGGAAATTATTTCAGTGAGATAATAAAATACCTCCTTATACATGTACATGATAGGCAGCCAGTCAACCAGGTGAGGTCCATGCAGACAAACACAATGATACACACACACACACACACACACACACACACACACACACACACACACACACACACACACACACACACACACACACACACACACACACACACACAGCGAAGGGCTTGTTTTTGTATCTCTTGAACAGTTTGGATTCATTCTTGCGAAACGCTACTTTATTTGGCAGCACAAGAGAACATCAACACTGTCGTCATTTTAAGACTGTTGCATTATCAAAAGTCAAATCTGCGCTGCCTGGTTGCCATTCAAAAGTAACACCAGCTGCACATTGTTGGTCGCTGTGTTTGGGGAGTGGCCAAAAAATACAATTAATGGATGTTCATGAGTGACCTTGACTATGTGAGGAGTCCCTCGGGTAGATTGCCCCAGCGAAGCCTTTGTTTCTCGCTCCTGAAACACACCTCTCTCTCAAACGGCCATACCATTCCAGTCACATCACTTGACTTTATGGGCTAAGCGAGGCAAAACTAATGTTGTCAGTCTCTCCAGGTGGGGAAAGATACCAAAGATACCAAGTAATCAAAGAGAAATTAAACCCCTTCAGAAGCTGCTGCGAGCCAAAGGCATGGCCAGGCCTGGCCAGGCATGCCCAGACACCTGGATGCCACAGCGGGGAAGCCAAGCACAGGTGTATGTGAATATTCATGAGTGCCTACACATTTTTTTGGATAAACGTTGTGGCTTTTTTTTTTTTCTTGCATGTTTCTTAAAATACAAAGGCACAGTGTTAGAAAGAAAGCTGCAAAATTCCTTATTCCTGCTTATTCCTCACTTTCCAGAGCTACCGGTCTGCTTTACACATTAAAACAACCCTTCATCTAAAAAAGAAGCAAAGCATGAAAACATCCATCAGGGCAATAGAAACAGTGAGATGACATGTAAGTAAAGACAGGCATGGAAAATGCCTCTTTTTTATAAGGATGCGTATTGGTCGTGTTTCATCCATCTTGAGAGGTTTGGCTCATGCACAGACAAGTTTCTGTCATTTTGGGAATTTGCCTTAATACATCAAATGATATAAATGCGAATGCGTTACACAGACTGCAATCTGATGCACGAGGACCGGGTTTCAGGGAAATGCAATCCCCCTCGCTGCATACTGTAGCACACACAGACAAGCTGATTCAGGAAGAGCAGGTTTCTGGCCAACATCCTTCCTAATCACAAACATCCTTCACCAGCCAGAAACATGAATTTGTATGTTCCCGTAAGAAGTTAAAGATGGACCTCGCAAATCACAACGAAATTATTTTTAAAAGATTGTCTTTCAAGCGGAGGCCTGCATGGTTTTGCTATTTGAATTTCACATTTTAGGTATTTTATCTTATCCGGAGTGACTTGCAGTGGCTGCACCAGCAGATAATCTCTAATAATCCTGCGTGGATCACCAAAATTACAAGCGGCCAATAGTACAGAGTGCGAGGCTTGGGTCAGCAGTCACCTGACAGCATTCCTTTGACTACAAAATGAGCGTGCAACAACTAAAAATGAGACCAAAGTGGGAGGATTGTATGTCACAATATGGCTTATGCTGGTGCTTTCCTGCTTTCTGTCCTTTTTACAATGAGGATGAGGATTAATGTGCTTAATTCACTGTCATCTTAGAGTGGGTTATGGCCAGTATTTAAACAGATGTAACCCTGATGGATCAAAATGTGGGGCAGCTTGACATGCGCTTATCCAGTGCAGTCAAGCACACGCTATGTTCCGATGGGATGATTTTTAAAGACAGCCACCCTTGTTTGATTTTGTCATGTGGATCTCAGTTGCTTAGACAGTCTTTTCCAGTTCAACCTGACTTCAAACGGCTCTTAGTTCTTCTGATATTTGAGGTTGTTATGTTTTAATTTGAAAATACACACAATGTCCCATGAGAGAGAGCGAGAGCTCCAAATCCTTTGATAAGTATAAAAAAAAAAAAGAAGTCCTGTCTTACTGTCAGGTCCTATATCATCTTGAAGTACAGATGCCTTAGCCTGTCTCGCTCACCCTCCCATGGCCCTCTCTTTCTCACTGCAGGGGGACATTCCTCAATCCTCAGCCTCTGGCATGCAGTAAATCTGCCTGAGAGAGACCTACACACTCTGGAGTCTACCAAGACCCCTCCGCCATGCAGGACATGCAGCTATTTATCAATTCTCAACCTCGTATTTTCTCTCACTCCTGCTGAAGTGGCCTGAGTATAGAGCCTTCCAGTGTGAAATATCCTACTTGGGTGTTTCATGTCTGCCAGAGGTAGAGTGACTCAAGGTCAAGCTGAGGTGAAGGAGCAACTGTGAAAAGGTGTTAATGGGACAAGAGGAGCTCCACACAGGCAGCTCCCTCCCTTCCTGCGTCCCTGCATGACTTCTGACTATAAAGCTCTTCCAGGCAAAAGTAACTATCCTATTAAAAAACGATAGCTGTTGGGCTGCTGGCAGCATTCCTTCTTTTTGTCTCTGTACACCTGGATTGAAAGTACAGCCACTCCTCCAGAGGAAGGATTCCTTGGACTGACGGTGCAGCAGTGCAGAACATCATCGATCACCTGCATGAATCTGTATCTGATTATTTTCTCTTTTTTGTCTGGGCTGTTGGAGGCAGTGCAGAGGACTGTGTTTGAGAAAAGGAACCAAGGCCTGCAGGCAAGAGCCAGGGGAAGGTGTAAAGTCAACAGTACACAGAACAGTATCACTTTTTCCAGTGCAACACAGGATGTCTATATTAGAATCTCAACCATTATTTAACATTCTATTGTAAAACTTCTGAAGCTGGATCAACTTTAAAACATAGTTTCCCTGCTTCCTTAAAAATACAAGTTAATTTAACTATACCAAGTGTTCTCACAAGTTGTGAAAATGTCAATATAGCTTCAAGTTCAATAACATAATTAAAACTGCAAGCAGTGATACGCAGGCCCTCGCACGCACCTTGGTCTGTTGATGGTGATTCAACTTTTAGTGAAGTTGAAACGTTTGGAGAAATTGCAAAAGTTTTGCATACACTACACATTACAGGAAGATATTTAATATCGCTGCAGACCCCCTTGAAAACACGGATATCTACTATCCAAAGAATGTCTGCGTCAATTTTGGTCGCATTTAAATGCCGTGGCGGCAACTTACAATCAGCTTTATTGGCCAAGCATGTATTATATCTTTTTATCCTTTCTTAAACATATAAGGATATAAGGACATATATTGTCTGTACAGGCATGAATATAAACCGCAACTCGACTTGTTGGCAGAGTTTACAACCTCTAGGCTGTAATTCTAGTTTCATCAGGAAACAAACGTGATTTAGCTTGACGACTGATACCACTCATGTCTGCACAGATCTGTACCTCTACATCCAGCAGATGGTTAGTTTAGCATAGCACCAAGCCAAACAGCTGGCCTGGTTACTCCCAGAAGTAACAAAATCCACTAGGTTAGCTGTTTCCAGTCATAGACTCATATTTATCATGGGAAAATTAGAGTATAGGTATCAATCGTTAGGTATCAATTGTACCATCCAAAAAACTGCAAATAAGCATATTTTCCAAAATATAAAACATTTCCTCTTACCTAAGAGACGAGTTTCCACTGTTAGTTTTTCCAAGTTTCTAATACTCAACATTTATTTAACTAATTTCAAGTCGCACAACCTCAAGTCACAAAACTTAATTTGATTTATTTTCAGATTCAAAGTGGCCCTGAGAGCAGAATGTTGTGAGCAGAGTTTTCCAAGTCAATTCCAACTGCAGTTTCAAGGTTCCCAGTCATTAAGAGGGCTAACAAATAAGTCACACAGCCATTAACACACATTCATACTAATGGCTTGCCATTAAACTTTGCTGTCTGTAGACTGTGGGAGGAAACCAGGGCCCCCCTGTTGAAACCCGCACAGACAACATACAAACTCCACACAGAAAGGGCCCGAGACGACCAACACACGTGTTCAAAAACAACATGTTTCCAGTACCTTACGCTGAACCAAACCACATCTCCCATAAGCTGCTCTCCATTTCATGACCGAGACAAATCTCTGTGACTTACAGTGGAATCTTTTGAATCCACACCCAAACCATGAGCAACAAGTTGCATGTGAAAAGATTTTTTATTTTTTATTTTTTTACAGTATACCCGGCAATGGCACAGCACGTCTGGCAGTCATGCGGGGCACAACCACCAAAAAGCTCTGCTGTCTTGTTCCGCTGCCAAGCCATAATAACAGCAATAAGGTTGGGGAGGCTCGTTAACCTTAATCTAGGAATTATACTGTGGCACCAGGGAGAGGAGGACGTGTTGTTTTGTGTGCTCATACATTGGAGCTGGAATTAAACATTTACCACAGGGGGAAGTGTGTGTGTGTGTGTGTGTGTGTGTGTGTGTGGGGGGGGTAGTTGGTGTGTGTGTGTGTGTGTGTGTGAGGGGGGGGGGGGGGTTGGTTGGTTGGTGCAGCTTTGAACTACAGGCAAAGAATAGGTTTCATAGAGTTCACACAGAGACGTATATAGCCTCCCCCCCCCCTACTGGTTGAAACAAAGGAATACCGTGCTCCTTTTTTTATTGGTCTCTACCGCCACCGTGTGGTCAGAAGGCATTACTGCCGACTTGCCTCAGCTGCCCAATGGGCCCACAAGTTAGGGAGCAGTGTAGTCCTCTTGACAGTACAACATACACTGAAGACTTATCTGGATCATGTTTGTGGAAATTGGTTTGAAAATTGACCGAGGTCTCTTCTGAACTGTGAAACCAGAACTACCGCTCTACGCTGCGCGCCTCCGCCACCCCAGTCACTCGCCCATCTGCTGACACAGAGGGAAGAGTGATGTACACATCTCACAACATTAAGTATAATTTAGGGAGGTACAAGTGCTGACCATTTAACATTTTACCACAGCGTGCCAACATCAGGTGGAGGCAAGTGCGACGGTACATTTGATGCAGAGGTGCACTGTAAAGAAAAATAAAAATAAAAAAAATGCCACTGCCCAGCGAAACGTGTCTGCACATCTGGGCGACGTAAAGGAGCGATAAAGGTATGACGTCAATCAAATCTGTATTTATATACCGGCTGATAAACTGTCATCGTTGCCACTAATAGCTCCAATCGTGACTCACTTGACGAGACAGAAACTTCTTTAATTACATTGACTGACAGCCTGTGAATTGATTAGAGACCTCGTCTTCCGTGTCACTTCGAAAGAAAACAAAGCAAATGCTCAGAAAGTTGAAGGGATTTTGGCTTTCATTTGGGGGCAAAATAAAGGCGGTGTTGTGAACAACAACAACAACAAAAAAATTTGTCTCGTCTTTTAAGTGTCCTTAAGTTTAAAAAGACATTTGTGTTTTTTTTCTTGTATCCCAGACACGTAGGGACGATGATTTAAAATAGCTGCTATCCTCAAAATTGTGTGAAGTTTGAATAAAATGCTTGTTTTCCTTGATTTACCTACGAATCTATTACATCTGTAAAAGTTATATTCTCCCCCCCAAAAAAAAAGAAAAAAAAAAAAGAGATAAAAACAAGAAGTTGTCTGTTTACTGTTGTCTCCATTTCCTCAAAGCAACACATCAACATGAGGAAAATACAAACCTGTTACTTCATTCCAAGATTGCCTAAAAGTGGGCGTCTCTTCGTCTCGAAGAACAGGAACTGAGAAAATATGGACGTGAATCTGCATCTTGCGCCATGCGGGCGGGGGGGGGGGGGGGGATTTCCTACGAAGTTCTCCTCGTTTGCATCTTGAACTGTGAAGCACTCCCACACCAACTAACTCACCTCCTCCCCTCCCCTCCCCCCTATCTCTCTATCACGCACACAAGCACCAGGTTTGACAGATTAACCACACCTCTATTGAACTTAAGCGGCGGAGGCATTTAGTGTGTACACCCTGGATCACTTTGGAGTCGAAGAAACACTCCGGTAAGTTGACACCCACGCCTTTATTATAGTTTTAATAGAAAAATGACAATTTTAAGGTAGATTAGATAAAGCCAGTATTTAAGGTGAGAAGCTGATGTAGCTGTATAAGATACAAACTAATAAAAAATCTATTTAAAAAAAAAAAAGCCAGATGCTGGACACATTATTTCTTTATTCGATGTTATTATGAAATTAAGTTTGCTCATATTTATATGTTACGACTGTTTACTCCCAATTCTAATCATCAATAGCTCATCACAGCTTTTACCAGGTTTCAAGAATTTTTGTGTTACAGTCGGGGTTAGACTATAAATGTCATCTTTAATTTACTTTATCGCAAGCTATCTGGGTTTTCCTTCTTCTCTCAGATTTCACTCAACAGGCTTCAACATGTCTTTGTTTTCACAGTTCGCCGTTTCTCTGGAAGATCTGAGCATTTCTGCAAAATCAGCCCTCTTTCGTACCCAAACAGAGGAAGAAACATGGTGAATATCGTCTAATTTCACCCCTGACTGTAACTGCAGAACAATTCTCCTCTAAAATCTTCACACATTTTGATTGCGCACATATTACTTAATGGTAGTCCATTTATAGCAGGTTAAAGTCTAAAAGATCATGTGATTCTTTTCTCGCTGGTTCTTTTGTCTGACTTTCTGTTTTGATAATGAGACATTGCTCACTTTGCTTTCAGTCTTTTCGGAGTTAGTTCAAGTCACGTTGGAGACAATGATATCAGGAGATCCTCATTGGCTCCAGTAAATCCTCTCAGCTCTTTACCATTTTTGTGTCAGGGGTAAACCTTTAATAGTCTCAAATTCCACCTCAATGTCTCTGTCTGGGTTTGATGGTGCATAGTCTTCCAGGTACAATTAAGACAGAGATGTGTCATTCGATCAGTCTAAACATTTTAAATCAACATTTGTGTCCTTTCACCCAACGTATTGAAACGTAAATGTTTCACGAATCTCAGGAATCTGGTAGTAGGAAAAAAAAGATGAAATATGATATAAACATGGACCAGAAGAGCAGAAGATTTGAAAAATATACTTTATGTAATGTGCTTCGTCAGAGGGAGCGCTATTTGCTCTTAAGTGTTTCAGAAAATATACTGAAGCAAATAGCAATAATAAGCAATAATAAAGCAATAATAAAAAAAAAATAAAGCACTCTTACCAGCCAATTTAATTGATTGATTAAACTAATGGATGGAGGAAAGGGAGATAAAAGAGGGAACAAAACAGATGAGAAAATGAAGTTATATATAGGATAGATACTGAATGATTCAAAGGGAGAAAGAAAGGACTAAACATATGACACTGTGTCCACCTCTGTTACGGTAAACATTACACGTTATAGAAATAATACGGGGAAGATAACATTCTCAGAGGGATGAGCATTTCTTTCAACTCTATTAGTTTATTGACATTATTCTATTGTTATAAGTATTGTTTTACTTTACCTCCCTACCATCACAATAAAAAAAAAAAAAAAAAATCATGACAAAACCAAAGTTTGACTCTGTGTGACCCTCTTCCTGATCGAAACACCTTCAGACAGAACTTACAAATGGCACATGCAGGTATATTTCTAACACACGTCATCTTTAAAACTCTTGATTCATTCAGCTTTAAGTCAGAATTACAATGTTTTATGTTGTGGTGACAAATTATGCTGATGAGAACGTGTTTTTTCACAGAACAACGTTTTGGCAACCACGGAACAAGTTGGAGTGACGGAGACGCCTGGTGTGAACTCTACACCCAGCGATAACTCAACCTTCATGGACTCCGAGTTTCGTTACATGCTCTTCCCAGTTGTCTACAGCATCATGTTCATCCTGGGCGTCTTTGCTAACCTCTACGTCCTGTTCGTCCTGCGCTGCCTCCGTGAAGCCAGGGCCATGGGAGAAATCCGCATCTACATGGCTAACTTGACCATCGCTGATCTCCTCTTTGTGTTTGTCCTTCCCTTTTGGATTGGCTATTACAGTCGTCGGGGCCACTGGATCTATGGAGATTTCATGTGCCGGGTGACGGGTTCGTTTTTTTTCATCAACACCTATGGCACCATCCTCTTCCTCGCAGCCATCAGTGTCAACCGATATTGGGCGGTGACGAGGCCTCTGGACGCGGCCTCCTCAGACCGCAGTCGTCGTGGTATCATCGTGTGTGTTGTCATCTGGGTCTGCACCATCTCCATTGCTATTCCACAACTGGTGTCTCCAGCAATCCACACAGACTCCGACGGCTTCATTCGCTGTTTTGAGGGGTACGAGAATGTAAATGATGGTCAGAAGAGAAAAGTGGCTGCCACACATTTTTTAATAATTGGAATGTTCTTTGTTGTCTTTTTCCTCGTCGTGGTGTGTAATTTCCTTATCGCGCGAGCCTTACTTTCTCAAAATCCTCCCCAGTCTGAATTACGGTCTGCAACGATTATATCTAGAAAGTCCACCAGGAAGATGTCCTTTGCATCTAAAAGGCCCACGGGGGTGAAACGGAGAGCTCTGCAGATGCTGTGGGCAGTGGTGGGGGTTTTTGTTCTGTGTTTCCTGCCCCACCACGTCGTTCAGGGCCTCTGGGTTCTGGCGGTGCTGCAGATCAGAGACGGCTGGGGCCACGTGGACTGGGACCAGAACACTCTGCAGGCGCTCAACGACATGCATCAGATCACTTTGGTTCTTATGGGACTCAACTGCGTTTTGGATCCTGTAGTTTATTATTTTGCTACAAGGAAGTTTCGAAGGTTCATCATGGCTCATTTGAAAAAGTTAGGGAAAGGAGAGGGATGCTCACAGACGGTCACCTCAGAGCTGGACAGCAGGAATCAGAGCCAGAGACTCCACAGCGAGCACCCACAGCCCAATGAGAATTGACTCAACAATTTATAATATACTGTATGTATAAAAATGTAGATATTTTAACATGCTGTTAAAAATGACATAACAGTGTTTTGTACCTCTGGAAGCGCTTTTAAGTGTATAATGTTGGTGACTTCAAATCTTTTGAGCCTTCTTTCAGGCAATTTGACGTGGTTGTCCTGACATTGAATTTGTCGGAGCTGTGGTCTGAATTGCTGCAGTATTTCTGCTCTTTCTGTGTCAAGCACAAGTTGTAAAACAGAAGTTCTGCAACCACAACCACATAGAAAAAAAACACATGACTGAAAATTTTACAGAAGGATGAGGTTAACGGATGTAGACACATTATTTAAATCCTCTCACAGCTGTTGTTAGGCACATAGTAACGCGCTAACAGCAGAAGAAAATCAAGAGTAATAGATATTTATTTAAAGCCTACAGCCACTTTGTTTTGGATACAATGCTCTATGCACTTCAACTTCACATGATATTAAATCAATAAAATACAGTATAATGAGATTTGTGTCTCCCCTCAGAGAAGTTACTTTTTTTTGGAGCTTTGCCTGGGCAAGTTATATCCAGTATTGTCCCACCAGGGAACAGAAGTAATAATGCTTGAGCTATGTTTCCCCTCTGGCATCCGGTATTGTGACATTGCACCGACATCCCGTGGTAAAAATCCCATGATTCACAGGAACAAAGAAAGCCAGTGCTTATTGTTTTTTCAGCTTTTTGATGTATATGAATTACATTGTATTGTTTATTTACTTATTTGTTGTTTCGAAAGAGATGAATGATGCTTATTTATATTGAGTGGAACAACTTTGTTATTTTTATAGCACTCAAAGGTTTGTGCCATTTTGATCTTCCAAAAGGCAAAGGAGCTTTGTTTGTTATACTACATATTGCCTATTTCGTTAATAAAGCATATTTTTTGTATGTTTAATATGCTATGTAATGATTAAAATAAATTATAAATCAGTTTCTGACATCACGGAGGAGCACAACAGGGTACATCGACTCATCTATTCACAAAAGGAACGTGGGAACATTTTCATCTACCTATAACAGCTATGGGTTTATACCACATTCAGAATATAATGCATGACCTGTGTAAAAATATATCAAATGTAACCAAACACATACTTTCAGGAAATCCACACCATGACAAACTGCATACAGCAAACCGCATCTACCACATAAACCTAATGTTCATGCAAATAAAACCAAGCTGAAGTCTGCAGCTCCTTTTATCAATCTTCCTCTTTTTATTACACGTCTCAACGTTCACTCAGATAATCATTCATGACAGATCTGAGTACATATTGTCCCCAGTCACATTGGTGGGATCCAGATCAGTGTAGGCTTGGTTAGTGCTTGTGTAATTAATGTACACATCTCCGTCATCGTCAGTCTGTGGCAAATCTCCCCTGGTTTGCAGAAAAATGGGATCAGTCTTTCAATAAATACAGCTGTATGACACAGATGGCTTAGGGCATGAGAACAAAGTTCAAACACCAATATAAATGTACAAATTAAGAGTGTATGATTCTTCTGTTAAGACTTACTTTGATTGCATTTCAGGTCCTGTAAAACCACAAAAAAAAAAAAAAAAGCAGAATGAAATGATCCACGAACAATAATTTGAGCAAAGTGCTTCAAGGTGCTCCTTACCTTTAACTGTAGTGTCGGAGACAGTCAGTCTGTCACCAAGTCTTTGCCAGCCCAGCCCAAGAACAGTGAGGCTGATTATCAAGGCCAGAAGAGAAAGGACGAAGGCAGCAATTCCTAAATTCTCTCCCACTATTGTATGTTGCGGAAACAGCACAGAAATACAAGTAAATAACAGTTCAGATAATAAAAGGGATTCTATCCCATGATATTTGCAGGATGTTCAAATGTTGTACGATTTTAGCTTTGCATTTTTCAGTTTGTTATCTCAAATTTAGAGAGCCTTAGAATTTTTTTACTGTTATTTTTTTCAACTCTCAAATATAACATTAATATTAGTATCAGGCTCCCAAAAAGCATCACTTTGACCCCTATTAATACGTTGGTCTCCTTACCAAGTATGTCATGTGATTTCTGACACCAAAATTGACAATACTTGATCAAAGCATGTTAACCAATTGTCTGCATTCAATTATTATAAATTGTTACCTGGTGTAAAGACCTGATGATACTATAGACATTCGAAAGTGGAACAAGCATTGCATTAATAGCACTTGACAACAAAATGTTACTCTTCATCATTCATGACTTTACTAATGATGAGTCTATTGGTATTCATCAACATTGAAATATATTGGACAACGGTGTTGTTGTACAGTTTTTCATTCAGATATGAAGGAAGTCAAAACAGACCAACCTGTTGCTCGCATTGAGATGATAAAGACGTTGTGGTTCGGGCTCTTTAGCGTCGGAGATAACAATGCCTCAGCCAAGCAGCGGTACGACCCACTTTGCTCTGGCTCAGTGAGGGTCAGCTCCCTCCCAGTGCCCACTTCTTCCCAGGTCTGATTTTTCAGTCGTTGCCAAGACCAAGTGACGGATGCCGGCGTGGTGAGCGCGCTGCAGTGCAGGCTGACGCTTTGACCTGCTGCAACAGGGTAGTTTGGTGTGGCCTCCAGCTGCAGAGGAGACAGCTCTTTGTGGAGGAGGGTTTATCGAAACAAACAGAGGAAGATGATGAATGGATGAAGGAAAGAGGGAGAAGAAATACAGACCATTTTTAGCCACACAAGTGACATGATGGAAACGATGTTCTGTTTGTCTGTCGACCCGCCAGTTACACCCCAGAGGATGAATTCAGCGAACCTTGGTGATTCCTGTCCTATTTAACCACCATCAAGTTGACATTTTAGTTTTTTTTAGTGAAATGCCTCAACATTGATTTTATTGCTATAAAATTTTGCGCAATATCCTTGATGACTCCTAAATACTTTGATGGTCCTCTAGCTTTTCATAGCGCTGGCAGTAGATCAAAACTGTCACTCACCCCACAGGATGATGTGGAATCATTTTGGTGATCTCTTAACTTTTCATTAGCTTAATTGTCACATCAAAACTTCTTCTTTATTATCCAAAACTTTTGTTCAAGACTAAACCTGCGTTGCTAGGTATTCCCATGAGCCTCAGCAACACTTGTGCACTATGTTTAGTGCTAATTAGAACATTTAGAAATTACAACATTATAAACTAAAATTGTAGTCGAAATAAAAATCATACCACTCAAACAATAGCATGCGTGCATTGTTACTTTAAGCATAGATATTTGCATATTAGCATTTAGTTCAGAACATTGCATTAGTCATATTTTTAACCAATTATTTCGATTGGGAAGCCAAAACAATGTATTTTTTTATTTTTTTTTACCTTCTTTAGCCGTTGTATTGTAAACGATCGGTGTCATCTGGGATTTAACTGCAAAGAACAACAAGATGTACAAATAAAATCACAATAATGTATTTGAGACCTAAATTCTGGATTCTTTTATCACGTCCACTAATAGAAAGGTCCTTACCTGTGCTTTCACACGAAAAGAAAAGGAGAATAATGCCACACAGCATGTTGTTTGAGAAGAACAAAAAGAAAATACCTGTGTTGCTCCACGCCAACAGGTGCAAAAATGAATCAATGTTTTTAGGCACAGGTTAGGCGTGAGGAAGTATAAGATTGGGTTACAGAAAGAAGGGAAGTTTCAAGTTCCTTTTTCCATATAAATAACAAAACGACTGTACAGAAATAATTGATACCATACCCCAGTTTTTACATAGGTCAACAAGCATGTGCACTGTAGCCTGACATTAAAACAATTGACAGAAAAAAAGTATCTCAAAAGGAGAAGCACAGATCAGCAGAGAATGACAAATAAACCCAATCTCACCCATGAAAGCCTTCAATTTATAACATTCAAAATCTGTCAATCAATTTATGACCTGCAGGAAAAACAGTTTACCAGACTCCAAAAACTTTTAATGCATTTTATTTAATTCAGAGCCGGAAGGCAAGTCTATCAGGCACTCAACACACTTGGTTTCCAACATCTCATATCTGCGACAATGGTCACCTTCAGGCTCAGGCTGTGATGACAGCTCTGATTGTTGCTGTTGGACAGTTTGACATCAGAACTTTCACCTGAGGCGAACGCTCACTGGCTGACAGGGCGGGTCAAAAGGAGAGAGTGGATTCTATACAGTTCTGCATGAAGCACAGAAATTTAACACAACTGTAACAGACTTCATGCATACTTTGTAGTATTTGGGTTAGGGGCGCAGTTTCCCAGCATGCATTTAAAGTGTTTATAGCGACATAAGCTTCAGTGAATTGTATCCTTAATCACCACAGATTTGACCTGATACATCGATATTATCGTTACTGTTCTTCACACTAATTCAAAAGTGTTTCTACAAGCTGACTGTATGTTGTTGTGGAAGAAGTTATTTTGCACCATGAGTGAAGGTCTGTGCATGGTTAATAATGTGCCTCCAGTGTACTTATGAATTGAATAACTGCTCAATGTTACTGCATTGACATCAGAGGTTTTTGAGGTCATGTGGGGTATAAAATGGAGGAACTTCTAGAAGCAAGAAAAGCTACTCTGCCTGCTTCACACCAACCCTTAGCTTGCTTTGACTGTTTGACTGTTGCGGAGTGAACAAGTGTAAAGAAAATGGGGAATGTAATAACTTTCTCTGACAGCTGGAAAATATAGTGTGTATAAGTATAATTGATCATTTTCAAGATACTTTTTTTTTTAATTGTAATTATCTTTATTGACAAAAAAAAAAAAAAAAAAAAAATGGAAGTAAATCTTTTAAAAGCCTGTTGTGGTCACATGGTGAACTTGGATAATGTGGCTAAATACCAAGTGAAACATGGCTCCAAAATGGACAAATATCACGTCCATACATAAAGGAGCAGAGCAACAGCGAGGATGGTGAGAACGTTTGACCGAGCGACTACTGGGAGGAAATCACGGATGCTTTTGCCGTGAACCTCGCCAACAGTCCTGATCTGACAGGCGTGACATCCGTCGGTGAGTAGGCTCTGCACTTCTTTACTTTCATGTTTTCTGTTGGGGTTGAGAAGTTAAATGCTGCAACATAACCGAAAAAGTAAACAATCGCTGCTGTGTATGTGTAGAGTTTGGCTACAGCAGTGCTTTATCTGGTGTGTTGAGTATGACAACATGAATGGGCTACTTTTGCTTGGCCCACTAGCATCTAATTACTGGAACATCTTGCAGGTTTATTATGGAGAACATTTTATTTTATCTGTGTATGGGTTCACTTGTTGTCACTTGTTCTGACCTATTTCTGTACATTTTGTGGAAGGTCAACCAAACCTTAACCATGAGCATTATATGCCCAACCCAACCATCATTTTTGCCATAAGTTGTGTGGTGTTCTAACTATGACCAAAAAGCATCTCTAAAGATTGCTTGGAAGTGTGTCCCCGCAATGCGAACAAACAGGTTTTAGTCCTCATATTACACGTTGAAAATGTTTTGGCATCTTGATTTCATTCCATTTTGTGATCTGTAATATTATTTCTTTGCCTGTCTCTATCTCCTGAAAGACTATTTTTGTTTAGAGGACTATAGAGTGCAGCTGCAGACAGTTGGGGTATAGACGTGGGGTTTGTACATACAATGAAAAACTCAAACAGTTATATCCCAAAAATGTAGGAAGTGGTTTTTCTTGCACCATGGAGCTGTTACTGAAACAAACTGACAACTGCTATTAAATTCTATGGTACAAAAATATCCAAAGAGCTGAATGTTAAATGTTTTAAATTGTAGCATTGCTCTCATGTAATCACTGATCAACGCTGCATCGGTACCGTGATCACATGTGGGTCAACTTTGTATCGTGAAAGGTAATGTGAATGCAACTCAACGAATGTAAACAGGAGAGTGAGGAAGCTGTCAATCAAACACAGTTTGGGATGGGATGGCGTGTCGCTGCAGAACGTTATGGAAGTCATGCCGCTTAAGTGTGAATTTTGAATAGATCACCAAAAGTGTCACACATCCTCCTCCATGCAGTGGGAACCAAACTGTTAGCTGTCAACTTAATTGCTTAATAGTGAGCCACAGGAATTTGAGATCCCCCCCTCAATCAATACATTTATCTCAACACGAGTTAATTCATTAGTTACGCAATACATAAGCCTGTGTTTTTGTATCTCTTCTATAAATGCATGAATCTTTATTCTTCTCCCAGACATAGCAGGTCAGTTTGATTTAGTTGTAATCAGGGTTTGAAGTTTCAGACATTGTTTCTTCTTTGCTGTGCTGCTATACAGACAGCACAGACCAGCATGTGTTTGGTTGTTTATATTTCCCTATATTCAGTTACAGTATATGTGATTGAGACAGTGTAGTGAGTGTGCTGAATTTTCATTTAAAGCAGATGTTAATTGTTTTCAGTTATGGTGTTGTTTTTGGTCAGAAGGGGAACTGTAACTTCTTGCTAAAATCTTTTCACATCACCATTTCCTTTTCTTTTGCAGTGTAAGATCTAATGTGCGATGTGTTTCTCCTCTTGCCCTTTGGCCATCTGTGACTTCCTCATAATGAAGTTGTGCACACCACAGGGGACAGAGGAACCACTGTCTCACTGAGAGAAAGATAAATGGGCATACTGCATAATTATCTGTCCTTGTGTGTGTGCATATCTGTGTGTGTGTGTGTGTGTGTGTGTGTGTGTGTGTGTGTGTGTGTGTGTGTGTGTGTGTGTGTGTGTGTGTGTGTGTGTGTGTTTTACCTCCGAGTCATTATTCTTCATTATTCTTCTATTATTCATCACTCATTTATTATTCTCCCTGCACTGCTGATTCCAGTCATGCCTGTTGGTTCTTACCACAGACACCGTCGTGGTCTTCCAGCCATTTAATGACAGTGAAATAATGGGGTGAAGTTTTTGTGCTGTGTATGTGTGTGCATACGGACACGTGTAATATTGACCCAGAAGTTGATGTTTACTTTTACCTACTTGGACAAATCCAAATAACATACTCAATGGATCGACTACCTCTGTGAAGATTGACCTATTGATCTGCAGGGGGCAGCATCCACCCAAAGGTTGAGGAAGTCGGTTTGTGAAAAGTGGAAATCTTTGGACAGAATGGGAAAAATATAAAAAGGGAGAGTGAAGAAGTAGTCTTCTCAGAACTAAACCTCTCTAACAGTTGTTGTTTCACTATTTTCCTTCAATAAATATATCAAGTATAGACACATAAAACTATATTTCTTCAAAAAGTGTGTTAGATCTCCATTTTTAATATCTGTGAATCTGTAAAGAGAAAATATAGCAACTATGTACATTTTCACTGGCAAAATAAACTAAATGAACAACCAGAAATAAAGATCTGTGATAGATTAATGATCAGTTTGTCCTTGCAAAGAGCATATGTCCAAAAGAGAGGTTACATTTTTTCAGTTTCAGTATGTGGAACAGGTTTCATGGAGGAACTATTAATTAAAAACAGATGATAAGTACTCTTTTAGTGAGCAGCAGGTCATAGATACGAGCTGGTTCTTCAGTTTTCCTGAGCAGGCTTTATAGTCTGTGGTTCTTCTCCGTGAGCACATAATCAACCACTGGATGGTGCTGTGTGCTCAGAGTTTCCTCTCCTTGTTTTTATATTCTTGGAAGCCACAGCAATGCACAGTAGCCTTCCTTTTAGGCTTTTGTGTGTGTTCTGGCTTTATAATGAGAAATCCATTAGGCAGGTTTTCCAGTGGAGGGTAAGACTGGAAATGATCAGTTTACAGCAAAAATATGAAGTAGATTTTCCTACGAAACAACAAGCACTGTGGATTCATTTTCAAAATTGGACAGTGAGTTTTAATAAGTCAGCTTCATAGGTTAAAAAAAGTGTATATATATTTTTCATGTTTGTAGGTTCATTTCCTACAGATGAATTTGTGTACTTGCCTTCAGTGTTTTTCTGACAGTCTGGCTCTGGGGTGTTTTAAGTTCACACTTGAATTGCTGCTCCCCTCCTCTTGTGCGTTCAGTTTGTCTTTGTGTTGTTACCCCATGGGGGGTTTACAGTCACTTCATTATGAGGAAAATACATTGTTATGTTGTTGAGTGGAATAAGCATGAGACCCAATCAGAGATTTCCTCTCTGAGACAGTTATTCTTGATGACCTAAATGAAATATGAAAGTACTCTGTGTGTGTGTGTGTGTGTGTGTGTGTGTGTGTGTGTGTGTGTGTGTGTGTGTGTGTGTGTGTGTGTGTGTGTGTGTGTGAGAGAGAGAGAGAGAGAGAGAGCAGAGAGGCGAAGGAGCGCACTCATCCCTGCATCATTTTTTGATGGATAAGTTTCCTCCCTCCTCTCGTCACCCGTTGGTTGTCACAGTGATGACGGGTGGCTTCCTTCTGCTTTTCTGGCGGGTGGTGGGATGTGACAGTCGTATGGGCAGCTGCCAGCATGCGTCTCACTGCTCTTCCTCCTCCAGACTCGCCCTCCCAAATCAAATGATTAACTCCTTACTTTGTTGTCCATTTACCAATCCCCTCCTCCTAGCATCTTGAATTATGAACGTGATTTCTTTCTTCCAGTCTGTGTCGGCCGGCCTCTGTAGTGCCTCAGAAATGATAACAGGACCGAGAAGAGCAACAGCGGTGACAAGAGCTATTACAACAACACGCAACACAACAACAGAGTACAGACAACACTCAACTCCAGATGGGCGCTTCCTGTGCCAGGCAGGAAATGGCACTGAGCTCCCTCGCCATCATATTTCATTTTAGCAGAAAACAGAGATGATCATCACTTCATCTTCAACACATCCGTTTCTCCCAACGGGTGAGCTGCAAATTCATTTCAGTCTTTTTGTTCTTCTGCTCTGCGTGCATCTCACTTGGGTTGTAGTCATCATTGGCTAGAAAAGGCGGACAGTCAGACTTCAATATTAAGCCTCAAAGCCTTTCCATTGCCTGCTGTGGCGTCACTCCGAGTGGAATGGAGATGATTTTATTGCGGCTGACCGCACACAGATGAACACAACTGCATGGCCTGTGATATGTGGAAAGATACACTTGTATTATAATAATAAGAATCATTTCACAACAGACAAATAGGAACGTTTATGCATTTTATAATGCACTAATTCTACACTTTAGGATAGTCTGTAATGTATTCTACAGCTTTCATTAGTCATCTTAACTTGATCCTTTACAGGAAAAAAATGTACCAAGCGGATTGGGTCTAATAGATGATGCTGCCAAGTTCTGTTATGGGAATTGTAGGCTCTCCATAATGCACTGATGTTGATATCATTTGACTTGTAAACGGTGAGGGGGCCTTTTACTGGCAGAAATGGTGGGATCATGAGCATCTGGGAAATTTGTGGTGAAATAGCCAGACTTGGTTGGCCTACCCAGCCTAGTTTGCTCGCTTCGTTATATGTTAAAAATGGCAAAAAAAAAAAAAAAAAATCCTTCGGTTTGTATGGATGATGATGAGGTTGTTTGTCACTTCTTTGTATTCAGAGAGCAGAAGTACAGCAGATTTTTTGAGGGCGGCCGTGTTGCCTATTTATTGTCCTCATGTGAACTCTATCAACTCAGAAGTGGGACGTTCCCAAATGGGAACCTTCCTAATTCCGAGCTGCCTGAACGCACGAAAAGGTTGCAATGAAAGATGTTGCAATTTCAGAAATGTCGGGTTTAGCAGTTTTGAAGCATGATTAATGACGCGTGACTCATTATTTTATTAAATTGTGTTTTGCAAGTCTAACTTGTGCAGTGTTAAATCACTTTATTACCCTTTCTACCAGTCTTTGCTCATTCAGAACCCCCATATGAAAGTATAACACAAAATAATTATCAAATGACTAAATCAATGCTAAAAATTGTCAGGTTATTTGACCTTCGTTTAACCGACAGGGTCTCTTGTGTTAAATATCTTCTTTATTTCAAGAGAGTACAATGTGTCATTATAATTATAATTAACCACATAGTGCCAAAATAACACCCAAGGCAAATCTATTTTATTCATGTAACCCTAAATCACAATTTTTCCCAAATGTGCTTCAAAGGGCTATACAATGTACAAACAAATTATCCTTTTATTTACCTATTTACTTTTGTTTTGTGTAGATTTTATCCTCAGTTCAAAAAAAGGAAAAACTCCCCCAATAAAAGGAAAAAAGAGGTCGTTCCCTCTTCCAACAATGCATTAGAAAAAGGAGCAAGGTAAGGAGGAAACACCTGAAAAACACACCCGTTTCATGTGGATAAGCATGCGTTTCTCTACTTGCATGCACATATGTGAGTTCATGAAATGTTTGTGTGTAGGAGAGATCGCATTATCCCTGTGCTGCAGAGTGCAGATGATGCGCTCAGTTCTGCTGTGTAGGCCCTGTGTTGAACAGATGTCACGGACGCTGATACTGTCCCCGTGCTGAGCGGGAACAAATTACAGGCCGATACACACAGGAGAACTCACACACACACACACACACACACACACACACACACACACACACACACACACACACACACACACACACACACACACACACACACACACACACACACACACACACACACACACACACACACACACACACACACGCTTGCAAATATAACCTTCAGATTACAGATGGCCCCTATCAGAGGCCGCTGGCTGGATTTGCAAGATGTAAATACTGAGAGGGTAATCCAGCACAGGACAGAGGGGGGTATAACATGGGGCAGGATGAGCACCAGATGGTGGATGTGGGTGTGTGTGTGTTCTGGGGGGAATGTTAAGCATGCCGAGGTACTGACATTGGGATTACGGTTGTCTGTTTTTTATGTGCCACAGATGGACCTGTAGTGTTTCTGTTCTCAGCACAGAAAGCGGGGGGGATAATAGCCCTCAATATGAACCACCTCGATCCTTTTTCACTGTCTCTTAGCCCGTGTTGCACCAAGGCAAAGGGTCGTGAACTTCTATTATTGGTGAATGGAAGCCCGCGTTCACAGTGACCTTGAGTTGCATGTGAGCAGTAAACTGAGTAAGAGGACGTGAGCGCGAGCACAGCTCCGTGTTTGTGTATTAATGTCAGACAGACAGGGAGGGAGAGAAACAGGAAGTAATACAAACCGGGAAACAGAGAAAAAGAGACAAGCTGTTGTCACACGAGTGAGGCCGAGTTTTATTCTTTGACTCGCAGAGGTCACGAGCCAATCGAGCTGGCGCGCTTTATGGTGTACCATCCTGGGGAACATTTTCTCCCGCACATTCTTTTCCATTTCCCCTCCTCCATCCCCCCGTCTCCTACACCCTTTTTGTCCTTGCCATAATTTCATCTCTTTGCACGTTATTAGCAAGCTGGCGCCTAATGAATTTCTTATCTCTCTGAATTCAGTGGCTGTTGTGATAACGTTTATTGTTTTCAGTTTTACTATTCCCCACATCGGAGGCAGGAGCGTGTGAATGTGAGGGGGGAGAGGGAAAGAAAAAGACAGATGTTTAGACTGGAAGATGGAGATGGAAACAAAAGGAAACTCTCGGCAGCGGTGGCGTTTTGGTTGCATATAATCCAAGTTCTAAAATGTACTTGTTAGTGAAAGTATCAAAGCATGCTTGCAAGCAATAGAGGCGAACAGTGGCATGCTGGAAGGGTTCTAGTACGTGGAGAGACGTCAAGAAGAACAGGTGGTGCAAATGACAGAAAGAGGAGAGCAGGAAATGGGGGAAAAAAAAAAGGGGTGTCAGAACCTTTTGGAAGAGAGAGAAAAGAAACCTTGAAAGAAAACAGAAACCACTGACTGGATAGTGATACAAAGAGCGAGTGAAGAACAAGGAGCTTGGAGATGATTAAACAAGGAGAGAAAAAAGAATGGGAGGCAGATCGAAGGACAGAGCAGTGGCAGATGGGTGTGTTCTGGTCTGTTACTAATGTTCCTCGCAAGAATTAAAGTCCAGGAAGAGGTTGGTGCACACACAGGCTCATACGTACGCATTGCACACTGTCAGCTCATTTGTATATTGTGACTGAGGGCCCCTGTAAACATCAGCAACCCCCTATTGGCTCTCCTGCAGCAGTAGTTAGTGACTTAGTGACCCATGCAACCCCGTCACACACTGGCATCGGCCCCTTGTAGTAGCGCATGGTCGATCCAAAGTGTCACCTCGCTAAATATGGGCACGCACACATATATGGACACAAACACACACGGCTCGCTGTAAGTGTTAAGCACATTCCTCTGACACCTTCCCTGATAACAGAATGCAAGCAGGGTGTGATGTGAGAAGGAGGGAATGAGCGCGGAAAAGAGGGAAGTGAGAGTGGAGGGAGAGCTAATAGCAGCTGTGTCACACTGTCAGCATTAGTGCAATGCAGTGTCAAAACAAGGCCTCCGCTGAACACTTGAGCTGTATTTTAACACGTTAAGTAATACAGGAGCAATGTTGTGGTTTGGGAACTTGATTTCCCATGGAATAATATCATTCTAATATGATGCTAAGCATGTGGCTCATTATGCAGCCGTGCCTTGTGAAACTTTGCTTACAACTTGTTTGTGTGTTTTTTTTGTAACATCCTCTGTTAAACCTGGCACTACATCATATGGAAGTTATTCGGAGAAACAACTTTAAATTCTTCCTTCTGTTCACTGCCACCTGCTGCAGTTTTAGTTCCTCAATTTACAGTTTTGGGCCTGATTCCTAAAGTTTCCTGAAATTATCAGATGGTTGAAATGAAGATGATGTAAACATTTAATAAAGTCCAATATTAAACTCTCGTTGATTACTATTGTGGCAAATATAACAGTCCAAATGGTAGTTCATTCTATTTAGCCATGATGAAACTCCAAATTTACCTGAATTGATAGAACCTGAATGATACTAGATTTTTGTCTTTATATTGACTGATATTATACTATATATACAGTGAACTATCCCTCAAATGTGGTTATTAAACCCTTTTGAAACTTTCGACAAAGTTATGTAATGGCAAGATATTTTACAGTTTATTGTCCAAACCGACTTCATTGCACTGATACATTTTAAATACCTATAAATAATAAAAACACAAAAGTAGAACAATTTCTAATGTACCCCAAGCATGTTTTTCTGCACTTTGTCCTGTACAAAATGTTTTCATAACCATGCATATTAGCTAACATATATGCCAATAGTGATCTATCTGTAATTGCCCAATATCAGCCCATAAAATCAGTCATGCTTTATTAATTGGTGTACCATGTGTCTCTACTGCTACTCACGACTTTAATAATTTAGTTAAAGTGAGTTAACCAAACCAAGAAACCCAACTTGACCCACCCCTCTCCTCTCTGCAGTGTGTGTATGTCTCCCCTTTCAAATTCCCTTTGAGTACAGTGCACGCAGAGACCCAGAGACACACCATATACTGCACCTGGACCATCTGATTACAAACAGAGTCATCCAGGAATATGCAGCTTGTGAGCACAACACACAAAACACACAAACAACTAAGCAAGGCCTTAAAATGCAAGATAATGCAGGTCCCACTTTATTTGATCTTGTACTCTAATGAAGCACATTCCCATAAATATGAAAAAAATAATAATAAAAAAAAAAAACTGATACTGAATGAACTTGTGGGAGCCCAACTGGGACACATGGCAGTTGTCTTATTTGGCCAGTTATCAATCTGCTATTGTTAAAACATTATTACTACTAAAATACTACAAATACTACAGTAAGTACCTTGAAATGACAGAAAGGTCATTTTTACTGCACCAATATGAATAAAATCTTCATGTCAGTTTTGTGAGGGTTTCACAAATGTAATATATTGCAGATCATGACTACATGAATGATATAAATATTGTATGAAGTGAAAATTCATTATTTTGAGTTTCAGACAAACACACTGACTTAATATTTGCAAGATTATTGAATAATGTTAAAAAGTAGAAAACAGAGCATCATCTTCAGTGATAGGGTAAAACAAATTTAATCTTTGGGATGAACATAATATACATATATATTTATATTTTATTCTCTGAGAGCATCGTCAAACTCCTTGTATTTACTGCCACAGTTTACGCAAACACAGCCTGCAGCACAGGCCTGATGGAAACAAACATCAGTACTTTAAAACTCCCCTAAAATACCTTGAAAGCAATGTCAATTCTCTAATACCTCTAACTCTGCGTCAGTCAGGGGAAACATCGCCGGTGCTTTATTTAGAGTGTCAAACAGATTAGCCTTTTGTGCTCTGACCCCTTTGAAGGAAAAGAAAAAAAAAAAAAATGGAAGAAAATGTAACTCTGGGATCGATAAGTTGAAGGACAACAGGCAGTGAGTGTGAAAAGAAGTGACAGATACACACATGTGTAAAGCTCTCCCAAAGTGAAGGTCAGGAGGAGGTAAGCTGTGTGTTTAAAAATGATGTTAATTCAAGTTAAGGCTGTGAGAAAAAGAGAGGAGGTCTCCGGGCAGGGAAACACGGGCTTTCATGCTCTCGTTTGATGCCAAAATTCTACTTTGAAGCCATTTTAAGTCTCATTTGGGGGACGCAAAAAGACAAAAGTTAGAGCCTTTTATGAGTACTTTATCCCTGTCTTTTTCCACTTACATCCATATTTGTATGAATCAACAATCAGCACGCATGCCAGGTTAGTCGACCTTCAAGAGATTCTCACTTTTCTGCTCTGATTTCCAGATTATTCTCATCTGTTCTCTTGCAAGAAGGCCATACACACTTCCCATCCTGTTCCGCTCCAGCAGCTCAGACAGCTATTGTACACGCAGTAGCGAGTCTACACAAGGACCCAGAAGCTTCATTGCGCTCCCAGTCTCATCACAGTACACCCAGCCAGAAAGCAGCCACCGTGTTGTTCGGCGCTACGGCGCTTGCCACCTGTCCACATGTCCTGGGCAGGGCTGAAGTGGGCGCGGCCTGCAGAGAGACGCTTAAATGCCTCAACAGGAACATCAGGAGTGCAATTCTGCTAGCTGTCCCCACACATATGGCCCTGTTTTTCAGCTCTGGATGTACACAGCGGAAAGGAGAAAGAGAGAGAGAGAGAGAGAGAGGAGGAGGAGGTGAAGCCAGAGAATGGATGAGGGGAAAGCAGCAGCAGGACAGACGTGAAATAGAGGGTTTAGCAGAGAGAGAGAGATGACCAGACGAAGACAGACTGCGAGAATAGAGAGACAGGAAACACGAGTAAGAGATGAGTAATTGAAGGAGATAGAGAGAAAAGGGTTGAGAGGGTGTGAAATGTGAGAAGAGAGTTTGATTTGTTTTTCAGCAGTGTCGTGCTGTCACACAAATGTGTTTACCAGCCCCTACTTTGCCATTAGTGACACTTGGGCGCTCCTGTAGAAGAAACCAAATAGGCTGATAACTGCCTCATGTATCCTCCAAATATCCCCATAGCTCTCCATCTGTTGGACTGTGTCCGTCCGTATGTCTCCTCTCTTCAGCCGTCCCCCCTCTCCGTCTCCCGCTTCTGTCTTTTTGCGGTTGTTGTTTCTCTCGTTCCTGTCTGTTTCCTACTCGTGCTCAATCTTCTTCCAAGTTTGAACCGCTGTCTGTTGTGATAGAAAACCGAAGCCGTATGAAGGTTAGGAGGTGAGTAGCATGCAAATTAGTGACAGAGATGCAGCAGCTGGAGAGTCCAATTTCAGGGACCACCCAAATTTAGACGAGCTACAGAAGATTCACGATAGCGTCATCACGAGCTTCTACTTCGAGCGTCTTCGTAGGGATGGCCAACAACACTATGTATTATACTGGTTGCTAAGCTAACAGGCACAAACACAGAGTTCAAACCTGGCTTCTATTATGTACATCTTCCATTTTTTTTTCCCACTGGTGCAGATTATACAGTATATTTACTGCTGACAGGTGAAATTCTAAGTATTCTTGGCAGTGTGTGAACACTAAAGGATACACCAGTTGTGTCCTTGAGATCTTTTCCTACATTTGGCAGAGTGTTTCGATTGCGATGCCAGTATTGACATCTCTATATAGTGAAATATTTACAGCCCAAACACATTTCCGTTAAATGTTGGATTCTATTAAGTTCCTTAACTTTGAGCATGCAATGTTGTTTGTGACAAAAAAAAAGTTGCTACAACTGATAAAATGCTCTCCTCTTTTCTCACCTTTCTCATCTTACTTGAGTCCCAAGCCTGTCCTATTGAAAAAAAAAACCATTTCATGCGGTGAGCGTTACTGTTGTTGCTATTCACACATCTTATTTTCTTCTTTAAATATTACAGCAGTGCAGCTATTTCTACGACCTGCCAGTCACCTTCATGCAGCAGTACCTCCGACTTCAGAGCACTTTTGTCTTTCAACCTGGCTGCTTTTATCTCCTTTGCCTTTATAATAGCCTGTGTATCCATCTTGCTGCCAATCTCTGCAGGCCGGTATTTTGCCCTTTAGCAGCCTGCGAGGGCTCCTCTGTCTCTGCTGGACTGTCGACTTACTTTTTACTAACCTGAGCTCCGGCAGACTGCTTTAACCAACAGAAACCCTTGCATATTCACCTCCTAAAACAGGGGCGGGCAATTATTTTTTCCATAGGGCCACATGAGAAACAGAAAATATTGTGGAGGGCCAGGCCAAAAGGCTGAACTCAATTCTGCATAATAAGCACTGCAGCTTTAGTCCATGCAAGAGGTAAAATTAGAAAATATGTTTATTTTGTAATTTCCAATCAACCTCACACGGGCCAGTCAGAATCAGCCAAAGGGCCACATGTGGCCCGCGGGCCACACAATGCCCAGGTCTGTCCTAAAAGCTGGAGCTGACTTTATGCGAGGAGCTTACAACACCAACAGCCTTATATAAAATGGCAGGTAAAAAAAAAATCAGCTGTGCTAATTTTTATAACAGAAAACCAACGTTTTACAAAAGGATGGTAGTTTTTCTTCTAATAATTACTGATGGAGTTGTTTTCCTATAAAACGGCCTGTAAAATGAGTTTTTTGAATAACAGCCGTGTTGTCCGTCACACCAAACTATCCTGTCAAAAGCGGCTTGAACATGAAAGGTGTGACTACACTGACTCTCGCTGTGGCTCCTGCTAAACTCTTTAAAGGTGTTAAGTTCCTCTCGTACTCTGGTGTCAGACCTGTCACATAGCAGGGCTCGGAGAGCGAGATGGAAAATACCCTTTGTTAATATTTCAACGGCTCAAACAGTCGGAGATCATACAGAGTGACAGATACAGGTAGAGCAGTTTGAATCCAATGGTCAATACATAGAAGAGAGCAGAGCCCAAGAGTGCAAGTCAGAGGACTTTTTTGAGTCAACATTTGACACTGTAGTGTTGACTTAAAGCTGCTGACTTAAGGGACGGGAAAGAAATGGAGGTAGACAGAAAAATACAAAGAAAAGTATTAAAGATAATGGAAAAATATGAAAGACAAAATCTGTTCTGTGGGTGAATGTTGCCATCTGTGTTCGTATGTGAGTTTGTGCAGGATCATGTAGCTGTGTGGTGTTTGTGTGTTTGTGTGTGTGTGTGCCATCTTGGGAGCAGTTTGTGAATGGGAGGATTTAAAGGGTAGAAGTTTGAGCAGAAAGCTGCTGGAGGTAATCTCGTAGCCTACAGCTGATAACAGCTTTCCACCTGGAGCCTCTTTACAAATGCCTGGACCACCATCAATCAACCAAATGTCCTTCAGAGAGAGAGCGAGAGAGAGAGAGAGAGAGAGTTTTTGGAGTTGATAGAGGAAGAATGACGTAATGCAAGGCAGATTGAGACCATAGCAATACTGTATAAAAAGTGGAAAAATGTGCAACATTTAGATTTTCACACACTTTTGCAACCTCTCTTCATTCTTAAAGGGACAGTATTTATTTTACATGGTTTAAAAATGTTAAATTCTGTGTAACAAATTGGGTTTTTAGAGAAAGAAAAAAGGGGTTCACTGGCCTCCCAGCTTGTTCTCATTCCTACGTTGTCAAATACTGGCATTTTCTTAAAGCCCGCTAGTGTCTCAGATATGCACAATGTGCCCTTTGGTGTTGTGCCGTGGAAACCTGATTTGAAGAAGAAGGTCAAGTGACAGTAAATCATAAAGAGTGACAAATTAAAAGCAAAAGTCAACGTGTTTTTTTTAATTGTCTGCAAGTAAATTAATTAAACTTGCGTAATGTACATTTAACCTAGGTTTTTTTTTTTTTTCAGATCCATATCCTGATATTTTCCTAAACCTAACCCATTCTGAGGTTGAGTGTGGTTACAGGTGCAACAGACCTAATTTCTGACCACTTACCTGTGTGATCAGAGGTGGCAAGTAAACACTGCATTATCGCATGGTGTTAAGTTATTCTTCGAGTTTCCTACTTTTTCAAGATTTTATAGTAAATTGGTGTTGCAGTCTTTCAGCTCCAGCAGTCTACTCCAACATGGGAAATGCTTGCTGGAAAATGTTAAACTTTATACCCAGAGGTGTTTGGGATGCATGCGGTGTCACATCAAATGCGTGTGTGAGTGTGTGTGCACATCTGTCTGTCTGTCTGGTCCTAGCCTAATAGGCCCTCAGCCCTTGCATTGCTGACAGAAAATCAATGATCCACTTGGTAGGCCCAATAGTTCTACCTTAGTGTGGAGAGCGAGAGAGAGAGGTTGACCCACTGTAAAGATTATGGATTCATGTCCGTGCCTTATGACAGAGTTGTGACACATCTCCTTTCACTGAATCTTGATTTCCATTGTGAGCTCTAATCTTCCCGGGGCTCTCAGGCTCACACACAACCTTGTGGACTCAGAAAACCCACAGATTAGTACACCAAATGCACAATGCCATTTATATTGCTGAAACGCAGTAAGCCAGAAGACTTCCAGCCTAATGTTCCACAATGGGGTCAGGTTAATCAGATTACTCACAACTTTAGAGAGTCATTAATGAAGGATGTAAGAGAACAGAACAGGCAAACAAAAACAGAGGGGAATGGAACAGAATGTAACGGTCGGTGATGTTTCCTGTTTTCCATTACATCCTTTGAGGGGAGCCAAAATTGTACTTAAAAAAAGAAGTAGTTCTGGAACCGTTGTTGTTTCTGATGTTTGTTATACTTCTCCTGTAGAATGAACAGGTGCTGATGAGGCACTACAGGTGGGGTAATGTATAATAATGGTTGTGCGCAGTTGTGTGTGTAATCTCACCTATAGGGCCACCAAAATGGCCATATAGTGCTGGCCCTAATAAGTGCAGATTGTGTACAGTCCTGTATGCATTCTGGCAGTCTGATGTGCTTCTCGCTGAGTCTGAGACAGGGAACGTGGGAGCTGTGTGAAAGTCTGCAGCGAAGGTGTGAGGCTTCAAAAGTTAAATTAGAATTTTAAGATAAGATAAAATGAAATTTTAATGATCCCTGTGGGGGGAATTAGTTTGGTGCAGCAGAAGTAATATGATTCAACAGCAAAATTGGCTATATGGAACATAAAATGAGAGAAAATAGAAATGGATATATAATATATATAAAAACAATGGATATCATGAGCCGAGTGGACTGAGGCTCTGCTCCGGCATTATAGTTTTTATACGACAGCTTAAACTTTTCTTTTAAAATAGATTATGACATCACCAGTGTGTATATACAGCATATGGGCAAAAAAAATAGAATTACTGTGGTTCAAAATTGTTTGTTTCTCTTTTCACTCTGAACTCAAGGTCAGCTATTCTCTGCTGGGAAAAACTGTTTGGTTGAAAACTGGTTAAAACATCATTATGTATTTAAGCAAAGGCCTCAACATTTGAAGTATTTACTTTCAATTGACAAAGCTTCAAATTATAGCTCTCATCTGTGGGGAGTAAAGGCGTAGTAGTGGCTTTGTTATAGAACCACAAAGTCCACAGAAAACGTTCATTCTAGTTGTCAGATGGAAGAACAAAATGTTCAGTTCAATTTTATTAAAAGTGTAAAATCACCTTGGAACATGGGCCCCAATGGTTAAGAATACAAATGAATAAAATAATAGACAAACATACTTATACATCCATGTTAAAAAAAAAATTATAACATGAAATAGTGGCATACAAGTGCATAGAGAGCAAAATAACATTCTGCCTACACAAGCATAATTCACATGGGACAGTCTTGTTATTTGCTGCATTTTTTTCCACTCTGGAATCAACATTAGTTTCTTGTAACCATGACAATAATTTTTTTTGTCAAAACCTCAAAGGAAAAGTTCAATATTTTGGGAAATATACTTGTTGGTTTTCTTGTAATGAGTCAGATGAGAAGATCAATAGTGCTTTCATGTCTGTGTGGTGACTACGTCACCAGAGCCAACAGCCCCCAAAAGATCTCTTAGTTGTTTTTACTCGTCACATAATGGATAATGGGCTGATCAAAGGAGATACACACACGGACTGTTTCCAATCTTTATGCTGAGCTGAGTTGACTGGCCACTTGTTCTGGCAACATACTGTATTTACCACACAGATACAAGAGTCATATAAATCTCACCACATACATTTCCCATTATTTTTTGAAATGCTGTGTTCTGGATCAGGTTGAATTATGTTTTAGTTTTTGTTTTGTTCCTGATTATTGAGCATTCTGACATAAAGACCGTATGTTGTTGATCAAAACTGATTTTCAGACAGGGGAGGGAAAAAGAACAAAAAGGAAAGGTTTGCGGTGTACAGAGACCACAGAATGCAACATAACACAATGGGATGGAATAAATAAACAGGAGAAACAAGTAAACACAAGTCAGGAACCCAGAGCCCAGCTGGGCCGAAGCAAATGGAATCAGGCAGCATGGAGGAGGAGGTCAGCGGGCCCCTACTGCAAAGCCTCCTGGTGCTGTGTGGATTTGCCTGCAAAATGCTGGATCCCATGGTAATCTCAGTTTAATATACAAATCCCCAACCGCAATCCAATCAAACCTAATACTCCCACTGGGCCAGGCAGGGCAGGGCCCACCCACTCTCCATCCTTCGCATCATCGCATCGGACACCGACATCGCTCAGCTTCTCTGATAGTTGGAATCTCCTTGTCAACTGGTGTTAAGTGTATGAAAGGATTTAGGTGTTTGGTACCAGAGCGTGTGACATCTCAAGTCAGAAAAGCTCTCGAGGAAATGATTCACTCTTAAGAATAACCACTCTTTTTTTTGGACGGGCTTGGATGAAATGTGAACATTCAACACTGCAGCAGTCAGATTGAAAGGTAGTCCGAAATTAGAGGTTCATTATTATTCACACAAATGTACGCACGGAGTCTGAGGAAGGAAATAATGTAATCGTTAAAAAAAATAAAGATTGTGTGTGTGTGTGTGTGTGTGTGTGTGTGTGTGTGTGTGTGTGTGTGTGTGTGTGTGTGTGTGTGTGTGTGTGTGTGTGTGTGTCTGTGTACGTGAACGTGTGTGTAAATGTTCGTGTAATGCCCAGCCGGCAGTGTTTAATGCTGTCCTAGAGGGTTTTAATCCAGATTATCAGGAGTATAAAATCACTGAGAGGGAGCTCTCAGCTCAGCCGAGCCTAACGCTTACACACACACACACACACACACACACACACACACACACACACACACACACACACACACACACACACACACACACACACACACACACACACACACACACACACACACACACACACACACACACAGAGGGGAGGGAGGGGGGGGGGCCTTGTATTGGATTATCCTCTGGGGGGTGCTGTGTATCCAGACAGGAGGCGTCGCTCCGGTTGGTGTGTCTTAAAAGCAAACAGTCTCCTCACGGATGCAGCTCACCCCAATGCGTAGACCTTAGATCAGCCGCACTCAATTTGACCTATTTCAAATATATTCACTACGTTTTTGTTGCCTCATTTGACATTTATACGAATCCCCTCACCCGAGAGAGATCCTGCTTTTGTCTGGGACAGTATGAAAATCTGATCCCGTGACCTAACAATTAAAGGCACAAATCTCCGGTATATCTGCACCGTTCGTGACTATCGACAGCCACTTTGGTGAAAAGCACATGCCGGGAGTTTGCCATCCACCTTTGAGACAGCTGCTCCATCATTTGCATACAGCAGTGTGATCTGCATATCGGCCAGTTGGTCTGGATTAATTTCAATGTGTTTAATCTGATAGTGGCGATTGATGCTTGGGGCAGCTGTAGGCTTGTCCGTATATGTTTCCTCATATTTGCTCGCTCGTTCACACGTCCCAGTGACAGGCAGTCTGATTGGATCACAACCAGTCATTTTCCACTCAAACAGAGAACAAATGAAATGTGTCTGCTACATGCAGTGTTGCTGTATTGTAAAAATACAGCAGGCACTCAGGCCTTTCTCCTGTTTTCCCCTATATATATATATATCTTTTCTTTCAGTCTCTGTCCCTAGTCTTCTCTTTATCTCGAATGTTGCTTTCCCCTCTTAGATTGCGCCACCCTTTGTTTTTTCCTCTCCCCTCTTTTTGCATTCTCCCTGCATGCGTGTTTCCTGGTGCTCTGTAAATTAGGCTGAAAATGGAAGATTAACCTCTGGAGATGAGAAGCTTTCTTAATGTGCTCTGTTCCTCTCGCTCCTGTTCTCTTTTCAGTAAACCGCTGCATTACAATATTATTTAATGGGAGCATCTAATTGGAATCAGCTGGAAAGCAGAGAAACCGGGTGGCCAAACCTTTTTACGATGCTGCGAGTCTCAAACATGGAGGATTATGCTCATTAAGACACTGTGGTGCGGAAGTTATTTTGTGTGTCAAGAGATACAACTTGAGTTTCCAGTGGAGAAGGTGTCTGCTCAGCGTACTTGATGCTGCAAATTGGTGTTTCTGGGAATTTGTTTGGCCTGCCGTTCACAGATTATCATCCATTGATTAAAAATTGTTCCAAATGTCGTAGTCATCCTTTGTTGCATGTTACTTGTCCTCTAAGAACATGTTTTCACCCACCTCTTTGAATTTGTTGAAAGTCTGAAACCAGCTGTGCCGCTAACTTCCTGTACGGTTTATTGGCTTCTCCATGGTTCCCGCTGACATCAAGATGAGTAAATACATTGAGTCCAAGCCTGCTGCTCGTTTAAACAATTACAGAGGAAGTGTTTTTAGCATCTGTGGGGGGGCCTCTTCTGGTGCTTTTCAGTGTGAACGTTGCAGCGTATTGCTACAGTGTTTCAATGCTTACATCAGAGCATAAAACCATTTTTTCCTCTATCTTAGAGCTTGGTCAACTGAAAGGCAGGACAGTAATTCATAGATAATGTAGAGAAAATGTGTAAATTGTATTGCTGATTAGTGTTCCACAGCTTCACACAGCTGAATTTAAAGCTAGAAAACACAGAATGTGGATAAAATACTGTCCCTTTGTTAGTATGGTTTAAAGTCTGGAAGATATGTGGTCTCAAGTGGGCTCAGACTTCAGGCAAACTCAGTTTATAAACACTTAACAAGGAGACCCCCAATATGAATTCATTTGTTTAGATTACTTCATGTCTGTGAATCAGCCAGTAGATGAGCTACTTATGAACAGCTCACCCTCTCTTTGTAGTAGTGTGGATCTGCAGATGACAATAGTGTTCAGTTGGTCGGTTTGTCCACTTATTTGGTCCAGATTGAAACATCTCCTCCCCTGTTGAATGAATTGCCATGACATTTTGTACTCATTCATTATCCCTGGAGAATATATTTTATACTGATTCATGTAATCCCTTGATTTTCCCTGTAGAGCCACCGTGAAGTTGACATTTATGGGTTTTAGTGAAATGTCTCCGCAACTTTTGGAGCAATAGCCATGAAATTTGGTACGTACATTCCTCACAATTAAGTGTAATACCTTTTCGATGGTCCCTTTACTCTTCATCTCACACTGTTATCAAAGTAAACTGTCAGTTTGCTCAGCAGATTCAAGTACTGATGAGTACAAGTTGACGCACAAACTTGCTAAAACTAACAAAACCAGTCTCACAAAGTGTAATGGCTATGTAGGTCTGCAGTGCATGGATTTACTTTAAGTAACGTAAGTAAGTAAACTTACATAACTTAATACAGCTACGTAGTTTATGTAAGATGACTTAACTTATGTACTTAATGTTACATTCATAAGTAACGTACTCATTTGAACCCAAATGATCTTTTACCACGTGGTTTTGGCCCCTGAACCTATTGCGCCTTGCGTGTATGTCTGAGACGCCAACAGGCTTTGTTGGACAGTCATGTAAGATGGATGACAGCCAATGGAAAATAATTCGCCAACAAAAAAAGTACGCATGTCACAATTTGTAAGCCGTTATTGTATTATTATTATTGTTCTTGTAGTGAAGACTAACGTAGAGACTGGCTTGATCTAAGCTAAGATGCTAATGCATTGCAGGTCACTGTTTAGCAATCAGCATATTGTGATTGTCATGACGAGCATGCCAGGGTGCTGACATCGCCTGTACATTTAATGCACTGCTGTGCCTTTGAAGAGCTTCACGTCGCTTCGAGCAAAACCCTTTCCCCACTTTAAATCGTTTTCTTTGCATTTTGTCTCCTGCAGTAGAGAGTTGACAGCAGCGCATGACGGGAAACTAATCAGGGACATTGCCCATAATATCAAGTCAGTACAACATTTTAAATTTAACATGAGGATATCAGCTGAATTTAACTGCTATTGTATTCTACAGTGTGTTTGTGATTCAGTTATTGATGTGTCTATCTGTGCTTATACACCGGTGGTATGGGACTGTAACTAATGGGTAGCAGTTAAACTCTTAAAATAACAGGACAGGTATTTCTCATGCAATCCTATGAGCATCAACACACTAACACCCACACACACTGCTCTAAGGTTATTACGGACTGTCATTGTTTAATTCTTGCTCATTAAATGCTCCAGACAATGACAAAGCGCCGCAGTCTCCGACAGCCTCTTTGTTAACCCTCTCCCTCTTATCTTTTTCCGCCTCCTATTCGCCGCCCCTCTCTACTCTGCTTTGTGTCTATTGTATGACACTCAAGGACGATTTGACGGCATCCCAAGCCACCACTTAAACATCCCTATTCATCTCAAAGTAAAACCTCCGAGAGAGGGAGAAATACCAACTCAAACTGTCGAGAGAACAATTTGCAAAAGCCTTGGAATGTCAGATACCTCTTGCCACTTACTGGTAATATAAAACTCGCGCTGATGGAGACGACGCTGATGGCATTGGCGGCAGAGACAGCGGTGATATAAGATGTCATAACCTTGTGTCCTTGCGCCGAGTGTTTCAGAACCATCAATCTCTTTGACCTTTTATCCGTGACTCAAGCCCATCATACCCCCAGATCCTCTCTCTGTATTTCTTCCGCTCTCTCCAGGCCTGCCCTGACAATGATTGTTACAAAGAGTGCCGGGAGTCTACATGTGCGCCTGTGTGAGTGAGAGGGAGAAAGATGGAGAGACAGAGAGAGAGAGAGAGAGACAGAGAGAGGCTACCCCTGAGTGCATTCACGTAAGAACAGGGGCCACCTGAGAGCAACGGAGCACAGAATAGTGAAGATGAGAGAAAATGAAGAGACAAAAGCACTTCCCTGGTGTAATTATGCTTTCATTTCATGGCCTAGTATCCACATGATGTGCCCTGCATGCAGAGACGCTCATTAGAGATATTGCACATCAGGAATATAACTGGCATCTGCCTGTTAAGAGCAAGCAAAGTAAATGTAAGGCTTAGGTGAAACTGCAAAAGTAACCCTCGAAGAAGATGTGGAGGTGGTAACTCTGAAATGTGTTTGAGCCACGAAGGAGAGCGCTTTTTGCTTTTACAAGGTCTGATCAAAAGGTTCAGAGACTGTGCCTGTAACAACCAAAAACTATACTGGATTTAAATCTGGACACCATCCCCTTCCAAGTGGTCCCCTTGTGTAGCAATACACATCCCCGAGCGCTCCTGCCACACTCATAACTCTCCCTGCAAGTCCTGTTCTGTAAGCATGTCAAGCACCATCTGGATTTGTGCTGGATTTCCTACGCAGTGTCTTGAACTTCATTTTGGGGGAACAGAAAGAAGTCAGGGAGCCAAATCCGGTGAGTAGGGATGGTAGGAAGAGATGCGTTGTTTTTCGGGAGACAAACTTGTAAGTTCTCAATGCACTGTTGGAAAACCCATCCCGCCACAGTTCGGATCATTTGTAGTGAATGTTTTCCCTCAGAGGCTCCAGAACTCGATGTTGACGCTCTGACTTTGGTGGACGAATTCATGGTGCACAAGCCTGTGAATGTAAAAGGCTTTGTTCAGACTGCCAGCATAAATCCCATTTTTGTCATGTCCAGATTGTATCTAGATACATTTTTGAAAGTCTGAACAGAAAAACACCAAATGAAATGCAGATTTTTGCAATCCGGATCCAAACCGCATTTGGAGGTGGTTTGAAATGCAATTACAATCAGATTTCTACAGATGCATCTCAGTCAAAGTCCAAGAGTAAGCAGAATCTATGACATCGCTAGCAGAGTCAGAAAGTGTAGATCCATGCCAGCAGCTTCTATCTTGGTCAATATCGTACCTGTGCGTATGTCATTACAGCAGCAACCCATGCAGATAGGTTGGTGATGTCCGGACACACCAAATCTGATCCGCTCACTGGCAAATAACAGTACTGACAGTCTGTTCTAAAGATCTGATTTGAGAAAAAAAAAATCTGATTTACCTGAACATAGTCAAAGAAAACCAGCAGCATGCTCCTGACGGGCTGATGTTGATCAGGTGATGTAATTTCTCACTAAAGTTATTGCTTTCTCCATGCTTACTACTGTGCTGCACTCTGTTTGCGTGCAACAGCAATAGTCCTGTTTATGCATATCATTCTCCTGTTCGAGCTATAAAACACAATAAAAAAATACATTTTGTTGCAAACAAAACTGGCATGGGCTGTTATTTTTATGACATTTATGGCAACAATTGTTTATTTTGTTCATTTCAGGAAGTAAATATCTTATTTTTGGATCACAAACCTCTCTCCTGTGATTCTCATGAAAGGAAAACACCGCAGTAAATAGCAAACCTTCTCAAAGCATTACCACAAATACAAACAAAGCTCAGAGCGAATTCTGAGAACTTACAGTGCTTCAGAGCAAAATTCCCCCTACATCCCCTTCTGCTAGTAAAACAGCAGCTTCCTGATGCTTGGATCAATGTTGCAACAAATAACTCTTAATATGTCCGACTGTGAGCGCTGCTGTGCCTTACCTGATGCACTGTTGAGGAGGAATGGGACACTAATGTAGTTAAATATGCACACTCATTACTGCGGGCGGGGACTCCCTTCATTAACAGCCCCCTGCTAATGTGCCACTCTACTTTTTGTGTGCTTTTATGTGTGTGAGTGTTTGCCAGTGTCTGTGCATCAAGGCCTTGTGAGACATGCAGAGGCAGAGATTGGAAAAGTATTTGCGTTTGTCTCTGTTGTACAGCTGTTTGAATGCAAATATAGCGGGGGGATAAAACGGACATCTTTGTGCTGCTTTTGCAGCAAATAACGAGACGACTATTAACTGGATATAGAAACTGCACAACTGCCAGAAATGGATCAATTCACACTTTTAAAATCTTTAACCATCAACTACTCCTTACATACTAATGTTCCCTCGGTGACTCAGAGATTTTAAGAAGTTAAATCAACGAAGAATACTGGTCTCTACCCAGATTCCTCTCATCAGAATAACAAGCACTAATATATTTGTACATTGTTTACCATTATATGTAAGGAGTCTCCCCACTGCAGTAAATACTCAGAGGGGTTTTAGTGCACATGGAGAGGGTTTACTCGCACTACGCATCCTGGTTATCTTCTCAGCTTGCAAACGTTACAGACACACATTTGTGTTTCCATCATTACCTATCTTTACCCAAACCTTACACACAGTCTTCACCCTTAAATTGAACTATTTATGGCTTTTTTGTGCCCAAAACAAAGGCCGGTCCCCAAAACATGGCTGTGTAAACACATATGTCCCCACAACATGAGTTCTATAAGTTCCCAGACATACACACACACTTGCAAACACATGCACACATACACCTCTCTCACCAGTGTCTGAGATTCCAGCAATTAATGGGGCGGCAAATGAGATTGTTACTGATGTGTGGTAGCGAGTTGAGCGAAGGTGCGGAGGTGATGGAGGGAGACAGGAGGAAGACAGGGGAGAGGAGCCGAGGGGAGGCAAAACGCCGTGAAGATGTTGTGATGCAAATTAGAAACTTTTGCATATCGCAAATGTAGGTTAAAGTCCTGAAAATAGACTTTTGTGTAACTTTTCTATCCAAAAAACAGGTGTGAAGCTGAAATAATGCAGAGAGTAGCAACATGAACAAAATGGTCAGTGATTTGTTCTCATTCTTTTACTTTTGTCATGTTGTTCTTTATCATAAAAAAATAATTTTACCATCAGCTACTCTGGTATATTATCTGTATACAATGCATGTTAAAGGCATATTATAAATAATTGGGAGATGACCTGCTGACAACATTCGTGACGAATCAATTTTCCCTGAACTGCTGAGATTCACTTCTGCTGAAGATTTGTCAAATTTCCTGGAATGCCTTTTGAGAAACGGCAGACAGAAAGCTGGAGAGGAGAGGAGTTGTATTGTAAGAGTAGGAGTGTGATTTTTTTCACCTCTAAAAAAAATTGATCTTAAAGTCTCTTTCTTAAACATTAATTTAGGAGACTATGAATGAATTCAAGATAAGCTTTCTTTTTCACTCAGTGATTGAATATATGTGAACGAAGTGCTCCACAGTGTCAAAACAGCAGCCCTTTGCCTTGAACTTAATTTTGGGGAAAAGAAACTCAACTGCCATCATGCCACAGTTGACAGTTTGACCCTGGGGATGAAGTCACGGCACACAACCCCGTGAATGTCAAAGAAAACCCATCTGATTGGGCTTCTGACCTGACAATGCCTTCTTTGTTCTTGGACACTGACGTTCTGCCCCCCTTTAAACCCGAATGCCGCTGAAAACACCTCACCCGGCTCATTGCTTCATTGCTGTTGACTTTCTGAAGCATTTCTAGCATCTCTGTTGCTGATTTTGCTCATTTGACACAAAAATATGATGCGTGGTTAAATCACAAATGTGCACGTACCAGTGGTCACAAAAACATGTGGAGCTCAGGGGCTGATGTTGACGAAGTAACATAACTTGAAATACTTAATCACAGAAGTTATAGCTTCACCCCGCTGCGTGCGCATTACTGCGCTGCACTCCATTCATGCTCAGCATTTAATCGCACCTCCTAGGCTGTGTATAAGATGACTTGCATTTAAAGAAATCATGACTTTCAGCTTTTCTCAGACTTTTGGCCTGAGTGTTCCAACAGTATAAAAACTAGTATAAGACAAACAACCGATGTAAAATGGGTGTAATGTGTCCTGGCACGGCATTTTTTTTGCGCTGTATCACACCAGTCAATCATTACTGTCTGTGATTGGACAGAAAAACACATTAATACATGAAGGATGCAGTGTTTTTCTCTTAAAATGAAAACAGAGACTGCTTTTGTTTGAAAATGATGACACAATTACCAGACATTGCTAGTAAATTCCATATTTACTCCCTGTGGCTATTGTCCAAATTATGAATCCTCATCATCTGCCAGCGTGATGCATCTTAATTGCTGATTGTCTTTGCTTCTTAATTTGTCTCCTCTTCCTCATTGGTGATCCTCAGTGACTGCAGCAGTGGCAACCTCGAATATCGTATTCGGTTGGGGGAGGGATGTGGTGGTGATGGTGGTGGTGGTGGTGGTGGTGGTGGGAGGACAATAAGGGAGGCTTGGTACTGTGCGACAACGTCTCCATTGGGGGGCCTTATTTCTTCCTGCAGGTGGATGGTGCTATCCATTTATATCACTTAATCCAGAGGACACACCATTAAAGCGCTAGACAGGAGGAAAACACACGTACGTGCCTTGGTACTTGTACGCGCGCGCACACACACACACACACACACACACACACACACACACACACACACACACACACACACACACACACACACACACACACACACACACACACACACACACACACACACACACACACGCACACATATACCACTGGGCATGCTCGTGTAGGCGTGCGCCTACACATACCAGCATTAGATCATGTATACACGCATCGGTAATGGACAGCACGCTTGTGTGAGTCCTCTTAATGCCTGTGTGTGAACTCGTGTATGTTAATGCAGTATTACTATGTAATTTTCACGTCATTAGTCAGGGTATAGATTTGCATAATCTGCCATGGCAGCATCCTATAACACCTTTACCATCTGATTTTAATACAAGCCTATTTTATGATTTGGTTTGTCAACTGTGAAGCAGGTTTATTTCCTGTTATTCTAAAGGCCCGATACAGTTGTCAAAATCCATTCATCAGTCTTTATTGTGCAAAGATTTCACTCTGTATTGTTTTTTGTGTACATCCCGCAATGTCCACACATGTCGGTATAAAGACATGCATGCGGTGTAGTTGAGTGTGTAATTTTGATTGGCGGTATTAACAGTTGTTATGATAAAAGATCTTCGACACATTTAATTTTTTTCTGTGCAGCAGAAGACGCCGCCACATTCTTGAATGTATGGCAGACTGTGTTGGCTGTTTTTTTTGTCATCGTGTCTCTCGGTGATTTGTGGGACTGCACACAACAAATGTTGTCAATCTGCTGTCTAATTGCGGCTCAAAACCAGGAGAACAATAACATGCTGACATCGTATGGCAGATTATGGTGAATCTGCTCTGCTCTCGCAGGGCTCTGCCAATCTGTTCGACTGACGCTGCGCGCTGGCGAAAGGAGAAAAAAAGGTATCAATTGTCTGGCAAATTTCTGCAAAGACTTGAAAGCTTTTTTTTGGCCTCCAAGTTAAGAAAAAGAAAATGAACTTTGAGAAACTAAAGCTCCATATTTTACAAATAGCAATTATAACAGGCTGAAGTTCAAGCTTTGTAATTTAGGATGAAAAACAGCCCTAAAAGTGCGTCTCAGAATAATTTCTTTCATAGCTTTTGTCATTATTCCCTGAAAGATGGCAGTGTTCGTTTGACATTCCATTTACAATGGGCTTCTACTGTGGCTGAAAATACAATTCATTTACACGGACTTATCAAACTCGTACACGCACAAAACAAATGAGATCTAACCATGCATAATATATTTAATATTTAAAATGACTGGGACCATATTTTATCTGTATGACCATGCCTTCAGCATGTAACAACCTTTCCAATCTCAGCCTCGCGGATTGTAGCTGTCACTCACATCACATTACTGCCGCCCTCTTACAAAAATATCAAACTGAGAAGTCGAATCAATCGGATATGATGTGGTGATACAATCAATATGCATCATGTTCTGTGTTTTTTTTATGGCATTTAATCACACCAATGACTGTTCTTTAAAGTGGTAAGTGAAGCATGATGACACATTTCAAATGCTACACTTGTCCTCTCATTCTGGTTTGGCTTCAGCTGAACAAATTGACTGTATGCAGTGAGCGAGGCAGCACTGTGACCTTTTCCCAAACTGTTCCACAGTACAGCAAAGCTCCAGTTTGATATCTACTGTGTACAATTGAAAAAGATAGCGGTTGAATAGGCAGCCCTATTCCACCGACTCTACCGCAAATAAATCTATACGTCCTACCTCCTGCCCCTTCTCATACCTTTCTGAATCCACTTGTAGGAGACCCCAACCAATAAAACCTGATCTTCATAAGTCTTGAGGGGAGAGGCGGGCTAAGTTTGGGGAAATTGCTGGATGGAAAAGGCAATATATGGCTTAAAGATAAGAGAGAGCAGAGGGACTAGCTGAGGATATTGCCTGCTTAAGGCTCTGATTTACACTTGGGATACAGAGAGTGGACAGGGAAGGGAAGCCCTGAGCTAACTGTTGGCTACAGACGTTGGTGTGGATGGTTGCTAATTAAAAATGTGCCCACTTTAATAGCATACTTGTAAGATTCAAGATGACTGTCAAGTTGACTGGCAGATTACGTGTTATTTTTAAATAAAAAGACACTATTGAGCAGGATCGTTATCAGATAAACAAACCCTAAAGGTATCCTTTCTGCTTTGTGTGTGATACATCTGTCAGTACATCAGGGGATACTATGTCAGCATTATATTTTGCATCGCCGCGGTGTGGTACATGCACGTATGACACATATGACAAGGGTCATTTGATAAAGTACAGAGAGAGATCAAATCTGCATGAAAGGAAATTGGGTTGGCTGGATGGATCAAATCTAGGACTTTCACACAGCAAACCTGAATTAGAGTATGTGAGAAAGAAAAAGTTAAATTGAATTTCTTGTAAAATATTAATTTCAACCCAAACTGTGATCTTTTTTTTTTTTTTTAAACCTAACCACTTGCTTTTGTTCCCTAAACCTCTGACCCCTTTACAGAAAAAACACATTCATTTCATATTTGACTGCATGACACATGTATTTTGGCCATGGGAATTATGTGTAATGTGTGAAGATTTCCATGTGAAAACTTGTCCACATATTTTCCCCATGTTATCATAAGTTGCAACAAGTGGTAAACCCAACATGGGAAACTCATTTGTTTTTTTTCTGTAAATTTTTGGTGACACTGACACAGCATCCTGTAGCAGTATTTTCTGTTCCGTTTCCCTCCACCTTCCTCCACCTGTCCGTACACTGCCCAACTCTCCACCTCAGATAGCAGCTTCTATTCCCTTCAGTTCAACGATATGAAGCAGAATTGGATCTGACAAGCCACAAACATCCGGTGACAACCAAATGAACAGAAATGAGGGACAAAATGCTTTTGTTCGCCGGGACGAGCCTCAGCGTGATTTGATTTTAAGACAGCGAAGTGTCATGTTTGGTTCTTCAACTTCAACCTGCTGCTCACAATCTCTCTTTTCTCTCTCAGCGGTGCATTGGATAATAAATGACACGACATTCAATCAGCATATTTCTACATTCCCCTGATGTGTGCGTTTGTGTGCGTATGTGCTCTCAGTGCACGTGTATTTGTATTTGAAGTTGATTGATGGATGGATGATGACGGGGCTGTCAAGTAAGAGCTGTCATGCTTTTTTTTTTTTTGTATTCGTCTGCCTGTAGAATGATGCGTGTCTCAAAGTCCACCCAACTCAACAAACACACACTTAAAAATGCACACTGGTTTACTGTATACTTGCACATGTATGACGACCCAGTCACACATGAAGGACACAAACACGCACACAGTTTGGTGGCGGTTGTATCATACTCAGCTGTGATGTAGTGTTTTTTTTCTCCCACGGGTAGATTTAGGGAGTGAGGGACAATCTGGTGAAAACAAGGAGGAAGAGAAGATGGGAGATGCATCGACTGCAGAGCAACAGGCAGTCTGACTGAAAAATGTTCAAAGGATACTCTAAGTGAAATAACTCAAATTGGAAATTTAAGGGATGTCAGGCTAAAACCTACAAGTCGTCACGGAATTCAGCCTCTTAGATGGCAAGTTCGGGCAATTGGAGACGCACGGTGACTTCATTGTGAGCTGTCCCAGACACTAACGTTTGCATAATTTTATCGTGGCCAGAGTTAAACTCCAATTACAGTCAGAGATCAGTCTGAGATGGGAGATGAACAGGATCCAATTACAGTTCAACTGAAAAATTGGTGGCAAGAAGAAAGAGAGAAGAAGTCGGCATACTATACATATACAGTGACCTCCCATGGGATTTTCTGTAATATTGTAATTAGTTCAATTCATATTAAATCAGTTGCGACACCTCTGCAGCCCAGTGTCAACAACAGTTTCAGTAAATTGTTCTTCAAAAGAAAGAAAGATGGAAAGAATCAAAGAAGCTTTCAGTTTTCAGGTGCTAACTGGCAGTTAAACACCGCAGCCAATCGCAGCCCGGCTCGCCGCGGCCACATAACCGAGAAGCAATCTGGATCAGCTCGGCTCAGTCGGGGGGCGTATGTGTTAAAGCGCCCTGCTCAGAGAACTGTTAGCTTTACGCCATATCTCTGAAAACACATCAGCATCCCAGACACCTCATTTCAGTGATCTCCCTCTCTCTCTCTTCCTTTTTTCCTTCCTCTGCCTCACTCTCCCAATCGCCTGCCTCTCCATCTTTCTCCTACTGCCCCCTCCAACGAAATACACACACACACACACACACACACACACACACACACACACACACACACACACACACACACACACACACACACACACACACACACACACACACACACACACACACACTGATGCTCATTACAGGCATCCTCATTGTCCAGGAAGTGGAAGCGATAGCTTTTTTCTAGTTATTTCCATCACCCCTGTGCTTTGCCAGCTCTCTGCCTTCTCTAAGATAATACCCATTTATCCCACAGGGTGTTTACACAAGCGATTCAGGTTAAGTGACTTGCTGAGAGCATTGACAGACAGCAGCTTCCCTTTATTCAAGGAAAATTGGATTCATCAACCACTATTTAATGGCGGCATTCAAGCTTTTGACTACACTCTATCTGACACATTAGTAGGTCTCTGCGGTGTATTTATCCCTGTGTTTGCTCACATGTATGCCTGAACAAATATCCAACCTCATCATCTAAATAAGGGATAGAAGAATATGCTGTTGGTTTTTGCCATCAGCGTTCAACAGCCATAAAGCCCAAAGCCTTGCACTGCTGAGCCTTATAAAAAGCACTCTCCCACCATAAACTGCAGCAATAAACAGCCCTGTTTCCACTATGCTAATGTGCAGGCATTTTGCATGTTTTCAACTATTTGCATGAAATGTATTTTAATGTGTTTTTCTAGAGAACACGGAGAAAAGTAACCGATCCCAAGGTCATTTTAATAAGTTACTTTAATCTAGAGGCTCTTTAGGTGATAGAAGAGTCATGAGTATCAAAAACACCTTTCAGTGCTTGTTTTCTGGGTTCATTTGTCTTTTTATTCCCTACAATTTCCCTCTTTCCCTGCTTCCTTTGTTTTAGAAAGAATTCTACTATATCTATCTTGGCACTTGTTCAATTCCATGTGAAATATCCCATTACTACTTTAAAATAGCCTATGGTGAAAACAGAAGGCTAGGTTAAGTGCATTTAACTCAGACCAATATTAATCTATTAAACATAAGATGAAAATTGACAGGAATGTTTGCAAAAAGAATAAGATGGAGTGTAAAAGCAATAGTAAATGCTTTTATTCTGCACTTTGAAAAATTAATCTTAAAACTTGAGAGCAGAGAAACTCTACCATACAGTCTACGCAGCTATACTGTGAATATCAAAAGTACTGCTTCATGGAGGATTTAGTCTGAATGTTTGATATTTCATAGCAACAAATTGACACATTTATTTACAAGTATTATCTAAGGCTAATTCAAACAAGCAAGATGTACATTTTTACAATCTTGTTTGTGGTAGAATACGTTCAACCAGAGAGCTGTCAGTGTGGAAAATACACAAGGTCCATATTTGGATCTGAATTTGTGCATTAAATCTTCAACACATGACTTGAAAATGGATGGGCAACTGATGATTTTTGGTAAAATAAAATACCTTGTTAAATGCAGTAAAAAAATTCAGTTAGACTAACTTGCTGTAAGTTTGGCGGCGTGCGAGAGTGCAATTTTAAAGTTCCCATATTGTATAAGTTCAGATTACCATTTCTTTGTTTTGATTTTGAAGCAGGTGTAGGTACTTTATAAAGACTGTGAAATGCTCAGTCCATGGAGAAATGCACACAGCCTGTAATAAGCGACTGTGTTGTTTGGATGAGCCGTTTGGATGAGCCGTTTGGACATCCATAAGTTTGTGATGTCACAAATTCATGCTCATGTCAATTGTCTTCTGCACGGCTCACTGCCCAACCCGTTATGTGAAAGAAAACACCAAGTGGTCATTCTAGTAATAAAACCTGTGGTCGACCCGGGTGTGTGTCACTAATAAGAGCCATTCAGAAGAGAAGGTCACTAATATAAATGTGCCTAAAAAGTATAGACAGACTTGGTAGAACTCAAAGCTTAAGAAAAGAGACGTAAAACTATATGTTTCTGGTACTTAAAATCACACAAATATCTTCTTATGGATATTAAGACTGCAAATTAAACTGTGGAAAAGAGTAAAATATGGGACCTTTAACTAACATGAAGCTAATAAAGACAAGATTTTCATTTTGAAATAAACTATTCATTTTACTTTAATGAGATCTCAATTTGACAGTAGCTTTTTCTGTTGCTCTACACATCTCATTTATACTACTCATACATACCCAGATACTGTATTGGATACAATCTCAGTATACTGTTATGAAATGAAAAATACATTTGATTAAAGGGAAATAATAAAACACATTCAGAGCTTTCCAATTTTCCCCTTATACTTCCTTACCTGCCCACCTTTGTAATGGCTGTTAAATGGCAAACCATTTCATTTGAGTTTGTTTCACTGGTGGAAGGGTTCTCTCATTGTAATTAATTTCTGTGGGACAACAAACTGTCAGAAGTGTGCACCTTGTACCTGATTTATGAAGCATTTAAAAGGTTACAGGGGGAGGGGGGAGACAAAAGGTTCTCGACTAAATAAAGCAGGACTCAGCCAAGCTCTCAAAGCCAATGTCAGAGAGAAGAGAGGGAGAAAGTGAAAGAGGATTCATGATTAACTTTCATTTCCTATGCCTTATTATTCCTTCCCCAAATGAAATTTCAGAGGAGGAGATAAATCTTCCGGCAGTGCCCGGTTTTGTGCACCTAATGTCCAGGAATAGCTGCTGCTCGCCACTGCTCAGCTTATCACTTTAAATTCACAGCAAACTAGCTGTCGAGCTTGCCCTGGCAATATGAAAGTCTGCGTTACTCTAGTGTGTGTGTGTGTGTGTGTGTGTGTGTGTGTGTGTGTGTGTGTGTGTGTGTGTGTGTGTGTGTGTGTGTGTGTGTGTGTGGGATAGGAAATAAGGTCGTCAGTCAGTCTACCTCAGGCGGATATTTATAGATATGGACAATACATCTACGTGTGTGTGCCTTTCTGTGTCTGTTGGCCTGTGTGTTCATCTGTGATGCTCATGTGAGTGTGTAGTTGAGGCTCTGATAATAGTTTTTATAAGGAGATCAATAGAATTGAAATCATGAATCGCACAACCTTTTAATCACATTCCTCTAAGCCGATTTTGAGATGGACACATGGATAAGTAGATATTGATGTCATGGCTCAACCATCCATCCTGCTCAATATTCTGTTAGCCGACTGTCCATTGACTCCTGTAGCTATCGGTTCCTCTGTGTTCAAGAGCCAAAAGGTAACGACCACTTTCCCATTTCGCATTTATTTAAACCAGAGTTTTGGACTTCTGTGGGTAGCGTTAGGTCATTCGATTTGCTCGATGAGCACATTTAATGTGTAACATGTAAGATTGCAACAGATGTTTTTAGCATTCGACTGCGGTTTTACTCGAATAAATGTTATTTATGTAACTATTGAAAAACATTATTATATTAAAAACATGTTTGTCCAAAACACTGTGTATAAAAATGCATGTAGACTTAGAGTCTTAAGAGTGAAGCCAATGCACAAGTGTCTTAAGTTGCAATACCACTTAGGACCACTAGAGGCTGGCTCCCCAAAACCTCTGTCTCCAATAGACTCCCATTCAAAAAGCACCAACTTCCCTCATGAAATACAAAGTCAATAAATGTTGTCCATAAGTCATTATGGACTCATTAGCTAAATTCAGTCCTTCTAATCAGTTCTGGTGCTCCTTCTGAAAATAATTCCATCATCAATTAGATATTAGGCATCAAAGACAGGTATGTTTGGGTGTTTACCTGGTTTGACTGACATGTGGGGTGCAGTCAGATTGCCTGCATTGGTGGGCACTTCTGGTGCCAAAAAAACCAAGATGGCGGCAGACGAAATGCCAGACAAACCAATGGGTGATGTTACGGTTTGCCACTGGCTTTGTCCCTGACCTCTACATGAAAATAGAAACATTTTGTGTCTTTTAAAGACAGTTTCTGCCGAGCCGATGTTCTAAACTTGTTTCTCGCTTCCTGGCCTGTCGTGTGGTCTTCTGCTCATGCTCATTATTTTCTCTTTTCCTGGGCCCTCTCAGTCTCACCCACAGGACCAATACACTTTTTACACCGAAATGACATCACACACATAACTTTTGTTTTTACAAATATAAAAAAACTGAAATGATTTAAAAACATACTTATAATAGGCATGGATTTTAACTGTTTGCAGGGTCCTTTTACAAAGGTGATCTATGATTACAGGGCTGTTTGGGTTGAGGACTTTGTACTGCTATAGAGCAAATTGGCAGCACAGCTGACATGCAGCGCTGTATCCACCTCTGAATCCATGTGGAGGTCTAACGAGAAGAGTTACTTCATGCTCCCAGTAGGATCCAGAGGGGTTCTGAACTCACCCAAGTATGGGGGAGTTACAGTGCTATAACTGTGTAGTCTTTGGCTAACACTGTAATGACCGGCTCATACTAGAATCTGACAAATTAATGCACGTTGCAAAATTAAGATTGTGACCAAGATGCTCAATTATTTGGGAGTAAACCACACTGGTTCTCTTTCTTTCTTTGTCTGAAAAGGATAAACAATGCAAGGAAAAAGGTTTCTGCTCACCCTTTCACTTATTCAATCATCTTCTATCAGGAAACTGTCAAAGATTTTGCTTTGTCCTTGAAAAAAACAGCAGAAAACCCACTTTTCTTTGCTGTTAAACAACCCTGCAGATTTCCAGCAAAAAAATCCAAACGTATACCTGAGCTCGTGTTGAGCACATTGTCAGTCTTCTCAGCAATAGTTGAGACTGTAAACAATGATTCAAATAATGACCACAATTAATGTTGTAATGATTTGTTTATCGTCAAAGGGTAAAACATGATAGACCACAATTCGGCTGTAATCAACAGATTTTTATTGTCTGACACTTTGCAGCTTTGCGAAACATTTTCAGCATTTAAGTCTTTCAATTAATATATCCGACCATACTTCATCCTGAAAATCAGCAGGGTGTTGATTAGTTCACAATACTACTAGAAACTCAATTTTGATCAGAACTCTATTGTTAACATTGTAAGAAATATTATCACAGCACAGCAAAGAGTTAAACAGGACAATCATTATGAGCCTTGGGAAATGTTGTGATCCAGTTATGGTTTGGAAATGCTCGGGATCTGCTTGCCCAGCGCCTGTATTTCCCATCTTTCATTGATATTCATGATGCCTGAGACTGAGCCATTTGTTCACTTTCTGTGCCAACTGCGGTCCACCCACCAGTTATGAAAATTTATGGGCATGTTTGCCGACCATGGGGACTCATTACAATATCAAGGAGAAACAGCGGACCAAGTATATGTCCTCTCCGAGTACCTTTAAATTATCTGTCTTGCTTTATACTCCAGCCTGGTCTGCACAAACGGTACACAATTTGTGTGGTCGCTCATACTGTACCTCCGTGGTGGGAGGATGGCTAACAGGCACTTCAATCAAATGTGTGGCAGCACATTCGGCTTAGTAGTATTTCTCTGTAATTGCCAGTATGGAGGGTTTCTGTACAGCATCAGTGCTGCAAGTGGTAATTATTCTTCACACACCTAAAAAGGAAAATGATTGACAGGCGATGATGGACATGTAAAAAAATACAGTAGCTCCCCGTTAATTATTGTTAATTTGTATCAGGTGGCAGTATCTTATGGGGGAGTGTAATCATAGACTGCTAATTATCTTGTCCTCACACCACCTCTCTTCTCAGGGTTTATTTATTCTGGGTTCTCCGTGTCCTAGAACACGTTACATATACTGAACAACATATAGGTTCTATTTATATATATATATAAAAAAAAAAAGACGTCACATCAATCATATTTGTCATATTTGTCAGCTGAACCTGAAACTTGTAATCAGCCAAGGATTGGTGGTTCGGGCTCTCAGTCCACAGGGGTCAGACCCCGACGTGCTGCAGTGCATCACTGGAAGGCTGTTTGTTTCCTTCCCTGTGCGCATATATAATTTGTGTGTGGGTGTATGTGTTTTGCATATGGGCGCCTGTAACACTGTGGGGCAGTTGAAACAGGGCCCCTGTGGCTCGGTGTATATGCAATGTTTGCGCGAGCGTGTGTGTGTTTTTATGTCCCACCACCGTGATGCAAATTCTGCTTGCAGTAATGCCTGTTCAAACCCTCCCCATATTCATTGACATTTTTCAGCTTTTCCTCTGTTTGACTTTCTTTGTCTTGGCTGCCGATTCGATCGCACAGGTACACATGTACGCTGGAGTCATACGTGCTGACACATAAACAATCAAACGGGAACTGAAAAGGTATATCTGTACGTGGTGCCTGCAGATGCCTTCACGAGTGTGCTGGCAGTGTTTGTGTGGGTGTGTAATTGCCATCAGACTTGGATCAAACAAATCCATAGATTCTGGGAAGACTGAACTTGTTGATGGTGTGTGCTGCCTGCAGCTGGCTCATCTGAGCGTGGATTTGAAACACTGCCTAAACTGGGCAGAAGCGATGAGCTGAGCAGAGAAAAAAAAAGCCTTTAAGGGATGTATTACGTTGTCAGGCCATTAGCCCTCTATCTTTTTTTTTTTTTTTTTGTCTGCTGCTTCTTGGTTTCTGCTGGTGGTACGGTCAATAGTTAATTAAAGGCTGACACAGGAGAGGGGCCTTCATACTACTGGAGAGTGGAACGGGTCTTTTCTGATTTACCTCACTTAACAATACACCTCCTCTCTTTTTCTTTTCTCTCCTCTCCTCTTCTCTTTTACTTTTAGATTCAAGGATTTTGCTGGTTTATTCCAGCAGGCTCCCGCCATAATTCATATCAGGAATAATAACATTGTAGTCACCAAGTTAGCCTCCAATTAAGCCCTATATTAGATGAGTCATGTTTTATGTCAATTGTTAATGTTCAGTAAAAGTGCACAAAGTAGTTTGGCCTTTATGCAGTTTGCTGTGGATATTGTGTGTGTGTGTGTGTGTGTGTGTGTGTGTGTGTGTGTGTGTGTGTGTGTGTGTGTGTGTGTGTGTGTGTGTGTGTGTGTGTGTGTGTGTGTGTGTGTGTGTGTGTGTGTGTGTGTGTGTGTGTGTGTGTGTGGCCTGTCTGACGGTCATGCAGGAGACTGGAAATCACATCACAGGCATGTAATTAAAGAAAAGACTCTCATTAAATATTCACGACTTTTCCCTGACAAAGTGTTTTAACTCCCTTTGACACAACCACACAATGCCTTAACTTAAGTTTATTTCCCGTAACTGTGATCTCCTGTAATTTAACGTAACCCAAGGTTTTGTAGAACTGCCTAATACATTAATAATGATCAATGGGGTTGTAAATAGGATGTAGGTAAATGCTGATACAAGAAAAGACGAGCACATCAAGAAATTATTACACCTTTGCATTTCCTGTATTATGTTAGCTGCCTGCTACCGTACTAAATTGTTCAGCGGTAGCACTAATCTCATTTCGGATACCTCCATTAGTACACGTATGTAGTACGCTACTTGTCAGCAGACTTTTTTTTGCATAGTGCGTTACATTTTATACGTTAATGTTGTTGCAAACTGATTACTAAACAACATTTGGGCAAATCACTCGCAAAGCATTTTACAAAAAATTAAACACTTTTGTGAGAACGTGTGCAACTTGCATTTGTAGCGCACCACAACAGCTGCTGCTTCCTCTGCCGCCATTTTCAGAAGTTTGAAAATAGGTTTGTGATTGTCCCCTTCTGTTATGTAGCCAAGATGACAATCGTTTAGGATGAGAAGTGAGCGTTTTACTCTCCACTTTACACTATGCGGGTACTTGTGGTGCGCTGCATTTTGCCATACTTGTCAGTGTGCGTATCAAAGTAGCAAGTGTAAGTACAGAAGAACACGTACTGAGGCACAGGGCCTGTAAACCATAGCAATGAGCCTGCCAGCTTAATAGACATGAAATTGGAACATCCAGATTAAATCCGCTCATGTTATTAATTAGGCCCATGCTTTCCCTGCCATGACATATCAAAATGTTTGCCTTGACCACGGCTTATCAAATGTACTTTCCTTCATCCTGGTAAGTGCTCTTTCTGATTCCCCACTTCCACTCCTCTGTGCTCACGTGTATTTATCTACGGAAAAACACAAGAAGACCTCAAGGGAAATAACAGCAATTAGACCTCTGGCTGTCAGATCTTTTGATGGTCTGCCCTCGATATGTACTTAGTGTGATCAGCTCATAGCCACGTGGCTGCGGCGTTTCTCCGGAAAGTAAACCGTTGTTTGCCTTTTTAAAATCAACAGGAACACAATAGTGGGATTGTCGTGCCAGTTTATCCTCTGTCGGTCTTGCTCCCGATGAGTATCTTAGTGGTCACTGACCACAGAGCAATCTAGTGTGCCCTCTTTGTTTGCGTGCCCACATCACCAGTTCCCCTCCGTTGGGGAGCAAACATCTCTTAACTAATGATCTACTTTACATTTGTTTTAATTAGGTGTATTTAAATAGCTCTGAGCAATAATTAACTAGCCAGAGCATCAAAGTAGGAGTGTGAGTATGGCTTTTCTGTTGGGGTGCGTTGTTGTTGTTTTCCTTGTGCAGCTACTTCTATCAGCTGGGGCACTGTGCCAAAGCTGCATTAAAGAGGAGCTTGTTCTCTCTTCCCTTCTCCTTCTCCCCTAAACATCTCCAGAGGGGGAAGAGCGGGCCCGCCTCAGGTAGCCGCACGCTGCCTGCCCGACAACAAACAACCCACCGTGGAACAGGTGCGCAGTGATAGAATGGGAGTGCGAACCTAACGCAAACATGATGGAGAGGAGAGGTGATGAACAGAAGGAAAGGTGGAGAGAAAGTGTGACAGAGGAAGGGAGAGGGAAGAGGGGAGGGGAGGCGAGTGAAGGTGGGCGGATGCTTCCAGGGCACAGCTCAAGATGGTGTTTGAAGTGCTCTGGGGGTCTCTTCCCTTTATTGTCTCTCTTAATGAGCTTTTTATGTTCTTGTGTATTTTATACACCATGCGATGGCCGCTCATCACCTCCTTCACGACCTCCTGATGGATCTGCTCTTTTTTTTTTATCCGGCTATTCACTGCTGCATGTAAATTTAATTATAAGCGTTTGGTTAGCGAATAGGGATAATTAGCAGATAGGGGCTGGAACATCAGGTCAGAGGCTCCCGTCTCCCTGTCGCCCCGATGTCCTCATCCTTTCCCCTCTACCCCTCAGTCAGAGATTATACTGCTCTTTTGGACTGATGTCTTGGCTTTGTTCATTTGAGTTTTAAGGACAGACTAGCTGCAGCAATCGCACTTTGTGTGACGCATAATAAGGTTAGGACAATTGCAAACAGAACGAGGACCGATCTGGAAAATGAGATGAATAACAAACAACCAGAATTCAAAGGCACAGCTGGCCTTATAGAAAAACAAGCAGTCTATAATTAGAAGAGAAGGGTGAATTCCGATTGAGGTGAGCGCTGTAACCCGTTAAGGGGGCTATGTAGAAATATGTAGAAATGAAGGGCTCCAGACACTCCAAAGAAACACAAAAGTTGGCTTTCAAAGATTCTGTGTGATTTCAAACACTGTACTCTCACAGCCGAGAGCGGCTCCTTGAGCATGTTTTCCACCAAAATATCGCCTATAATGATGCAGCCTGCAGGGCGCTGAGGTATCCCCACAGACTTTAAAATTAAGCCCTTTTTCTGCACTCTCAGTACTCCAAAACTTAAAAGAAATCTCCACCTCCTCCCGACCCTCCATCAGTGAGATGCTTCTCTTAACTTAGCTTGTGGATAGCTGGTCCTGCAACATTTTCCTGTTTCAAACGATCGCAGTCAAGGTTATTTGTATTTTTCTAAATTGCCAAAGACTGTCTGAGTGTGAAAGCGAAAGATTGATTGATTCATTTGTTCTGTGGTATTTAAAAGCTCGAAGGAAGAACAAATGTGCTCTCGGTTCCTGGTCCATGAAATGATCTGACAGCTGATGTTTAATCGCTGATGCTCGCACTGTCTCTTTGTCATGTGATGGAGAGCTTCTACTTGCACCATTTCAACAATCATTGTGGCATTTATCAGTAGGTAATAACGTATTGTCTACTGATGTTTGACTACCAGCTAGAGTGTCTGTGGATCTTTGGTCCTTTTTTCACTTTTTGAACTCGTGACCTAATTTTTATCAGCATAAAATCACTAATTAGCGGTTAACATGAAAGTTAGCCTCGCATCTGTCCTCTCTGCCTTCAGGACACGCTGGAAGTAATAGCTTCGGTCAAACAATAATAATATGCTGTTCAATATGTCAGCGTAGATATCCCTAAATGGATGTGATGTTTTAATGAGGAGCACAGAGATGGGGCTGAACTGAAGGAGATGGAGGGAAGCAGGAATACATGGAAGGAACAGGAGGAAGAGCTTTCTTACCTTGGAGGAGGACACGAGTCGTTTAATTGTGTTGTAATAGAGGTCGGTGCTTACATGGTCTCTTGGCAGTCAGCAACCCTTTTGGTTGCCCCCCAACCAGCCCCACAGTCTCCAGGGCCGCGTGACTAAATGTCTGATGTCTGTTAAGGAGATGAAGAGTGATGGTGGAAGAGGATGAAACAGAGGACAACATGGAGGACCTCTAAGGCCTTGTTTCATTTAGTCCTCTGGTCACAAGGGGGAGTGGTGACTGACAGTAGGGGTGACTTGCCTGTCTGCTCAGCTGATTGCCACACTGCCTGGCTCTCCCTCTTGCCCCCCCCCCCTTCTCCCCCCCGCTGTCATGCACTCAAACACTCATCCGGTCTCTCGCTTTATCTACCTCATTTTTATTGCTCTCATTTGGATATCATTCATCTGACAGTAAGGTCTAGTTATAGAAGAAACTGGGTTAGGATAGACCTGTCAAGCAAATCACAAAATGAGAGGCTGTTTCTTGTCTTTCTTTGACAGTGGTAGGTCAGAGCATTCACTTTGCAGATTAATTTCTTTTGCATGAGTGCTGCGAGCAGGTCAGCTGTTTTGTTTTTTACAGAGGTTAGCTCTACAGCAGTATATGTTTCTGGGGAGACCGTGGGCTTGAAGAAAGGTTGTAAACTTTGAAACTGACCTGCAGAACGTCCAAACCTACAGCAGTAACTACCAGAGATATCAGTGCAGGCCAAACCCAACATTTTAAAGCCACCCACCTGTCTTTATCTTGTTGTGTAATACTTTATGAGGGATTGTAGGTTAGAGGAGAGGAAGTGAAGAATCAAACATAGATACATGTATTTGCCCATAATGGATAATCTGACTTTCAACTTGATTTTGTTTCAGAATTAATAATTTAATTGACGTCTTTGGCATAACGAAGCAAAGTTAGAGTACTCGGGTAGAATGAATTGGGTCTAGTACTGTTGCAGGAAAAAGCTACAGTATGTGCATATAAAATACAATCTCACATCATAATGTGCAATTTGAACGTTAGTCCACAGCACAAAATGTATTTATTTTACAATAATTACTCTACAATTTGAAAATGCATATGCTTTTCTTGGCCTATTTGTTTCTATTGCCCTTGTCCATGTGCACCAAAGCCACATAGTTAGGTGAAGGAACAGATCATAGTTTGGGTCAAAACAAGTGCATTGCTCACATAAGTAATAATACAGGCAGAATTTAACTTACATTACGTGATTGCGTTACAATAAATTCACATTCATTTCTGCTTACTCAAACACTCTCCTGGGTGAAAGAGCTGTAACTGATCCACCTGACCACCCATGACTTCCTCCTCTGTAATCTTTGTCAGTCTTTATACTTGGTCACAAGACTTCCTTCTTTGAAAATCCAATCTCAAACGTAGGCATCTCCCAAGTTTTGCACTGTGGGCCAATGTAACTATAACACATTTGGATTTGAGACTGGGTTGACACATAATAATGCATTTATACCAAAATAGTGTTCGTTGGAGAGGAAGACAGACATCACTGGACTGGAGGTGAAATCTTCAGATGATGTGTGTGCTCATCACAATTTGACAGAATCCTGACTGCACATTTATACATGGTCAACACTGTAAGAACAGTAAGTAATCAATAGGAGACAGCTCACAATTATTTTCACTCAGATGCTGTTAAGAAGCCACCGCAGTGTTCTGTTCTGTAGGAAGTAAAAACTCAATACGACACGTCCCTTTGGACCGGAGGGAATTGAAGCAGTTTAACAGGAAACACATAAGACAAGTTACTCGGCTTTTAAAAGGTCTGTCCTCATAAAAAAGATGATTAAAATGTTTTTGTGCACTGGGATGTAACATTGTTGAGGCTGGCAAACTTTTTGATATAATCAAAACAACACACCGTAGCTGGCAGCCTGTCTTCTAAATAGCTATTAAAAGAAGTCTTTGTACACTTAATGTTTTACTTAGTTTATTGAGAAGGAATTGTGTGACATTAAGACTTTTTCCCTTGTAAACACAACACAGGCAGAGGCCTCAAAACAGTAGGCGAAGGGGCAGAATGAGAAAAGAAAGTGGGGAAAGCACAAACAAGTCGGGTCTGGCTGAGTGAGCAAGCTAATTAACTCGAAAAACTATAAAAATGTAAATTGCAATTTGCTACCGTGGGCATCTAATTAAAGCCACTGGAATGTTAAGGACCAAATTGAATTTGCTAAAGAAGAGGACAAATATATGATTTTACCATATTGTCAGGTATTGATCGCCTACAGTGGCCTTCCTCACAGCCATGCCGAGACAGAAAGAGAGTGACGTGTGGACGTGAAGAGGAAACAGAGACAGAGAGAAGGGAGGAGGGGGGGCTGATGAGGTTTGCTCACAGAGAGAGTTAGAGAGACGAGCTATGGCGAACCGAGCGTTCCTGCAAAAGCAAAACAGTTTGGCAGAGAAAATGTGACAACAAAACACAGTGCCCACCCGAGACAGAGAATGTAATCAGAGCCAAATGGCTCTCCTAATACTCCACAGGTGCACAACGCAGACGGTTACATGATGCTTGGAAAAATTATATGAAATGAGGATTGACTGGGACCCGCTACAAATCCTCATACGGTTCACCAAGCCTCCAAGATCCTCTGTGGCCCTGGAGTTAATTGTGTTAGCTTAATTGGTGCAGTGTATGTATGATACTTCGGTGTAATTATTGTGCATTCAAAATTGTTGTGGTTTATCTCGTTATATCTTATCCTCTGGGCATGTGATTAGTGTGTCCTTGCATAGTTGTGTGGGTGTGTGCATGTCTGCGCGTGGATATGTTTTTGTTGGGACTGTGTGTGTGTGTGTGTGTGTGTGTGTGTGTGTGTGTGTGTGTGTGTGTGTGTGTGTGTGTGTGTGTGTGTGTGTGTGTGTGTGTGTGTGTGTGTGTGTGTGTGTGTGTGTGTGTGTGTGTGTACAGCCCCATGCATTCAAGTAAATGAAAAAAAAAACTATCCTTCACGCATCATTGTCGAAGAGCCAAGATGCTGCTTTTAAATGCCAGTCCATTTCTCAATCTAAAACTGGAGGTGTATGAAAAAAATGACAAACCCTTTGAGGAAGCTAGCCAGCTACTACACACACTTTATTTTTGACTCATTGTGTTTTTATTTTATGGCTGCACAGCTCTGAATATTTAAGCTGTCATTATACCAGATGGGCACAGGAAGGCGGAGGATTGTATGGCTTTTATTGAGGTAATAAACAATAATCACTAGCTCTCCCAACAAACAGAGCAGGCCGACTGAAAGCTCCGGCTTTCTGCGCCGTGATGTTAAATTCATAAAGCTAATGAGAGGGATTTTGGTGCGGCAGAAAGGTGAGTTTTTTTGTGGCTTTGCATAAATTTTCATCTCTAAAGCCTTTTCTGCGTTGCCTTTCATTTACCCTTCTCATTCTCACCTGCGGGTGAAACAGAATCCATCCACTAATGATTAGCAGCTTGAAAAACACACACACACTTAAAAAAAAAGAAGAAAAAAGAATGGTTCCCTTTTCCAAAAATAAGACATCTCTCCATATTTAAGTTGAATGTACCGTACCTGAGGCGTAGAATTGGAGTCTAGACAGCTCACTGTGGAGCCAAGAGAGCAAATGTAGCTGATAAGAAAGAAAGCTCTGATGGACAAATTTACAAGCTGCCGTAAATCTTTCCTTTTCTTCTCTTCCTCCGTTGCCTCGCCCCCCACTCCTCAACCCCGCCCCCCTCCCTCCCCTGGTCTACCAGAGTCCCTGTCGACGGTTGCAGTTTGTTAGCCCAGTAAAAGTTTTATACGTGCAGAAGAGAAGGATGGTCTGTCTGTTGCTGACATGAGTTACGGGCTGCAGTAAACAAACTTGAAAAAGGCGATAAATAGACTGAATCGGGATGGCAGCTTCAATAACGCATTAACAAGAGTCGCTTGGCTGCTCAACACATGCTACTGTGGGTGTACCGTATGAGTATGACACGTGTGTGTGTGTGTGTGTGTGTGTGTGTGTGTGTGTGTGTGTGTGTGTGTGTGTGTGTGTGTGTGTGTGTGTGTGTGTGTGTGTGTGTGTGTGTGTGTGTGTGTGTGTGTGTGTGTAAGTGCATGCCCAATTCTTGTTGTTTCCTTAACAACAACCTTTTTCTGCGCAAATATTCTTTTAAATCTCTTTATGGTGATACAGAACCGTCAGTGAACATTTCTACTTTGCATCATTGCACCGTGCATGAATATGTGCAAAATAAGTCGGGACATCTTGCAATCTGATGCTATTCAGAACAATAATAAGACAAAATAGCACAGAGGTGAATAAACATGAAATAGCATTCATTAAAGGGCGATTACACTGGATTGTAAACTATTGTAAAATATAATATATTATTTTGTCCGCACTATTTACCATCTGCACTGCCTGAACACTTGTGGATCACAGCAACCTGTAAACGGACCGTTTACAGGTTTTAGGGAGAACTGCTGCATATGTGGAAAAAGTTGTACAAAGTGTTTTGTGGCTCCAGAGGGATCCTTGTGAAACTAGATAACTGCTTCAAGTGATGTCACTCGTAGAGCCCAACCGGTACTGGAGTTTTTGGTCCGATATTAGGAAGTTGAAAAATTCTGATATCACTATACGAAATTAAGTGTGGTTTCAAACACTCATGACAAAGACGTGTAATGCTGGCAGGATAGCAGTTTTTCATTTACCTCAAGATTTTTCTTCTATATTATGTTCTTTAAGAAAGTTTTCATATTGGACAACATATACCCCAGTGCTAGTATTGGCCAATAAAATCAGCCAACCAATAAATCGGTTGCGCTCCAGTAACTCGAGTCCGTGTCGATGGGGGACGAAGACCTACAAGTTAGAAAATGAAAAAAGAATCTGGAGGTTTGCAATGAGAAAAAAAAGGTTACCAGACCTTCTTATTTCTGTTTGAGGCTCCAGCTGCTTGAGGCTACATTAACTATTATCATAACGCACCAGAATTTCTCGAACCAGAGATATATTTCTCTGTTGCACACATTCTTCCTCCTTCCTTTGCTCACTGGGTCTATTTGAAACCTTTTAAACTGTCCATTGTGGGTCTGACAATATTAGAAATATTTAATCTAAACTGGTATGAAAACTCTTTTAGAGAATCATGCAGTTACCGAAACATTTCTTTTTTTCTCAGTGTCCTTCTCTCTCACTCTAACATTCACAAACTCTCACAGATGCTTGAAAGTGACAAGGCCTATTGATTGTATCACATTCAGTAAGCACTGTATTATTTATATGAATTTAAGTTTTCAAAAAATGTATCGTGTCAGTAGTATGTCACGCTTTTATTCCAGTCAGACACATGCACACACATATTGATCACAAGCAAAACCACTCAGGGAGCAAAACTGTTTGTGAGCGACAGTATAAATTTATGAGGTGTAGAAAATGACAGTTAACAAGTACTTCAAACGTTGTTGTTGTTGTTTTGTTTTCTTTAGAAATTGAATTCAGACTTTCATATTTTTCATCTCTGCCGGTTGGGGAACCTAAGGCCATTTCTTTCACCAATTGCATTCAACTTTACATATTCATTGCCTTAAGGACAAAATCATTTATTACAACAAACAACCTATTAATAAGAAATCAATAAGAGACTCCCAGAAGTGTTTTGCACAAAACGTTAATGAATTTTTAAAAACCTCTCAGGTGAACCAAATTGAAAAACTAAAGAAAGTAAAATAAGAGTGTGCTGGATGCCAGATATTTATTATGAAATAAATGATAAGTAAAACAAAAGAAACACGCTGAAATTTGTTTTTTGTTTGCATCCAGTCTTAATGATGTATTTGTTTTGTGTGTATATGTGTAAGCGTGTGTGTGAGCAACGAGAGAAGGAAAGAGGGAGAAAATAAACACCGGGCCTTGTGGAGGAGCGGGGCTATTTTACATCGTATTTATTGCTCCCCACACATCATTTTAATTTACATTTATGGGGTCATTGATATCTGTTAAACGTGTATTGATGTGCCGTGAGTTTGTGTTTCATATTGCCAGGCTCATTTCTTTTTATTTGACCTCCACGTGCATTTTGACTGCTCCGTGTCTGGAATCAGAATACATTTGTTACCCGCATTTGTGGCATCTCCTCTTTTCCTTCCTCTTTTTTATTCTATGCAACATTTTATGCAGTCATATATAATAGCAATAAGAAGAGATTGACTGTTCGCATGAATGCGGGTGATATTATAAAGGACGGAAATTATATGTTTTGAAATTGTTGTCAAATTGTTGCAGCTATAAATGTAAACCACAAGCTAGTTTGCATCGTAACAGCCCGCCTTGCTTTCCACGTGCAACCCAACGTTTCGTCTTTTTTCTTCTCACTGATTCACTTCATTTTGTTCTTGATTCACGCGTCGTGGCATCATTTTTCACATTTTGTGTGTTTTTGGAAGACAATGATGACTAGACGCTGCATAGAACATTTTAGTGTTTGTATTTTCGTCCTTGTCTCAGCAGGAGCTCAGCAATGTGAAACTTTAGCCGCCTTTTTAGTGAAATAACATGAACAAACACACAAGCAGCCACCACAGGTACAACACACGCTCCACACTCACAGAAAATAGCCGACTATGAATCAGATGCTGCAGCCTTTGTAAAATCTCTTTGTTTGTACTGCAGGGCATCAGGCTCCATGCAGCCCTGCGTGTGTCAGTATGTGTCGTGGTGGAGACTGACTCGTTCTCTCTCTCTTTGCTCGCAGGAAGACCGTACAGAGCCTCGCTACAGAAGGACACAATGAGGTGGCAGCTCCGCTTGGCTGACCAGGCATAGCCGGAACAGGAAGAGAGATTACCTCCCAGAGGGTCTCCGTGGGTGTGTGTGTACACACGTGTATGTGAATGCATGCATGCGCGCGTGTGTGTGTGTGTGTGTGTGTGTGTGTGTGTGTGTGTGTGTGTGTGTGTGTGTGTGTGTGTGTGTGTGTGTGTGTGTGTGTGTGTGTGTGTGTGTGTGTGTGTGTGTGTGTGTGTGTGTGTGTGTGATACATCCTTCTCCAATTAGGAACACATCCACCTCTTTGCCACCAGGGTCATTGGTGCATTATCTTCCCTTTGGAAAGCACAGCCCTGTCTCTGCATAGTCTCTAAATGTTCAACTAACCTACATGACAAGGTGTGTTCGAGTATTATAAATAATTGTAAGCGGGTGTACTTTGGCTACAGGCTACAGAGGTGAGACGAGGTTAAATGTTTAATTTTTTGAAACAGCTAAGCATCTCCTTTGCCTAATTATCAGTGTATTTTTTTTTTTTTTTATCAAACACTGCCCAATAATTTGAAAAACTCCACCATGCAGACACAGCAGCAAGGACCATCTTTGAATTTAGGAAATGTGCAATACCCATACATTAATCCATCCATTCTGTACACTTACTTTTCACAGTGTGGCTGAAGCCCATCAAAGCACGTGTGGGTAATGCTACGCGTGGGTAATATGGGTCATACAAAGGTTAGGTCACCTGTCAATCAGGGCTCGAGACTGTCAGATTTTCATCTGTTCCTCAGTAACTCGACTCCCTTCAGAATACACTGTACATAACAGCTTTACTCATCTGCTAGGTTGTGTTATAATTACAAAGCCTTAAGGCCTGAATAGACGTCCTGCCCTGACGTGTATATGGACAGCTGTGGACACCAAGGACGCGTCGTAGTTCTTTCCTCTTCTTCCAAACTCTGCAATTTTTGTCAATGAACTGTTGCACATTTGATTGTCTTTTAGATCATTTGTACAGATGCGGGTAGTGACAGACCTCTTCACTCAGCCTGTCTTCAAATTCAGCATTCATTTGGTATTTCTAGTGCATTGGGCGCCCTTGTAGCACAGTGGTGCCACAATCACAACGGATTAGTACATGGATGTCCGCACAGAGCGTATGCGTACACTGTGTGTGTAGAGTAGAAGGTATAATAAAGGCATGAGTGTTTTGGTTTTTGCTGGCTGCCCTCTCATTGAATTTGTTGCCTAACTGGTTCTACATTTAAGCCTACTTGCCAGGTCTCTTTGTCATGAGATTGGCTCTCTGCAGAATCCACTGGATTTGTAATCGTTTTTTGTTGGTTTGCTGTAAATGGGTCTTTTTGTTCTTTAACATATGGACGATAAACTCTCAGTCGAGTGAGAGCACAAGACAGCACATTGACGGGCATGCAGAGGGTAGGAGTTGAGCTTTCATAAGGGATAATAGCTACTCTTTAGGCCACTGTTCTTTTTCCCATTAAATACCCCCCAAAGGCTAGCTAACATACAACACATTTCCCATTAACTAGATTTTCATTATGCTGAATGTACATCTGTGAGCCGCATGCAGACAAACAGACAGATAGACGGAGAGAGAGAGAGGCAGACAGACGGGGCATGTATCTGGAGGGGAGAGTGGTATTCTGTGAGGATTGATAGACTCCATATTGTGAGCTAATGATCTCCCTAGGGCGCTGGGGAGAAACGATGAAACCAGTCTGCATGACACTGTCACACTCCCTATGTCACACTGCCACCTTCATCTCTCAGTCTTTTCTACCCTCCTCTCTCTCACTCTCTGTCTTCCTCTCAACCTTTCTTTTTCTCTTCCTCGGGGAAATGCATCGATTCACCTTTGTTTGTACTGTCACCCACACATATTCAACTGTCACAGCGAAGAACAGAGTTCACTTAACTGATGGAGCTGATTTAGGGTAAGAGGCATACGCTGTCCTCGTTTCCCCAAAAAATGAAACTCTGTGACATCTATTCTCATTTAGTTCAATCTGGACAAAAATGCCAGAAATGTCTGCGGGAGGAGTTTAAAAGATGGTTCAGAATAGGTGGAAGATAGCATCATACTCCAGGCTTTGCAGACATAATAGGAAAAAGATCTTTTTAAATCAATTGTCAGCACTCTTACAATTGCAGGCACAATGAACGCATTCACCGGTTGTGTTGATGGAAAAGCACAATCATCTCCTGTAATCTGAATTCCTGATTCGTTGCCGTGCCAAGCTGTCACCGCTTCAATATAAGACAAAGTAGAAGAGGAGGCAAAGACACAAAAGTATATAGGTTTGGTGTTGAATGTAGGAGGAACGTTAGCTGTTACCACTGAGACATCAAAATTACCAGTAAATGGAGCTGACTTGCTGCTACTAAAAAAATATTTTTTCAACTAAAGGCCCACTGAGTATGTTTGTACTGCACTAATATACAGATTATGATACAATGACACCCCCCCCCCCCACACACACACACACACACACCTAATTTACATAAGAGCAAGACATTCAGACTGATGGTGCCATTTTGCATGGCTTTATGAAATTGTTTGGTGTCTCTTTGAATTATTTTTGTTGTTGTTTGTTGTCTCTGTGGTCATTTAATATATTGTGGTCATTATTAGAGCCGACCGATACTGGATTTTTTTGGGCTGACATCCTTATTAGGAGGTAAAAAAAATATTCTGATATAGACATATCGGCCCAAATGTACATATCAAATACTTGTGACAAAGATTTGCAATTTTACAGTTTAATGACTTAATTGTCCCAAATGACATCAGCGCATTGAAACAGTAAACTTTACTGGCAAGGCAATAATTATAATTGACTATAAATTGAAAACAAACCCAAGATAAAACAATACTACAGGCCAATACCAGCCAATGAAATTGGCCACTGATAAATTGATTGGGTTATTTTGTGTTTCTTGGTGGTAATTCTGATACTCTTTTTTTGTACTGCAGGTAAGGTGTACGAGTTTGTTGTTATTTTTAGTTGTTTGGTTTCTCTTATTTGCTGTTGTGTATCTCTTTTTAATCATCTTGTATCTCTTTGTGGTTGTCGTGCACCTCTTTGTGCTTGTTTTGTGTCACTTTGAAGCACTGTAGTCACTTAGAGCATTTGCAGTTGTTAGACGGACTCTTCATTTCACACAGGGGCGGTGGCCCCGGGGCTCCCTGACCCTTTGGGCTCTCAGCAGTCCTGTTCAGTATTCCATCCGCAGCTGTGCTTGTATAGAAGACAAACAGACTGAGATGCTAATAAGTTTTCTCCATTTCGTAATATGTGCCTTGTGCTTCTTCTCTCCTCCAGCACTGACAACAAATAATCTCCTTCAGGTGCTGACTTCTTGCCATTTTCTGTTGGTTTCCAACATATATATATATTTCTGTAGGTTTCTTTTGAGTGAAAGTCTTTGTAATCCAGAATTGCAGTTTTCTCAGTCTCACCTCTCTTCACCTCCCCTCACGTCTCAATCAAATGTACACAGCAAGGTCTTTGTTTTGATTACTTTTCTGCCTCCATATTGTTGACTTGTCTTTATACAGATATAGACACAGAGGCAGAGAAACGGAGGCGGTGAGCCCCAGCTGGTGAAGGGACTGAGATGGGGATAGATGGGGGCTGAACTATATGTTGGTTCTCTTCGAAAAAGCTCAGACTCATCTGTCTGAATCTCACTTCTATTTCAACCTTATCTGTGCTGCACTGGAGTGCGGACATGACTGACAAAGAAAGTGCAGCATTTCAAGAGACTTATGCACCTGGACTACTTGTTGAGTTGACAAACTTCCTCTGTACAGTACCTCTGATTCACCATGACATTTTCTGATAACTGTTTGGTTTTCTAAGTCATTCGTTTTCCGCATCATCAAATGGAAGCAAGTAAAAAGTGCCTTTAAACATGCCATTCCAAATCCCAGAGGAAAAATAACATTGATTGAAGGCCCAGGGGCCGGTGAATCATTTACTGAGGCAAATTCATCTCAGCAGCTTCGTCTTGACACATGCAGGTGCCAGCATGTTGTCCTGTTTGTGCCAAGAAAATAATGGCATTTCTGAGTGTCTGGAAAACATATTTTGTTTCACTTGAATGTGGAGTTAATCTGCACTGCAAAGGCAAATTGCACATAATCCCTCTGGTGAAAAAAAATAGGTTTAGCGTTTAGCGGTTTAGCTGCGTATTGCATTTTAGTCATAAAGTTTATCAGATAAACAATAAGGTTTTAACACTGTTTTTACTGTCCAATCACACAATCATCAAAGTGTAGCCTATGTGCTGGGATTTGACAGGGTTATTGATCAACACCAACTCCGCCATTATTTTGCCTGGCCTTTCAGGCTTGCTAGAATTCCCAGACTGTACTCTAGTTTGTAATAAAACCACAACCATTAAATCTCCCGCGTAATCATGCTTTCATCTGCCAAAATATGCAGCCTGGACCAATAAACTGCTAAAGCAAATAAAATGCTGTCCTGGCTACTATTATAGTATTTTGCATTTTGATATATCGCTTCCTAGTAAGCTTTAATTCATGTAACTTCCTGGGCCCCTATCAGTGCTCACCTCGGATTATACCAGCAGGGAAACTGATCAATACATCGGATATAGCCTGCACAGGACATATACTCTGTGTTAATGCCCCTCTAATTTGCTAGCTTTGTCATTTCTGCACTCTATGTCAGACAAAATTGCAGCTTCCTGTAATGATGGATGGCACAGACTCCTCTCTTTGGCAAAACACCAGTGGAAAAAATGGAAACCAAATTTTAACTACCAGGGTGCACCATTTACTGCATGCAGAGAGTTTTGGTTCCACAATCAAAAAATATCTGTCAGATACAGAGATTTTGTTCATGGTTTACAGTAGACATAAAAAAACAAGAAACTTGAATCGTGAAACTATATTTACTGTGTGCCTGTTTTCAGATGTAATTTTTGCACACAGCATGGTGTCACTTGGAAGAAAGACAATAACATACAGCACAGAGTGGGACTTAATGTCCCAAGAGTTTTTTGAAAATGCGACTTTCCGTTTGGACTCAGACAGCTAATCCCCGGTGAGGAAACTCATTTGCCACCAAATCAGCTCATACAGACGGCAAACAATATAGATTGTGCTTTCACAGAACATAGGATATATACGATATCTTAAAAAGCCATTTGAGATATAATTAATGACAACTTTCTATTACTGACAAGCTCCTGTTAGTCACTGAAGAGGATGGCAGGTCATTTGTTTGTGGTGGCCATACTGAGGAGATCTGTGATTCTTCTGATGTAGATCTAACACAGTTGTTTCCTATAGCTTCGGATTGTGAACTGCTCAAAACAAAGCTACCTGTGACCTCCCAGGTTGTCTTATCTCCAGTTTTGTGGCCATTTAACCCAAAGATTATTTTTCCTTTAGTTATATTTTCATACCTCTTAAAGGAATTAACAAAAATCAAAGCAAAGATTGCAAAACTATGAGGCCACAACTTCCAGAATTCATTTTGATCTGTATGTAGTAAAGTGGATTTTCAGTACATTAGCCTCTCTCTCTCTCTCTCTCTCTCTCTCTCTCTCTCTCTCTCTCTCTCTCTCTCTCTCTCTCTCTCTCTCTCTCTCTCTCTCTCTCTCTCACACACACACACACACACACACACACACACACACATACCCATTCATACTGCTAAAACAATTACAGGTAGTTTCCCTCTGTGTTCGGAGAGCTAGTGAGGTGTGCTTGTTCTATAATTACAACTCTCATTGTGTGCATCCCACTGCAGTGCCCCAAACCACCATATCTGCCTCAGCCACTTTGTTCAATGGATGTCAGATCTCACTGTGTGGTCTATGTTGAGAGGGGCCATTATATTTAAAACACTGCAGGAACTTCTGAAACAACAGGGACACTCACTTCCTTTGTTCTAATTTCCTCTCTCCCTCCGTTTTTGACACTAGCCTTCTCGGTATTGTCTTTTGTGTGCGGTGACACCTGCTCCTTTTTCTTCGCTCTTTTTCTCTCTCCGCTGTTCTCTTTATATCTTCCCCCACCAATCTTCATGCCTACCATGCTTTCACACTCCGTTTTCCATGCTTGCTCTGGGTATCCCCACTGTGGAGAACTCTGCCTGTTTCATTTGGGTGTGGAAACGGTGTGCTAATATCGCCTGCTTAAACCCATTGGGTGTGATAATGGCAGTCATCACTCACTGATGCAGCACAAAAACTGACAGTTTGCTCTCCTTACGCTGACAAACAGCATATACCTCCCACTGTTGTGTCACTGTCTCTTTTGTCTCCTATTCCCTTTGTTCACTATGAATCTGTGTCTCCCTTCGACTGTCTCTTTTAGTTTCGTATTTGTCTCTTTGCATCCAAGATTCTTTTTTCATCCACCGTTCAAGCTGGTATATCTTTCATCGAGGCATATAGTCTGTAACCCCCTGAAGGATGCTGTTGAAAAAAAAATGGAAGCTGCACTTGATTCTAAAAGCTTCCCAACTGATCATTTTACTCATGCATAAATTATTCAGTCAAGTCCTGAAAAGAGGGACACATTAAGAGCCGTGGCTACTATTACAAGTCAATCATCCTGCAGGGAATTCTCACTGCAGTGATGGAATTATTGGCAGGACAAATGGCAGATACATGATATGACCAATATGCATGCCTTTAAATCCAGCAGCATGTCAAAAAAGAACTATATATATATATTTTGTCTCTTTACATTCCTTGGAAATAACACAAAGAGCCAGGATGTTTAATTTCCAACCTGTCAATGTATTTTTTTTTTAATTTAACAGAAAGTGAAGCACCATTTATCTTTGGACTTCAAAATTAGAATTATATCCATGTTATCTTTTTTTGGGTTATTTTCTCGGTAAATGCTTTAAACTTACAGAAACGGAACAGTGATGACAAATTGTAAAAACCTTCACGTATTATCACTTCATGAAGTTGATATGGTAAAATAATTAACTTTTTTTAAAACCCTATTACGACTTATTACTTTACTTATTTTAGCCACTGGCCTACTGATAAATGTTGAAGTCCACTATTCACTTAAGCTTTGTTAACTCTCCTCCACCAGCACTTACCTGACTGCGTAGTGCTGTGTCATGCTCAGCGGTTAGTCGCAAACATTGGTCCATGTTTGGTGCTATCACTACCAGATAGAACTCTGTATATTCCACGCTATACATAGCTTTTAAATCTGGTGTGTGGTGAGACATTACCGCCCTGTTGGATGAATGCATGTTGGGCATGCTATATAGGTAGAGGATGTGCGTCTGACATCGGGTAACATCTACTTTGAATAGGGATAAAATAATTCAATTGTGCGGCTCTTCTAGACTTTCCAAATGTTACCCGACTGCATTGATCAAATTCTGATACTGAAACGAATCATTCTGCGCAGGGTTGTGACACTCAGAAAATTTGTTAGCCACCATTTTAGAGCAGCAACAGTAACAACGGAAGCAGCTACAGTGGAGCCCGTGACGTAAGCACGTGTCGACAATGTTTATGTAATTACTTTCACTGGCAGAAGTAGGAGACAAACGTTCTGCACTGCAGGTTTAAGTGTTGTTTACAATCGACCTGTCATTGGGCACTCAGAGTCCCATTCCATTTGAGTTACAAAAGTTTTAATTACAGTTGCATGCTTGATTACCTTTATGAAAAAATAACTGTAATTTAGACACATATTGTCCCCATGCTTGGTAGACAGATAAATGGGGATTTCCAGAATTGACAGCTTTTGAACCCCTGCTTGCAATGAGCCTTTATAAAAACATAATTAATTAAAAGAATTGATGTAAACACTTGACATGAAGGACAAAACAACGCTATCAACAAACGGCAAACAGCAGCCGCACTCTGGGAGGAGGGCCTCGAGTAAGAGGCATTGTTAAGAGGTGAGAGTGTGCAATATGTTTCTGTCTCTCAATTAGAACTGTGAAGGTGTCTGGCGCGTCTGCTCGTCTCACACAAGAATAAACTGCAGAAGCTGATTTGTGTAATTGTTTAGATGAGCCCAGAAAAAAACACCAGCATGACCAGTCTGTTTACTCACCCGCACTCAGAACAGAGGCGAGAAAACTGATGATGATTTAGGTTGTGTTTATAAGACACCCAGAAATCTTCACTGTGAACAACATCTCCTGTAAATAGTTAGGAACCTTAATCTCATTGCAGCAACAGAATCAAACACCTCTTGCCTTGCCTACTTACTTGTTAATCGGGTTGTGAAACAAGGGCCAGCAGGATACCCCATAGTTGTTAAGGAGGCCCATAGAAAACACATGTTTGATTTGCACAATAGTTCAATAATAGCAAACCATCCTGTTGAAACAGTCTATGAACCCCTTTACACTTTGCGATTGCTGCGGGCAGAAAAGAGAAATGCCTACACTGTAAAAGAAATCTGAATCTGTGAGTGCATGAAGTGATGAAACACACCCGCATGTCTGTCTGGTGTGAAGGAGAAAAGCATAAGGGAAGTTAAGCTATTTTATAGTATAGAGCCATCTTTTAGTTGTATTATTTACATAGGTCAGAGTCCACTTTTGCATCAGACATGCAGTTTCTAACCACAAAACACAGCTACTGTGGAAAATGCTACAAAGAGTGCCCATAATTTGTGTATCGAACTGTTATTTCAAAACAAGGCAAAATAAACACGAAGTGGTATTTACTTGATTGTCTCACAGGAACCTCACGTCTGTCACAAAAATGTCATTGTCTGCCGTGGCAGCATGCGCTTTCCAGTAAAGCTTAGCCTTTTCCCATTAACCCACCTGATCCTGGAGCGGATCTGTGTGCCCTTTCAAATCGCTGTCTCCAGGGTAACTGCAGCAGTTACTCTCGCACCTGGTAAGAACTGAAAAGAGAGAAAGCAGATGATTCACCTGAAGCCAGAGACTGCAATCACCTCTATTCATAGATTAATAACCTTCTATGGTTCTCGACCGGCAGCATTTCAGTGGGTGGGTGCTCCGCAGCGTCGGCGGGGAATGCTAAAGCGCGGCATTGTACTTGCTCAGCAATCAGCAGGAAATGATTGCTAATTTTGATGGGGGATGTGATGTTTTGCTGTTTTCATGCACACCTGTACACACACAGAGATTCCTGCTATAAGCTCTCTCTGTGGTGTTGAAAAGACTACATGTGGATGAGCAGACGACAGTTGCTGGGCACACCGGAGGTTTCCATCGGGGTTGCTGAGGGTCACTGATCTGCAGTCCCACAATCCCAGAGATGGTGGCTGCTGTGCGGCAAGAGCGAGACAGCACCACCAGACTGCAGGGTCAGGGCACCGGGGACTACGGGTGCTGTCCCTTCAAATGTGACAAATACGATGTGACATGTCAGTGCATGCTCAAGAACATCGCCCTCTTTCACTCATACCAGTGAATTATTTTTTTTTTTCCTTCCTTCCGCTCTATTCCTTTCTCTGGCACACGAATACCCTCACACACACACGAACAGACATTTGGATACAAAAACAAACAGCAGCTTTCTCTATTTCTTTCTCACAAAGGCAGACACAAAAACACAAATACTCTGAAACAGAGAAACGCAGTTATTCACTCCTGAATGAACATACGCACACACACACGCACGCACACACACACACACATCGCTCTATTCCCCCTGTGGCTGTCATCGAAAGCAACTACTCTGGCCTACACAATGGAAAAGTAACAGCTTGCTTTTATTCTCCCTTTCCTCGTTCTTCTCTTTTCCTACCGTCCCTTCCTCCCCTCCACCGTGGTGGCTTCCAGCCATCCCATGTCATCCCACCTCCGCGGCACCTCTGCTGCCGCCCAACAGTTAAGTGCCTCTCAGATAGGCTGTCATATATATTTCAAAGGCGTTTCAAAGCTGATTCAGACGGACTGAATGCACATTCACCAAGAGGCTACACGGGGCGTCATTTCAACACTGTGGCTTTTTGGAGTCATTTTTCATTCTTGAATAAGACATTTTTGAATGTCATGCTCTCATTGTCAGTGTAGCGGTAAAGTGTACTTATGACTTTCAAAGTGGGGCAATAAAATATTTCAAGTTTTTTTTTTATAGGTTTTAAGGCGATGCATTGCATGAGCAAAAAACTTCTATTAATTCACCACAAGATTTAAAAGGATGTAATTCACTATGTTGCTGCTTAGTTTACAAAAGTACATATTTGTGACATATATTATTATTAACTGGTGATGCTGGTTAAGATACATGTCAGTATAAAATTAATTAATTCTGTGTAATAAATGAGGTGTCATTTTTTAATGTGCATTTACAATTGTTTTCAAAATTCAATTCAAATTCCATACCTTTATTTGCCTTTTGTTCAGACAGATGTACAAACAAGGGCGTTGGAATTCTTCCATGAATCTCTCAGTTAAACCTGCACATTGAAAAGGTACCAAAAAGCATAATAATAAAAGATACACAGGTACATTATGTACTGTACATTGCTGCGTTTTTACACTGTGTATGCAGTGTAATTACAGGGTCAGATTTTGGAAACCATCTTTGGGAATACCGATATAGCATTCAGTACACATCCTGTACACAGACAGATGAACATATAGAAAACATGATATGAATACTGATGTACAGATAAGACAAACATGGAAAGGCCAGTGATGGGGAAAAGAACACTCACACAAGTGGCCACAGTTAGAAAATCATCCCAATTTGTATTTCCTCCTTTGATGCTGTTATGGAAATGGTGGTAATTTCACCTGCACGTCTGCTCGTCCTCATAACCCCCACCCAGGATGTTGAATGCTGGGAAGTGTTAATAATATTTAAAGTTAAACGCCATCTGTTCCCAGAGCCTAACCTGAATACCAATACGGCTGCAAATGTTGCAATTAACAGAGCCAAGATGTCAAGAACACCGGAGAGGCAGCCTTTAAGCTTCCTGCTTCAGGAAAAGAGCGGCAGATGTGATGTGAGCAAAGATGACTCTTCAGTTCTCATGGAAAAAATAGCTCCTCTTGTCCCCCCTTTCACTACCTCCATCTGCCCTCATTTGATAGGATCCCCGGTATCATCTTTACTTAGGGGAATCTGCTTTGAAAGATATAGACCTTATAAATGCCTGTCTCTCTATTTGAATGTTGGAGCAGAGACACATCAGTCAGGTGAATGAGAGGCATGCAGTTTTTTTTTCTAAAATTAAAGCAAATTGCATTTGCTCTGCCATACACAGTTTGTCGCCGCAGGGATTTTCCGTTTGTTTTTGCGCGTGTCATTGTGTGCATGAATATGAGAGGAATTCATTTGAGTAGTTTGATTTAAAATATGTACATAAGACAGAGCGAGACATTTGTACCCTGTACATTATGCATACCACTAATATGGATGAATTCAAAAATTTAATTTATGAGTGGAAAGTTTTACCATCCACACTCCTGTTTTTAGATTTCTATTTTAATGTTTTGCTGTCAACACTGGCATTTTCTCTCCTTCTTCTTCTTCTTCTTCTTCTTCTTCTTCTTCTTCTTCTTCTTCTTCTTCTTCTTCTTCTTCTTCTTCTTCTTCTTCTTCTTCTTCTTCTTCTTCTTCTTCTTCTTCTTCTCACAAGATGGTGCATTAAAGTCTGGATCTGCTAAAGGCAAATTTGGCTTCATAACTTCCCAGTTTCTTGTTGATCATTTTGTGTTCAAGTAGTCACACAGTATACTGAACGGCGAACCAACTTTGGTTGACTTGCTCTACAACTTGACCTCGTCGTCACCGAATAAGATGGATTCCATAAAATATTAACTTCTTATCATTACAAGAAGTGCATCATGCTCCTGAAAGTTCCATCACCTGACAATCACAGCGTATGTTAGCGCTTTCAAAATGTTCAGCTGTCCACACACACGCACACACCAGTAAAAGACAAGATAAAAAAAACATATGAAAACACATTTTCATCTTGACCCTCTATTCACTCTAAGTTGGTGGTTCTGAGCTTAAAAATGAACACTGTACATTTTAAAACCCTATTAATCCTTTCAAATTTTTTTTTCTCTTTCCTGCCCTGTTCTATTTTATCCCTAAGACCATGTCCACAGTGGGAGAGGTGCACAAAGAGAGGCCAGCTTCTGTGTGCCCCAGCGGGATCGCTGGTGTCACTGTTCACACATTCAGGTTCGTGTGACACTAACCTGCGGGTGACAGTAAAGCTCCATTCTCTGGAGGGTTAGGTGTTGCCAAGGCTGCTGAAAGCACCACCGGTGAGGTCATGCTGTGAGGCATGCAGCATTCAGTGGATTTACTTTAACGATTAAGGCTTGAAAAGCCCGACTGCCCACACTGACACGACGGCCTGTAATCTATTTAAGATCAAAGTCTGTCAGTGTTTGACAGAATCAAAGACACATAATTCCACTTGTGAACTTAAGGACACATAAAAGTGTGCTATCTACAAACATAATGATGTAAACAATGATCAATTGGAGTGCAACGGTACAATAATAGATGTATTATCCATATGTTTATCATCTGTGCCTGTGTCTGATTATTACTGCCATGGTCCAGTGGGCATGTTGGAGTGTGTGCTCCGCAGGGTTGTGAGCTATGCCTTCCAATATCAGCTGCCCTCAAAGCAGCTTCTATAGTGCATGAAGATCAATACACAGTGGCTTTTGTGAGTGAGGCCTTGCAACTCTGTGCCCATATCAAGTATTCTTGCCAACTGCCCTGCTGTTTGAAGAGATCTATGCCTTTGGATTTATCTGGGCTCTTGGGGAAAGCAGACTACAGTCTGGATACCCGAACTGCAATTGTCTGGAACAAAAACAAAGCTAGCAGTGCTGTGTTTGGGGTGTTTCTGACATTTGCAGTTTTATGACAGTATTTGATGGCGGCTCTCAGAGAAGCCTTTTCAAGAGATCAGTACTAAAGGGAGCATTATACCAGTAATCCATCTCACTTCCATCTCCTCCAAACTTTATGTTCAAAGGATTTCCCATTGAAGGATATTGCTGGTGTATTTATTGTATTTTAAAACATATTTTTTTACATGTATCCTGTGGTCACAATAGTGTCTCTCAATTACAAAATTAACCAATTTTGTACATCTCTAGAGCATCTCTAGGTGCATCTTTTACATGCAAAAGTAAAGACAAATGAATGATCTGCAAGCAAGGTAGATACATCTGCTTCTCTGTCTGACTCTAATAACAGTGCAACACCTACTTTTTTACTTTTTACCAAAGTGCATTTTGGGTATCCCTACCAGCCAACAAATGTGTTTAATGCATCATCCAACTGTTATCAGACTATTGAAAAGGCAGTTATCATCACACATCCGTCGCAAATATATAAGATAATAGGGTTCCACTAAACTGATGCAAATTATAATTGACCAGTAATTGGTCAGAAACTCATTCAAATGATGACAAATGTCATATTGATTTAGAGAGTGGCTTATTTATTCAATCAATCGTATTTTCCTCGTCTCACTTTTCCCAGTTCAGGGTCATGGGCTGCAGCCCATTCCAGCACGCACCGGGCACAAGGTTAGCAAACACAGTGGCCCTTCATGTTGAGTTAAAATCAGGTAACTAACTCACACACTTGGCAACATGAAATCACGAAACAGAGACACCTGGCTTCAAACTGAGGCTTTTGTGGCCATTGCGCCACGGTTCTGCCAAAGAAGTAAATAAGTGTCCAGATGTCACATCCATGACATTGTATCAGCAGGAGGATGCAAAAGCAGAAGTTGTGATGCTAAATTTATACTGCATTCGCCGAAATTACTGCTATTTACGTCACCCTAGTGGGATTGCTCCCAACCTTTTGGTCTTGTGACGCCAATGCAAGACACAGTTAATTATAAGTTGATTATGCCAAAGAGATATTATCAGCTTAACCACAGAGTGATGTTCCCGATGTTGTCCGACTTTCTAACAGTTTTTAGAAGACTGAAGAGGTAAAACTTTCTGGGAAAAAAAATCTGAAATTAGGGAAGCATCGTGAAAATTAAACATACTAGTTGTAGCATTTTTTTTTCCTTTTGAACTGCTTTTTAGATTCTTGCCTTGTCAGATTTAAAAAAAAAAATTGTTTTTATTCTTCTGGCTTATTAAACCTCAGTTTGAAGTTGGGCTCTTTCTTACTGAAAATTATTTGGCACAAAAGACCTTGTGCTCCTAAAGCTTTAGTGATGTAAGGTGTCCAAGGCATAAAAGCTGCAAGATAACTAACAGTCATGAGGAAGTCAAGCATAGTCTGCACATGCCCCACACACTCCTTCAAAGGATGCTAATCAGGCAAACATACCTGTGGAGGTTTACCAAGAATATGCAGAGCCTTTTAACAACTATAGGTTGTTCACCAATATGTCAGGTCCAATTCATTTTGCAGGAAGAGTACTGCTCAGATAATAGCCAGCTCTGTTTTTGATCAAGTGCCAGCAAATATATGCTGTGGCTTTCCAGTAAAAATCTCAAGCAACAGTGTGACAGGCTGTGATGCCAAAGTGACATGTTACTTCATAACAAATTACTGCCATATTTCAGTGATATTCCTGTTGGGAGGACTACATTTTGTATTGGAGTTAAGAGTGCTGTTATAATAGTGCTGTTTTATTGAACTTTATGGATTTCTAAAGCTTTAATGTTTAATAGATCTCTTCTGTAGTGTTCCTATAGGACATTAATATATCTTAGGTTGCATTTTTCCAGTCTGGTTTAATAGTCATAAAAAATTTAACGCGGCAGGAAATGGCACATACAACAGTACTGATTCACTTTTGCAGTGGCTGCCATTTATCACAGTCACATAGCTCGTACTCTTTGTGTGACTTTCACAACCTGACGAACTGTTAAACCCAACAAGCCCCTGGCCGCTTTCCCTACTGCCTAATGGCCTACTCTAATGGCTGTTTGTCTTGTTTCATGGTAATTGGGGGGCAACTGGCTCTGCAGCAAAGTCTCTGCTATCCTTTTTTCCTACTGAGCTTCTTCTGCTGGGCCCCTCTGGGTCCTCTGCTTTGTAGGTACCAGTCTCTGCTCTAATGATATCATAATTGCTGTTTTCCCACACAGTGGACGATGGTTACCGAGCCTGAAGATGGCCCTGCAAATGAGCTGCAGATCAAACCAGGGACACCAGGATGATGAAGACACAATGTAGATCCATAAAAAAAACAAAAACAATAACATATCCATCAAAGCGTGGTGTATTGCGGTGTCTTTTCGTTGTTCTTATTTCACCTTTGTTCTTTTCTTGTACCTGCCAAACCACCTGGTTATTCACAATACATCATTAGTGGCAGAAAATGCAAATGAAACTTCACCATGACAGTCAATGTGGACATTACACGTTTATCCTTGAAGAGTGTGTAAGAATCCCGTGTGGCGATCAACCCTAGGAGCCTGAGGTCCACATAAACACTTACACACATCTTCCAACGTGGACTAACGATATTTTCCGTATTTCACGCATCATTCTTGCAACGTCTGTTTCTGCAATCCACAATGACCAGCTCCACTCCTCCCTGCACACTCACAGGAGTGAGATAGTGCAGCGCTGTTTGAACAATCATTTCTCAGTCCAGCTGAATTCATGCTGACGCTCCAGTTTGCTCAGTTTTCTTTCTGAAAACTCCCCTCTTCCTCTTTTTAATCCTCTGAGGGGAAGCAGAGTGAGGGAGAGGGAAAGAAGGAGAGACCAGCATTGAATGCTGACAGGGACATAACTTGCCTTCCCTGCATACCTTGTTTACAGTCTCCCTCTCTGCTATACCCTTCTCTCTCAATGGAGCCATAAAAAACAAATAGGGGCTTTTAGAGAAATTGCCTGTGCACTGAAGATTAATAACAGTTGCACAAGTTCACCCAAGAAAGTCTCAGGAGGCCAGAATGATATTGAAAGTGCCACGACCCTAAATTGGAATGATTCAGTTCTCAGGCCGCTCTCTAACCAGCTTATTGAGAGTCAAGGCCTTGGTCTACCTGCCAGACAAAGAGCGTCATTAACTATTTACCTCTGAATGAGGGTCCACTGCATGAGTATAATGATGAGCTGAGGGTGTGATCGATCCTCTGTGTCTAAGATGGAAGTGGCCTGGGAGCAGAAGCACAGAAAAAAAAAAAAAAAAAAAGACAGGCCGTAGTGTGTGAGGTTAGGTCATCTTTTCATTGTTTGTAGCCTATTAGTTTAAAAGAAGTGAGGACAGCACCGATTCGATTCATTGCTATCACTGAACAAAAGAGTAATATGCACCGCCTGGCTGTTGGACCTACATTATCATCTTCACACGGCTTGCAAATGAAGAATTTATAGAGCTATGAATTAATCTGACCTCATGATAATTAAGAAAATGAGGTAAGAAGCTCAAATGTAGGCTCATAAATCCTCAGAAACATATAGTAATGAAATAATAATAAAAAAATCATATTAATGAAAGAAAAAAGATAATTAAAATGTATTAAATCCCTGACTTGTTGTAATATTACTATCTTTATAACTTGATGTGTGACTATTTTCTAATAAACCTATTTAATGCTTGTTAAGATCTGCACATTTTCAGCAGCGGCCTGGAAGTTTGTCTGGTGACATGGAGACACACTCGTCACCGCAGCAACCGAGCTAAAGCGTTCCGGAAGTTGCATAGCAACCACCACCACCACACACACACACACACACACAAAAAGAAAAACAGGGGAGGGAAACGAAAAAAAAAAAAAAAAACCAGTAACGGTCGTTAAGTTTTGAGAGCAATATTAATTTATCAACCGAGCCCTTCATTTTCTACCTTAGTCGACGCATTCGAAATGTCGAAGACAAGGACTGACCTGAAAGCAGAGGACCTCACCGTGTCCCCCGCCAAGGATGCCGTGGTGAGTGAAGTTTTAACGCGAACGTGTTCGTAGCCTCACCGGCGCCGTCTTACTCTGAAACATCCGACTGACAGCTGACTGTACACACAGCCTACAAGCATGTGAAAGAATGAGGTTGAGTCGTGTTTTGTGTGGTCCATGCAGTCAGCACTCCCAGATCGCCATCGTCATCGTTGTTGACACCCACTACTTTATCTGTATAATTAACATAGACGTTAAATCATCTACAGCGGAGGTAGGTGGGCTTCGTCTTATTTGTCACTTCAAAATGATCCTTCCCTTTCGATTCCTCCAATTTATTTATTGTCATTCATAAGAAGGTTTTTATTTTCTGCTGGGGGTGCACAGCAACACGTGAAATAAATGCACACAATGCCTGAACTCTCCTGCTGTCCCTGTCCTCTAATGTGGATGTGTCTGTGCCTATGTGTGTGTGTGTGTCTATGTGTGTGTGTGTGTGTGTGTGTGTGTGTGTGTGTGTGTGTGTGTGTGTGTGTGTGTGTGTGTGTGTGTTACTCTTTTGGTCAGACAAGCCTGAGTGGCTTTCACACAAGCATGGAGATTTGAGAACTCTAAAATGATCCAATAACTTTTATGGGCTCAAATGACACTTTAAGATCCCATTTTAAAGCTATAACAATGATTAGACGCTGTGAAACTCAGAAGCCACGCTAAGAAAAATGCAAATGCTGTTTTTTTATAACAGGGTTTGCATTTAGGGAGAGACATGCTTTAATGTAGACGTTAAATTATCTACAGGGGCCTCTTATTCTTATTTGCCGCTTCAAGTAATCCTTTCCTTTTGATTCCTCCACGATTTCAACTGGGTTCGTCGCATCCGCTCTAAAGGCAGGACCCGGGGAAATGTCGATCAAGTTGGACCTAAAAGCAGAGCCATTCTCCATTAAGTCCACCTTGAAGAACGCTGTGGTGAGTCAAGTTTAACATCAATGCGAGCATTCATTAGGACTGTCTGACTTGGATTTATCTCTTTTTATTCATGAGAAGTTTTCATTTTCTGCTCGAGGGGCATTGCAACACATGAAATCTGGGGATGGTGTCGTATCCGGCACATATCTTCGGAATATATCTTTTTTTTTTTTTTTTCAATCTGAGAGTTTTTCTTTGGTTTGCTGAACTACCAAAGACTTTATATGTTCCTAAGAAACTGCCATTATTTTTGGACTCATGCACCTTTTGTTTTACTTTGGGTCAAACCTGAAGCATCCTAGATCTTCATTCCCTTGCAGAGAAGTTCCTATCTTGGAGCTTCAGTCCAGTGTAGTTAAACTGTATTGAAGGAGTTGACTAATTTCCAAAGACAGTCTTCCTCTCCTCTCATTTACTGCAAATGAAGATGAATCAGGAATGTGTAAAAGGTTCTATAGCAGCGCACATTAGTCTTTATTGACTCCATGGACCCTATTGATTGGTCAGTAAAACTAGCTTTTGTCTGGCCCAAAAAAATGGATGGTCAGAAATCTTATTTAATTGTATCTGGGTTGGTCTTCTGTTCCTGCATTCTATCCCTAAATGTATTAGAGAAAGATGTGTGTCTAATTTTGTTGCCATGGTTATCCATTGTTTAGTGTACTCACAAAATTGTGGAATGGGCAAATTGTGTATGACCAGCAGCTTTAAAAGTAATCTTGTGAAAACAGGATAATGTATAAAACAGGCTTTTCCTTTAGTTGATGTTTGCCGCCAAAGGCCATGAAAAATGTAGGTTACATGCATCCTGCTATGCTCTGGCAGATAGGATAGATAGACTGTGGGAACAGCTAAGGTGATAGACTATAAGATGCTGAAAAAACAGGCCTCCCAGCAGCACATTTTACTGGCATCCTTTCGTTAGCATGCATAAACTTGAGCTTATCAGCGCTTGGGTAAGATTGTATAAAAATAAAATGTGTAGACACACTTTTTAAACACTCTAACCTGTGTTAGTTATATGAGGGGCAATTAAAAAGTTCCAAGACTGCACAATTGTGTTCTCAACATGCATCTGAACTTGGAGTGGAGAGTGCACATCACATTTTGTGTCAAATTATTGAGGGACAGAAAAAAAAAAAGTCGCAGGGAGCCAAATCTGCCGAGTTGGGTGGTGGGGAGATCTGACTGTGTTGTTGTGGGTGAGAAACTCGTGCGTTGTGAAGCATTTCAAGGGTCTCTGTGGCCTATTTCTCAAGTTGGACACAAAATTGGATGTATGCTATCTGCTCATGTCTATGGTGAAATAGTAAATGCTCAAAAATACCCGCGTAACCCAGGTGCTGATTTTGATCAAGCAACATAACTTGAAATACTCACTCAGGAAGATTATAGCTTCCCCTTCCTCCGTGCACATCACCGTGCTGCGCTTTTTCATTGCTCCTTGTCGTCCTTTTCTATTACTGATATTGTACTGTACAACTTTGACTCATTTCACAAGAATAATTTACAGTGTTTTCATCAGCAGATTCGGTTGAGTTTTGCCTTATGTTTGAACGCTTTTAATGGTTTTGTGTGAAGCACTTTGAATGGCCTTGTTGTTGAAATGCATTATACAATTAAACTTGCCTTGCCTTGATGTTGTTCACCTTTTGTCATCTGAAAATCTGGCGTTTCCGTTCATGTGAGGAGCAGTTATGTTATGCTTTGCTCTGATCTCGAGAGATGCAGAATCCTACTGCAGTAGTGTCAGAGTCATATTGGTTAAATTGAGCTTAAATTGTCAAATGTTAGAGAAATTGCCTGTGCACAGAAGATTAATAACAGTTGCAACAGCTCAGCCAAGAAAGTCTCCAGAGTGAAGCATGATTATGGAAGAATAAAAGTGCCACGTCCCTTAGTTGGAACGATAGAGTTCTCAGGCCGCTCTCTAACTATCTTATTGGGAGTCAAGGCCTTGGCCTACCTGCCAGACAAAGAGCATCATTAACTATTTACTTCTGGATGAGGGTCCACTGCATGAGTATAACGATGAGCTGTGGGTGTGATCGATCCTCTGTGTCTGTGACGGAAGTGTGGCTGCCCGGGAGTTGTGGCAGAAGCACAGAAAAAAAAGACAAATCATCTCGGGTGAGGTTAGGCCTGTGTTTTCACTGTTTGCAGCCAATTACTTATAATAAGTCACATGATTCTCAGCCTTACGTGAAATTTAACAGTTATTCACAGGCAAGCTCAGTTAAAGTTGCTCATCAGAAACACTTACAGTTCATGTGAGGGGGTTACTTCTTCTGTCCTTCGCTTTGTTATAGAGGGATGCCAAATCTTGCTGTATATAATCAACATAGTCTGGGATGTCTCATACTCTTTCATGCTTTTAGTCATCACTTGGCGAGGCAGCAGCGGCTGGTGAGGAACAAAGCATGTCACAGGCAGCATATTGCTGACATTTAGCTTAAACTGACAGTTTGAGGGATTCTTTTGCTCTTACTCGCCTGATCTCTCAGGCAATTATCCTTCACATTCTTTCGAGACAACACCAAGCTCTTCATTAGAATTTATTTCTTTAAGGGTGTGAAATAAAAGCATGTGGCTCTCAGTATAAGACACTTTTACTTTTTCAGTATCTAGACTTAGAGGCAGGCTTGACAACACGTCACTGTCTTTTGTCAGGGATGTAGTAAGAAGTTCTATTTATTCAGGGAGTTTCAAGTATACTGTATATTTTGATTTCTGTTTTGTTTTGATGCTTTTTATGTTGACAGCTTTGAGTTGGTTTGTGGTGAAATGAGAGCGCTGCATCAGAAGTTGAGTCAACAACGGGTCAGCGATAACTTAATGAATGACTTTGAGTGTCAGTTGAATAATTTCTGTCAGCAGTTCCCAGGCTCTCACTTCTATATTTTCTATATTTCCAAAATGTTGGCTGTCCGAGCTCGGGTGCTTTGATGCAAACAATTTAACTAGGTCTTTGTTTTTTTTTAAGGCAGCTAGCGCCTTGTTACATTCACGCTGCACTTAAAAGAATTGGACTCGTGCTGAATAGAAGTGGAAGAACTGCACAGTTCTGATGACAACAGTAAATACTTGAAATTGAAACTGCAGCTGCCTTTTTTTTTTCTGTAGCAGGGACTGCCTTGAGATGCAAAAGAGTCAGTCAGAGCTATCATTGACTCCCGCCTCCTTTTTTTGAAGGTCATAAACAAATCTCCTGTCAAGAGCTTTCATGAGCGAGGCTCCTGCGAAACACTTTAATATTCACCATCTCCCTGAAGGATCTGCTGTGTCTTGAACATGAATGATACTCGCACGCTGCCGTAGCACTGGCTAAATCCTCAACAAAAAACATTACATTTTTCAGAGGTTTGCTTGTGTCTGCTGCCCTCTGTTTTTTTTTCCTCCCCTGTGGTCACTGACATATCACTCCAGAGGGGGCAGCTTCCACGGAGAGCTGTGATTTGTATGTAACGACAAGCCCATTTCAAGCCTTGAAAAAGTATAGGGACTTGAAGCATTGGCTTATTATACTTTAAAGTATTTGTGGTCATGGAAATTGAATCAATAGCTCGGACCCTCGAAACTCTACCGCCCGCCCACTCCTCGCCCCCCACCCCCCAGTGATTCATCGTCAAGCATTTACAGAGAAGAAAGATACACTTTATATTCTGGTTGGAGGTCGTCACCTTGTGTTTCATACAGAGATGTGAACAAAGCTGTTATTTTCTGTGTCAGAGGGTTATTCCAGTCAGGTGACAAAAAAATGAAATCTTGGGAGACAGTTCAAACACCTGCATAGTGTTGTGACACAGATGGACATGAATACTTAGTATATGTGAACATGGTAGTCAACAAAGATAAAAGAGAAGAAAATCTGTATGTTTATGAGTTAAGCGGAGTGACATGGAGTGACATGGATGACATTGTCACACAGAAAGGCTCCAGGCCGGGATTGAACCCAGAACCTCCTCACTTTCAGGTGACAGTGCTAACCACTTCACAACGGTGCAAAAAACAACAACAGAGAAATTGACAAAACGGATCTTCTGTCTCAAGTTCAGGGCATGAATTTGCATAACCCCCCTGAGTATTCTGGTGATGCACCGAATGCCGGCTCGAAATTTACAACCCTATCTTTTTTTGAAAATGTAAAAAAAAATAAAAAAAAATAAGTGCTGTTTCATTACCAAATCATCAAATCATCTCGCCACGAATCTGTGGTGTGAACTGGGCTTAACAAAAACCGATGATGGCTTCATCCCATCAAAATGCATGCATGCGCGATATTAGACCGCTGAGAGACTGAAATGAAATGCAGTTAGTCATAAGTGAAAAAACCCACACAACTAAAGATATAGCAGGGATTACAATCACTCTATTGACAGTATGGCAAAGTCTTTGATTGTTGTCAAATTTATTTAGACGTGCACAGACACTTATTCCATGTCTCTGCTTAAACTCCGAAAAACATTTGGTCAATAACTATTGAGCTCACTTGAGATCGGTCTTTTAGATAGGATATCGATTTATAAAATCTTGAAGATGTGTAATATCTGACCTTAGATCATCATCATGTTCTAGAATTGATTTGTTGCCTTTAATTTGTGAGACGTTTTTCGTAGCACATCCTGTAATGTTTCCTCTTATGATGTACATGCTTTTATGCTTTAACAACAACCTTCTGTGATTATAGTTCCAAAGTCTTGAGTCATGAAGCCCTTTCTCCAAGGAAGTGCTCTTTTAAGGAAAAGACAAGAAAGAAAGAAAGAAAGAAAGAAAGAAAGAAAGAAAGAAAGAAAGAAAGAAAGAAAGAAAGAAAGAAAATCTTATGGGTTTCATTCTCCTTTGTCCTCCACTGCTGTTACAGCTCAGCACTGTGCAGAAGTTTAAATCACTAAAAGCAAAGTGAGGATGCTTTAAGAATAATGGCATCGATATTTTGATTTCATCTGTTAATGCAATATAAAATATGATGAAGAGAAAAAAAAATACACCTGCCTTTAATGCAGCACCAATTTACCTGCAGTTTTTTTTGGAGTACTTGGTCGGTAGATTGTTCTCTCTTGCTTCTGCCTCTTTGCGTAACCCCAGCCTGAGTCCATGATGTGGACATCAGGGCTCTGTGGAGGCCATGCCATCTATTGCTGGACTTCTTTGTCTCCAAAGATAGTTGTTTATGACGCCTTATGTTTGGGGTTGTTGTTATTTGGCAAAATAATTTGGACCGATCAGACATCTGCCTGATGGTATTCTGCGATGGACGAAAAATGCAAGGGCATGGAAATGATCCACTTCATGATGCTGTGGTGTGCAGTTCACCTTAGAGGGCAAATCGATCCAAACTACACCGACCTCAACTGTGCTGTGTTACAAGGGTCTGCAGATTGCTGAGACCTTAATAACAATCACACCCCCATGTACTGTTTGCTTGGCCTCTGGGATAAAAATTTGAGCTGGCAAACAGTGTCCCCAAGTCCGGTGCAACCCTCCGGACAATCCACCCCCCCCACCCCCCACCCACCCACCACCTCCCTCCGGCCCCACCGTCATCCCTGGCTCACCCCACTAACCTCAGGGGACAGATGGAGACTCCGTGCTGGCAAACGTGACCTCCATACCTTATTCTTTTCCTCCCCCGCAGCATCATCATTATATACCTGAGCAGATGTCTCGGCTTCTCATGCTGCCTCCCTCTCAGTCTTTACCTCTTTCTCTCCCTTTCACTGCAGAAGTTTCATTCAGGGGGCCACGACTCTGGAGATGAACACATTCACACAGAGAAACAATGAGCTCCTAAACAATTACTTTATTTCCACAATAAATCCTAAAGCAAATCAATTAAATAATAATGACAGCATAATAAGAGGTAACAGAGCATGGAGGCATTTTGATTTAATTGTAGTACTTTTGCTTTGTGGGTAGTTCAGAAGCATGCTTTGTTAAGATTGTGCCAGCGATGTGTTGATTCACGTCTCAGCTATTTGCCTTTGACGCTCTAACCCCTGAGTGCCATCTTAATAAATGAATCTATCTGAACAAATTAAACAAGTGACAGTTTAGAATTGATCCTTGATTAGGCTTTAAATGAGTCTACAATTTCAGTGCGACCTGATTAAATGTAATCTCACTTTAAATTGAAATATAATTTAAAGCTAAAGTGTCGTCTTAAATTTGATTTAGTTTAGAATTAATCCAGATTTCAAAGTTTGTCTAATAGCCTTGTGTGTATTAGTTAAAGCTTGATTTAAGATAATTAAATCCTTTCTCGGATCCACTGAAAAACACCACAGGGTGGACTAATCATAACAAACAGAACATGAACACAGCAAGAATAGTGTGAGATAAAAATAAGACCATTGTCAGTTTAATGGATAGCAGGCAGTTGTTGGCCAAGATTGAATCCTTGAAAGCTTTTATGGAGATGAATCTGTCTATTTATTATTTTTACTTGCTGTCAAAATCCTTCCTCCCCATCACTCCAAACATATTTACCTGACACAGGGACTCATAATGTGCCCAGCGTGATACATAAATTGGCCATGAAGCTGGCTGGGTTGTTTTGTGTCGGTGTTGTGGCTTGCCTGTGGAAGTCAGGGCAAATTGTCGGATGGCATGCTGCAGATTCCCTCACCTGTCTGCTCGCCTGCCTCATGGAAATGTTTTCTAAACCAGTGGTGCTTGTAGGCACACACTCTCGCACACAATATTTTTCTGCATTCCCTCTGCTCCGGCACGCTCATCTTATCAGCACCAGAAGCCTGCAGTCCATCCCAGTAAACACCTAAGTTATTTGAGGAAGAATTGAGTCATGGTAAAACAGGTTAAATCGGCAATAGGCTCTAGAGGCCTGCTGGCTTTTCCATTACTATCGATCAACCACGGGACCTAAAGGCCTTGAATGGACGGAGCAGTGGCTGACTTGGAAGTCTTCCAATTTTCCTTGAACTTTTTACTTTGTTGACTTTAGCTGCTTTGCGCCCTACACCAAAACAAACTGTGGAAAAATATGACTGACCCAGATAAAAGCATATTTTTAAACATTGTGTAAAGATGTGTTTTATATCCACGGAACGCTGATAATTAAAAGTGATCATAAAAGAGAAGTGAAGTCTGTCTGTGGAATGACAATTTGAAACTTTGCCACCAAAGCGAGTGTAGCATCTCAATAGCAATGAGTCTTCGGCTGGTTTTTCAGGCTTTTTGTGGCTGGATATAATTTGCAGCATCTTCAAATATGAATGAGGATAGTAATAAAGAGTTACTTACAACAGTTGCATTTTCGTAGTGATGAAGTGGCATAAAAAAAGAGAGATTTGTATCATACAGACACGGCCGTTCCTCAAATAACTTGTTGAGGTGATCCTGACAGTTTGTAACTAAACTGTCACTAACTAACACGATGAGCTGACTTTGCTACAACCTGATTGGCTGTTGAAAGAGGTGACATGCTTGATGTTTTGCAGACTGACGACTCGACCAAGCGGCAACCAACAGTGACGTCATCCATTGCTTTTTGAACGGCCGTTATGAAGCCTCGATTTTGGATATTGGCCGTCGCCATATGCCAGTTCGCGGTTTGGAGCCAGAAGTCACCATATTTGGATGAGCTGGAGGAAATGATGGGTGGATCTGACTTGATCAGATTGGAAACCCGAAGATACTACGTCCCACCCATCTATAGCGGAAACCTCACTGCATCACGGGCCTGTCCATCAAATGGACAAGTCCCCGAAGACACTCTGCCACTCTTTTAGGCCTATTTTTTTTTAAATTATTGGTAGGATTATTGTCAGATGGACCTCCAGAAAACTAATCAGAAAGAGGGACTTTTGCTAACGACACCAAAATGACTTTTGGAAAAATATTTATTGACTTTGTATTTCATGAGAGAAGTTGAATGGGAGTCTATGGAGCCGGAGGCCTTTTGGAGCCGACCACTCGGTGGTATCGCACCCTAAGGCACTTCGATATCAGCCCCCTTTTTCAGACCCAGAAGCTACGTCTACGGCCAGAACGTGGTTAAGTTACAGTGAAAATCTGTATTTCACCTAAGAACGTATTTCGCAGAACTTGTACAAAGTAGTCTTTTGCTTTATGTTCTTCTCACCAGGTATCAACAGATAGGTTAGGCTCTAATTGATAGCCTGCCATCTGAAGTGCATGACTGCTGAAATGTCTGTGACCTTTTCGGGGGTTCAGGAAAACACCATCTGGAATCTTCAGTCAGATTTGGAGAAGTATTTCCACAACGTTCTATCATGACCTTATAGGAAGTACTCAGCTGATTATATCTATTATGTTTGCTTTCCTCAGCGCTTGGTTGACAATTACACTGGCCTCTGTGTTTGTTATGTTCTCCTTCAAACCCTTGTAGCTTGCATTCTAATTAGACGGCTTTTAATAGAGAATGTTTATTGCTCCTTGCAGGGCCTCTATTTTCTGCTCTAGAGTTAATTAGCCCCATGTCATGTGATAACCACCACAGAGGACATCCAGACCCATGCCTTTTCTATGAGCTGTGTCCTTCTTGTATCGATAGCAAGAGCGCGGGCCATTGGCTGAATTATGTGCTTGATTTCACTTATATTAAGAGCACAGATTAATTTAAAGACATACTTTGATGTTGCTATAGCAAACATAAACACACACACACATGCAGACTGTGGTTGATGTGGGTTATTTGCTCTTTAGACATTAAATCCCCTGTAATTGGCCTGGAACTACTATTAAATCACCGCTTTGCTTAATAGGTTGTCAGCTTTTATCCTACTTTTACAGACAGCAAAGTGATGGCTTGATGTAACAAAAATCAGGCCGTTTCGGTTTTTGACAGCTCAGTAGCATTTGTTGTGTTCTGTGTTGTTGACTCCATACATTTTGGTAAGTTTCAATTTGTGATCACTTTTAATCTCATTTGAGCCAATTTCAATTTGTCTGTAGTTTGTCACGATGTCCCTCTTCATCATAAACTATTTAGAACTCAAAATTAAACTGCTGACAGGCAGATTTCTCACAGCTGACAAATGCTTCAAATTGGCTTTTAAGCTGACCCCTTTTGGAACGGTATTTGCAATTGAACATCCAAGTTAAGTCAATTTTCATCAAAAGTTTGCATTACATTGTGTGCCACATTATTATGCTGTCTGCGTCCTCATGAGAATATACTGTACCTCTCACAAGTGCTCACAAACTTACACGAGACTGCGTTAAACTGAAAGGACATTAGCCGTTTGTTCACCCACCCTCCATCATTATCCCCCATCACTTTGACTTGTCCTTGTTAGAGGAGAACGGGCCCTTCTTAGTGCTCTAATCTGAAGTGTTAGGTCTGTGTTATGCACTTGACTGCAGGGTCATATGTGGCAGCTCGTATACTGCCTACATCAACATAATGGGAACCAGGAGCAGAAAAATCAATGTATCTGACAAACACAGTTGTTCCAATCCAATAATGCCAAATGGTGGCCTTTGTTTTGCCACCACCTGCTTTGAAAATCTTTGAAAATCACCATCAGTGCAATAACAGTGGCCTGAACTTTTGAATTTTGCTGACCAGCACTGAGACCAAAATGGGCTGCATATCTGGAATCCCTGAAGGAAGACCATGCATTAGTAATACATTACAGTTGCAAGCTTGTAATGATGTTAGAAAATATGTTGCAATGTAAATGATCTTTCTGTCAGAAATCTTATTAAGATATTTCTTTAAAGAGAAGACTGATGGTAGCGCAGAGCAAAATAGCATCTGTGAGACGCTGTAGTACGCTGAAAGCAGTTTAAAACTCAAAGCAGCCAGCTTCATGGATGGTGCTCCAGGGCTGCGGTGTTATTCACCCAGTGCCAAGAAAGTGAACCTGCAAACCCTATGAGATTAGAAGTAGTGTGTATGTTCCCTTCAAAATTCCATTGAGGATTACTGTGCTGTTTAGCTCATGCCTCGCATCCAGCTGAGTCAAAGTGCTCCCAGTTGAAGGCACGCTGGAGGCAACAGCTCTGCTGCGGCAAGCTGGAGAAGGCAGGGAAATGGGAAGGGCTGGAAGGCAAAAGTACTCCGATGCTGTCAGAAACGATCCACATCACGGCCCGGCACCCCTCTGCTCCAGCCACCTCTGCTCATTATGCTCGTCGTCCGGAAACACCAAGGAAATTCGACTAACGACTGTTTGATCAACACGGCGCGCTGTAGCAGAGGACGACAGGCAACCTGTTCATGACTCATTTTGTCTCTCTCCGTCTCCCGCTCCGTCTCTCTCTTCCTTTCTCTCCCTTCGACTTTTGTCTCTGTATTTTGATCTTCTTCTCTCCACTCTGCTCCCCTAAGACAGAGGAGAACAAAAGGAAAGACAGAAGAAAAAGCAATATAACCTCTTGGCCCTTATCTGCGGCGCACACCAGAGCATGTCTGGCCTCAGACGCGGCTTTGCCTGTCCTTTGAAGGAGCTCATCTCCCTTTGATTTCAGCCAAATGGTGACAGATGCTCAACTTTCCATCTGCCACTCTGACACCCATCTCTTTAGTGTTGTTGAATCTAACTGACTTTGTTTGGACTGTCTGTCTGTCTGTCTGAATGAGGTTGTGACTTGGATGCTGATGTGCTAATGTGAGAGATTGTCACAAAGACCTTTGGTTGAAACGGATAAAAGCAACTCCCCGGCACTTTTTTGAGGTCATCCGCACTGTCTTGGCTGTATTTTTATGTCAACGCTTCAGACATTTAGTTGATGCTCTGATACTGAGTGATTTAATGAGGAGTCTTAAGGGTCATCATCATATTACCTTGACAATATTCCTCTGAGAAGACATAAAAATTCAAGCCAAGGAGACTCATAGAAAGCAGCCTTTTTATGAGAGTAAGAGTGAGCAGACAGGGACGATATTGGTGAGCGAATATGATTCAGCAGGGGCAGGATGACAAGCACACTTCTTTTTTAGTCAGAGTTTTTGATGTTTTTTTTTTTTATGACTAAAGATAAAAGGCATTTTGCAGTTCAGACTGAACTTGGGAGATCATTTTAAACTCTTGCCTAAATAATCAACAGTAATATAATCTTTTTTTAAGAATTGCTTTGATGTGGTCAGTCTTTTAGATCTTTTGTACTGACTATAAGACACATCACTTGTCTCTGACAATGAGACTGAAGGCACACTGGCTGCTATTGTAGCAAACCCTTGATTTGCAATTTCTCATTCACACCACCTTGATTTATGCCTGTCATCAGAGGTGTGGGATAGCGGAGGTGGCGCAGAAATACTCATGCTAATAGCCAAGACACCTGTTTCACTGTCAGAGCATCAGCAACCTGCAATGCGGGGCAAGAGGTGGAGAAGTGGGAGGAGTGATTGAATAGATGGAGGGATAGATAAATGGATCGTACGGTAGGAGATTAATACTGAAGTGACTTTTGTACAGTCAGCTCAAAAGCCAGGGGGCTGCTGGTACAACGTGCTTTTTGGTTATTACTTTGCTTTATCATCTTTATATTTGTTTGTTTGTGCTGTTTGTTACAGGTTTGCATGTGTTATGCACCTCCTGTAGCTCAGCTATGTGTCGCCTCGCTGTCTGCTGCAGCAAGTGCAGTGTGAGAGTGACGCGTCGGAGAAGATGCCTGTTTTTAAGGCATCCACGGAGCAATTTTTTTTTTTTCTTTGTCTCTCAAAGGGTTGGACTATCATTCAGACTATTATCCTTGCAAGAGGTCACAATAGACCTCTGTTCCATAAATACCACTCGCTGTTTCCTCTGCTGGGACTCTAAACAAATCTTAGATGAAGAAGCAAGTTTTGTTTTATTCATGTAAGTAAAGGAAGTAGAGTGGGGGTAGATATGTGCTTTTTTTTGGGGGCTAGATGTGTGCAGCTGATTTAGGCATGCTCTGTGTCTGGGGTATCTACTAGCTGTGATGTAGCCTTCAGTGTGCTTCCCCCTCTGTTTAATTTATGTAAAGGTCACATTTCAGACCACGCCAGGCTTTTGGTCTCTGCGTGGCGTCTCTGTAAGCAAACCTCCAGCATCATTTTTTAACTGACGAGACTGATTTCCAGGAATAGAAAGTCACAGTGGGCGTGTGATAAGACCAAGGGCCTGGGGTTCATTTTGCAATACATACTAATCACCTAGATAATGTTCTTCACTGTTAAACAATATTCTCGTATCAGAGGCAGAACCTGTATCTCTTGCCATGTGCAGGCTGCTTATCTCCCCATGCCTCCCTCCACTCCTCCGGGATCTGTCAGCGCCGGGCTATACCTGTGACACTGGGGAGCGTGGTGTGTATGTGGCCGCGGTGTGGTGTGTGGTGTGGTGTGGTGTGGGGTGGGGTGGGGTGTGGTGGGGTGTGGTGTGGGGTGTGGTGTGGGGTGGGGTGCTGTGCTGTGCTGTGCTGTGCTGTGCTGTGCTGTGCTGTGCTGTGCTGTGCTGTGCTGTGCTGTGCTGTGCTGTGGGGTGGGGTGTGGTGAGGCTGCAGACTGACCTGCTACCTCCTCTCTCGTCTTCATGGCTGGCTGTCTGCCCTCGGCGAAATCAATGGCCTCCCGCTGCTCTGGGTCTGTCCGTCTCGGGCTCGGGGGCTCTTGCTGCCAAATCAAATGTCCCAAAGCTCCCATGCTGCTTCCTCACTAAAGCGTTTGCTCACCTGTGTCCCTGACTATCTACTCACCTCCTCGCCTGGTTCTAGCCGTCTTGCCCATCTCAGCATCTCCCCGTCTGCCTGTTTATTTTTTTACGACTGCCTCCTTATCTGCTTAGTTGGCTGTCTCCTTACTACCTGCAGAACAAACTTAGGTTTGGATGAGTCATGCAGCTATTCTGAGCATAACCTATAACAAAAAGTGTTGTTACTGACTTCAGAAATATTTCTATCCTATGAGCTGCTGTTTAGCCAGTCATCAATTAAATGTAGTTATGAGGATGTTTATTGATGAGAAGCTAGTTATTTGGTGAATAAAAATGGGAGGTGTTGAAAGCGCGGCCGCAGAAGTGGCAGTTGCAGCAGATCAGGGATGTAAGTTTCCTTTGTGTGTCTCATTAATTTCATGGCATCGCGCAGTGGTTTTATTACCTTCAGGTGATTGCAGCTGTAAACACACAGCTTTGGATCAGTGCTCCATTCTCATTAACAGCCAGGACTAGACAGTGTGCTTGTATAGTAGATGTCTAACACAGACGTATACACGCTCATATGCCTGCATTCGTAAATGATCTCTACAAATTTCTTAAATTGACCTGCTGCTGCAATAATAGTTTATCTTTTGGCTGTTTACTGCATTGCATTGTGGGAAACAACTAAACAAACTAAAAAATTTCCCCTCGGGGATTAATAAAGTAACTACCTAACCTAACCTAACCTAACAAGGTGGGGAATCAAATTGTAAAACTTCAAAATGGTGCCAAAGAAGGACTTTTTTATTGCCTATTATTAGAGATGGGTTATGATGTTAACATTTTTGAATAGTCATCTAATCATAAAATAATCAAATCATTTTTGTGACTATCATCTCGTTTTGAAAAATAGATCTTCTGTTATTTTTTTTACTGTCGCCTGGTAGTAACTACTTGGTGCCACAGGAAGGTGGCAGTAACGCGCCTAAAAGCTGTTTGCCAACCTTTTTAAGCATCTAAAGGTGAAGAAGAATGTGTTACAACCAGGGTCCAAGTAACAAACATGTGCCGCTGTGAGATTAGATGCAGAAAAAGGAGAAACATGCAGAAGTTCTGTGTGGAACTTTACCACAACTACAGTCATTTGAGTGCAAAGCACAGAGCAGACTGTCCATCCACCTCATCTCAAAGATGATAGGTGATGATGTGCCTCTCTTCGGCTTTGTTGACGGTGAGGGTTTTTGAAGTTTGATGGCATTTGTTGAGCCCGAGTTGACAGCATGAGTGAGTCTCTTTGTGTGTGGGTATCTGTGTGTGCGTGGGTAGTTAGTTGAATACTTCATGTGCAGTGATTATTAGATTAGATCGTTTTGCTCAAAAGGAGCACGGATGCATGACAGAAGACATGGGTTTCACGCAACCTTCGCACGTGTGATGTTCTGCGTACGTGCGTGCGTTCGGATGGTTCGTTTCAGTCGCATTGAAAGTGCATCTTGGGTTTTTAGTTTTGACTTACGAGTGAAGCAACGTTCATTTCTCTTTGTTAACTTTAGCCTCCTGGGCTCGGTGCATGTGGCTTCCTATTCACACAACAAGTAGTAAGAGCTAATATTTTCTGCCTCTGCCGTGCAGGCTGATTCACTGTGTGCCGCCATCTCAACTGTGGTTTGGTGATATGAATCAGCCAATAGGGCTCTGTAAGCACAAGGCTGCCCTGCTGCCTGGCTGATAAGTGGGCCACACAGAGAAGATGGAAAATGCTCAGGGCATTCTCGCTGCCTCCCTCTCCCTCCTTCTGTCTTGCTCTCTCTCTCTCTCTCTCTCTCTTTTTTTTTTTTTTTTTTTTTTCTCCCCTCGCTCACACAGCTCCCCTTTCATTTATACTCCTCCCCTTCACACTCCTACCTCAAACTCTTTCTTTCACATCCCGTTAAAGTCTCCCTGTGTCTATGCTGTTCTTTTAAGTGATGGGGTTAAACTAGAGGAGACAGAAAACAGTGGGGTGCTCTTCAATGCTTGATGCGGCTTTTTGAAGTTCCTCTTTAAAGTTATCCCTCTTGCGCACAGCTCAATCGTAGCTGGCTGTCACCTGTTTCATCCTGTCACCTGTTTCATCCGTGTGTCTTTGTAGTGACACCAAGTATGTAGTGTCTTCTTTGCCTAGCGGTGTCGTCATTTTTCATTACAAACATCCCTGCCCTTGTGCCTGTGCGCGCGATACAGTTGATGCAGAAGCCTGTGACACGGTGACAATTGTAAAGCACACCTCTATGGTCCTGTGAGCTCTGAACAAAAGACTCTGTTACCTTTCATCAGCTTGTAGTTTTCCTGTCCAGCGAGAGCTCTTTACTCATTTTTCTCATCCAACCTTGTCTCTCGCAGCACGGCTAATTTCTGCACCTCATGAAACTCACTCGCAGACACTTCTCGCTGTTTGGTCATGAGAAATTAATGGAGTGCTTCACAAATATTGCCGATTTACTCTTGTGAAAGAAATCAGCCTCCCACCAGTCTGTGTTTTGCCCTGCAGAGGGAATGAGTAAGCAAAAATATCCTGTTGAATGATTGTTCGGACATGACCGTACAGCAGTGATTCCCTAGCAGCCTAAATGGCTCCATTATTTTGTCTGTTTCTTGTTCATTGAAATGCATTTTCAGAACAAAACATACATCTAAAGCCCAGCTTTGTATCCCCTGTGACCGGCGGGCAGGAAGCTGGCTGGGAGACGGCAACAGAAAATGCCCTGTAAATAAAGAGAGCTAATTTCATTGCCTGCAGCAGCGATGTGCGAGCTGACCTTATCAGGGGAGCCTCGGCCTTTCTATTCCATCCACTGTGACTCAGCCCCCACCCCCACCCCCACTCAGGAAAGGCAGCCTTCTGTATGGCGCTAGATTTCAATAACTTCTCAACCAAGAACAGCAGTGAAATGCAGCGAGAGAGAGAGAGAGGGGGGGGGGGCGAGCAAGCGGGCGCCTGGCTCCTTTGCTGCCTCAGTAAACAGGTGATGCAATGCACCCATGTGCAGTGGCACCCTTGTCCCCCAACAAATGCAAGGCAACAAAATGCATTCCTGCCCTGACAGACGATAGGACAGGGATAGAAAATGAAAAGGGAGATTAACGAGGGGCCTCATTTCAAGAAGCACGGCGGTGACGGCGGTGACGGCGGTGACGGGGTTGGCAATGAATTGACAGACCTTCGCCAGACATCTATCAGGGGTATTCAAAGGTGTTTTAGGGCGGTGGTATAAAGGCAAAGAGATGGAGAGATGAGGGAGTGCTGAAGCTGAAGGCCCAGGGACAGTGATGGATCACCTACACGGTGCAGCAGCCCACTCACCCTCAGAATTGATGAGCCACACCTATTGTCTCCCCGTCTCCCTCCTCCTATCATATCCACTATTCTTCCATCGCCCGCCTCCATTTCCATCTCTTGAATTCCTCTCAGTTCTCCATCATTTTAATTCTTTTCCAGCTCCTTCATGTGTCGGTTTCTCTGGCTATCTCCCGCTCCACCTTTATTTTAGCTCGGCCTCTCTTTGCATCTCCGCCTCTCGACTACCCCACCCCAGTCTGTGTGTCAACACCAGGCAGGAGAGCCATGGAAGTGCCATACTAATAAGGTTAGAGGGAGCATCTCTTTTTCTCATGGTGACACCTTTATAAATGACAGCAGCACAAGGCCCTGCCGGTGTTCAATCACCTCTGCAGGGGCTTGCCCACGGGGAGCTCGGCATGTGTGGTGTGTGAGCGAGCGCACAAGTGTGCAATGAGTGCACGTTTTGTGCCTCTGTGGGTCTTGCAGCAACCAGGTTTACAGTGGATCTAGTTGGAGCGGACAACAGCATTAGGGAGGAAACAAATCTGGAGGCAGAGTCAGGACGAAGGAGAGAAATGACAGCCTGGAGCTCATCTGACCAGTACTGCCTTGTTATGACTCCCTGATATGTGCACCAGGGGCACACAAAGCACACTTATTGCCTTACACCACCTCTCTCTTTCTGTTCTTTGTCTGTCGTCTCACCGACTCTCTTTACGGCCTCCACCGAGGTGCAGGATGTTATCTGCTTGTGTAGGTCTGTGTTATAGGCTGCTTCCGTTTTGTGTTTATGCCAGTGTTTTAGGACAGGGATGACTTTTGGATTACTCAGAGAGATACTGCGTAACGCTGGGTAGAGCTGTTCCTACCATTCAATATAACAACAAAATCATCTTTTTGGCCACTCATATCAACAAATGCAGACAGAGTGGGGAAGACAGGTGAAGCATAAAAGGATAGAATGTGTTTGGGAGACAAGTAGACCTAAAAATGAGGGGATGTGTTAGCTAATGTCAGGATCCAGCTACCAGAATTCAGCCTGATTTTGACACAATTGCCAACAAATTTCCCGAATACAAATTTTCCCGGGCCTGAATATGAATGTCGTGAATGACGAATGGACCTTGTAGTGTGACACCCTGACAAAAAGTCGAGCACGTCGGAACCTTTTTTTTAATTTTTACCTGCCTAGTTTGACATCAAACGACGGGTTACATGACGTCGACCAATAGGATGACAGTGCATCACACATAGTACCTGTGTGGTAATTGATTGACAACCTCTTGACCCTCCTCCCCGACGAAACAGGAACTCATGCACAACAGTGTAAGATGATTGGTCTGTGTCATACCTGTATTGTTGCCAGCAAGAATTTACAGCACTTTGATTGCTTAATCTGACATAGTTACCATCATTAAAGACACATGTATTGGCATAACAGCAGACCAGAGTCAGCAGCAGGTTTTTGCGCCAGTTTAAATTGAGTTATCACAAATCCATGCTTCATATAGCTTCTCTGAACGCCACAAAACAGACTAAACAGGTTTTGTTAAGCTGTTCTAAGGCAAAGTGGTTTTTTTTCCCCTCACTGTTTTCTCAAAGTGTTTTTTTTTTTCTCGGCAGTCTCTCAGGTGCTTTAGATCTGAATGCCGTGAATGGCAGAACAGGACCATTGAAATGGCAGCAGGAACCCAGTAGGTGACAATGTCCCAACAATGCTCTTCCGCTGCTCGGAATGGCAGCTTATATCAGCAACAGAAGGAAAGGGGGCTTCTGTGTTTGTCTTTTGTACTGTGTGCAGAGCCACGGCAGAATATGTCATTGTGCATGTGTGTAGATGAATGTTGAAGTGTGTATCGCCTGCCAGAGATGATAATTGGTGAGAAAACAGGGAGATGGCTGTGCAGCTCCCAACACTTCATCTATGAACACAGGCGACTGACTTGACTGCAGCGTCATCATTCCTGACCATAAAAGCTGCTCAGCCAGTCAATGCAGTCTGGGTTCATTCTCTCCTCGCTGCCCCAGTATGAGCTATTTTTAGCCCTCCCTGTGCAGCTTGGCTCACCCAGCTACCTGGATATGAGGGCTTTGTCACTCCTACAGGCTGAAGCAGCACTGATCTTGCAAGCTTTACAGCTTGCTATTTCCATAGCTACGGCTGCAAAACAATTCCTGCACTGAAGGGCATGAGACACACTGAAAAAATAGGGAAGACGAACAGATAATAGTGATATGTATTTCAGAGACTAAATGACACAACAATTACAATCTTGCATTAACTTCTACTTGATGTGACAAGACAGAAACAGGATTCTAATGAGGCGAGCTGACACGTTACTATTAATGAAGTTAAAATAATTCAAGCAATTATAGATTCATTGATTGAGTCTAATAAAAGGAAACTGGGAGCAATCTCTCCTTTCAGAAGTGCACTGGGGTTCACAAAGCAACAGGTACAACATTTTGTTGTGACTGCACGTGATTAAACACGCCATTGCCACTGAAATTAGACTGAAAATAAAAGACATGCCTTAAAGGATCATAATAGGCATACATGTTTGTTGTGATGGATTTTCTTTAGACTAGGACAGTCGGCGATACTGCAAAGTGCCTTTTCTTGTGTTTTACATGCCTTGTTAGTCACAGACATTTTGTTTGGGTAGTCTTTTTCTCCTGCAGGTATACAAACCTGTGCCTATTAATTCAGCATAATATTATTCAGTATTCCCTGCCATGGTAAACAAATGCTCCAAAAGGATTCAGTTGAAATTACTCCGCTGCAATCCCACGGTGCATTAGGGCCGTTTAAGTGCAGCGAGTGCTCGGAGACACTCACTCAAGGTCCCTTATAAGAGTTTCTCCTCTTTTCTTCTCTCTCTGGCACCCGCGGCATCACATCGCACATGTAGCTGAAACTTTGATCCACGTTACATCATTCCTTTGTGACGGTTTTTACTGTGAGACGTTTGTGATTGTAAACTTTTTTTAATGTCTGGATTGTTTTGAATTATGTAGCAAACAGGCAACAGCATTGAATGATGCAACATAAGAAAACTAAACTACTATTCAGTAACGTTGTAGTAACAGCCTTTAAGATCTTTCAAGTTGGACATCAATCTTAGGCAGTCCTGCCAAAGATAACAGATCCGCGTCCCACTCTGCTCTGCTTGTGAGCTGCTGTGGCAAAATTCTGTTTCTCAATGGGTGGTAATCTGAGGATTAATGACAGCGACACATCTGCCAGTCATGTGGACACAGATGGCAGCGAATGCACACACGTGACGTAGAGAGGGAAAAGACTGGCTGTAGCGTTCTGTCATTGGTCCTCTACAACGTGCAGTTGCAAAGCTCTAATATTTTAAATTAAGCAAATCCAAATTCTTCAAGTATATGAGTGGCTTCTGCTTGAAAAATCTCACTGATGGATGTTGTTTGAAAAGTTTGGGTCACTTCGTTGGTGGAGTGTTTCTTTGCAGCTACCTTTGGGTAAATGGCCTTTTTCAGGGCCCCCGTAAAATGTTGTCATGTCTAGTGCGTTGCATTTACCTTCATCTATTCTAAGGTTACCACCATCAATGGCTCCCACAACAATAGCAGCAGACACTTTAACTGATGTGATAGGAGTTCCATTGGATTTCAGTTGCACAGTAATAGCACATATCCAATATGGAGGCAGAGAAAAGATGATCCTAACAATGCCTCTGGCAGTGCCTCTGGCTACAGGGCCAACACACACACACACACACACACACACACACACACACACACACACACACACACACACACACACACACACACACACACACACACACACACACACACACACACACACACACACACACACACAGACACTACAGCACACTATCTGTGTTTTGCCTTCCTTAGAGGAGCAGGAGAGCAGGCACATGTGTCTCCCCGAATTACTTTAAAGAAAAGGCAGTGGGAGTGATTCTATTCTTGTACGAGAAAACACAGTCAATTCGGATTTCATAAAACAACACTCTCTCTTGCTGTGCTTGTCTCATTCTGTTTATTTTGTCTGTTTTGCTTCTTTCTCTTAATTACCATTTTCTCCTCTGTGCCTGAACAGGTGGTGGCTCCCCTATCTGCAGGGGCTTTTAAGGAGCGCTCCCCCAAACCAACCACCTTTCGCAAGTGCTATCAGCGTGGAGAGCTCCCGATTGCTCTGAAACACGACTACAAAGGCAGCCTTTCATGGAAGGTAGGGGTGCTGGTGGTTTTCACAGTCTGTTGACAAAAAGGCATGGGTGCCAGATGTGTCATCAGGGAATGCTGAACAATGTCAGAATGAGGATGAGGTAGGTACTCGCAATAACACTGAATAATCTTCGGGAGAAAAGCCAAAGCTAAAGGGACCTAATTATAATCTTGCAAAGAAAAAAACAAAACATCAACCTGGCAATGAAAAAAAGGAAGCACCCAGGTCATTTTCATTCACAATCACACACAACTCTGAGACACAGTAGTTTTTGTACAGTCTCCTGTTCTTCTGGGATCATTCTTGCTGTCAAGAGGATGTGATGTTTGAATATGAAGAGTTGATAAGAGCTATGCAAACACCATTTATCGTCATCATTATCGACTCGGCTAAGGTGATAATGACACTTTCTCACATCCCCGGGTCCAGTGTGGGCTGTTATCCTGTAGGAGGCAGTGTAGATTAGCTGACTTGAAGGGCTCACAAGTCTCACAGCGCCAGTCACACAACCTATCAATCACAAACTCTGTAGGAACTCAGGGCAGTTGCAGCAAAACACAGAGAATAATTGTATATGTATTTGTGTGTGTACTGAATGTGTGTGCGTCAACGCCCCACAGAGCCATTAGGCTCCTGACTGGTACAGCGTGTGTGGGATGGATGCATTTTTCTAATCACTGCGTTCCTTTATTTCAGTTCCCACTCTGCTGCAAGCTATTCTAAAACTTCACAACTGGCATGCAGCAACAACTCTTAATGGCATTTATTCATAGTAAGCAATGATAAATGAATCAAGCAAATTATGCCCCTTTCCTCCGTTTTTCCCTACTTCAAAGGGAGAAGGAAAGGTGGGTGGGTGAGTGAGTGAGCTTTCTCGCTAGTTAGCTGTCTGTCTTCAGGTGAAAACACTGTAAAAGCATCTCTCTTTGTATGAATTATTTATGTCAAATGTTCAAATGAATCTTTGCGTTTGCAAAAAATAATGGATTTCTTTTGTGCTCTGCCGATGAAAAAGCACTCAGAAAATGGGATGTGGTGTATGAAATTGTTGCTGTCATATCCAGCGCTGCTGTTATGCTTATTGATTCCCCCCTAATACTTATAAACAGACTTATCATTTAGGGAATCCTCTGCAAAAGAAGAGTTTATCACTCAAATTGTGGCTCTTAGGGTTTGCACTTTGACTGTGAACAACTGTTTGTGGAGTGTTTTTTTTAAAATTTTTATAGAGCAGTATCTCTTCATGGATGAGATGTGTTTTTCCTATATGACTGGTATTAGCCAGCCTTCTGTTTGTTGAAAGCAGGCCAGGTAGAAAATGGTCGGCATTTGCTGCGTGCATCTGTTGTGTAGTCTTATATGTGGATACAGTGTAACAGAAAGCGTAACTGTGATCGGAGTAAGTGGAGAGGGGCTGCTGCGTGTGTTTGCACTGAGCTGCCCTCGGGGCACAGGTTCAAGACGGCAGCTCAGGATCAATCCCAGTCTGAGAGCTCAGCCCCCTAGCAAATAAAAAGTCTGGGGGAAGTCAGAAAGAGGGAGTCTTTCGGAAAGAAAAATAAATTCTGTGTTGATTTAGTTTGTGGGCTGTGTACTCAAGTGCACAGAGCGGATGCGCGCGCGCGCGCGTGTGTGTGTGTGTGTGTGTGTGTGTGCGTGCGTGTGTGCGTGCGTGTGTGTGTGTGTGCGTGTGTGTGTGTGTGTGTGTGTGTGTGTGTCAGTTTGACTGTCTGTTGATGAGCATGCGTATTCAGGTCAGGAGTTCAGGTTTCCCTCTGCAAAGATGCTGCTTGTACATGCAACTCACTTCTCAAACTGACCATGAAAAAAGACAAACAGGCCCTCATATGCAGCTAAACAAGTCAATCAATATCAGCATCTCCTCCGTACAGGTGCACAGCTCGTTTCCTCCTTCCACTCACATCGTTATACACCCTCTAAGCAGCAGGGAGAGCAGCATGTGTTTCTGCCTCCCAATGAATTATCAGCCAAATGATATTAACATTTCTCCTCTTCCACTGCAGCAGCCCAGCAATGGGCTGTAGGCAGTTGCATGAGTTAATATTCTGGTGGATAATCCGTTTTGTCGTAACTCGCTGGGGAAATATTTTGTTTTCCAAATGTCATTTGGGTAGCCGTGGAAGGTGCTACTCTGGTTTTGCTACATGTGTAGGGCCGAAATGAAACAATCATTTATCCCACGTTTGCTCTGGTTTGTGTCGTGATTGCTTGTCATAAACATCCAGTTAAGTTTCATGACAGAAGTATTTTATCTTTGTTTCTTATCATATATTTTGCACTTGGAGTTTTCTTTTAATTTTAAGAATCATATGTTTATTTTGGCCAACTTTCTTGATGGCATCACTTTTCATTATTACACCCGCACTCACAGTGCTTGGAGTACTGAACATACCCTGAATATACTTACCACTGGAGATTTGGATCTGATTTTCACCTCTGTAAAGCTTGACTGTTTGATGAGCGATATTAAATATGCAGCCACAAACTTCGATGTTATAACACTTATGTACACATTGAGCAGAAACAAAGCGTGTTTTTGAAATTTTGTAACTTCTACTTCATGGATGTGAAATGTGAGGCCAACAGTCACTCATGCGTTAGTTTTATCTGGTCCAACAACAGCTGAAATTTGTTTTTCTCTATTTTCCTCGCTAAAAAAGTTCAAATAAAACAACACTTTTTCGCCACATAAAATGTGTGTTTTGTGTGAAAAATATATTGCCGTGCGATTTAACTGCACGAAAAAAAAAAATGCCCCAGATGTGTCACGGCCTTAAGAGCCACTCAATAAATAAAACTCCTCATGCTGGGCAGGCAGTGTGGCAAATTCAGCAGTCTTGCTGAGAACTTTCTAACTATAGACTGTGGTGTTAATTCTTCAGCAGATACTAACCGATTCTTTAATTAAATCACAAATGCTGCAAAACTGTTTTTTTTTTTTTTTTTTTTTTAAGCACATGAATAATTGCAGGAAAAGAAAACATCAATTTTAAATTATTCTGTGGGACTAGAGAGCGGAGGCTTGTTGCATGAATATTCCACTATTGAATGGACTCGTCTGTGCCTGTCTTTAAAAAACAAAAGTAAGGAGCCTTACCTGTTATTGTTAATATGGAATTCTTTGCCACTTAGAAGAACATCCTCCACCCTGTGTTGATAGTGTGATCCTGCCTGAGCTGTGTTCTGTCAAACATTAGACGCGGTAGAAGATAGGTGTAAGGTGTAAACGATGAAGCAATTCGGAGCCGTTGGACACACAACTTTGGGATTATGTGTGTGTGTCTGCGTGCTCGCTTGCTAGGTTTGTGTATATGTGGCTGTAGAAGTTTGAGTCTATACGTACAGGGGAAATGCAAGTGAACTGAATGTCAAGGGCAAGTAGAAAAAGGGAAGGTTGTATCTGAAAGGTAATTTGGCTCTCGAGAGGTAAAAGCCTCAGCTGTAATGGGGCGCTCAGGTAAAAGCTTTACACGTATGGGGAACATGTGCGGCAAGTAGATAAGAGAGGCTCGAGTGAGTTCCTATCCCTGTCTGTGTGTATTTGTGTGCTTGTGTGCATGAGTGCGTGTATGGTTTGTGCTTGTATTTGGCCCCTGCCATGACGTGGAAGCCAAAGGCCTGGAACAGCACTGTAATCTACTGCGATCCCCAGTGCCAAAAAGAGAGAGAGAGAGAGAGAGAGAGAGAGAGAGAGAGAGAGAGAGAGAGAGAGAGAGAGAGAGAGAGCTCCACAGGGACTCAGCAATCAGGAGACATGGCAGCCGCTTGACTCTCAGTTATAATGGATGAGTTGAGGTCTTCCTGTGTTCCCGGTGGGGTTCGGTTTGACTCTCCCATCTCTACCCTCTGCTGTGCTCTGCAGGCTTGCAGCCAAACGCCATCGCGCACAGATGCATGCACAGACACACTCACCTCACATGTATTCTTGCTCCCTAAACAGTTTTGTTTATTTCATTTCATTGATCGTCTGTCCGCTTTATCTTGTCCCTTGATCTCCTGTTCAGCTCTGTGTCTCCTGTACGCTCCAGGTTGTTGTTTTGTCCTCTTTATAAATCCCGCCTGTCTGTTTCTGCGGGCTTCCATCCTTCCATGTCGCCAATCACCCCGCCTTCTCCGGGCTCATGTACTTTATCTATTCCCCTTTGTCCTTTTACAGAGGGCCTGTCTGGGGGCAGGAGGAAAAAAGCCATTTTATAAAAATATCAATGCAAACCAGATTTCCGCACACCCTCCGCCACCACGCCGGCTTCAGAGGGGGCGCAGAGATGAGGGGAGGGGGGCAATCAATTAATCTGATCAAGCGCTTTAGGAAATGGAGAGCGTAAGCGCTCCTAGGGGACGGATATCCATCTCCTTGGGATGATTGAATTACGCACAGTGAGAGTTGGAGAGGAGGGAGGGCTGGAGAAATGAGGTGGTTAGGGTGACCGAGGATGAGGGTGCATGTGCTTGAGAAATGCGGCGGGAGTGCGCGCTTGATACAAGTGAGAGATAGAGAGACAGAGAATTGAAATGGAGCAAAAGAGTGGGGTGAAAGAGGGATGAGGTCATTGCAGAAATGGCAATGGAAAAGGAGCCTTATTCCTCTCTCTCCCTCGTTTTCTCCCATCCGACCATTTATACTTTTATGTGTCATATCTTATGGTTGATATTCCCTTCTTTGACAGCTGTATTAAGTACATGGCACGGGGACATCGTTTTGCTTTGGAGTCAATTCAAAGCAGAGCTGCTCGCGGCTAATTTGTCTTTTACTCAACAGTAAATTGGAAGACAGTATACGTTTGGACCAACACGATGTAAGATATTCGGTTTCAGTGTACCACACCTAAATTCAATTGGTTAACGTATAATAGACGATGATATGCATGATTGACAGTGGCTTACTGCAGCAGTGCGCTAAAATGATCTCCTGAATGGTTATACGGAAATTAGACAGCTCAAAGTAACCCATCTGAGGACCATATACTTTTGCCAGCCAAATGTACAGTAACGAAGCACTTCCACAACAGCTGTTTCACAGAGATGCCTCTGTAAGTGAGCTCTTCCATTGTTTTGTAAGATGCACAATATGGCGCAACATCTTGCTTAGAAATGCTACTCGTTTCCAAAGCCACACTCTCTTTGCAGAAAATGACCTTGTCTTTAATTCCGTTGAATGCAAACCGCACCAGTCTCTCCGACTCTACGGCAGTGATTTCTTATCTGCTGCGAGCGCCGGAGCTTTGTCGGGGAACCTTTGAATAGACAGAATAAAATGGGGTTAACCATGCGTTTTCTACAGCTCCCTGGCTGAAAGCTGGATACTCTGGGGGGATAGTTCTGTGTCATAAGGAAAAAGATGAAACACAATAAGAGGAGAGAATATGAACAAGCCCCCGTGGGCTTTCTCTGAGAGGAGAGAGGAGAGAGAAAGAGGGAGTCTAGATTAGAGAAGTGGAAAAAGCAGCAGGCATTCTCGCTAAAAAATGAGAGATGAGACGAGAAAGGAGGAGTAGATGAAGGAGGTGGAAGGAAAAGGCTTCAACAAACAACACCGCGCGAAACCGCCAGGATGGGCTGCTTCCCTCGAGGGAGAGAATTGTTGAATAGCTGCTGGGAAGAAGCCGATGAGCTGCGCCTCTTTCACGCTGCTGGTGTGACTACAGGAATGGAGGGACTGTTGGAACGGAGGCATCCAGTAGAGAGAGCTTGTGTGTGGAAGGCTACATCGCCTGCCGCCCGCTGCCCTGAGCCATTATTCATTGCAAGAGGAACGCCGCATGAAGCTGATGATAGTTGTTTAGCCTGTGGGCATTCCACTCTTGCTGTGGGATGAGACAATAGCAAATAAAATGGATTTTTGGAGAAAATGGAGGATCAGCGGAGAAGCTTTTATTTAAAAAAAAGAAAAGACTTACAGTTTGAATCGATATAAAGGTTCTGTAGCGCTGCGCATGGTTCTGGTAGAAAGTGACCAATATGGGGCTCAGAGTTACAGCCATATACATTTCATTGTTTTCCTAATCCTGGTCTCCAGCAAAAGTGACCTTTATCTGTGACGCTTCTACACACGACCCCTGCCGGACGGCCAACCACTACCCGTCATCGTCTTCACCCTATGCCACGGCTTAAACTGCCACAACCAGGCGTGGGCGCAGACATGAACGATTAGCTTCTCACATTGTTTTGTGATCTGTCGAAACGCAGCTCAATCATCAAGAGGCCGTCCCCTTCTGCCCCACTGTTCATTACCTCGTCCCCAAGCTCACATCATCCCCCCCCTCCGGACACCCTGTTGATCTCAGCCCCACCGCTGCCAGCCTCCCACGCATCCAACCCTAGCTGCAACCCCACACAGCTGGCCTCCCCGTGCAGATGGCGACGAAAACAAATGCACAAACACTCTCACAGGGAAACATAGGACTGTGACTCCATGTAGACAGATGGGAAAAGCCGTGGATAGCTGGCGGTAAAGAAGGGAGAGCGAAGTGATGGATGACATCACGGCAAAGAGAAGGAGGGAGAACGTGGATCGGGCAGGGTGGCTACCAAATTAGACAGAGACAGAGGACAAGACAGAGAGGGACACGGCGTGTCTGCCAAGGCTACAAATCATGTCCCCGAATGCAGCACCAGGGCTGTCACCCCCTCCCTCCCACAAAATAAGCCAGAGATCTATTGATTGGCACTCGTATTTGCTAGCGGGCTCCAGCTCAAAATGGAGCCTTTAATTAACTTAATGGACCGGCTGCAGCTGTGTGCGAGCCAGTAAGGGAGGAATAGAAATAGATAGATAGGGGGAGAGCGGGAGTGAGAGCCAGCATGAGCAATAAGTGGGGTTAACTGCGGACCCCTTTTACTATCAGTCAGACTGGGCAGGACAGACGCAAAGTAGGAGAAGGAGGTGAGATTGAGTGGGCTGGTGTCCTCTCTCATCCTCAGCATCTCCTGCTCCCTGCATGCAGTGTCCAGCTTACCCTTTTGGGATGAAGCATGCTTCACCGCCAACCAACATTTCCCCATTCAGATCGACCACCAACAGTACTGGCGAGTCTCTGTTGGCCTGAATGGGGTTTCTCTGGGTGTCGTTTTTTTTTTTTCCTTTCTTTCTTCCATACGCTCTGTCAGCAGTCACCCGCAAAATGCTAGCCCTCCTCTAGCCCCTCCTACCCCCCTGCAGGCCCCTATTTCTGCACACGGCTGCCTGCTCTCCTCCATCCACCTCTCTCTCTCTCTCTCTCTCTCCTCTCCACTGAGCCCCATTCTCATTCCTGTCCACTCATCCATTCTGTCAAAGGTTAATTGGTTTGGAAATGATTCGATTCATTCTTAACGTTAATGCTGTTATCATGCTTTTGTTTGAAAAAAAAAAGAGAAAGAAAAACTACCCCCCACATGCACTTAAGCCTAATTTAAAATAAAGGGGAAAAAGAAAAAAAAAAATCCAATTTAATTTTTTTTTTCTTACTCTGGCCGAGGCTTGTCCCCACAAGTCTTTTCCTTTAAATTATGGCAGAATTTCATTACCTTGAAAGCTTTTCTGCCTCCTCCCCTCCCTGTCTCCAATACTTTGAATGGATCAGGACTAATGTCTTTCTTGTAACCTCAAGGTCGGAATATTTGGATCCATGGAAGTGCTCAAGGGTCCCTGTGATTAATGCACTGTACAAAATACCTTGGAATAATGCGGTGGCTGGCTGATGACTGCGCAGTGATCAGTTGTGCACACCCGCACACGCGGATACACAGACTACATACACTGTAGGTAGTTGTAGATAGAGGTGCCCCTGTCAATGCCCTTGATGTGGATCATGGGAGGCATTCATATTCAAATAGGGTTACCTAGAGGCCCTCTCTCAATTCCCCCCCAACAGTGACGCTTCCCCAGGGGAGCTCCACACTTTTCTCTCCGCAGTATGTTACATCTTTACTTACAGCGGCTTTGTTGGACACAATCGGGGTATCACTTCCCCTCAGAGCTGCTTATTGGATGACAGATTTTCATTGGGGCACATCATTCTCAGTGGAGTTCCTGTAGAAGAAAAGACCATTTGCATCTCAGTGCTCCAATGGCCACTATTTCAGTTTTCATTTACCTATTAGTATGTCACATCAGAGAATGAATTAGATAACCTCTAAATGTCGAAGAGATCTTTTTTTCACCGCACTGGTATCTTTAATAAAACAGCCACTCTCTGATTACTACTTCGGTCTTGATGTTTTTTTGCTGACGCGGCTGCGATGTCTGATAAAAACTTGATTTTCTCTGTTTCCGTGGCCACCTTGTAGAGGTCCTCGCGGTGGCTGCTGTGTATGCTGTCCACGCCCTATTGATCAGAGACACAGAGGCCTCTGTATTGAAGCTGTTTGCTGGGCTACAGATGCTATCTCCACTTTTGTTAATTATTTACATTCAGTTCCACAAATCTGATCAATAGTTAATTGAGCCAGCGGGAGCTGTCTGGGAGAAAAACAAAAACTTTGCAGAATTAAGGGACAAAATCCTCAGTGCTGCACTGTAAAGAAGTTCTGTTTTCCATCTAAAGTAAGTGGCTTAAAGGCAAAAGGAGAAGACACAGAATGACTTCATACTCCGGGCTTTCGTCGAGTCTTCACCCTCTTAAAGCAGAAACATTTCTAAATGACAACATTTTAAGGGAGTAGGGGACTCCTGGCCGTTCTCCTGATTTAAGTGCCATTTAAAGTGACAGGTGCCTGACTAGAATCCACTTCTAATGTTTGTCTGTTGTCTGCTTTAGGGAAAGAGGAGGCCTCTGAACTCCCGGGGCTACATTTATCAAAGCATGCATAAAACAAAATCAAGGTGGTTGAGCTGCCTGTACACACAAGATAGTTGGTTTTAATGAAGCATGCAGTGAACAATAATAAATCCTACTTCTGCTCATAAATGAACAGGCTCGTTTACAAATGACATTTTTTATCTTTCCAGTGCAATTTGAATAGCTGAGGACTTGTGTGCTCCCTGAAGGCAGAGATAGCACTGACCTCACTAAATATTCTCTAAGTTGTCCTCCCTGTCAACAATACTTGATTAGCTTGCCGGCAATCAATCAGTTCTTCTCAGTCACTGCACACAAATCAACATCTGTCAAATTATAGAGCAAAATATAGCACTGTCTCAGCTGTGGTTTAGATGACAAACATACTTTTCAAAGATTTTAATGTTTGATCATTAGATTTGACTACTCAGGTCTTTTAAATGAAATTAAAGTAGGTGGTAATATTTTACACTGTTTGAGAAGTTAGGACTCTCGTGTACTACACCGTAAGATGGTCTATAACCTGGTACCTATTTAGAAAATATGGAAATAAAGCAAAATGAATGTTCTTTCCATTTAAAGATATGAAATGTGCTTATCTTTAGTGTGACTAGTTTTAAAATCACTTGGATCCTAAAGGAACGCAGTACTTTGGGATACGATATGATGAACATTTTTCATTTGATAACCGTAGCATATCTTCAGTCTTGTTAAACTACAAAGAAAATGATGGCTTTTTGGGAAGAGACAGAGCCGCTATGTCATGTTCTTGGTCTTTTTGGTCTTATCCGTTGTGTCCTCAGTCTCTCTATGTTCAGTTTTTGGCCTGCCACGCCTACCTCACCTGCAGCCACATGACAATCAGCCCCATCAGCATATACAGTATGCTACTACTTTTCCATTTCCATGTTATCAGACAGTTCTGTTGTACCTTGTTGGACATTATTTCTGCATCACTTCCGTACCTCCCAATTCCTGTGTCAGACCTTCCCTGTTTGGATTTTCAGTCATTGTGCTTTGATTTCCTGATTTCACTACAGCCAGTAAGTGATGCTAATTTTTGTTCTACCACCTCCCTTTTGTGTTGTGCATTTGGGTCATCAACCTTGCCCAATCATAACACAGCATCCCTCTGAGCTGTGGAAGAGTAATCTAGGTTATGGGGATGAAATTTGAAGATATTTTTTAGCCTCGATTTCTAAGTTTTTGGACTCGGATAACACCAAGACCTGAATGGCTGAGGGTTTTCACACATGCATTCTGTTTACCATTCTGTTCTGGACCTGTAACTACTTTTACCTGAGCCAGAATTTAGTAAGATTTATTTTTTTGTAATTCTGTGATACATTCTAGTGGCCTAAATGGGAATATGAATGAAGGGGGAAAAAAAACATTCAGTAAAGCTAAACGAAATGAGGTTCAAATAAACAAAAATATTGAATTGCACTTTCACACGTGGCATTTCCAAAGGAGGGGGAAAAAAAAGAGCAGCTAACAAATGCTGTGAACACTTTCACCTATTATAGAGACTGTGGCAAAAGTGAAGAAAAAATTGCTTGACCTTAAAAAACATCCAGAAACTGCAGCACACTGAGAGACATTATTGCCCCAGAAAGGGTGCAGAGTACTTTAGTGTTATTCAATAGATGACAAAGTAGCTGCAATTACACGAGCCCGAAGCACATCACGGCTGATGGTGACGCTGAGAGTCCATCTCTATCAACCACAGATGAGACTTGACCTAAGAACTGAGCACATAGTTTTAAATTATTGCAGTTATTTTAACAGAGACAACCTTAGAAAATGTGTCCATCATATTCTTTTTTTTTTAAATTTTTTTAGATTGTTACACCAAAACATAACAGTTCATCATGAGGGCAGAATGATTCAAATATCGTGGTCATCAACAGATCATTCAAATTTTCACCTGCAGATTATATTGGCTTGAAATAGCAAAATATGTATACAGCTGCATGTGTGTAGTGATGCGCAAGAAAAGAAACAACATAGTAGTGGCAATGTGCATGTAAAATGACTAAATTGCACCCCGGAGGAAATTAAACAGTATTTCTTGAGGTAAACAGAAATCTCTCTATCTTGGGAATGTTTTTTTTTATTTATAGAAACTTGCCTGGAAAATGTTTGATTATCCCAAGTTAATTTAAATCAACACAGCATTCAGTTGATGTTCTCAACACTCTGATATGTAAAGAAAAGAGGGGCTTTACTTTCCAGATTGGAAGAGCTGGGGAGTGATGCAGCACACCAATGTGTATTTGACTTTATATGTATGTGTGTAAATGCGGTTTGTGTGTCAGTCTGAGCGACTGAGTGACAGGAAGTGATTAAGGTATGCAGCGGCAGCTCCGTTTTTAGTAATCTGTCCTGGCACACCTCAGGGGGACGAACAGTAAGCGCCTGGCTCTCGCTGCTAATGCTTCAGGGCCCGTAGATGCATTATGAGGGAAAATGTATCTCATTGTTTCTGTTCCCATTTACCACTTGGAGCTCCACGTTTTTTGTCATTGTTAACTGACAAACATGTCAATGACTAATCTGCGTGGGTGTTCGACCACCTCACCGTGTATCGGCTTTGGCGTCTCCTTATCTCGCTGCTGTTTCCAGCCTGTCACTGATAAGAGGGAAGGAAGGAAAGAAGGTGTATATGTGGCGCGGGGGAAATAAGCAAAATGAAAAGAAAAGGAGAATTGTATAAATTTTATATATAGCAGAAATGCAGGGCATTATTAAAGAGAGGGGTCTCTCTGGTGACACACTCGCCCCTTTTTCTGTTTGTGTTAGGTATGTTAGGCGAACGCAACCGCGTTGCCTTATTTCATGGGAGCAGATAAACAGCGTCTCAGTTTTGTCCGCATCTACTTGAGCTAAAGGCTTGTACGTACGTGTTGAGGAAACAAAATACAACACAAAGAGCATTTATCCACCCTCGAGCATCTTTCGAGGCAGTCAGGTTTGTTTTGATTTGTGTGTGCGACTTAAGTGCACACCCGCAAGACACACTGGTCTATATTTCGAAGCAAAAGACAGAAGGCTCAGTAATTTGTGTTCAGATGGATGAGTAGGCGAAGAGGCGAGAATCGCCACGCCAGCCGTGACTCTGACTTCAATCTGGGTCTGACCTGACCCAGCAGTATTGCTAAATCTGACTTGTTACATGACGGGTGCTCTGGCACACTTCGCCTCGCTGAGACAACCTCTGGCCGCAATCTGGGTGTCTTTGTCAGCTCAGAGCTGCCCGGCCCCCAGAATCGCTGAGGTGGTGGATTTTCCTCTCCTCCCTTACTCATTGTCTGCGCCCCCCGGCCCCCATCCCCGCACCCTCTTACTCCTCCCCAACATCCACGGATCAGCATTTTTTTTTCTCTCTTTGCTGTCACCCATTCACACTTCCATGGACCAGAGGCTTTCTCAAAAACCAGGGAACTGTAGTCTAGAGACGGAAACCCCCGAGATCGTTTCCTTTCTGGCAATTAGCAGCACTCAGACACCTCACTGTATCCCGGTGGCTTCTCGTAGACCAACGCAAGAAAAGTATGACAAGAAAGGGGAGGGGAATGATGAGAAAGAGAGAGAATGAAACATACACACAGAAGCGTTTGATTAAGTGGTCTTTTAAATGCGTGAGTGGGCAGCAATTCAGCAGCTCTTTAGTCTCGGGAGGACCTGTCTCAATTACCCTAATGAGGCAGAGTGACTTTGACTTCCCAGGAAGGCTATGGGAGGAAGGGAGCCTTGCAAGACCATATAGGAGAAGCTGAGAGAACAAGGGTAATGTGTGTGTGTGTGTGTGTGTGTGTGTGTGTGTGTGTGTGTGTGTGTGTGTGTGTGTGTGTGTGTGTGTGTGTGTGTGTGTGTGTGTGTGTGTGTGTGTGTGTGTGTGTGTGTGTGTGTGTGTGTGTGTGTGTGTGTGTGTGTGTGAGAAAGACGCAGGATGTGGCTGCCCTGTGAAGTTAAATGGAGCGTGCCGGTTTCCCAATGAGCCAGTTTTAGCTGGCGGACTGACACACAGTGACCTCCCACTGTGTGCATCACTTTCTCATCTGGGCTGTCAGGGAATGGCGGTTAACCCCAGTCTGCCCCGAACCTTGGCCTTCGTTAAACCAATAGATATCGTCAATAAAGGTCTAACATGAAGAGTACACGTCACCATGTGTAGACCAAATGTATTCTTATCCTGCCTCGTAAAGACAGAATTAAATCATTTTAGGACCAGGAAAGTTTTAATTTTATGAACCTCACTCATAATGGTGGGAGTTTGGCTGTTTTGAAATATCAGACTTTTTCTGGTACAACGGTCTTTCCGCTTCCTGACACAAGGTAATGTAACCAGCCTGTGCTGTATGTGACCCTGTCCCTCAACAAATGCACAAACATGCCACAAACTGCACTTTTGTGGAAGCTATCAGCACAGTGTCATCTCACTATTACCCTCATGCACCCGGCGTTCCCCTTTACATGACATCCTATTAGCAATTCCACATGTAGCTACTTAACACCATGTTGCCTTTCAGGAACACATGTAGGTGGAAGAGTATGACAACGCTCCTCCATATTTAAACAGTGCATATTGAACATGAAATGTCATTGTTATTCATAAACTTCATTTCTAGCTGGCTGACTTCTTTGGACTGCTGTCTTCCCAGCCAGCGAGTGCTTTTTGCCCCAGTAAGCAGACAGACCCAAGCAGGTCAACTTTGGTTAGTCTAAACCAAGAAGTAATTCCTGCACAGTTGCATAACTATGCTCCTTTCTCATTGTCAGCTGTCTGTCTCCCTGATCTTCTTTCAGTTTGTCTGAAAGTCTGCATCATTATAGCCAGACTTTGGCTTTTGAAAAAGTTCCAAAAAGACAAAATGCTGTATTTCCATGAACTATGTGGTGGATCTTCGTGGTTGCTAAAGACTGAATCTAGTAATTTTTTTGCAATCTCTCTACATTTTTTTTAAGTGTAACTTTTATTGTAAAATCTCCACCATGTTTTTTGCACATTATATAATATGCAATATCATGAATGCTTTTAAATAAATGTAAATAGATGACTTTTTCTAAGCACATTTATGCTTTAATTATTTTGGATATTTTGGTTTGTAATGTGTTGCTCCGGTCAAACCTTATGTTTTTTTTTGTCCTGGAGTGTCCTCTAAGAATCAACAGCATCCAAAGAATTTAAACTTTAAGACGTTTTTTTTTTTTTCTCAACCGTTTTTAAGCCCTCGTTTCGTCTTACCGAACAAGGTGTTGTTGTGTGGCCAAAGCCCTCTCTGATAGCCATGTCACCTTTCACATTCAATTGTTGCAAAACAACTGGAATCATTTGTCATTCTTTCTGGGCCACTGAGTGAAATATGACTCACAGGCCTTTAGAAATGTTGAATTTAAAAAAAGACTTTGGCACACGGTGCCTTTGTCTCAAATCTCCTCCTTCTTCCCTCTTTGCTCTCAGTCATACAGAAGAAATGGCTTTCATTTGGACACTCGTAACAGTCTCTCTTAATGGCTCTTTGTGATAGAAGTTATTTATGGCACTATTCATTTTAATCTGTCAGTCTGGGGTAAAAAAAAAAAAAAAAAAAGATATGCCCATGAAATGGCTGCTGCTAAAGGCTGTGTACCTTGTTGCTGGCCAGAATGCTCCTCCTTTTATACAGGAAATGAAGAGAGACTGTATGCCAAGGCCGGGGATGATTTAGCTCATTAAGTTGGGGTTTGAATTGCAATACAGCCGGCAGAGCTTGGCTTCAGGTGTGAAAATGTCAATAGCAAAGAGTGCCACGTCTCCCTTGTCAGCCCTGACGGAAGACCAACGACCAGCCAGGCTGCCATTTGTCTTCCTGAGTGAGTTTTCTAATAACCGTAATGGCTGTTGCAATAAATTACCAACAGGCTGTCACAGAGAACATAGTGCAGCATTTAAATCTAACAAAGAGCCCCCACCCCTCATCCCAGCTTTACCCTGATTTTTATTTTTAAAACTTAGTAGCTCTCTCACTCCCTTAAGGAGCACTTTAAGCTAATGGTGAATAGACAAACCCCCATTGCAGAGCTCAAGTATATCACATCCTAACTGGACAGAAAATCCTCGCTCTCCTCTTTTCTAAAACACTAGAATAGAATATTTAGCACCACCATGACAGACTTCTTTTTTATGTAAATTGGATCCTGCTATATTACCAGTTTAGTGTTTGAATTATGCAGCAATGTCCTAACTGTATTGGTCACCTGTCTGATGGACTCCCACTTTAGTGAAATAACAAATTAAGGCTGATAGCTGATTGGAATGAGATGTCATCTTACCCTTGACCCCATCATCATATGCCCTCACACAGGCTAGTGTTTTTCCATCCCCCTCCCACAGAGCTGACTGCAGTCCCTCTGTGAGATGAGCGTGCTCAGTAATTGGAGCAGCGGGAGGCGATTTGTTCACGTCCTTTCCTTCAGTAGCAGCAGTTTGCCGGTGGGCAGCCCATGGAGCGATGCCATCCTGCCATTTGTCAGACAGGGTGCAATTTCCCGGTCATCTGTTTCCACCCATAACTGAAGGTGGAGGGAAAAAAATAGTGAATGATTGCGACTTTAATATGGCTCCTCATACTGTAAGAGCTTACTCCTGGTGGCAAGAAGCGAGACGCATACACTCTCACTCTTGTGGCAAATTCCTCAGTACCTTGCTCAGAGTATCCAAATGCTCAGTATGTACACATGACGCATTTCTCAGCAATGTGGTGCTTTTCTGATTTTTTTTTTTTAAATTTTTTTTTCTGTTAGCAGACCTGTGGTGTACAGCCAGATGGAGCATACTGTGCCTTTGGGAGGGCGTATCATGTTGAAATGAAAGCTGCCTAACGTGAAAGATTTGTCCCTTAGCAACAGGCGAGAGATTCCTATCATTTTTGCCCTATGCCTCAACCTCTTGTTGCTACAAATCACTGAGGCAATGTGTATGTTTAGACTTCGTGTGACCGTCCCGAAAGAGGGGCACAGACTGATGTGGTTCAAAGAGTAGATAAAATAATTAACTTTCAAACACTCCTGGGTTGATGTTGTGTAATTCTCTATTTACTCTATTTATTTGGAGCTGTTTCCGCCATGGTTTAAAACAAAGTAATCTGCCGCGCTAGCAATCAAGGCTCTTCTTAGCGAGGCGCCATAAAACAAAGAAAGCCCGCAGTGTGCAGCTGTGCAGCATGATAAGCATGCAAACTCAGCTTCCCAAACTTGGCTGATCACACACCTCCATCTATCCATTTACCAAAACCAATTATTTTTTCAATCCAAAGGTGCACATGTTACCTCCCCCATCAGACTGATGCAGCAGGCACAAAGGAGTTCCAAAGAGGAGCAGTGGGTGGTGCGGGCACTGCCCCTCTAAATGTGGGGGCAAGACGAGCTGTGGTATTTGTAGTCACAAATTGATGTCCTTTGTAGCAACGGAGTTGGCGTGATCTGTGGGCTGGGAGAGGCAGGCGTCATGTGAGGCCAGGCAGCTGCTCTGCCTTTCTTCCTTCCCTGCAGTAAAGGGTTTCCTTTCAATGGAGCCAAATGTATTGCCTTTCAGCGAGGCAAAATGGTGTCAGTGTAGTTCATTTGAGCCCTCTGATAAGATTGAACAGGTGTTAGGAGAACCCTCACACAAATATCCTTTATTCCCCTTTTGTCAAGAAGTTGGAACTCTATAAATATGTATTTGTGTTTTCTGTCAGTTTCTTTTCCCCTCTTAACTTAATTCAAAAGCTTTTCAAATAATTATTTTAATCTTTTCTGCTGAGAACACACGAGTGAGTTGCCTGGCACTGTGTGTGTCTTGAGGCATTTCTTTAAACAGTATTTTTTTTTTGCCTTTTGATTGAGAGTTGTAGGATTGAGCACAGCTGCCTCAGTAAAAACAATTACAGATAAAGAAAACGTGCTGTTTTAGATGTGTATCGATGTTAATTACCACCATCAAGAGAACCGGATAGTCTTTGATTTTTTTTTTCTTTTTTTTTCTTCCTTGTTTGGTTTTTCTGTTACCGGAATATCTTAAAAAAAAAAAAAATCACAAGGTGTATTTGTTCCATGGAAAGGTTGTTGAATGACCGCTATATAAGAATAGTGCTCATTGGCTTCATGGTGTTTAGTTATGTAGTCTAGACCATGGACTATATATATTATGCCTTGTTTGAGGTACTGTCAGAAAGATGTGTGTAAAAAGTTGAAGAATGGACACTTTTTTTTTTTTTTAGTTTTGGACAACTCACAGAAAGATTGATGTCAAGCAGCAAAAGACCTCAAAAGGGAACAAACAGCAGACCTTGCAGTTGGTAAGCAACTTCACCTTCTGGCTTTCAATGACGTCAATGTTCACTCTGCTGCACTGTTTGCGTAGTTGCTTCATATTGTTCAATAGTACTGTCTGAGAGTCGTGATGCTTCCAGACCAAGTCGCAGGCAGAAGTGAATCTGGTATTTTATTACACTGCCAGTAAGGGTGAGGGACTGTTAGTGCATCTGTTTAAGAGAGGCAGTCCTCGCTACTACCAAAGCTATAACGATGCACTGAGTACGACCCCCAGACGAGATTGATCAATAAGTCACTTCAATGAAGTGGCACATCGATTACACCAACGACAGGGCATTTACAGGTTTAATCTGTATAATGAGTGTAACCTTTTTCATTCAGCCACCTGCTTTCTGCCTGGCATGGACCTGTCCAAGGCCAGCAGGGGAACCAGGGAGAGAGGAGGGGGTGGGGGTAGAGATAAGATGAATGTCTGTGTGCATGCTCGTTGTGGGGGCGCTATTGTAGACAGGGGTGAGAGAGGACGAGATAATGCAGAAAACACAGGGAGGAGGGGGGGAGTAAAAAAAAAAAAAAAGGAAAAGACAAGGAAGGAAGAGGAGTGTAGAGAAGAGAGCAGTTTACTGGATGTCACGGCTGGGTCTGTGTTTTGTGTCACAGCTGTAGGTAAGAGTGTGGCGCAGGGTAGAGGATCATCAACGCCACACATTCGTATGCAGCATAGAGAGGCCACAGTGATTAATGTGTGTCATGGTTAACTCTCTCAAGTCTCTGCAGCCTCCCGTGCATTAACAGTGTGTCCTCCTCTTCCTCGCCTTCACAATCCTTCCCAAGCCTGAACAGCTTCTTCCCGCTCAACCCCCATGTGCTGCTGCAGCGCAAACAGCTGCCATTCTTCTCGTGTTCCACGGACCCACAGTGATAGATGTTACCCACAGTTTGCACACGGCTTAATTCTTCTCGCTATAGTAACTAAAATCCTAAAATAATCGAATTCCACGAGCATTTAACAACACCTTTCTCTGAGCTGTGATGATCGTATTTGCGGCGTGGGCAGGGAGTAGGTGGGAATATCTTTATGTTGTACATTAGTTAAACTTGTGGGTGTTATTGTTGTGGAGTTTAAAATGAAGTGCTTTCACCCACAGATTTAAAATTTCAATGATATTTTTAGTTTTGCTAGCTAAGCTGATTGAACCAAACCCAGATTATTATGTTTGTGTGGGCTCTGATTGTGTTTCATTAATGCAGGTATTTTAAAATATGCATAAACCTTCTCCATTGTGACTGATGTAGCTGCAGTTTATTTATTTGTTTGCAGTTGTGAGTTTAATCGAGTGAGTAGTGAGCCTGACAATATAATAATATCCTTAATTTTGGACTATCTATATATATATACATTTCCCCTTATGGGATTAATTAAGTATCGATTGATCGATTGATTTATCTATCGATCTATCGATCTATTGTATAGCCATCAAACAGAACTTTCAAAAAATGCAAGTAACTGAAAAAAAGAGGAAAAGATCAAATCTTGTTAGGATTGTCCTTTCAATCATTAGGCCTCTAAAAGACTGTTTGCTGGAGAAGTCACAGCATGGTAAATGTTCTTCCCCATGGATGGCTGCAAAAAATGCCTCTGGGGCACAAAGTGCTCTGAGCGTGTTGTCAAGGGAATATTACTGCAGTGTTATGATGTGTTTTTATTCTGTCAGTCTCATCCCCAAGGGCAGGGACCCCACTCACAACTGTGCTGCCTGCTGGCTCACTTTGCCAGAAATGCTGCGACATATACAGCACATCGACACCAGGACACAAACAAGCGCAGACACTGACAGCGGATACACACAAAACACCGGTGTACACATGTATGCACGCGCGCGCGCGCGCACACACACACACACACACACACACACACACACACACACACACACACACACACACACACACACACACACACACACACACACACACACACACACACACACACACACACACACACACACACACCGTCACCTTCAGAAAGTTGACTGCTTGCAGCCGAAGCCAAGTTAAATGCTGCTTTGCCAGTCCATCTTCGCTTCCCCTCCCTCCGCTGCCCTCCTCCCCTCCCATCTCCTCATCTCTTTGACTCCCAAGGACAAGGAGACCCACCGTACAATGGGACACCATTTATCACTGCAGGAACAATTACTGGAGACATTTCATTGTCAGAAAAATTCAAGCCATTCTTCCCCCATCTCTCTCTCTTTATCTTCCTCCTGCTGCTCTCTCCCTCTGTCTCTCTTTCTGCCCTCCTGCCATCCCCCTTTTTCTTTTTTTTTCCCCCCTCCCTTCCTCGACTCTACCTCTTTGCATGGCTCCCAATGAGCTCCATTGCAGGTCAGACTCCCATTAGCCCAAGCACATCACTGTAGATTACAACACAGAAGTGGTGGAGCACTGTATTATATCTCATCTAAAGGCCCTGACAGACTTTTCTCCCTCTGTTTCTAACAATGGGATCCTCTTTTCTTTTTTCTTTTTTTTCCCAAGGAAAGGCATGGAAAATTGCCTCTGATACTATATCTAGCCCTTTGCTTTTAATGAAGCCTTTCAACATGGTGCGGTGTGAACGGGGAAAGGAAGTGAGTTGGTTGTCCAATCTCTCTGTTTGATCATACATGCAATCCGAGTCTCAGTAAAGCAGAGCAGAGCAGGGAGGGATTTAAATGCCAGATAAGCATCAGATATGTAATGTGTTGCTTTTGCTTGGGTTTTCTTTCTCACTAGTTTTGGTTTCCTTTTTGATCTGTGTGACTCCATTGCTGCATTACAAGAGCATTTTGAAAGTGGGATAAAGTAAGTATTATATTAATGAGTCACTTGAGGCTCAAAGCCTCTCCCATTTATTAATAAAAAAAAAAAAAAAAGGGGGGATGGAGTGGGATGAACCATACAGCCTTGTTGCATGACCAACTAAAAGGTCAGTGTGACTTTTTGCTCCTTTTACCCTCCACATGCAAATCTGAAAATACTGTATTCCAAACTCAGACGTCTCTTTGCTTTGCTTCCATGCTGCTTCCACTTATTTGCAAATATTTCATAAGTGAACCCGGACTTGAGGCAATGAAACTCTCCTGGGTTTAGGTAGCTCTTGTCCTCCCCTTTTATTTTTCATTTGCTTGTCACATTCGTTTCTAATCCGTATTTGGGTTTTGACACAGCAATGAAATGCATGTTAGCACATTAGCAAATCCACCCAACTGTGGAGCCGCACCTCCGGTTGCCTGCAGAGCATCCTTAACATCCATCTGTGCAGAATGGAAATAGAGACCCTGGGTGTCAAATGTGCTGTGATTTTTTATCTGCAAGTGCTGATGTGATCACCATTAGATCGTTTTTAATGACTAATGACATTTGAAAAGTGCTCAGGTCTTTGGCGAGGCACAGAGGGCAAATTACCTCTCTATAGCGTGGTGCAGTGTTCTCTCTGTGGTGAAAGCAGCGGGTCTGTGTCAGAATGGGAACATGTTAAGTATACGTGTGTTCATTTGTGTCAGAGCAGGCCGGTGGTTGAGACCCCAAAGCAGCGCCCAAGGGCTGCTCAGTGGGTTCTAACATGTCCTTGACGGTCTCCAAGTGTGTCTCGGCACACTGGCCCACAGCCACAGGTTACAATCCACAGGTCCAATTTACATGTTCAGACACATGGGTTGAAGCACACACGCTGGATGTACCAGTGCAACTCGTGGCTGGTTGTTAAAAGAATCCAAATAATATCAGCATGGCACTTGAACAATGTTCTTTTCTACCTTGTGCAGTCGAACAGGACGTGAAATATGAGAACTCTGTGAGCAGCCTGCTTAAGTTTAAAGAGTAGAATTAAAGTTATTTTTTTGTCGAGTCTGTCCACTGTTAGCTGTAATGTTGTTGTGCCATTGACACTTTGGATTTGCCAAAAAAAAACCATCAGGATGTCCCAGGTCTCTGTGGGGGTGCTGGGTCCTGGTGAAAAGATCCTCGGCATCTTGTACTTTTAATGCACAACATCTTGTTTGGGAAACAGGCTTCAGACTTCAGACTGGCCCCAGTGTTGCATTAACTACCTGTACTTAAAAGAAACTCTGACTGTGGGCCTCTCCACCTGAGACACCATGACTTGTTGGTATTTTACGTGTGAAGATGTGGCATGGGAGGAAGAGAGAGAGGGGATTAAAAGAAAGGTTTGGGGTTGATGAGAAAGAAGCGATTGAGTGAAACAGGTAAAAGACAGTGAGAGGAAAATGATTGCATCTGCAGCCTTGAACTGTCTGTTAGTTTTTGGAGAGGGTCACTCAGCTCCAGGAGCCACAGCTGGTTTGAGCAGCAGCCCAGACACCCTGGGGAACTCTCAGACATTCCTACCGGTCTGTCTCTGTAATAACCCTGTGCTGACACAGGTTAAAAAGGGTCAGAGAGATAGAGGGTTCTAGATCTGGCATGCTTATACAAGTGCGAGGACGTAGAACTGACCGTCTGTCTGCCGTCTACACTGAATACTGAATGGAAAAAGGCAGAAAATAAAACTGAGTACAAGCTGTTATATTCAATACAGCCTGTTCCTCTTTCAGCATGCAGCCCACACGACTTTAACTCAAGTGGAAATTTCCAGTCACATTCAGTGGAACTACCTTAACCTTTACACAGATTTAATACTGGAGTTGCCAGACAGTGAAGACATTTGGTTTTGTTGCAATACTGGAACCTTTTTTAATTTCCATCTCAGCAACCAGATCCGAGAAAAGACACAAACCCCAGACAATCCATACAGCATTTAATATCACTGAGAGGGCTAGAACAATGATTTAGAACCACTAAATAGATGCCCCACATAATCAACTTTGCATATTTGATGTGAGGCACTCTCCAGAGTGGGCCGGCTTTCAAATGTAAATTTTGCCTGCAAACTTAAATCATTCAGTGCATTTTACTTGGAGCGCATCTTTGACAACAATAAATCACAAGGTTGCTGCATCCATTAGCAAATTGGCTCTGCAGTAGATGGAAGTATAAAGGGAGAGGGAGGTTGTGCGGCAGCGGCCTTTTATAATCAACGGTAACAGTTTCAGAGCTATATGATAGCCAGACACTGCGGCACATGGACGGCCATAAACCATAAAACAGCACATCACAACAATAGGCTCATTGATTGGCTGGCCAGGGCAGTGGGTGGGACGCACTCAGTGATGCAATCAGCTTTGAAGAGCCTCTGTTCTTTCTTTGGCCCCGTCGCATTCATAGTCCTCTCTGTGTGTCCGTGAGACGCCCGCCACGGATCTTTTAATGGGCGTCCTTCATGGCTCACAGTTTGCAGCACACTCTCTGTCTGCCTCTGCTCTCCATCTCATCCCCATTCTGTCAGTCTCTTTCTGGCACAGACACTTTTCAAGACAGTGGCCTTGTCTTTTCTTTTTGCTTTCATTTAGAGAGTTTTATTGTATTTGGATGAGAGCAGGTTACAGTATGTTCACCCTCTCAGAAACACGTATAAGACAGGATAGCTGGTACATTGATGAGCACAAAGAGAGAGACCAGAGGGGGGAGAAGTGGGGCTAATTGGAAGCCCAGAGCTGGTAAAGTCTTCTGATACTGCTAGTGTAGACCAGAGCAATATGAGTGTGTGCACGCATGTGTGTGTGTGTGTGTGTGTGTGTGTGTGTGTGTGTGTGTGTGTGTGTGTGTGTGTGTGTGTGTGTGTGTGTGTGTGTGTGTGTGTGTGTGTGTATATATCTCTGTGTGTGTAGGTGGATAGTCTGCAGGTACTGTATGGGAGGTGATGAGTGAAAAAAGAAGGGCCAGGAAGTCCATTATTTCTATTTTGGTGTTCAGCATTACTGGAAGCTAGGTGAAATATGAATTATGGAAATGATTGTAGGGGCCTTTTAGCCCAGTGGCTTTCCTTCAGAATCTTTCTTTCCTCCACTGATCAGATTTTATGCCAAAAGGTCGTTTCCAGCGGTTGATTTTCTTTTTGCTGTGTCTTTTACTCAGCATTTGTCTCTATGCCCCCCCCAAAAAAAGGCAACATAAAATGAGTTGTGAGTGCAGTATTCCCTTATTGTTGAAGTTTATTTTAAGATTGTCAAAGATACTGAGCTTTCCGGTTCAAGCTGACAATGTAGTTACCTCCAAATGTCCCAGAAGCGGCGTCATATCATGAATTTAAAACAAGTAAATATAACTGAGGAGGAAACGGAAAAAGAGAAGAAAACAGTGTTTGAAAAAAATCCTATTGTGGGCCTCTCTTCACACTGTGCAGTCAAATCAGACTGCCCAAGTCTACATTCTGTATGATCAAAGTTAACAGATCAAACACCTCAACTGGCAGACAAGTGAGTTACCTATCCTAAGGCTTCTGGAAATATGGCTCACAACTTGCAATTACTCATCCGCGATGCAGAGAAAATTTCTAACCACTCGCTGGAGAGTTGTTAAAGGGGTTGACCAGGGATATTTGTCTTCTTTGTTTCAATAGGAGAAACCTGCGCATGTGTGCTGCGACAGCTCTTTGTTGACATTTGCCAGCATCCTCCCTGAATTCAAGCACTTTGACTTTGCATCTTTACAGTCGGAACCACATTCTTGTTAATTAACAAGACAATAAACATCCAGGTTCCCATTAGCTGTGGTGACCGCTGCATATCTCCCCAGACAGTGTCTGACTGGTAGATAGGGGTTCTCTCTTTAGGCACAGTATTTGAATCAGCCTCCTTCATCTCAAGCCCTCCGTCTTGTCTCTTCTGTCTTCAAAGTCAAGTAGGAGATCCTCTCCCCTCACGTCCCCAGACCCTGCCCTATCTCCATCTTGCAGGTAGCTTCATGTCTTCACTGGAGAGCTTTGCCACATTACTCGGGTACTCACCAACCAATTGCTATCCATTTCAAGTGGAAGGCTCATCAGGATGGTGTCACTAAGAAAAGAATTCTTCTTGACCTTTTGATTGTCCTGATACATCAAGGGCTACGGCAAACAAGAGGAGCGTCGAGTGGGTCTATCAGGCTTCGGGTGAATAACTCGTCCTCATCCAAAAACAGTGGGACAGTGTAGTAATTCTTTAAATCTGTGCCGAAAGTGCAAGGGAGTACGTCACGGTCGGGAAAAGACTTTGGGCTTTATGTGGCATGGAGCCTCTTTATTTTGGAGTGGAGTGTATGGCAGTAATCCGACCTACAGATAATAAGGTGACATGTCATAAATCCCTGGAGAAAACTAAGGCAGTTAGGCTCATATTTGGTCATTCCATCAGGGCACGCACTGTTTGCTGCTCAGAGGGGATTGTCTCCACTCCCCCTCCCTCCCTCCTCCCCCACACCCTTTTTTTTTTTTTTTTTTTTTTTTTTCATTGTGAGAGTAAAACTCACAAAATAGTCAAACTCTTTAAATATCAGCTGGCCTCAAATACACAGAGCACACACACACACACAGCCAGCCTTCGACTGAGCTGAAGTGTGAGCTGTAAACAGAGATTGTCCCTCAGAGAGTGAGAGTCAGGAGCATTATCCGAAGCAACTGTCAGATTTTGTCTTTGCATTGTTAAGTAGAGAGAGAGAGACAAAAAAAGAGCAGACCATGATTTAATTAAAACTAGACAGAGGGCACAGGAGGAATAAAATTATGAAAAAAAAGAAAGAACGAAAGAAAGAACAAATGGGAGTCAATAAAGTAGCATGAGTGAGCGCTGGTGTGTGTGTGCGTGTGTGTGTGTGTGTGTGTGTGTGTGTGTGTGTGTGTGTGTGTGTGTGTGTGTGTGTGTGTGTGTGTGTGTGTGTGTGTGTGTGTGTGTGTGTGTGTGTTGTTAGGCCTCTTGCAGAATTATCTTCTTCTTTTTTTAATTTTTGTTTTACCTTTGGGCAGTTCGAACAGCTGTGGGGCTCCGAGTGTGCCCAGCTGCAGGTCTGAGGCAGGCAGTAGTTAGGCATGTCAATCTGGTGGCCTCTTTCAGTCTGCCCGGATCTTCAGGGCTCCCCATTAGGCCCCCTCAGCTTTGCTGCTCTCTGGCACAAGGGCTAATTAAAACATGGCTAAATTAACAACACATTCACAGGCCAGCCTGCCTGCCCTGTTTGACTCCCTCCTCCCCTGCTTTTTTTTTTTTTTTTTCCTTTTTCTGTCCCTCAGTGCACACACACACAAACACACAGACACAATCCTCCCTTTCCCCATCAGCCTATATCTCACTGAGGCTGCCTACTGCGGGAACATGTGTTTACCTTAAGGGGTTTTATAGCAATTACACTCCTGTGCTCCATCTGCCTGTTTTGTTTTCCGTTTATGTGTTTATTTAATTGGCATTCAGTGTGCTGTAATTCTATTAGTTCCTGAAAAGGTCAGGGTCATACGGGAATGGCTTCTGGCGGACTTCCTTGTGGAACACGTAACGCTCAAACCTTTCCATACATACAGATAATTAAAAAGGGCCGTGGTAGAAGTCACTTCACAACCTTTCTGGAAGACAATAAAAAAAAGAAAAAGAAAAAGAGACTCAGCCGCGCAAACAAGGGCTCTGGGTTGTAATCAAATTTGTAAAATGTACTGAGAATATAAATATTAGTTCCTACTGCCTACACAGCACAGAAGATCTGAGTACATTTTTAATTCACAATTTTGCTATCAATCGTTCAAAAATTTAAGATATTTAAACATTTATTACATAAGAGAGAGCTTTTGCACTTGCAGAGACAGCTTTTTATGTGAACAAGCACCAGCCCCATTTACAGCTACTGTTCTCTTCCCGTCTCCTGTTTTTTTTATTTGAGCTAACAGTATTGAAATAACAGTAAATGTAATTGTTGGATGGTAATATACGACTGCTGATGCAGAGTCTGAATCACTGACAAAAGCCTTAATGCTGTCACTGCAGTATAAGCTGCTAGTCTCTCTGAGATTGTATGCAGTGAGGCACCTTTCCGCTGTCAGGTCATCGTCCAAATTAACCAGGAATTTTCAAGTATTTAAATTTTAAACTCCCATAAAGTGGCCTACATGGCCCCGGCTGCATTTGGCTGTTAATAATGAATGAAGACGAACAGATCAGCATGTGTAATGGGAAGTTGGCTGGAGACATGGCGTGAGCTGACTGGGTATTTCAGATGATCTGTCAGCATGTCAGCTGACCCTGATGAACAGTTATTCAAATTATGCAAGATGAGCTAGAGACACTTGATGGAGGCGAGAGTTGACAAGCCGGCAGCGTGTTTGTGTTGCTGCAGCGGTGGAGCAGTGTCATGCAAGCTTCTGCATAAAATAAGGCACAGATTGTTTTTTTTTTTCAGCTTTAAAGTCCCAACATTAACACACACAAAAAAAATGATATGATGGCCGCAAGAGGTTTGGTCTCAAGATGCACTGGGGACACTTTACTTTGCAAGTAATGGTAAAAATATTCATGTGACACATGAATATTATGGTGATATAACAAAGCGCAAAGCAGATCTTCAGAACAAGTGAATAATACAAAGTAATGCATGTTTAATGGATGGACGAGTGGACTGGATGTCAACATATCAGAAATCAGCAGTAAAAAAATACACATTTTCAACCATTAAGAATTTTATGGAGGTTGTTTTGGATAGTAAACGTTTACATTTTTTGCCGCTGTGGCACCTTTTACTGCATTTTTACTTGGTCCTTTTTTTCCTCCATCATCCACCCTTCTCTCTCTCTCTCTCTCTCTCTCTCTCTCTCTCTCTGCGGATAGTGCTGATTATGGTTAATTATGTTGATAAATGGCAGTGCTGAGGGTACTCCATCAGCATTTCATAATCTGTCTTAGCTCTCCTCTCTTTATCGTGACCAAGCTGTGCCTCTGTGCAGGTTGATGCACATGGAAATGCCGCTCAAACACTCTTACACATCATACTCGAACTCTGCAGACTCTAGGAACTCAAGTCTCTCTGCTGACAGCTAAGAGGACAGATTTTCTATCTGTTAGACAGTCTAATTAACTTAAAACGCAAGGAAGGAAAAAGTCAATCTGTGGATGTGCTGCTTTGTAATGTGGTCAACAGGCACAGTTTCGACAACTCCATGCAGAATCCTATTTTCTTTTTCATGAAAAGACTGTTTCAGTGCTTCCTCTTTAATTTCTTTGCTGCTGTGTTTAATTTTTGTAATGGGACCAAATTGGCCCTCAATTTAATTCCACTCTTTTCTGCAGTGTAGGCTTCATAAAAAAAAATACTCTCTTTATTTAAAGATGATATCTTATTTTCGATAAGAGCACCTGCTGTGAACAATCAGTCTTAATTCTATGGTTTGCAAAATTGGAATCAGTGCTGTTTCTATTTTTTGTTTGAATTTTTTGTGTGTAATTTTATTGCTGAGGGAAGATATCATTACACATTTGCTAAACCTAGACTAACAATCCCCTCTGAATGTCGTGAGAAAATTATGTTTGCAATAGTATAGTCTATAACTAGCAGTATATAACTGTCAATTCAAACACAGACAGTGAGTACATGCTGCTGTGCTGGCGTGTACTGGGCCTCCCTATTACTCTTCAATGTGCACTAACATTCAAACAAGGATTATGCTCCATCCCCAACCCGCCTCTCACTTAATTGGCTTAGATGAATATCTAAAAATGGGTTTAAGCCTTGCAATTAGCAGAGTGCTGTTATTGAATTTACATGAACAACCGTGGATGATGATTGTGCGTCATAAACAACGTTTAAATCATAGCCCATGTATGATGGCTAGTTTGCATACTGTAAAGTGTTTATTTATAGAAAAGACGCAGCAAGAAAGAGGGAGACGGTGTGAGAAAATTGCTTAAAATTCAATATGCTGTGCAATTATCATGTGTAATAGCCTGTAAAATCCTAATATCTATTCAGCCACTTGGAAAGGCACAAGAAATGGCCTGGCCACTTAGCCCACTTTCTCTGGCCCCTTCCTGGCCATGACAGACGGCCCTGTCTGGAGAGCAGAAAGAAATAATATAAGCCATATTTCATTCAAAGGCCCCTCCATGTATCCTCATTCTTTCTGTTTAACAGAACACCCCCCCCCCACCACCACCACCCTCTATCCTTCCGATTTCTCCAGAGCCATATTGGTGATTACCTCCGGTGAATCAGCAGAGGTAATGGGGACTGCATCCTGCAGGCAAAATGCACTGTGAGGAGGTTGTTCTTTGGTTTTCTCACTGCTGTGTGCTATTTATTCCCGGAGTGTGCGACCAGCTGAAAGTCAATTTTGGACCTATTTGCTTTGACGTTACCTGTTGCGCATGTGTCAGTGCATGTGTCCAATATAGATATTCTTCAAATGGCAGTCATATTTTTCTCTATCTTACCCACACGTGGAAAAAAACATCCCTATTATTTTTGCCATATTTCAGCTTATGGCAGCACATACGCATTAAAACGCTTAATCTTTTTAAAAAAAAATTTTTTTTTACTCCTTTCCCATTACTCATCTCTGAAAAAAAAAAAGAGTCCTCACATACAGTATATGCAGGTATGTGTCTTTTGCATTCACCTGTGTATGTCTATGTATTTGCAGCAGTCAGGCCAAACAGGTTGCCCCTACAGTTTTTGCAATAAACCTGTCAGAAGTGTACCCATCTTCATCTCCTGGCTGTTCACTTTGTCATCTGACAACTCCTGTCAAATCTCTCCACAGGACTTTTAAAAAAAACAAAAAAAAAACAATACATCCACATGTTTCACAACCACAACAACAGCAGCAGCAGCAGCAGTGACACTAACACAAGACTTACAAAGACAAATTATGAAGACAACAGTTTCCTTTTTTTGTTGTTGTTTTTTGTTGTTTTTTTGTGATACCTTTAACACTCCCAACAAACAACATTTAATTTACTACATACTCTCTCCCTCCTACCCGTCCCTTAGTCTGTGTATGAGGTGACAGTTGGACAAGAGCTGTTTATCTGCCTCAAATCGCCCTTCTTGGAGCGAACCAGCAAAACCAGAGATAGCCTGCTCCCAGGAATGAGAGGAGGGACTGTTTCCTCATTTGCTCTCCTCGCAGCCTCCGTCATCTTCCCAATGTGTCACATCTGAAAAGAGCAGGGAGCACTTGCCACCTCTGCTGGAAGATTTCCTCATTCTGTGGCACCCTGATAAGCTCTGACTTACTTCCTCCATGTGGGTCAGAGAGACTTGGGGACGCACAGCTTGTATTGCCTTTTGTAATTACATCTGCTTCACTGCACTGTTTCTGCTCCCCTCACTCTCCCCTTCTTCCAAACAAGAAATACATTTGTGGGTGTGTGTGCATGCATGCATTTGTGGGTAGGAGCTGGTGTGTGTGTGTGTGTGTGTGTGTGTGTGTGTGTGTGTGTGTGTGTGTGTGTGTGTGTGTGTGTGTGTGTGTGTGTGTGTGTGTGTGTGTGTGTGTGTGTGTGTGTGTGTGTGTGTGTGTGTGTGTGTGTGTGTGTGTGTGTGTGTGTGTGTGTGTCAGTCGGGAGGGGTTTGAACAAGAATAATCCCTGTACACCAACTTTGGGCACTAGCTATTTTTCTTACATCCAAGCAAACAACATTAAATATCTTTATATATATATATATATATATATATATATATATATATATATATATCTTATGACATATATCTATTCATCCATTGTCGTGCCACCCACCATTGGCTGTAATGGTTACCCTACTGTGACTCCGCACTCTTGTAGCAGGTGGATTTAAACTATAGAATGCATTTATCCAATTCTATTAATGAAACGGGGGAGCGTTAAACAATATCCACACACTGCAGTTGTGTGTGAACATGCATGTCTGTATCTGTGTGAGTACGCAGGGCTGAAAAGAGACTTTATGAGATAATAATTAGTTTATTTCTAGTTGGGTTTTTTGAAGTGAGGAGTGATGAAACAAGAGAACAAGATCTTCTCTGCGTTGTCCGTTGTCAAGTCATGTTAGTCCACTTGCCGCCTTGGTACGTGTCGTTTGTGTGGATAAGTTAGGAACACCGGCTCATCATTATATAATAAACCGCAGTTACACTTTGAGCTCAAACTTTCACCCGAGCCACCAATCTGAAACTTGTGTAGCCAATAAGCCCGATGGCACCGACCCTATATATCACCCTATTTAAGTGAAATTCATTTTTCTAAGGTTTAAACATTGTACACAAAGTGATTTTCATTCCATCGCAGAGCAGATGTGATTTCTCTTCCTCCGCCCCGACATTAATCACCGTCCCAAATACCTATATTTTAGTGCATTTGTTTTCCCCCCAATGATCTAAAAAGTAACTCCACAACAAGCCAACATGTCTTGTTTCACTGACCTTCTAAGCTTGCAGCATGCTCCCAGTCTTGTGTGGGCGGTGTGTGAACTGTCTGCAACAATTAATGTGCGCGTCCTCGCTCAGGCTGCATACTCTTCCGGGCAGGAGTTGCCGTGGCTCTCCAACACTGTGGTGGGAGCTGTAGAACAAATAGAACAAGCACATGGCAGAAGAAGAAAGCCGTGACGCATGTGATGATTCTTTGTTTCAGCTGTTTAACTATTCTACAGCTTGTGTTTTGTACTCGTTTCCTTCTTCTTCTTGCTTTTAGAAGTACATTTTAGTTTTGGATAAATCACTCTCAGGTCTGTTTGACCTGTACCCAACAGTGACGGGAAGGTGCACCAAACACGTTGTTCAGTAGACTTCTACGTCCCTGCAGCAAGGTAGAAACTTCAGCGTTTTGAAGAATAGTAAAAAAAAAAAAAGATCTTCAGCTGGTGTTACGTTACCTAGATTCTTTCTGCCACAGTGCCATTTATTCATTACTGCAGACAACTATTGCCGGTTATGAATGAAAAGATTGCGTGGTCATCGCTGATATCTAGAATGCATCAGTTTACTTGTCACAATATTTAAGGCCTTGTTAACTAATGAGCCTGTCTTAAATACGAATATGTATGACTGTTTACATCGGAGTGGTTGTGCATGTGTGAAATGGTTGTTTTGGGTGAATAACTGTCATTGGAATAATCTTCAACAGGTAATTTGTTCTTTGGTCTCGCACGCAAAAGAGATTTGGATCTCAATGAGATTTTAGTCATAAATAAATCTTAACTAAACCTCTCCTTAAGTGACATTTGCACATTGTCTCAGGATTAGGTTGAACTTTCTTTGAACTGCATTATATCAGAGGAAATAGTTAAATTCTATGCATTTTGCAGTCGTTTTAAACCTTTTAATCATTCATATTTCTTTTACAGTTTTGAAACAGTGCATGGGAATTCAGTTAATTGAGTAGTAGACTGTGAATGTCTGTTTGTGTGTTGGCCCCACCTTCGCCTAAAGTCAGCTGGGCCTCCAGTCCCCCCGTGACCCTGCACAGAACAAAGTGGGTGTAGCTAATGGTTGGATGGAGTAGAGCTGTGCATTTCTCTGCATTCGGGTATTCATCTGATTATCAAAAGATCATGATCAGGCAATATCCAAACATGAATCCTCCAGTACTAGTAGTAGTGGTAGCAATGTGCAGTGTGCTCAGTATCATGCATCACTACATTCCCCCTGACATTTCAAAAACAACCTTTCATCCCACTCATAAGTTCCTGCATGTAACGCGCATTAGTCAACTCCCCTTCTTTAGATTCAGACCTTTTTGTCAAAGGTCTCATTTGAAAGTGAACCATTGAAGTGAAGATGCTATCGTCAACGCTGGGAAAAGGCATCTTTCTCCCTGCTGGTGATTGACGGAGCTCTTTGTGTGTGTGTGTGTGTGTGTGTGTGTGTGTGTGTGTGTGTGTGTGTGTGTGTGTGTGTGTGTGTGTGTGTGTGTGTGTGTGTGTGTGTATAAGACTACATTCCCTTTTGTTGGCCTCCCATCACTATGCTTTTTGGCTCTTGATATTCATCACACGAAGCCAAGCTCCTATCTCTGGACCATCACCTGCACAGCTGGCTGCCACTCATAATTCAAAAGGTTGATTCCACATCACCTGACAAAGAGCTTCGCCCTGACATCACCACTGACCCTGAACACAGAGGGCTACCTCTGCTCACAGGGTACAAGCCAGGCCAGCTTCAGACGTGAGGATACCTCAGTTCTCCCCGTCATTGCTCATTGACCCAATGAGTTCGCCACACCTTCAGGGTCACGTCTCTTGTGTGTTTTGCAGGACAGTCTTTCACAGCATAGAGGCTGTCGGTCCTGCTGGACAAACATGCGCGAAGTGATGCCATCTTGTTCAGTCCGAACATTGCGATACTGATCACAGCCCTATCAAACTTTCTGGATTAGGTTAAAATAAAACAAAGCAGTCCCACTTGACTTCTATAATTGGCTTTTAACTTTTTTTTTTCCCCACCCCTCTTTTCAACCACCCTGTCCCCTCACCTTAATAGAAGCAGAAAATAGAAGAATGGGCTATAATTTGTCTGTGAGGGTGAACGAAGGGGCGCAATACTCGGTTTGTTTCTTTTATTTTTTCATCTCCAGTCATTCTTGCTTTCTTTCTTCCCTGTTTTCTTGCTTTGTCTCCCACATTCTTTGTTGTTTTACCCTTTACTTACCCTTCCTACACAGTTGTCTGTTTCTGTCCTCTCCCTCCATGCAGCCTTGGTAGCTCTGTGCAGTGCAGGCTTTCTTTGATCTGTAGTCCAGAACACAGGATGAGAGTTATCCGCTGGCAACAACAAGAATATCCCATTAGGAGCTGGACAGAGCCTTGACAGACACTCTCTGCAGCTGCTGCTGCTGCTGCTGCTGCTGCTGCTTGGCCCGAAAAGCACAGCGCCCACTGCAACTGACGCTGCAGAGTCTCTCTGCTGCTCCGTAGCTCAGGGTGGGCATTACTGGCTCAGTGCATTTGATGCCCAAGCTCAGAGTCAGGCTCACTTGTTGACTTTAAAATCTTGAAATGCTGTCTTTGTAATTTGCTGTCATGGAGTTTTCACCCTGTGGAGTTTGCAGCACTGGAATTCTGGTTGATCTGCCAGGTTGATCAAGGTGCCTCAGCAGAACTGGGATCTTCGATTTCGGCAGACGCCAGCTGATGCAATATTTTGTTGGACAAACAATTTTGCCTTCGTCTCTGGGGTTTTCCGGGGTGTCATGGATTGGAAAAATATTGTTGATCTTTCAATTAGCAATTAATAACGCAATCTCTATTTCACATACAAGTTATGGAAAGTGTGTTATGATACACATCCTGTGCCAAAGGAGTTCATGGTGTTGAACCCTGTCAATGGAATATGTTTTTTTTTCGTCAAGGAAATCTGGGGTTTAATAACTCACTCAATGATCTGCATAAGAGACAGATAATCTACAGTGGGTTGATTATTTTCTCATCCAGTGTAAAGTTATAGATTGTCTTTTATTTCTTGATTTTGTCGACCCTGTGTCTTCAAATGTGCATAAAGAAAGTTGCCCAGCCTTGCAAAGCTGCCTTGTTATCTTCAACAGGCCGAGCATTTGTCTTGGTCTCTATTGTTTTGGTTTCATGCACAAAATCAATGGAGCTCATTCATCACATGCTCATCGAGAATGAGCATATTTGTTTGAACATTTGTGAGGATTTTTCAGCATCTTGCGACACAGAGGATCAAGATTTATCAACACTGCAGGCAGTAGATGCCACAGTCACAGTATTTGCTTGCTGAAAAAGCATTATTCTGTCCCCCTTATCTTGCCTGTGCATCTGACATGTACAAATCACAGACGCATACACGTATAGGCAAGTAATTAATGCATGCATACCGCACATGCACTTGCAAACTCAAACGCAAATACGCACACACAGAAATCCTCGCTGCGGTTTCTGTTTCCGTCACAAACAACCAGTGATGGATCAGCCCTTTCCATTTTAAACAGGGAGAAAACACATGCCCCCGGGAACCCTTGTGTGTGGAAGTACTTTGAAGTGTCCACATTTAATTCTTCTGTATGATAAATGAGAGGAGAGCTGCACTTGTAGCCTGTGAGGAAAAGCTCTGCTTGCTCAACAAGGGGAGCGGTAACAAATGTAGCGATAGCTGATAAGCTGAGTGTGTCTCTTTGCTCTTGCTTGTTGTTCTGCTCCCCGCAGACCCCCACAGCCAGATAACAAATCCATCCTATCAATCAAACCCATCAATGGCTGGCTGCAGATTAGAGACAGTGATTTTGGGGCTGATTGGAGGAGAAATGCTGATTACACCTCCCTCTCTCTGACTTGATTACACTGCCTGTGTGTTGTCAGGCTCGGCTGCTGAGCTGTAATCACTGGAAGCTACGAGCAGACGCTGTTGCTCCTGAGCAGACAAGACAGAGACACAATCACGCCACTAGCCTGCGGACGGTGACTTTTGCGGCCAGATCATTTGAGATGCCCACGCCTCACACTGTCGGAGCATAACTGCACATAAGCCAACGCATGAGCAGGCATGCAATCATTACACTGGTAAAAGGAAAACTCCAGCAAACAAAGCTTTTGTGTCTCGTTTCATTCTTTTTTTTTTTCTTCTCCCATGTCCTGTCCCTCCTCCAGCGTCTCTCCACTGTTCTGGCCTACTTCCATCACAGTGGCAGAGGGTCCCATACTGAAGCACACCCCCGCACACTCACACATAAACACACACATTGAGCGGAGTCCTAATGTGAGCTTTATTTAGCCGTCTCACCTTTTAAAACTGGAGCAGGTTCCAGACGGTCTCTTCGGCACCCACTTCGACTTAACGTTCCATCCCTCCATCCCAGCACTCCGTCATCGGCCCCGCATCGCTCTCTGTTTACTTTTCGAGGGCCGGCTGTATTTTCTAACTTCGGTTAGCAAAGGCTACAATCTGCTTGGAGGATGTAAACAAACACATTCACTGCCTTATATGACCAACTTTCCAGTGGAAAGTTCGAAATGTGTGTTGCAAATTAATTGGTTTCACTTCCTTTTTTGTTTGTAGAAGAATAATTGTGACGGGTTCTCAGTGGGAGTGTAAGAGAAAAACACATTTATTCTTTGTTCCTTATGTAAACAAGAAAAGTGCAGAAACACAAACTTAATAATGATTTTCAAGATGACAGTTTGGGTAAATAGGGACCGTGTCTGTATATAAAAAAAGAAGAAAAGAAAAAAAAAAAAGCCTGCAGCAAAATTGGACGTCTTTTAGAATTTGCTACTAAATATTCAAGTGACATGCTGACTTTTGTTTTTGAACAGTTTTCTTTATAATCAAACTTTTGTGGGAAAAAGGAAGTGCAGGTTGTAACAGATTTTTCTTCACCTTTTAATAACGTTGAATTAGCGTTAACAGACGCTCAATCTCAATGGAAACACTGTCTACTGGGTCACTCTTTCAATTATTCAGACTGTTTGCTACTGTAGTAAAAACCCTCCTGCTTTTAATCCTCAACACACCCGTTGCGACTGCTGGCATGACCATGTGCCTAAATAAAGTTCTTTTTCATCTCGGCGTGTGTGTGTGTGTGTGTGTGTGTGCACCTTTTAATATGTGTGTGAGAGAGGTAGGTTCACATGAAATTCACAACTCTGTGTGTCCTGGTTTTGAACTATCTTTGAAGCCATAAAATTGTCTCATCCACCGTGTGTTAGGTATCATTTCAATTGACACCATGCACTCTGCTACTAGTGCTTTGAATTGAGCATACTTGCATGCTTGTTAGATGGAAACAGCTGTCAGGGGAGATAACGAGAGTGACTCACTCCTCTTTCCCTCACTTATCGTTTGCCTATTTCAGTCTTGCTCCTCTTATTGTGACCTCCAAGAAAGTCAAAATATGCTGTTCTTCTTTTTCTCTCCTTTTTTCCTTATTTTATTTTTCTCCCTGTATGCAGTGAGTACACGCAGCACGGGGACTGATTTCTGGAAATGTTGTGGCCACAGGTGTGCTTTGCACCTGTGGCACAGTTGGAACCAAGGTTGGATTAGTATGAATACATTATTAGTATTTGTTGTGTGTAGGGTGCTCATGACAGTTTGTGAAATTGTAGAGATTCTGCCATAGAAGCTTCTCTCAAAAGAAAATTGAGGTCTGTGTGTGCAAGAGGTGCAGCGTCTCTGCAAACAAATAAAATGTGTCTCCATTCAGACACAGAGGCTGTTCCTTTACTTGCTCTGATAACAACAAAAAACAACATTTATATTTCAACCTTTTGTGGATAACAAAATATGGTCAAGGGCTCATTTTTTCAAGTAATGTGTTAATCCTACTACTATAATTGAGTGTTCAAGTGACCAACCTTTGGATATGTTTTTTTTTTATGTCATTATTGTTTAATTTATTTTTTTAATGTTGAACTAGAAGGGCACTGAAGGAACACAGTTATTTTTGAGTCATTTTGAGGAAAAGCGTTTTGTGTTTGAGTCACCTTTCAAAAGTTGCTAAAAGTTCCAAATACAGTTAAACGTAACTAAATTTGTTGCTTTGAAAAATAAAATTTGCCATGATAGTTTGAGAAGTTGTTAAATCTAGATATTAAATTGCTTTGTTTGCATTACTGAATGCTTCTCTGTGCGCAACCACCATGATAGCCTGCATGTGAAGTGTTTAGGGGACAGCTGTAAATTGTAGCCAGGTTTAATTCTTCTCTTCTAAACTGCATTCTCAGAGTCAAGGGGAGATCAGGGGACGCTGGGAGTGAATGGGCTGCAGGATGAGGTAAAAGTGTCAGGGATCAGAGGAAGGTTGTAGCACCCAAAGGGCACTTTGTTCTAGTTTAGCCAATGGGGACATGTCAACACGTGTTAACATCCTTAAGAAGACGCTGGAAGTAGAAAATGGTTCAGTGGTGTTTTATGAGCTTAAGTTAGCAACAGCCTGCTGTGAGGTGGGCACCAGCTGTCATTTCTGTGGTTTTGGCTAACTACGCAACTTCCACAGAAAATTGGATACGTTTTGTGCACGCATCTGGTCTTATACCCCGCTTTGTAGTGTGCGTTGTTGTCTTTGTCAAAGCAGACAAAAGTTAAAAGCTACATCCACATAATTGTTTCAATAATATGACTTCGATCTGGAACCGAACATAATCAGTTCTCTGGCCAAGTACTAACAGAGGTCAGATTGTCTCGTCTGCAGCTGCATAGACTGGAACTGCAGCCTGGCCTTATAGACTCAACAGTTTATGCATCCAAAAGATGAATTTTATTTTGAGGTTAACAATTCCAATGAAAGAGGAATTAATCCACAAAGTTGCTGTGATGTTGACGGTGATCTGACCTCCTACTTATCATAACTTTGGGCCCCACTGTAGAAAAATTGTACAATGTATTCAAATTCTTCTTCCTTGAATAATAAGTTACGAGACAGAGCGGTAAGCCAGTCTTAGTGTCAGGAACCAGACTGTCAAGACTGAAACAAGAATGACAGACGTTCAATCCTTGGTCACGTCATGTCACATGACCAACCAGCAGGCACGTCTTGCCTTCATGGCCAAACTGCACCATGCTCGCAATTTACTGTGCTTCGTATTGTCATCTGGTCTGTGTGGGATGTGAAACTACTAAATATGTAAATGAACTACATTTGATACTAGGGGAAGGCCTCCTGTGCCTTGTTTGTGTTGGTCTTCTGTGGTTTTATCTGTATTATCTATAAGGAGTGCCTATATGTATCGTGGCTCTATAGTAATATTAAGACAATTTTATTTATTTCCACTATGTGGTACGAAGTGAAACACTCGTGTTTACGAAGCTGTAACTATACATGATAAGATGTGCATTCTTAAGTATTCATGTTTCGAGATTCGAGCTGCAACCTGACGGAGTGGAAATGACTGAGTAAATCATCATTATCAACATTAGTTACAGAAATCTGTACCATGTGTACAAACTAAATACTATACTATCTACTAATCGACTGTCAATACGCTGACCACAGCGTAGGTTTTAGAACTTGACTTAACATGGCTTCTCAGAGCAACATCGTAGTTGCACCATGAAGTGATGATCACACTGATGACTGATGGGAATTCTGTTGTGGCGTGTATTGTTTTTTTTTTTAGTGCTTGTTGGTTCATATCTGCCTCCTGCATCCCCATAACTTACTGTACTCCTTTAAAAGCATTTCTCTGTGTAAATATATTTTAGATGTTGACTGTTTATGTTCTGTTATATGTGACTTCTGCATTTTTTTTTTTTTTTTTTTTTTATTTTTTTAGGTTTGTATAATACATTTTGAGCAGAACTAATGGATGTTTGTTTGGCCGTAGTGACTGTACTGAATGACTCATGCGTGTGAGTGGCATCAATAGGAAGCCTATTCTCCTGTCAAAGCTGAAATAATTGACATCGGGCTCATCTGCCAGCTCATCTAAATACAGAAACAAACCTGTACTTGTGTTACCGGAAAGCAGAATCCAGGTCATGTCATTATGGCATCAATTAAAATAGCATCCTTGTCAAAGAGCTGCCATGAAACCCATTTCTTTCCTGATCTGAGACAGGCTTTCAGTAAGATGACAAGACAAGATGACACATTTGTTGTCTGTTTTTACCTTAAAGGACCAGTGAAACTGCATTTATAGCTTCAAAGTGACATATGTCTGACTGAAATTGAATCTTAATGTATAGAACAGTGGTCATTACTATTCCTGAACCACATTGGCAAGATACAGTCAGCAGGAGAGCCACATATACTATGAAACATTAAAAACCATACAAGTTTGTTTGGGTGATTGAAAAGGACTTCAGAAATAGAAAAAAAAAAAATCATCCGTCCTTTTTTATTGACTTTTCCTACATGTTCAAGGTGTATGGCTTTTACTGTTCGTATGCTACACACATGCTCCAAAAACTGGAGTTACAGACAGCTAAAAACTCTAGTTTTCATTTTCAGCTTTTTATTATCCACACTTGCCATGCTGCCTTGTTTCTTACAAATCAATAAATTTTTGTTGTTCCTGTATTACATTTGAGACAACGTGAGAGTAGTACTACATGTGGTAGTCAAACTAATAACTACTGCATGAGTGAGCAGTGTTTCCACTGACAGTTTCCTCCCTTTTAGCTTAGTATACATTTTTCTAAATGTAGTGAAAGCCTAAATATACATGAAAATGTTAGCATGCTTATATTTTAGTGTAGTGAATATGTATTTTTCTTTTAATCACCCCTAATTATACATAACCAACACACTATTTAGCACTTCCACCATGCCAAAACTGGCAACACTGCAGTGACTCTGGGGGATTCTGCTGCAGTCTTCTGTATGAATATTATAGCTTTTGTACGTTTTCCAGGGAATATTGCATGTGTAATGGATGTGTTATCATATAATTCGGGCCCGAGCACCAATGGTGCGAAAGGTCTATTGTTATCCAAGTGATTATTATGATTCTCCGTAAACAATTGCATTTTTGGAGGCTTTATCATATTCAAAAACTCATGGAAGTTGGTACACAGTCTCTCCCAGCGAAAAATTTTGTATTTTAATGGCGTCACGAGTGGGCGTGGCCAAATGGCTCGCTAGCGCCCCCTAAACAGATGTCCCGGCAGCTCCATTTACCTACATGCACGGAATTCGGTGGACATGTGTATCACACTGAGATGTACAAAAAAGTTGCATTGCACCATTACGTCAACTCAACAGGAAGTCCGCCATTTTGAATTTAGTCGCCATTTTCGGCGATTCGCACATGTTGTACTTTAACAAACTCCTCCTTCAGATTTTGTCGGACCGACTTGAAATTGAGCCTGTGCTCTCTTAACATGTTTGGAATTAAAAGTTATCATAAGAATTAATTTTCGTCTATCGGTGTGCCCGTGGCGTGGCGGCCAAAAAGGCACCCAAAAGTCATGCTGTGGTATGTTGTTCAAAAAAATGAACGGCATTTACAAAGTCAAAAATTTGTTGTGATTTTTTTTTTAAAGTAATGACAAAGGGGGGTATTGAACCCAAACCTTCTGGCTGAGAGGCAGCAGTGCTAACCATTGTGTCCCCAATCTTCCCAAGTTGTGAGCTGCATTGTGACAAATCTTTGGCTCACTGCAACCTATAACTCCACCGTCCACAAATATTAATTCAAATGCGACCAAAATTGCCGCAGACATATAGATGTTTTCAAGGGGGTCTGCAGTGATATTAAATATATTCCTGTAATGTGTAGTGTATGCAAAACTTTTTCAATTTCTTCAAATGTTTCAACTTCACTCAAAGTTGAATCACCATCAACAGGCCAAGGTGGAATCTGAACCATTAATAGCAACCTTGGTGAAGTAGAATCTTTTACCTGTTGAGTTAACCAGACTGTCAGTTGAGTTGCTGGAAGCTCTGAGTGAACTCCTTGAAACTCTTTCTCCTGCCGCAATTCATCCTCCGGCACTGAAGATAGTCCAGCGGTCTACGATGCCGACTCCAAGCTGGAAACGACCTCATGAAGACACGGGTTCGAGCCCCGCCAAGGTAACACACACGGTTCACGGTTCACGGTACCCGCCGAGGTAACACACACGGTTCACGGTTCACGGTTTACCCGCCGAGGTAACACACACTGTTTACGGTTTACCCGCCGAGGTAACACACAAGGTTTACTGAGGGCGAATCCCTCTAAGGGTAAGCCACATGGTTCACAGAGGGTGAGACCTCCTAAGGTGAGTCCCTCTAAGGGTAAGCCACTTGGGTTTGTACATGCAGTCATACTAATACCAAACCGAAGGTCAACAAAAATAAAAGTCCAAAAGTGACTTTTGTTTTTCATATTTTGGACATGATGTTGTTAGAGCAGTTGCCTCACAGTGAGAAGTAACTTGAGTAACTTGAGGCATTTCAGAAAAAGGTCATACTCCAAAAAGTCATGAAAAGTCATTCAAGATATCCAAAGTATGTTGTCCAAAATATTCAAAGAAAAGTCAGACTATAGCATGTCGTCCAAAAAGTGACCCAAAATTATTTTTTGTATAGAGTATAGAGTATAGAGTATATAGTATAGAGTATATATTATATAGTATATAGCATATAGTATATAGTACAGCCAGGGCGATGCGGCTAAGTTTGATGTTTCGCCGTGACACAGGAAGTTGATGTTTCAGGTCAAACGATGCTCCAAATCTCATGAAACATGCGTCAGGCACCAACTTTCATGAGTTTTTGAAGATGTTAAAGCCGCCAAAAAAAACATTTTTTTTTTTAAAGAAGAATAAGGGACAAGATCGAGGAAAAGAAATAAAACTGCAAGCGGGAATATGCCGACCCTCACGTGCTGCACGTCGGGGAGCCGGCGGCCCCGACCCGCTGGATCCCCGACGTGAAGCTGCGAGAGCCCGCATATCACTGCTTGCAGTTTTTATTATTTGTTGCCATACAAACTATGGCTAAAACCATGGCGGGCCACGCAGTGACCGGTGTTTTACAATTTACAAGATTTGTTAAAATAGTTTCATTTGATTGGATGCCGAAAAGTGACCCAATGAATGGAAAGTAGAAAACAAATATGGAACTGCAGAGGACAGCTGATCTCTTCCCACCACTTTGTCATCCTCCCCACTGTTAGATCAGCAGGGTGAAGATGATACTGCAGCTACTCTTCTGAAAACTTGTTTGGAAAAGTGTTATCCAAACCCACAAGAAACACCTCCGGAGCTATGCTATTACTGCGGTGACCACTTTGATCCACAAGTTAACAGTCAAGTGTGGTTTTATATAATGGGGAGTGTCAGCTTGTTGCTATGAATCACATTTGATATAGTCCACAGTTACCTCAGGAGTAAATTGGGAAAAAAAAATAAACACACACACAAATATGCACACACATGCAAACTCCCTCTTTTCTTCTGCCCGTCTCTCGGTCCCTTTCACACTGTATCTTATCCTGTTGTGTAGCCTCTGGGATGTTTTACCCCCAGAGTTTTTAACATAAATGACTCACGCAAACCCGGCACTCGCCCAGTAGCTTATTGTATCCGTGCACACACAGGCTGGATATGGACTCGCATGTACGTGTTCGTACACACACATATTCATCCACCCGCACATGTATTCACACACCCCACACGAAATCACATCCAGGTATTATGTATTTAAAGTGGCAACCTGCTGTTTTCATTCTTCCTGGTCTCCTGTGCCTGTCAGGGGCCTTTGACACTGTTGTTTAATGAGCAGAGGCTCTCCTCCCACTCGCTCCGAGTCTTAGTCCGCTCCTGTTGCTCTGTGTCTGCTGTTGGAGCGCTGACCAGAGGAGACATGTAGGTCTGAGTCCCAGGGCTAATTGCTGCTACTGGGCTGATAGTCTTTCTTTGCTTCGCTCTCATTGACTCCCCGGACTCCAGGGGGGATTCCCACAGGCACCCAAAGACAAACAAACCTGGGCGGACAATCGATAAAGGATGCAAGAGTTACCGCTCAGCACAGCCGCTGATTAAGATTTTCTGGCAATGTGTGTGTGTGTGTGTGTGTGTGTGTGTGTGTGTGTGTGTGTGTGTGTGTGTGTGTGTGTGTGTGTGTGTGTGTGTGTGTGTGTGTGTGCACGCGTGCTATGCGGGAGTGTGAGCATGTGAAAGTGTGAGCTGATTGTCCCCACTCTGTCAGTGCTAACTGGAATCTTCAGTCACTCCCTGAGTGCTTGTTTATGTCATTTTGATGATGAGCATCACAGTTCAGAGTCATCCTCTTAACAGCACATTAGGGCTGCCAGGTAATTATTCCCAAAACATCTCAGGTTCACAACACGGCAGGTGAGATGGTGACAATTCCTAAATGTGAGACCAGATAATATACTGACAGTGCAAATTAAGACTTTGTGCTATTTTAAGTTAGGCTGGGGTATAAGTTTGACTTTTTCCTCTCTTTTGCGCCATTAATTGGCAGTGATAAAATGTATCACAAACAAATATTCATTCTCCATTAAGTCGACATCACAAGTCCACATATTCAAGGGCAAAATTGTTCTGGGATAGCGTTGGATTTATTGTTTCTGTGGCCCCATCCATAAAAGCAGCTTCTGGCATGACGTGTCCCTGAGTACCACCGACTGCCACTGGCGAGCCAGCATTGCGGTGCTCAGTGCTGGAGTGTCATCTCGTCTCTCCTCACCCTCTCTACCCCTCCGTCCCCGCTCCACCCCTTCTCTCTGGGCTCATGTTTGCCTTTGTTCTTGTCTCCAGTCGGCCTGACTCACAATGATGATCTTGACCAAGCGCAGGGAAAGGTCAAGGTTGGCCGTCAAATTGCCTCAAAGCAATCAGCCTCGTCTCTCTGCGCTAACAGTGTGAGCTCTCTGTCTCCGTCGCCATCTTGCCATCTCGCCATTCTCCATCTTTTAGTCTCTTCTCCTCCATCTCTGTGTTTACCCGGGGGGAGCCGGGGGGAGACGTGTGTCAGGGAGGTTTGGCAGCATGAGCGTGGGGGGAGGGGGCGGAGAGCTGGTTTTCCCCGCTTTGAAGTATCGGCTCTGACCGGCAGTTGGGCGAAGGCTGGGGACTTGAAAGCACACAGTGTCACTGCATGGGTGACATTAAGCACAGAGCAGCGTGACCCAGTGGAGGGCTTGTGTGTGTACAGATAAAACATACATAACACACACTATACTTATACAGTATATAGGCTGCAGGAGGTGTCCCTCCAGATTTTCAAAGGTATTTCTTGGTATTGTTGTTGCCGTTGAAAAATGCTTGACGTTGCAGCAGCTCACCCCCCCCCCCCAAAAAAAAAAAAAAAAAAAAACCTGTGATGAAATTTGAAGTTTTATGGGATTTCCTTTATTTATTTATTTTTTGCTGTAAAATGGAGCAAATTGGCAAACAACCCAAGTCAAGGAAGAAAATTTGTACTTAAAGAAGACAGTCATATCAAATCACTTCCTATGGTAATAAGCGATACTGCACATCATCGTGGAAATATTTCAGGTCGCTTTTTTTTCTTAAATTTTCTCAATTTAAAGAACCACCGGCTCAACGTTACAAAAACGTTCCTGATGCATTAAATTGACGTAGCTTTATGAAACAGACAGTCTGCAACTGTAACATAGAACATGTAGGCTACATCTTCTGAAAAAAGAAGTACTGTAAATGCGTTATGAATTAAATTAATTTAACACATAGGCTACTGTATGTAAAACAAAGTACAATCTCTTAATATAGGAAGGGTGTTTCAAAACCCATGTAATTTATCACATAATGTATGATTAGACTGACTCGGGGAAATGGGACGATCAGCCTAATTGCGATGAGACTACATTTCCCACAAGCCCAGTCACTTCTGTTTTTGCCATTTTTTTTTTCCAGACAATTGGCATTTGTTTTTTGTTGATGATGAGAGGTTAAAGAGCCTCGCTGACTCTAAATGAGAAGTTATTTTTGTTGATGAACCAAGTTATGTTTGGAGAAGCATAATTTGTGCCGTAATGTCTTCAGCAGAGCTTCTTTTGAGCAACATTATGCAAAGAAATTGCGTGAATTTAGCTATATTGCAAACGCTCATGAATAATGCAGATAGTTATTGGTTGAATTTACTATTACTACGATTGCAGGGACGTGATTTCCTGGCGGGACTGACACACGTGTATATCTATATTTACTGTATGTGTGGGTCGGTGGAGGGAATCTCCTTGTAGCTTTGAGTTGTCCTCTAGTCCTCAAGCACTGCTGCTGACTGCGGGCTATTTGCCTGTTCACCAAAGGGATTACCTTTCATTACAGGAAAAACAGAACCGCTAACCTCTTGCTCAACAATAGTGCCATTGGGATGCGCTGCTACGGCTGCTACCCCTGATATAAATACACACACAGTAACTAGATCCAGTATACAGATACCACATGAGACATAGCGACATGCAACATTACAAACACACACGCACGCACACGTGCACGCAGGTGGCTCAAGGACAGCCTCCTTTGGGTCAGCTGTGCATTCCAGCCCAGTGTGCCTGAGTGGTTTTCCTCTGATGGTGTCTCACACATGAAAGACTTCACTTTAATGTGTCACGCAGTACACACACACACACACACACACACACACACACACACACACACACACACACACACACACACACACACACACACACACACACACACACACACACACACACACACACACACACACACACACACACACAATATCAAAGTCTGCCTGTGGCCTGTCATAGGACGAATGTCTTCATCTGCCGCCTGATTGTGTTTGTGTGCGCCTTTCTGTCTGCCCTGTAAATGGTGTAAACAGGTGTTAACATGTCAGCCCACAAGATGCCACATGCCGCTGTGTCATGATCTTCAGAACAGCTGTCCCCTACCATTGTGTGTGTGTGTGTGTGTGTGTGTGTGTGTGTGTGTGTGTGTGTGTGTGTGTGTGTGTGTGTGTGTGTGTGTGTGTGTGTGTGTGTGTGTGTGTGTGTGTGTGTGTGTGTGTGTGTGTGTGCGTGCGTGTGTGTGTGTGTACCGTATGTACGTATGTTTACGGTAAAGGTTATCAATGGCTGCAAGAGGAGCTTCAGCCCGAGACTTTGAGCAAAGCGAAGGACAAATTAATAGAAGAGTAAAATGGCAATAACTGATTTTTCCCAAAACACAATGAATTCTGCTATATCTGTGCATTTTTGTGTGTGTTCTTTGTGTGCACAGATATAGGTGTGAATGACAGTGTGAATCATCTTGAAGGTGATTGAGTGGGTAGGGAGAAAGACTTTGTAGGAAACAAAACGTTCATCCGTGCTTTTGGCTAATTTCTCCATCAACAACCTTCAAACAATTGCCCGTGAGCAAAGAAAACTGAAACTTTAGCCCCTCTCTCTTTGTCAGTCTCTACGGACATAAGAAGCAGCTAATAATACCTCGAACATAAATGTACATATCTGTCCTCAGGTGGAGATTGAGACGCTGGACTACCAGCACTACCTGCCGCTGTTCTTTGATGGTTTATGTGAGACTTGCCATCCGTATGAGATCTTCGCCCGCCAGGGATGCCATGACATGCTGGACCGCGGAGACACCAAGATCCTGCCTGTCATTCCCCAGCTCATCATCCCCATCAGAAGTAAGTCTGGGAGGGTGTCTGCACTCACAGTTTACCAGTCATAAGAAACAGTCGTTTTACCTCGACTGTGTTCCCCTTCCACTAACGAGAAAATGTTTAGTTATTACAAGACTAAAACAAATAACCTACAAATGCCGATATTGCGTTCATTTAACCATAAAAATATATTTTTGTAGTTTGACGTACCATAAACCATCTCAATATATTTTTACATCTCTCCCACGCTTCTCTCTGGAGCTCTACCAGAAACGGGCTTTTTTTTGTGTCTGTGTTTTTCTGAGTGACGCACGCCCAGGATAACCACAGCTTTTTCCCGGTGTCGTAGCTTTCTAGTTTTGTGACTGAGCGACCGCTCTGTTTTGTTCCACAGTAAAAATTGAACAATGGGCCGCGCTGAAGGCGGACATACCGAGTGAGCGGTAGTTTGTGACATCACATACTTACAGATGTCCAAACGTCCAAACAGCACAGTTGAGACGGGCAGTGTGCACCTCTCTGTGCACAGAGCCTTTTGAACCTTATATAGATCCTGCTTCATAATCAAAAAAAGACTTGGAAGTCTGAATTTATGCAACCTTAGGTGAGTTTTAAAATCACAACTATGACGCTATAAGGGAGGCGGATGAGAGAGAAAACGAAGTTTAAATTTGTGCATTTTAATTATGTGCAATGTGAATATTATAATTACTTTTTAATACTTAAATATGTTGTACAATCATCTGGGATCATTATCACAGCTATACTCAGCAATTAAAATGTAACAACTAGCCAATTATCTGTGGCAACAAAATGCTCATTCATCATCATTAATACGCATTATTTTTGCAATCCTTTTTGTAAGTAAATATTATCATTTTATGAAAGACTGACAACCAAGAACTCTTCTTAGACTTTAATTGTATAGCCCTGATGGATATTCTTACATACCATTATTCACTATTTTAATGACAGCATCATCAGTACTTGATCTCTGTTTGCTGACAAATCCCAGGATTATAATTAATTCCCAGCTGATTATTGTGTATTTATCAGCTGTTTTAAATATATCAGAAGCTAATAGCACACTTTGGGTTCTGTGCACAAAAATATATTTTTGTTACGTGTGATGCTTACTTATTTTGGTCTGCTTTTTATCTTGAAGCACATTGAGGCGACACCTGTCGTATGAAATGTGCTATGTAAATAAAGTTGACAAGTATAGCTGATAAAAAAAAAATCTGACTCAGGTTGCTATCACAAAGAATGTCAGAAGCTGAAATATTTTGAAAATACTTCAGAATACATTAAAAGGACAGCATTATCAATATCAAATTAAATGATTACATCGCTATTATCATGCATCACAATCTATATGTATAAAATTGATTAACAAATCTTTCTATGAAACAATACATACAACGGCTTTCTTAAAGCCTTCTCAGACAATATTACATTAAAGTGCAACCAAAATAGGACAACATGTTTTACCATAAAAAGACTCACCTGTCTAACACACTTCTGCTACAGAGGACTCTAACATTTCCATACAACCCGTCCTAATTTGGTTTCGCAGTCATACTGTTCCTATTATTACATTAATCCTCAGGGCGAAGCGTCCTTGTTTTTGCATTTGCCGCAAGAAGTTGGCTCTAAAAGCATGCCTGATAATCTGCCATGAATGCGGTGACATGCTACATTTAACTGTGTCATGGTGCAGGCCCCCCTTGCCTTTCCACACGGACATGTTTATACACCCACACACACACACACACACACACACACACACACACACACACACACACACACACACACACACACACACACACACACACACACACACACAAGTTGAAGTTGGCAGACGGAAGTGGGCGGAAAGGTCGTGTCTCAGGACGAAGTGGTCCATGATTTCAAAAATAGACATCAGAATGTACAGCGATGTGGACAGAAAAAGGGGTGAATGCAAGGAAGACTGCGGTATAGAGAAAGTAGAGGAATGCAAAGTGTGGCTTTTGTTGGGACATTTCAGACACACAGCCTCACGCATACACACATGCACACACAGAAGCTGTCTTTTGTTTGGCGCCACTGCCGAGTGGAGTGTCAGTTTCAAAGTGGCAGCCTTTAAGTGGCGCCCAGTGAGCCTGTGGTAGTGTTCATGTCACGGGCAGTTGGCTGGCGGTGTGTACGCGTATGTGAAGTGTATCTGTGTGTGTGAGTGTGTGTGTGTGTGTGTGTGTGTGTGTGTGTGTGTGTGTGTGTGTGTGTGTGTGTGTGTGTGTGTGTGTGTGTGTGTGTGTGTGTGTATGTGTGCGTGTGTGTATCTTGTTTATGTGTGGGTGTTGGATGTCTGTGGAGGCAGAGGGGCGTAACGGCCAACACTAGGCAGGGCTGTTGGAGACACAGAGACACGGTGACAGACTGACCCTGGCACGGAGTCGCACTGAGCGCACACACTGCGAGGTATTAACCATTACACATCATGCAGACTGACATATCCAAAGGCTAGTAATAATCAGTATTACTGTATTTGATAATTTTCTTATTACTTGTGTGCTTTATTTTGAAAATAATTGAAAAAGCTTTGATTTTGTATTTTAGGCATAATATTTACCAGCATCTTTTCATACTTAGTTTAAACATTTGGAAGGCCTAATGTCTCTAATTTGCACTTTATCAAGCGGCACCCACTTTACATCATACACAGAGTGACTGGGCTACTTGTTAACTTAGACAGTATTTCATAAGTTCAATCCTCTCAGCAGTTATGGTCATTTGCCTTTGGGGGGGGCCAGACCAAAGGTGATGGTTATGCTCCTCATGAAAACACACATTTCGCCCGGATAATGGAATTTTAAATGGCCTGCTCCTTATTAACATTTTAGTTTATTAAAAATCAGGCCTGCTTCGCCATCCACAAGGCAAAGCCGCCAGTCCGTGTCTCTGTTGCAGATTAATTACTTTCCTATGGAGTAGGGAAGAAGAAGGGATGGAGGAAAGAGGAAGAAAGTAAAAAGCCGTCTGCAGTTTAAAAATGGCAAGATATATATTTTTCTCCTCTGACGTTAATACATCTTCAGTGTGGCTGGCAGGCTCTTATCTGCTGAGCGACTGAGCCACGTCAGGCCCTGGTGAATTTTGATGATGACTGCAGGTCACCCAATGAGAATACACAATGTGGAAAGCTCTGGATGACATTATACTCCAAGGCCCTGTCCTCTGTGACTTAAAGACTGAACCCTTTCCTGTACACAATGTTCCCTTGACCCTGTTTTAGAAAGACAACTGTAAAGCTGTAAAGAATAAAAAGATTAATAAAAAAAAAAAAAAAAAAAAAAAGGCAACTGGGAAATAGACGTTTATAAGACCTCATACATTTTTGCGGTTTTAAAGCCTTTCAGAAGGTTTTTGATTTCACAGTATTTTTTATAACTAACCAAATGACAAAGTATTTCTGTAAAACAACATTTATTTAAGTAAAAGCTTAGAAATAGTTTTGTTCAGCTCAACAGTGCCAAGGTGACTGAAGAGAAAAGATAAAACGTTACTGTTGGTTTTTTTTCTGTCTGAGGGAGGAGGATTCATAGCCATACCCGCATTGAGCCTCAGTTGATTGGCATAACATTTGTTCAGCTTTAAACCAAAATGAGACTTTCATTAAAAGGAGATCTTCAGTTACGCCTCTGCATGGGAACATCTTCTGATCTAAAAAAGTGTATTTATACACTGAGCCAGAACAATTCACTGCTAAACACTCCGAGGTGTCACCTTACCTCTGGCATTTCACAGGAAACAGAATACAAGGTCACCATTGTTTCACTTACACACTGAATATGAAATAGGTCCGAGCATGAATAGATGATTACTTTATTCAGATTTGTCCCAACACAGGTTTTAAACCAGCATTAATGTATCAGGCCCTCGGCTGCCTTCTCTCTCACGTTTTAATTTTTTTCGTCCTTTTTTTTTCTTCTTTTTTTCAGCCATGCGAGAGTGTCGATGAATAATTGAACAGTCCCGCGGTCCAAATGTCACAGCAGGGAAAATTGTTTGCGCTGGCTGGTAATTAGAATTTCATTGTTTGTTATGTAGGGTTTGAAATTCCTGTCATTCCACATTCCACCTTATCTTGGGCCTGGCAGATATCTCTGTGCTTGTCTTTCCGAGGAGACACTAAGGCATCGATGGAGAGATGGCATGAAGCACAATACATTTGCTCATTCAGCATCATCCGCACGGCTGGTCCTCTGTACACACTCGCACACACATCGTCACCGACACAGACAAAGTCACGCCCACGCCAACTTGTCCTTCCCTCAAATGGACACAAAGCGGTGGTCCTAGTTCAATTAGTCATTCTGTCACATAAATGCTCAACGCTTATGAACGCGATCTGCAATATTTCCTCAACCGTTGTAGCTTGTAGTTGCTAATATGACTCATCTTTATTGTGTAACTTCATTCATATTTTGTTGCTGCCATGTTCAGCACTGCCTGTGCTCATGATGGAGGCTGACATTTAGTTTTTAGTGCCTTTAATGTGTGTGTGTGTGTGTGTGTGTGTGTGTGTGTGTGTGTGTGTGTGTGTGTGTGTGTGTGTGTGTGTGTGTGTGTGTGTGCGCGCGTGCGCGTGTGCGTGTGTGTGTGTGTGTGCGTGTGTGTGTGTGTGCGGGCATTATGTGGGACTGCTGTGCGTGAGTGTTTATGCTTGTGACTGGTTGTAATTTGCATATTAGCTGTTTTAACACAGGCACTGGGTGATGCAGTGTGCTGTTCTCTTGGTGCTGTAACACCATATTTTTTTAGGCTTGCTGCTCTCTTTCGCTCTCAGTTTGTCTTCTGTCAGTTTGAACGTTCGGGATGAGTATTGTGGTGATATCGTTAATTTTTTTTCACGAATGAGTTTATCGATATATTTATCAGCGTTAATGATTGATTTACCAAAAACGAACAGGAATTTCTTAGGAGTAGAATCAACATTACCTCATGAGGGGTGTTTTTGTTGACTTCACTGCGTCCTGCATCTTAAAATTGATTTAATTTGTCTGCCTGATAATTCGGTTCCCAGCATGGCGCACATGGTACAGAGTTGAAATAGTTGTTGGTATTTTAGTGGAAAATAGGTTTTAGAGCTAAAAACTGACAATCTTAACCTAATTTATGACTTTCATATTAGATGAAAATGTTCTTCTTAAACCTGGATTCATTGAGTTTCTTTCGTGACTTTGTGGCTGTACAACACAACAGACGTATCTAATTCATAGTCACCATTTAAGTTAATGTGACCAACTGATATTCAGTCTCTTTTAGTTCTAGGTTTGGTCTCTACCCCAATAGGGAATGATAGAGCCCTGTTGCATAACAGCGCTTCGAGAGTTGCAGATAATTAAAGCTGAAATTCACTATAAAGCTATGCAGATACAGAGCCAGGCATTAAAATACCTCCCCTGTCCTCTATAACAACAAAATAATCTCTTTAGCTGCAACAGCGGCAATTTGTTAACACAGAAAATCGGATTCTTCTCGATGAGGACAGAGCTTTTGTTCCAATTTATATTGACTCAACATGTGCTTCAGTAAACTGCTGCCCTTGGCCTTCTCGTTTCTTGGGGGTTAACATCGTCGATACAACTGAAAAGCGCATCATTTTTGTTTTTCCACTGTTGTCCGATGCGTCTGTTCACTGACATCTGTTCTGTGAGACTTAATATGACTTAAATCAAGTGTCAAGACAATACAAGAGAAATAAAGACAGAAAGCATGAAGTCAGCCATAAATTTATCTTTATCAAGCACCAACAACAAAACCTGCTGTGACAGATTTGTTTACTTTACAACTCAACACATGCATTGCCTCTTCAAGGCTAAAATACAGGTTTAAATTTTTTTTTTTTTTTTTTTGCCAGATTAAAAATGTGATTACAGTTTAGTTTTCCTGTTCAAGTACTGCCTCTCTCGCTCGTTCTCTCCCTCTTATTGTCTCTACCTCAGTCTTTCACCTGGCATGTTTTCCTCCTCTCCGGCAGCCACAAGTTCTCAGTGCTAAGGGCTGCAGCTCTTTTTCTTTGTTTTGAATCTCACTCTTGAAATGTTTTCATGATGAAAAAAAAAAAAAAATACATTTTTTTACTGTTGTAAATGCTTGCAGGCAAAATAGGCACTGTGGTACCATTACAATCCTCTTTTTGCAGAAGCAGGCATCAAGTGACAGTTCAAGGTTTATTAAAGAGACATAGCTTTTTCAAACTGTTTCAGAATACACATGGGAGATTACAAGCTCTTGCAGAAGCTCACGTTAAACCTAAAACAGGTCAAATAAAACCAGAAGTGGAAAAATATGTCAGTCTTGGTTGCTAATGACAAATTATTTCAGAAACCTTTGCTCCCTGTCTCACACATCTATTTATCTCTGTTTCTGACATTTTGTCTTTTGTTGTTTTTACCCTTCCCTCCGTCTCTCTCTATTTGTCTCTCTTGATCTCTGTAGCCCCCCATCTCTCCCACCATCATTCCCTTTTGTTCTCTCTATCAGTGGGAGATGGAGTTAAGTGCAGCTGTAAGCCAAATAGCCCAGTGATTGGCTCTCACTTACTCCTTCCTCTCCAGTGCATTTGAAATCACTGATTGCAGACAAGCTAGTCTAAATCAAAGCCCAGCAAGAAAGGAAATGCTTTCAAGGCAATGAGAGCATGTGGGGGCTAAAATGTAGGTGTATTTTGTGTGCGTCTGTTAAACCCGCTCTTATGTACCACATAATTGCAGATGTCTGAATCATTCTACTTACACTGTACCTCTATTTTCCGGAGCAAACAACCTGTAACTTTCCATCTGAGAAGCTGGTTTAAAATCAAGCCTTTCTTAGTTGATGTGCAGTTTTATCTGAGAATTGATTCCTGACCTCTGCTGTTTACCTTTGTCTTCGAGATGCCCTGAACACCCGCAACAATCAAGTGATGTGCACCACCATGAAAGTCCTGCAGCATCTGGTGACGTCTGCAGACAAGGTGGGGGAAGCTCTGGTGCCTTACTTCCGGCAGATCCTCCCAGTTTTCAACCTCTTCAAGCACAAGAACAGTAAGTTTCAGCCATTACCTGTTGAGTGGAAATTCGTGGACACATGACATTTGAAATGTGTTTTTGCTTTTGTGAAGCACGTGTTGTGTAAGGTCATCCTTTGTCGTGCTGCGATGAATTCCGTCAATTCAAGAACAGCGGTGATGGTAATACATGTGGTATTCATGTGCAGCCTGTGTTAAGACTGCAGTGAGGTTAAGCCCGCTGATGCCACAGTCCTGCGGAGGTTAAGTGTCTCTTTTTATTTGACTGAGTCGAGCGATTTCCCAGCAGAAAGCATTCTGTTTTCCACCTATTCTTTTCAGCGCTCCTGTCCCTGAATGATTTTTACTTTTTCTCCCTCCACTTACGCATCCACTGGAGAGAGAAGCTCTATTTTGTCTTTCTGCTGTCAGTCGAGCTGCATTGTGCTCGACGAGGAGACTTTGTCCTTGCTCTCTCTGAAAGCCTCCACCTGGGTGACACCAGGACCTGGAGAGATTAGCATCAGATAGGCAGGGCTCTTTGTGTGGTTGTGTCAAAGCACTTAGCATGGTGTGACATGATGTGGGCCTATTGAAGGCTTAAGAGGCACAACCAGTCCCAAACACTGTGCAGTCAGGAGGACTGGGAGAGTGACATTGTGAATCAATCATTTAAACACAAGCTTTAACAGGAGAAAACACAAGGCTTTAGTCTCTTAATCAATATCCAATTTGAATCTCTTGTCTCTTTAATTTGCTTACATTATCTGTTACTATTTGGAGAGGTCTAAAAAAAAAAAAAAGAGGAAGGAAAGAGCCAGAAAGAGATAGCTAGGAAAGACAAAGGACGGAAAAGAAAAGCCTGCCTTATTAGTGCATGGCCTTATGCAAATCTCCTCTGTAAATTAGCTGTCAAATCAATCCCCTAAACCGTTTTGAAGCGTGAGTTTCTCCAGCGCTGCGCAGTCTCCGGAGCTGGCTGGTGAACCCCAGCAGGAATAGTTTTATCTCTTGCATGGAAGTTACCTTGCCGACGCGTCTACCTGCCTGCCCGCTCGTCTGTCCTCCTCTGGCGAGCATCGATTAAATCCGAGCCAACCTCTCACCTGGCAGACGTCTCCGCTATTGACCTCTCCCAGAGAGACCTGTCTGGGCCAGAGAGGGGTCCATACAGCTGCCAAAGCACGAGGCCCGATCTGCTAAACAAGGGAAGTGATTCCTGCTCAGCAATTTATAGGCATCCAGGATAGTTTCTTTCTTGTAAAGTTTGACAAGCTGAAAATATAATTAAATTAAAGCATGTCTGAGTACTTTAAGTGTCTATATAAGGTTATAGATAGAAAATGTTCTTGTGGTTTTCCCCATTTCTATCTAAAGCTTTACCATTAAATGAGCTGTCAAATCGTGCTCTACTCCACCCACTCCCTGCCAACAGAGAGATATAACTTCAAATGCTTCTCTTTTGGGGGAACAAACAGCATGTGAACCAGCACTCTGTGTTCTTTCCCTCTAATACACAAATAATTTCAGGTTGTCCTCACACTTCTTGCCTCTGTATCTCTGTGTGTTTTTGTCTTTCTTCTGTTTCATGTCTTGTTTATATCAATATCAGGGCTTTCATTGAAGTACATCTATTATCTAATATTTCTTACATACACCTCCAAGTCCGTCCCACACTCCGTCAGCTGTCTCAACCACAGCCAGGGTGCTGCATCTAGCCAGACAGGCACAATCATTGTGTTTAATACAGTAGGAGACACAGAGGACCGTCTCGTAGTGTGTGGTAACATCTCCCTTTGGCTCTCCCACGCTGTAACTCACTGAGCTTGCATGGCATCCCTCTTATCTCCTGAGCCACAACGGGGCCACTGTCCAGTATGTGCCAAGTGTGCGTGTGTGTGTGTGTGTGTGTGTGTCTGCATTTGTGTACATCTGTCATGAATAGATCTATTGTGTCCTGTATGCAGCTGTTGGCTTCAGTATAGATGAAGGCCCCAGCTTTCTGTTTCCATCTCCCCCCTGTTTGGTGTTGTTGTTCTGCCAGCCTTGGGCACATAATGCTTTGCTCAACATCTATAGTACTGCTCACATATACACACAGGCACACATGTATACCATCACACACTGTTCCAGTTGAGGCTACAGAACCTGACTCTGTCCCTGTCCCTCCAGTTGTTCGAGCTGCGAATCAATAGGCTGACAGCTGCTGCTGCTGCAGGGTCACAGCTACAGTTAGATATCACCAACATCTCATCATGGGACAGATCCCCTAGGCCGTGTTCACACGCTCCCACTGTGTCGCTCCCACTCCGAGACAGGGTTGTGACCTGTTAAATTGGTCTGTATAAAGGCCTTATCTGAGCCTCTTTTTTTTTTTTTTTACTAAGGTCAGTGCTGGAACTGGAACAGCCATCTCTGAAATGGACCCTCGGGTGTCCTATCACTCAGACAGAGCACTGGACCTCTGACCAGACGAACAGAGTCACGACCCACATGTTCAGCCTTTTTGGGATGCAGGCTTCTGAAGGACGGCCTTCATTGTTCAATGAGAAAAAAAATACGCCTGGTACTTGCAGATCCAAATTCATTGTGTGAATATAAGATTGTGGCCGTGCTTATAGGGAATTATTTCCAGTCATTGCATCCTACTCGCTGTAGACTTTGCGTTAATTTTGAAACTATTGGAGCAGCCTTTATCTGGCATTGACCACCATCTGCGCCAAAACTCTACCACAGCTTTGGAAAAAAACACTTGACTTCAGTGTCATCACACCGGGTGCAAAACAAACACCTTGGAGGCCAAAGGTAAACAGCTAAAGTCCTTGGTTATGCATTTTAAAAGTGCAGTCAAGAACAATCATCATAAATTCAAAAGCAGTAGGATCCTGAATAATAAAACAAGTAATAAAGCAGCAGGGCAGGATTGGAGATGCGTGAGGTACAATAGAGGGCATGGATGGGGGGTTGTCAATGGTCAATTCAGCAGTCCTTTAATTATAAGCTTTTTGATAAAGAGACGTTTTAAGCCTGGTTTTGAGGGTGGGGAGGGTGTCGGCCTCCCAAACCCCAAAACTCTGAGAGTGCAGTGTTCTGTTCGGATAATTGGGTACTAAGAGATCTTTGATATACGAGGGAGCCTGGTTGTTAAGGGCTTTAACAGTCAGGATCAGAATTTTTAACTTGTTTCCAGACTATAATCAGAGCATAGAAAACTGAATCTGTGAGTAATTCTTGCCACTGTCACATTAATGCGTCATTCTGAAGTGCTCAATAATGAGCGATCATATAGTATCACCGTCCTTGATGTTACCCTTTGTCTCCTGAATCAGCGCTCTCAGCTTTTGTTTGCTTTGTGCCTTTTTGTGCGTCAACTGTTCTCTCTCTCTGTGTGTGTGTGTGTGTGTGTGTGTGTGTGTGTGTGTGTGTGTGTGTGTGTGTGTGTGTGTGTGTGTGTGTGTGTGTGTGTGTGTGTGTGTGTTTATGTGTGTGCATGAGAGACAATGTAGACGATGGTGTAGGAATTCTTCCCAATACAATTTGCATGGCTCCCTTGTTTGCTTGCCGTGATGAATCTTATCCCTAATGAAATGCAACAACGTTCCATAAGAAGGAGGGATGTGCTCTGTCATCCAGCAAATTCCTTGTCTGAGCTCGAAGGAGGGAATTCATCTACTGTACGTCGTATCGGGAGGAAACGCGGAGAGTTTGTGAAGTTTTGTAAGGTGGCAGAGGAAAGTCCACAGAAAATATGTTGGGATGGAGAACAGGGATCAAATGGTTGCCGATACTAACCTTATTTAGTCGATCAGGGAATGGCCAGATGTGGCCGACCCACAGTAAATATAGATTCTTAGTCAGTGTCAGTGTTTGTACTGTTTACACATCCAGTCAAATTACCCTACACAAAACTAATTGAGTTGAAGTGAAGTGAACTGATTTTAAATTTTTAAATGAAATCTACTTAAAAGATGAACTCAATTTTAAATCAATAACAGCCCAATAGACACTGCATGCTGCCAATAAAACATCCATTGCTGCTTTTTACTGCCAAACAAAATAATGCAAGTGTTTCTTCATCTGATGTTAGCCAACGCTTTCAGCCTTTTTTTGTTTTGGTGTAGATGTATCAGGATTCCTGTCTGCTCCTACTGTTTGCTCCTCTGTTTTGTCCCCAATCACCTCTCCTAGTGTTTCTGTCATTCCCCTGTCTGTTTGTTATTGTGTCCCCATGTGTTCTGTGTCCTCCTCTCCCCGCCTCCTGTCACCTCCCATGGCCACACCCCTCACCGGTCTCAGCAGCTGCCACCACTCTCCCCAAATCACCACCTGCAGGTGGTTCATTTCCCTGATCACTCCCCCGGACTATATGTACCCTGCCCCTGCAGTCATCCGGTGTCGGTCCATACTGCTAGATACTGCCAGTCACTGCCAGTCACCCGTCCGTCTGTTCTGGTTCCAGCTCCTGGTTTCCGCTCCCGGTACCCTGTTTCTGCTTCTAGTCCGTACGATCAGTCAGTGCTCCCAATCTCAGCCAATTGCTGAAGCTAAGCAGGGTCAGGCCTGGTTAGTACTTGAATGGGAGACCACCTGGGAGTACCAGGTGCTGCAGAGCTACCAGTCGGAGCCACCAGTCACTCCAGTACTAGAGTCTGTTGCCGCTGGCTGTGGAAGACCTCGGGATTCCCCCAGCGCAGCCTGGCCCCCCAGTGAGAGTCGGTGGAGTTTCCCTCCCGACTCCGGGAATCAGACATTGACTTTATTGTTGATCAGTAAAGACTGTGTTTTGAAGTTATACCCGAGTCTGTGTGCCTGCGTTTGGGTCCTGTTACAACTCACCTCATAACAAGATGTGTAACTTACTTCACAAGGACAAGCCACATAGTGAGCAGTACACACTCAGAAAAGGTTGAAACTCAGCTCATTGATGAAGGATTTGCTTCCAGAATTTTTTCAGCTTCTACATCACGGTGTGTCTGAATGCAGTTGATGTTTGTCTGGAGGGCTCTGGTGGTATTTATTCGGGTCTACACCGCAGCAATGTTGCTGTTGCCCTGATAATTTTCTTCACTTATCTGTTAGGTGTAGGTCCTTAAACACCTATTCATCACTGACAAACACACACACTCTCTCTCTCTCTCTCTCTCTCTCTCATACACACACACACGCACGCACACACGCACACACACACACACACGCGCAAACACACCCGTGCACACATCCACACACTCATACATATATTGCTCACACACAGCAGTGATCTGGTTCATTTGGCCTCTTTTATCTTCCTGCTAGGAATGTGGCCAGCAATGATAAGGTCTCAGCCACAAGCATTGCTGAGCCTACACAGACACACACACTCTTTCTCTCTCTCACACACACACACACACACACACACACACACACACACACACACACACACACACACACACACACACACACACACACACAGGTTGTGATAGTGGCTCTCTGTCTTCTTTGCTGGGCGACTGGTGATGTTTTTGTGTCGGTGACAGATGCAGCGCTGTGGCCGGCCACACCGTCTTCTCCCATGAGCCCGCTTTATCTGCCTATCACATGGCAGACACACACTCACGGCTCACGTTGGACGTCTTTATGAACATGGCGGCTCGGTTACAGACCAAGCTGATCCCTGGAATGGAATGGAAATAGCTGGCTGACCTCACCAACACCACCTCCCCCCTACACACACACACACACACACACACACACACACACACACACACACACACACACACACACACACACACACACACACACCCCTCCCCACCCCAGTGCCCTGACAGAAGGACATGGCCCTTCAGGAACTAGACGGCGAGGACACTCCATCCATGTACGTGTAACTGTCATTCTAAAAATCAGCCATCATCAACGCACACGCAAGCAAATTAAATAGGAGTCATTTTTTTTCCCAACTCGTTTTAATCTGACAGAAGGCCAAGCGTATGCCTGTGTACCCAACCACCTGTGCTCCTGTCCACAATACAGCATAATTCTCCCGTTTACTGCCAGAACACTGCACTGTTGCGTATATGGTGTTGAAGTTAATTCCTGGGGATTCCCATTCACAAACATTTGCTTTATTTAATGACCTTTTCCAGCTGCCGTAGTGAAAAATTAATTCACTGCCATGCTTTCACTGTGTACATAGCCACACAATGGAGGCGACACACACACGCACGCGCACAAACATATACACACATAAAGCCACGGCCGCCCCATGTAATCCATCATCCTCCGCAGACACACAGAGCTCCTTTTTTCCCCGGCGGACGACAGAACACACACCTCCTCCTCAGCTCCCCCCCCTCCCTCCGTCTCCTGTTCCATGTACCCCCTCTCCAACAGGAGATATCAATCTATCAAACAATCACAGCTTGCCAAGACCCCTCCGCCATTAAAACACGGGTAGAATGGGAGAAACGGAAAGAGAAAAGAGAGATGGAAGAAGAGATAGCATGAGTGAGCAAGAGATGAAATCCAGGTAATACCAAGCACTTTCTGTTCTTACCTGCTCCTCTGTTAGCATGCTTCATAGCACATAATGACTTTTTCCTCCTCTCCTGAAGCCTAAGAAAAAGACGAGAGGTTGAGAAAAATAGTGGAAATATATTTTTACATTAATGCAGCCCCCCTCGCCTCGCCTCCACCCCCACCCCTCACACCCATATCTCACTCCACTGCTATACTCCTTCCGCCTGCGGATATGCCCACCTGGCTCTGTTAATTTCTATTGTCAGCAGGTCTGAGGCGGAGCAGCCAATCAGGTGTGAGCGTCAGCCCTTGGGTCTGCAGTCACTCTGCGGCTCCAATTTAAAGGTCAGCTGATAAGCAGCTAGATTCATGCATAATCTGGGCTGCTCTGCAGTCAGACAGGCAGACTGCTCAGTGAAAACACACACACACACACACACACACACACACACACACACACACACACACACACACACACACACACACACACACACACACACACACACACACACACACTCGACAGAATCACATCTCATGCTCATGGTCTATGACTGACCCTCTCAAACTTTTTACTTTGCAGACTCTTCTGGACATGTTTCATGTGTCCTTTTTCAGCAGGTGACTCTTATCGTTCCATCAGGTCAGCTAATGTACTTTTACTAATTGCTTGATAGGAGCGACTCAGTAAGAACTTGGCTTTGTGTTTGTTGATTTGTTCATTAATTTGTTCATCGTGCTTCTTGCAATGTGAAGCACTTAGGGGAATTATGGGATCCACTCTTTAAATGGCACAAAGCCCTGAGGCTGGCAGTATCCTTAAAATGAAATAGACTTTGGCTTCTTTGCTCAGGCAGTTTGCTACTTTAACAAGCACCACTTCGATTGCCGCAGTGTACAGAGGCTGGCCAGCAAAACCTCACGCGGCCTTTCTCACCGTCCTCACCGTCTTACTGGAACTGGTCAACAGCTTTGTGTGATTGTTTAATTTCTTCTTATATCATTTCATTATCCCGTCATCGACATTTCATTTAACCGGCATTTGTTTTCAATGCTGCACTGTCGAATTTTGAGAGCTTTTTTTTAACAACCAAACTAAATGGTGCAAAAATATATATTGGAATCTAAAAGTGCCGATTACACAGTGCCTCAAAAACAAGGTGCTCCATCTTACTTTGACCCTCACGCAGGTGTAAACTGACAAAATGTGGTGAGTTTGGTGTTTGCACTATATCACTATAATTTCTGTTCATGAGATCTCAGAGCTGCAGGTTGTCAGTTCCAATGATCCTTGCCTTCCTTTGAGAACAGTGGCAGGTGGATGCTGCTTCAACCTAGTTGATCAAGTAGAAAACGGTTTCTTCTACTTCTTGAATCTATCCAATGTGATTCCCTTTCCTTGAACCAGTTCGAGTTTCCTTGAACCAGTTCGAGTTTCCTTGAACCAGTTCGAGTTTCCTTGAACACGTGCATACTTGTAATAGCTTGTTGACCGTCTTCATGGGGCTCACTAAATCCCAAATTTTGGAAATTCATCGGTGGCCTCGAAGTAAGGAGTTGGAGGAAGCTTTCCAAGTGAATGTCAAGTTTTTAAATAGCATCAGGTTTGACACGAAGTTGCTTCTAATCTGCAGATGACCATGTATGCATTCTTAGTATGGAGCTAACTCCTTAATCTCAGCGGGGCTCCCCCTTTCATTCCCTCTAATCCAAGAAACACTCAATTACCTAATTGGATGAGTTATGAGGGTCCTTTTCTCTCTCCGTACCCGCCCATCTCAATGAGATTAACACACTCTGTAATTAATGAATTTGGGGCACTTTGAAACGATTTGCAGGATTGTCCTGGCTGCGGGGGCCTGACATGTGTAACACAATTATTGAGCTGTCGGAATTAGACAATAGAGTGAGATGAATGGCCCCAACGTTAGCCGTGTTTGCGAAAGACAGGTGATCCTTCCAAACAGAACCTGGATTAGGTCGATGGGGCTGCTGTGTTGTTATTCCCTTCAGAGTGTGTGCGTGCGGGGGGAGGGAAAGGAAGGGGGTTTCGTGTATTTGCGTGTATGAATCTGTCCTTGCATGTGCCTTTGTGTTTGCCATGACTTCCTAGTAGCGAGCAGGGAGCTCTCCTGAAGCCTCTTACCACATCATTGTGTTTGACATCTCCGCGGGCAGCCAGCGACAGAATGCTGGTGTGTGTGCAGACATTTGTCCAGTCCGCTTTGGATCAGCATTCGCACCCTGCGCCACGTTGCCTGTCAGCATTCATAAGCAGCCACACCTTTACAAACAGGTCCGCCAATTGAATATGGAAAAACACAGAAAAGGCACAATTTCACAAAATAAATAACAAATGGCATTTCTACGGTGTCGGAACTTGCCATCCCAGGCAAGGACACACATAATAAACAATAGAAGTAAAACAGATTTTTATCGCCCTTGTTGGGACACTTCCCTTGTGGTATATACAAGGCAAGTATCCTGACATTCTAGCTGTCTTTTATTTATTATTATTATTATTTAAGATTGTCAAGAGGGTCCTCAGCCTGGCAGTCATAGTTCCCATCATATTCAGTGGCTGTCTCCTGTCTGTCTGTGTTTTTAGAGACCCACACCCCTTCATTGGCCCTTCTCAGCATGTTTCGCTGACAGACGTAACCTTATCTCCTCTTTTCTCTCACAAGCATGTCAGCATGTACCGGTCACATACCTCACTATCTCTAATGGATGTAATTGAACCCTATTCAAGCTTTCTCATGCCGACTGTTTCCTAAGAACCCCCGAACACTGCAGCCCCCACAACCACCAACAAGAACTTTATTCATTGCGTTGAGTGTTGGATATTTTTTTCCATTCCAGTAACCCCCGTCATCTTTTACATGCAATAACAATTGTGGAAGCTGTCGAGGGATCAGCAGTTTATGTTTTCTGAGCAGAACTACATAGAGCAAATTATCATGGGAAAAGAAGGGTCATGTTGACCGTACACATCTGCTAGAATGCATGTGTGGGCACATTGCTGTTCTAATCTTTTGAAACCTAGTTAATGAGTTAACGGTACGACTCGCCTGGTTTTACTTGGCTCTTTATTCACTGTTCTGTTACAGGAAAATACCCGACTGGCATGACGTCCATAGCATCTTGTCTTAGAGTAATAGGTTCTCTGAGTGTGTGTGTATTTTTGGTGTGCAGAAACAATGGTAAATGCGCTGAACCTCATGTTGAATTATTATGCATGACCACCCACTAATAGGAGACGGACTACGGTCATAATAATGGCTTCTTACCTGGCCATCAATCAGAGATACTCCAGGCACACAGAGCCGCCCACATAACCGGATCCATATCTTCCTGACCCCCACCTCTCTACAGTAGAGCAACGTATAATTGACCCTGTTTTCTCCACACGAATCAGTCGGAAGTGATCCTGGTTTTGCAGTTTATTGTGCGATAAAAATTGGCTTCCCATCAGAAACGGTGTCGGTAATATAAAGAATATTTGTTTCAATATTCAAGTTTCTAATACTGAAGATTTTTCTATGTTTTAGAGTTTTTGTAGTTCTTGAATTAATGATATTTACTTTGTAAAGTTAGGGCAGTTTATTCATATACTGCACAGCCATGTAAATGTTTTGGAATTTCTATTATCGTGTTTATCTTTGATTGCGTCCTATCTTTCATTCATTAAAAGAAAAAAATACTTGAGTTTTGAACCCCTGCTCCTGAAAATATCCCTTTTGGCCACTTAATGGCATCTTTGAGTGTTATACTCCATAAAAAGCTTTGTCTGACCAAACTGTATTTTCTCCGAAACAATGGTGAGGCCCCGGAGCCAGAACCTTCAAATCTCAGATATATGGACACATTTTTAAAAAGAAGTCAACAGGAACCAAGTCACTTGTAAGCTGCCGTGTTTTTAAACACAAACATGAGGGAGATCTAAAATGTATAACAGGAAAGTACTTGATTATTATACTACACTCGGCTCCAGAACCAGTAAGACTGAAAAACATACAACTTGCCATTGTGTTTGCATGCGTCCTCAGAAATTTATGGACTCATTTGCAATTTTTATCAACATAGAATATGCTTCAAGCACTTAGCCTTTTCAGTGCTGCATCATTACTAATGGTTACATTTTATTTGATAAAGAAAAAGATTAATATTTAAATAGGCTTCTGGCAATGTACAATATTATAATTTAGAATGCCCATTGTACATTGTTTGCATAATTAACTCATTGCAGCTTCATCAGTAAATAATATTGTTACCACACCAGTTGCACAGACACAGAAGACCATTATCACGGGTTATGTGTGTGTGTGTGTGTGTGTGTGTGTGTGTGTGTGTGTGTGTGTGTGTGTGTGTGTGTGTGTGTGTGTGTGTGTGTGTGTGTGTGTGTGTGTGTGTGTGTGTGTGTGTGTGTGTGTGTGTATAGTAGGACGCACAGCCACTGCTGCGCAAACACTGAGAAAATTCCCACAGTGGTGCCTTATTTACTTTCAGGATCTGTTCTGTCACACAGGCATGCATGCAGGGGTACACACACACACACACACACACACACACACACACACACACACACACACACACACACACACACACACACACACACACACACACACACACACACACACACACACACACACACACACACACACACACACACACACACACTCGTCAATGCCCTTCAAAGTCAACAGAGGGGATATAAGCACCAATGTCCTCTTCACACCACCGTGTGGTATGTACAGCGCGCTATGATGTACTATACCGGGATCACATTTTACAGGCAGTTGTGTGGCGTCTTTCGAAGGCTCTCACATTGCATATGACCTCAAAGGTTTGTACATAACATGCGACGGTACATTAGAAATGCAGGTCGGTAGCTAAACTGTGACGTACACCAGTTTATACCGTGACATTGTTTTTGAAAATAATTCACAAACACAAAAAAGGAGCAAAATCAAAGTCAATTCACAAGCAGTACCAGCAGTATTTCAACAGTATCTGTTCAGTATTCTCTCAATACTTGTTATATAAATACTGCGGTGAATGCTGCCTGTTAAACATGAAACAGTCCTGGTTTTTTTTTTTCCATTTAATTGCAGCTGTCTTTCTGTATGTGTTTGTTTCCAACAAAAACCGTGTCCATATTGCAGATCACAAATACACGTTCATGATAACACAAACAAAACACGTCGGGGTCAAGGTTGTGCTTTGGTGATTTATACACATTTGTTTTTTCCAGTTCTTCCTTGTTATTTTTCTGTTGTTGATTACAACACTCAGTGGACCCTTCATGCTACATCAGGGCCACATAATTAACTCTTTATCTCATCTTCAATACCAGCCAGGGTTTTTACATTATCGCTTATCCTCTGTGTTTGCTTCCCCTCCTCCTTTTCTTTTTTTTCCTATATTCTTTCTAGATCCACCTCTTTCATTTTTTGTTCAGTGTAGCCTATATGTGCTAAAAGCCTTGGCCTCTTTGTTCTCTACGTCAGGCTACCCATAATGCCGTTCTACTGTTGACCTCAGCAAGATGAATAATTCACCTTGAGGTCTGTGGCAACTCTTGTAACGTCCTGACCCCTTCCAACCCCTCCCACCCCATCCCACCGCACCCCGGCACACCTGGGACGCTTTACGCACTCCCAAAGGAGATGCACCCATCTTTCTCCTCCTCCCATCAAATATTTAGTCAGAGTGGATGGAGAGGAAAATCCCTGCCTCCCCCATGACTTTCAGTCACTGTCTCACCTCAACTCTCCCCTCGTACACTACAAGTCCGGCTGTTCTTTTCAACTCTCTCCTAACGCGTAGCGCCTACAGGGAGATAGAACGAGGCAACGAGCGCCTGAAACATTCAGGTCTGCCGCCCCACAGAGTGGCCGTGTCAGACATGTTGAAATCTCAGCTCCGTGCTGAGGAGCAGCTGCAGTGAGGTCCTGCCAATGTCTAGTGTGAAACCAGAGATACTGCGTGGATCGTAATGCTTTGGTGCCATCTCTTCCCTTTATTGTTTGTAATAGCAACACCTATTTTTCCTGCCTTTTTCTCTCAACAACAAACTGCAATAAACACAAAGGCTGAAACATGAGACACTCACTTTGAGTGTTTAGTGTGTATCAGTGTACTGTTGGCGGTCAATAGCTAGGATGATATGGAAGGCGATGGATCGGATTACCATTCCAGCAAACCATCTATGTGCGTATTCAGCCTCTGAATATAAGAGGTGGGGCCCCACAATATTTGTACGAGGCCATATTGATTGTTGTATTTCTATTTATTATTTTATTTTGTCATCTCAAGGAAGTTTCACTTCCAAAAATACATTTGACCAACAATTTCCTGCGAAACTTTTGAACAGTTTTTCTTTCCTCTTAATGGGTTAAAGTGGGTGGAGCTTAGTTAAAAAGGTAATCACATATGCTGTCACATCCTGGAGTGCCTGGCGACTACACTATAACACAGACTACTGGAGGTCACTGCACCCAGTCAGGAAATAGTGAGGTCCGTGACCCTTCTGTTCAACCAGAATGAATTAAACAAACAGCATGAAACTTAATCATTTTGTTACTGGATACTTGACAGCTAAGATGTTTCTCCCTTTTACCAGTCTTTGTGCTAAACTAAGCTACGCTAAGCTATTCGGCCCCTGGTTGTAGTTTCACATTTACCTTAAATGGAAGGGGTGTTGTTCCTCTCATTTAACGCTCAGCAAGAAAGCAAATTATTACATTGTCTAACATCTAAACCTGTTTCTTTAATACATGAGGATTTGGTTAACTTCAACGTTAATTATTTCATATTCAGTCTTTTCTATGTAATGTTTTAGAGAAATACTTGATCCTTTAGGAGCTTCGAGAAATATTAAGCTTGTGTGTGTGTCTGTAGTGGTGCGTGCAGGTGTACAAACTAGAAATTCAAGCTTGTGTTCAGGGCATGTGTGTTAACCCCTGCGGGGTCACAGTCTCTCCTGTGTGTGTGTCATCACAGCTTTTGTTCCCCACAGCCCTGCTATTCTGGGCGGAGAAAGGTCATCTCCTCCTCAGATACCGGCACCTTAAGGATGCTTAGATCGTAACCACGCACAGTCTCTGGTTTCTGCAGTAGGAGGCACGAGCTTCTCCGCTGATAATTTTTAGCATTCGGTTTAGTTTGCTTGTGTAATGTTTAAAGTCGATGTGGATTGGCGGATGCCAGATTCTGTCGGGAAACACCTGCGATGAGTGCTGTTTTCATTTGAAAAGCAGAATAATCATTAGAAATGTTGAATGTCTGAGGTGTTTTTCATTCAGGGTGCTGTGTGTGTTGAGGGAGGGGTGCTCAGCAGGCCAAGCTGAAACAGATGCTACAGTGGAATTGAAGGCAGACCGGTGACTTCTGAGCTTGTTGAGTACTAAGGTATGTGACAGTTGAAGCAGGGTCACTTGCTCCCTTCTCTATTTATGTCTTCCTGTGTTCCCCTGACATAAGCTGGCGGGTGGTTCATGGAAAAATGACCCGTGCAGCAGAACATCACCGCCCCTCACCCAGCACATATGACAGAGTGACCCCGTATTCTTGCAAGAGGCCTCCCCCATACTCGAAAACACAGGGGGAAAATAAAAAAATAAAAAAAGCTTTCGTCACCTGACTCCATATGTGCAGAGAGATGGAACAGCTGCTTTGGAGCAATTGGGAAACAGATCCAAGGATACGCACCTCCAGCTTGAGGCGCAAATAAGTGAGGAAACCATATGTTGCTGAAGGTTATGTGAGACCACGCAGTTTGGAGTTCACCTATCTTGACTTCCAAGAAAGATGCTTTCAACTTGAGGATGGTCGTTTAGCGGCTGATAAATGCGAGCCGCAGCGCTTTGATTGGAACATTTAAGTGGGTGTGTCTCCTTTTTTTTTTTTTTTAGAGAGAGTCTATTGGATCTTTTTGACCCAGCACCCCATCAGAAAGCTGATGTGCATATTGGTCGAGAGAGAGATACTTCTGAAAGTCCTCGCCAACAGGACTTCTCAGACTGGTTGAAGGGATGCAAATGAATCATGTTGTTGCAGCAGCTGTGGATGATTTAGCTCGAGCTGCCCCTGAGCGAAGGATGCTGTTCTCCCTCTATGTTTGAGAGTTTGTATTTTTCCTGCGTGTGTAAACAGAGATTTGGTTCCCCATATGGCTGCGTGTGTGTGTGTGTGTGTGTGTGTGTGTGTGTGTGTGTGTGTGTGTGTGTGTGTGTGTGTGTGTGTGTGTGTGTGTGTGTGTGTGTGTGTGTGTGTGTGTGTGTGTTTACACAGCTCAGAGCAGCGGTCACCGCAGGGTGGGCTTTTATTAAAGAGTTGTAATGAGTGAGAGCCATCATAAGCCAGCTCGCCTATTGATTACCTATAAAGAGCACTCAGTGGAGATGTGCTGTGATCCATAGATAATGCTTTGCACAGGGAGGCTCAACTTACCCTGCTTCCAAACCTCTCAATCGTCGCCCACATCTCAAATTTTGTTGAGCAATTCAAATAGATCTGTTGCATGGCTGTTTTCCAGGTTTGGAGAATGAGCCTTTGCGGGCAGGACGACTGATCTGTGTCACATCAGGACATTTTAAACACAGTTACAGACAGCAGTTCGTTTTTGTTTTTTTTTTTTTTTTTACTTTCATACACAGAAAGTCTGGTTAAAGCTCATTTAACAAGTATATCGTCTCACCACAAGCATGAACTCCCAGTAGAGATTACTATTCTCTGTAAACTTGCCTAGCCCACGCTGTCTGTACTAATGCTGCCTGCTAATGCAGCCTCTGTGCTGAAAATGACGTCACCTCAGACAAACATGTCTTTCACAAGTGTCTTTTCAGGGCAAAATCAAATCCTCCCTCAGAAAGCAGCTAACAAGAAGGCAATCACACAGAATAATAGAGTGGTAACGAAATGGGCTTTCAGTCTGAAACGTCAGACAGCCACCAAACCAATAAGGCCAATAAGTCACATCAAGAGGCTTGTGGACATCAACACACACACGGGTCCAAGAATTGCCACACAGAATGAATACATTTCTTCTTGTTTCAAAGGAAAAGTCTTATTATGTATGAGTGCTGCTCTCCAATGCATTGTGACATACACCTCGAACAAACTGATTAGCTTGTCAGTCTGTGACATTGAACTGCCCTGCTTTCAGCTTTGCCTTTGGATGTGATGTAACCAAGCAGAGAAGGACAGCAGCAGTCTGGTGGTGATTATAAAGAAAGCCGTCCCCTTGAATTTCTGCAAGAGCCGTGGCAAAAGTTCAGAACATCTCAGACAAAGCACATCATTCATTCCATACAATACGGAGCAGAGAGGCCATTTCACTAATGAATTCTTACATTACCTGGCTGTGTAATAGGATTTCCCCGTGGAAGTCATTCGCTGTACAGTCGTGTTTTCTGAGTCTATTTTCTCTGGTTGATGATTTGATTTCTAATGATGTTTCTATTCATTATGCGGCTGATATTTACCGTACAATCAGAGGGTGCACATATATTTGTTACCTAAATACAACATGGGTATTACTGATGGTAATATTTGTATGTTTGGTACATCGCTCAAGTTCAGTGCTGGATTGTAAACAAGTACCCAAGACTCTCTTGTACTTGACTTGAGTTTTACTTTGTACTCGTACTCCACCACATTTTAGAAGCAAATATTGTAGTTTTTACTCATCATAAGTTATTTACAGCTGTGACTGAAGTTTTGAAACACAAAGCATCGAATAAAATATGATGCTCTGTCATAGAATATACCACAATATCTACAGCTGAACCATTTTGTTGATTGATTAAAATAGAATATTAATAGTTGACTGACAGAAAATAATTTTAGTGATTTTTCTTGCCAAATATTTCATGACTCTCAAATATGCAAACCTTCTGCTTTTCCTTGTAATACTTTTCAGAATGTTTGTTTATTCCAACTATCTGTCTGTTTGGACTCTAATTAGGCATGTTTCACTATTTTAAAATTTGATGAAGCCGATTTACAAACCAAACAATCAATCAATGTATTAATCAAGAAATAATTAGCAGATGAATCCATAACGAAATTAATCACAAGTTGCAGCCTGATATAAAATAGTAAAAATAAGTTCCACCTCAATCAACTAAATTAAATTAATTTAAAATTTAATTTGGCTTAGCCATTAGTGAATGAGTAGCCTAATGATACAATATGTGATCTATGACAGTAATAGGGGCCATTTTTCTGAATCAAGCATTTTTAAATTTGATATTTAAAGTACATGTTCCTCATTATATTTTCTTTTACTATAGTACAAATTTCAATGCATGACATTTACTTGAAATTAAGTAGTTTTAAAGGGCAGTATTAGTATTTTTACTTCAATAAAGAATCTGAATCCTTCCTTCACTACTGACCAAGCTGTATCCCCGTTAGCTACACTGCATACTGCATTCTTCTGTCCACAGTTTTATCTAAATGTCCAAACTCCAATTGTTTAAAAGAACGTACAATACATTACCCTCAAAAACCCTTCATGAAAAATGGAGTCTCCACAGCCTGGACTGTTTTCATCCAGAAATCTCAGAATGCAGTTATTCACATTTATAGATATTCACATTATGCAACACTTTGCCTGTGAATGATGGTGCAAAATGCTGACAATTGATAATGAACAACCTCAACTGACTTCTCTCCATAGAGCAAACTGCTGGGTATCTATCTGTAGGGGGAAGCAAATGAGAAAAGAAGAGGGTGGTGTTCTATTTCGACCCAGTGGAAGGTGGTGAGATTCAATAGAAAATTTCTTGGAATAACAGCGTTGTCAGATGAAATCATAACACAATCTCTCTTGTTGTGGGTATTAACTAAAACCATGCCCCATAGCAGATTTGCTGCCAGACTCAATCAGCTATTGTTTGATGTACTCTAAACTAATGTATCAAACCCTGGGCTCTAAAGGATTTAAGCTGGCGTGTGCAAAACTACACGTAAAGTACAGGAGGCTTACACTGTGGCATGAAGGCTTGTTTGGCCCGACCTCACGAGGGTTTATCCTCGTGAAAAAGAGCTTCGAGCAACATATGTTTGTTTATGAAGCACATGACATTTTACAAAGTGGATTCTGAAACAGATTTGATGTTTTCCTGTTTATTTATTAAGGGGTTAAATATTCTGCTAGGTCATTGTGGGAAATAGAAAACACTGCAGCAGCTCTGGAGTGGACAGAAAACGTACACTACACGTAAGTACAGCTGAATGCAGAGGTTCCCCCGGGGCTGGAAGGCGGGTGGTGAGATTGAGGAGTCCCCCCGTCACTAGTGATCCATGCGGGTTGACACACAAGCCAACACCCCCTTGACAAAACATGCAGTGGAACTGCCGTTACAACACACACACACACACACGCACACGCACACACACACACACACACACACACACACACACACACACACACACACACACACACACACACACACACACACACACACACACACACACACACACGAGCCTTAGACAGTTCATTTCAATGCAAATAAGTGTTCACCTCTATTCTGAGAGGAGGGCTTCGCAGACTGCATTTTCTTATTTCTATCATATGGAAGATCTAAGTTGTATGGTGAGCTCTTGGGCAGAACCAAGCAGCTATAACTACATGCAGTGCATTGGTTGCTCGAACTGATTTATTGAGTTTTACGTTAAGTAGCAGGCATGTGCTATCCTGGCTTGGAGCATTTGTTCATGGAGGAAGTCGCTGTCGTGCTCATAGTGAAGGATGTGTATTTTCAGTGTCTTAAATGCTCGGTGTAGTTTAATTGTTTAGCGTTGCAGAGTTGCTGTATTATTATGCTGATGTACGGTCCACTCTGCACTGTGTGCCTGCAGCATTACCGATGAAGCGCGGTTCTTCCGCCCTCCCAGCGGGCCTTTGTCCTCAAAAGAATGGAGGCGCCTCGCTTCATTGGATAGATTAAAGCCAATTAGATGTGTCCGTTATCACCCATTAATTACCGCCACCACTTCTGCTAGAAATAGGCCTGACCAAGCATCGGTCGAGGACGTGAAATTGACCCAAATACATCAAGATGAGTTTCCATTTTTTACCTCTTTTAATCAGCTCTCATCAACAGAGCCCTATCATTGAACCAAGTCATCTTTCACATCGGTGCCCAGTGAGATGGGTATTGCTGGGTTAGCGTGTGTACAGTATAGGGAATATGCATTCGTAAATGTTTGTGGAAGTATGCACGTTTGGGTATGCATGTGCAATCATTATGTGCATGTGCCGGGTTATCTGAGGTCAGAGCTGATGGAGTGGGTTTCCTGAGAGACAAGCAGCGGCCCTGAAGGATTGACACTCTGTGACACCTCTCTCCGACGGCCTGATTAGTCACCTCTTTGATGTAGCAGCCTATATTAAGGCTCTTAAGTAGAAGACAGCCCGACACTTGCCAACTGAATTGGGCGATTGAGACAAATGCTAAATCTTAAGTCACATGAATAACATGAAATACCGTCTTTTATCAGTATGTCAAAGTGCAACACGTTTTATTCCAATGTGTTGTATATGAGGACAGTTCTCCGTTTTTAGGAAGTGTTGCATGCTGGGCACTTGTAAACGTAAAAGGAATTTCAGGAATGCTTAGCAAGATCACATTTCCTCTCTGTTTCCTCTTTTCTTTTCTTTTTTGTATCATCCTCCCTCTCTTCTACTTTCTCCTTTTTTTACAGGCTCAGGGGAGTCGACAGCTGCCCCCTAACCCAGAAATCGGGCATTAGAGGAACAGCCTGACAATTAGTCTGCTATTGCCACTGGGACGGGATCAGAGTAACAAGACAAAGAGCAAAAAAGAGAAAGATAAAGAGGTTTAAGATACATTCCTGCCCTGGGAACATTTGAATAAATGTGTTTAGGGCTCCCCAGTTTTCACAAAGAGGTCTATTATCATGAATTTGGACAGGTCTGGTTACGTCATGGTAGAATTAATTTGCTGATGAAATATGTGGTGTTGGAAGCTTGGTAGTCTAGTCAATACTTGTGCTGTTAACCAGACATGAAGTCAGCAGCATTATTTTATGGGAATGTATTGTACTTTGACTCCTGTCTTGTGACTGACTGCTAAACATGTCACATGTGTTTTGTTGGAGCAGTATGTATTCCAACCGAGCAGGGTTATAAAAAAACAGATGGTGGAACGCAGCTAATAAGATAACTTCCTCTATTTTGGACCGTTGCCTCTATTTCCTACAAGGTTGGCAGTCAAGTCCACATGTCAGAGATCACTTAAGTTGAATTCCATGCAAATGCTCAGCCTGAATTTATATTAACTCTTTGAGGGAATCTGCTGATTGGTATGATTCAATGGAATTCATCTGATCTCTGTCCAGTATTTTATTGCCATTAATGTTAATTTGACTATGCCATAATTATTAATCTTTGAAAATTATGAGGGGAAGTTTGTGAGTGTGCTATTTTACTGTTAACTCCCTTCATTTCTTGTTGCCACCATTATGCCCAAATTTCATTTTTCAAATGTCTAGATCAGGTATAATGGCCACAAAACCTCTGCTCTGCGGTGGATAAACCCATTTGATTTGAATGCCCTGATGGCTCATCCTCTTGCACTATCCTCATAACTAACCTTTTGTCCACTGCTCCAGGAATATAAAAGTTATCAGTCTCTAATTCAATCTCACACTTTTTTATGGTGGAATTGAATGATCCCAGAAACCTCTCTCAGTGAGAAGTTGTGCCATAATGCATATAGTCTACATGTGTTTCATATTTATAAATGAAGAAACACAAATACATACATGAAAAATCTAAGCAACTAAAACAGCACATTAGAGAGAAGGAGCCTGTTCTCAAATCCTGCCGTCATGTCAAAGCCGTTGATACATACAAGGTTCTCTTTGGTATTGGTGCCGTGACCACCATAATCGAAGAAGGAGGTCAGGTACGGTAGTAGCGAGGGGGTCGGGTGTTACAGGATGGATCAAACACAGGATTTTCATGCTGGAGACTGGTGTTCAAGTCTGTGAAAAAGTAGAAATCAATGTGGGTTATTTTAGACTTATTTATTTATTTTTAATTTTTTTTCCCTAAACCTGACCCAATACTTTGGTGCCTAAATAAAAACAATTTAAAAAATGACGATCGTCACATTCAACGCAAACCACAATCCTCTAAACCTCATCACGTTTGTTTTTGTGCCTGAACCTAAGACACCTAACCTACGGTGTGAGTTTCTCTGACACGTCAGCGGGCTTCGACAAAACGGCAGTATTTGATGCCCCGGGATGAGGATGGGTTCATAGTATGATGTAACAGAACAAGCGCGTGCTTCCTTCTTCACAGACAGATATACCTCAGCCTGAAAGAAGCTTTTCTGACGTATGGAACGTGAAGGAGAGAGCAAAGGGGGGAAATGAGGGAAGTGATGAAGTGAAAAAGAGCAAGAAGTTTCAACCTGCTGCTGTGCATGGTTAAGGGCATATGTGAAAAAGGCTAACTTTGTTTGAATGTGTGTCTGTGTGTATGTCCGTGTCCGTGTGTATGTCCGTGTCCGTGTGTGTGTGTGTGTGTGTGTGTGTGTGTGTGTGTGTGTGTGTGTGTGTGTGTGTGTGTGTGTGTGCGTGTGTGTGTGTGTGTGTGTGTGCGCGCGCGCGCGTGCGTGCACTTGTGTGAGCAATCAAACTTCCTAGCAGCTCTGTTAGTTCCACAGTTGTAGAAAACATTTTACAAGATCAAAGCATTTAACACTCCTGAGGCCTAGGCACCAGCCAGTTTCCTCCCAACCCATTTCTTCACACACACACACACAACACACACACACACACACACACACACACACACACACACACACACACACACACACACACACACACACACACACACACACACACACACACACTCACTGGTTCATCCAGCCTTTACCCTGCACATCTCCGGGGATTTTACAACACTGAAGTCACCCAAACATTCCACCTGGAATGGACCGCCACCAGGTTCTGAGATAAGCTGAACGGAGTTGAAGCCCCTCAGCTCTCGTCTCCAGAGCAGCAGCCACACCAGCAGCAGAGTGGTATCAGCTCGACCACAGCAGTCACGCTCCCTCCCTATCTCCCTCCCCCTCCCCTCCAGGTGCTCTTTGACAGAAATAATTGAGGTAGGGAGGTGGTGGGAGGTTAATGAAGCACTCCCAACACACAGCTGACCTTTCCCCAGACCCTGCGCAAATCATCGCAGCACAGTTTTTTGGACATTTTTAAATGAAAGCCTTTAAATAATTTATCTAACTATAGTTCCCGGAAGGCCCTTCATTAGAGATTGGCCGTGACATTTCCCTCCACTCCACTCCCCCACCCCTCCCCTCACCCCCCAAGCCTCTCATACTTACTACCTCACATCCAGTCCATGAATATCACTGTAGATTTCTCTCGCCTTTGTCTCTCCTCTGCTGTCATCTCTTTCTTGGTCTCTGTTTCTGTCTCAGTGTCCCTCTCTCCCTCTCTCTCTCCCTCTCCCTCTCCCTCTCCCTCTCCCTCTCCCTCTCCCTCTCCCTCTCCCTCTCCCTCTCCCTCTCCCTCTCCCTCTCCCTCTCCCTCTCCCTCTCCCTCTCCCTCTCCCTCTCCTTCTCCTTCTCCTCTTTCTCTTTCTCTGACATTAGCTGCATTAAAGATTGAGATCTCTGGTGTGTTCCAGGCATGGCTGTGAAATGACAGACGGGCGTCCAGACATGAGATGGGATTTTGCAGGGGTGGAATGGAAATGGAGCTAATTTAATCTTTAAATGTGTTGCGGGCTAACTGACAGTCAAACAGATTGCTGGAAGAGAGTAACAGGAAACCTGAAAGCTGATGAATCATTTGCTGAAGTACTAAAATGTACTGTAGCAATGAGCAAATTGACAAGTTCTCTCCTGTCTTATTACGCCCATGTGTCATTTGAGTCCTAATCAAAATGAAAAATTCTGCAATGTTGGGGGTGATTGAAGAGCTTCACATGGAGACGATTGAAAGCTGGCATAAGGAGAGAAAGGCAGAGTCAACCTTTATTCCTTCTTTATATTTAACTGACTGTATCTCCACAGGACCCTGGGTGTTTCATGCTTGCTTACCATATTGGACGTGCTTTTATTGAAAATAAGTGATAACACAGGTTCAGTTACCAGGGAGGAAATCAAAGGTATTCATTAACTGGGCAAACACATGGACGTATGAGCGTGCCTGCACAGACATAAATCAAACACAACACAACAAAGTCACCCGTCTCGTTCTGGTCCTTAGGTGTGAAAGACAAAACAAACTAGATCAGATATGTTAAGGGAACAGTGCCGTCATTCGACATGAAATGCAATTCATCAGGCCTGTTTTGCTGATGAAACGGAGAAAAATGAGATGTGACAAGCATTTGAGTTATACAGTATTGATATTAGTGGAAATGATATCACATGCAATGTGTGAGACATTGTGGAAACCCAGGCCTCCCAGGGGAAGAGCAGTAGTAAGGCAATATCCTCAGACACTAACTTTAATGGCTTCTGTGTAGCTGCAGGCACACAGGCAAATCCCAGCAAGTCAGTTTAGTTTAGACCTCAAATAGTACGTGGGATTTTAACATTTTCTGTCAAATGGTGGTCAGCAGAATTTAACACGCTTCAACCAAAGCAGAACCCCAAGCAAACGGACAGGACATATTTACTAATTTTGTATTTTTTTAAAGCTTTGTTTTACCAGGGCAGGTCAGTAGGGAGTAACGTATCTGTCTTGCTGACATCATTGTTGAGCCAAACATATGAGTCACTGAGGACTTGTAGAAATTTATGTGGCAATTTTTCTCTTGCAGTTAGGTTGTAGCTGGCTAACTATAAAAGGATATGGTATTAATATTATTAGTCATGCATACAAAGCTATGATTGGTCAATCGATATACAGTAACACATGTGCATCGATAACCAAAGATGTGGGCTGTAATTCAAACATCTGTCCATTTCAATGTATTCACTGAGACTGATGCTTCAAATGTGTTTTTAAATGTTTGCGGACAGAAGATGTGTGTATTTTTCTGTCGTTGCTATCGTTCATCAAATCTGACAGAGGGACTTGACGCACACTAAACGAATTGGTTAGAAGTAATAAAACACTCGTTCATGTAATAGTTTTATATCAGAGTGGCACTGCAATCTGTTGTTCTCTGTTGGGCAATACACTCACCAAATAACTATTTGTTGCTTTAAATCAGGTCAAAGAATTTGGCAGCAGTACATCACTTAAATGTATCAACTAAATGTTAAAATAACTTGCTGACTAGTTTTATCAATTTTCTGCCAGCAAACAAACCTCCAATAGCAAAACAATACATTTTGGTCTTTTAAATACCAACACATAAATGTCGCTGTTTTGTCCAACTTAATATATCTCCTGTTATGTTGCTGTTACATACACTTCCTGTCTGTAATTCACTCTTTATGATATCATTTGGCAACAGCGCCATGAATCTTAGATTCTCTTCATTAGTCAGGTTGTGTTTTCACTCCCTTAATAAATCTGTTTCTTTGCCACTGCAGTTCATTCTTAGACCCGCCCCCCATCTTTCACACACACACACACACACACACACACACACACACACACACACACACACACACACACACACACACACACACACACACACACACACACACACACACACACACACACACACACACACACACACACACACACACACACACCTTCTCTTTCTCTGCGTTGCTCTCCTGCTATAGCAGAAGTTCTTTATTACCTGAAAACAAGAGCAGATTTATGCGTTTGTCGGGGACAGAGACAGGTGCAGTTTACAGTGTGTGTTGCGAGGGATGAGTTGTGTGCAGGATTAGTTTTCAGGGCAACGGAGAGGAGAGGAGAGGAGAGGAGAGGAGAGGAGAGGAGAGGAGAGGAGAGGAGAGGAGAGGAGAGGAGAGGAGAGGAGAGGAGAGGAGAGGAGAGGAGAGGAGAAAGGTGGATTGGTTGTTACCTTGTACTGTATCGTGGATGCAGGCAGAGATAATAGGGAAGGACTGCTTCATTAACTCTCAGGGTCCATGTCCAATGTCTGTCTGTGGGTGTCTGTGTCGCTCACCTTGGAAGACTGCTGCTCTCGCTCTTTTTTTTTTTTCCCCTCTCTGTCTCTGGCTCTCGGTTACGTCTGGTCCTTACTGCTCCCTCTTCGACTGCTGATGCCAGGATTTGTATTAATACCAGGAGAGTGCTTTGGATTGATGTGTTAATTTCACTAACAAAGACAGATAGATGGTCTGATCTTCTACCACCATGAAGGCACGCAGATAAAAAAAAAATAACCTGCCGACTTTACATATGACAATGTAAAGTTAAAATTCATAGGTGTATTACAGAATAAAGGCAAATCTTAATGAGCTTTGAACACATGAGGTTAAACCTTAAAGTATATTTGTACCACTATTGCTACCAAATAGCAGCGCTTTGGTGTTCGTATTGTTTTAACAGAGGTAGGTTGATGTTTTCACCTGCCAGACTTTAACGTTTCCCGTAGTGACATGATTCCCGTCTGATGGTTTGCTGAATCGTGTGCCCGGTGATACGCTGCTCTTGCTCCAGCAGGTTATGCTATATATCCGACAGCGCAAGGAGGGAAAGGCACTATTAGTTGCTGCCTCAAAATACATTGCTTCACAGTTCTAAACATTTTGAGTGTAGGAGTTTTTGTGTTCCATTTTTCTCCTGGCGGGGAAACACACACACACACACACACACACACAAAAGTATCACAGTAAGTGATTGGATGTTAACCAGTCTGGAATAAAACAGATGGAAGGCTGCGCTACAGCGCCAAACAGAGGAAATGGATTTATCCCAGCCACCCCCCTCCTGTTTTCCCATAATTCATTACTGTCTTCAGTTCTCCCACCATTACACACTGACATACAATGATATACTTTGCACACACTCTTAACCATTTCATCTCTGTCCACAGAGTGCATTCAGCTATGTGCAGGTTTTACAGCAGGTATCTTATCAAATTTGTGGATGGTCCACGAGTATGATTAAGATTCTTGCGTATAATCCTGTTGGTACAGACGTTGCAATGTTTAATTCATATTACTCGTCTTTGCCTCTCTGCTCTCTACGTATCGCTGCAACTTACCCAGAACTAATTGTGGAGCTATAATGGAAATAGGTGCTGCTGCAGCACATTGCTGACCAGGAGATGGGGATGGAAAGAGACTGTGAAGTTTTATTTGAATAAGCCAGCCACTCCTTTTATATACAATGACAAAGGAGGGGACAAGACGCCTTGCTTTTTCTTCATGTTGGTGATCACTGTGTGCAGGCTGCTCCCCCCTTAAACGCGGCCTTATAGGTCGTCTATGCAAGCAACTTCACATCACCCATATTTACATTTATTACAGCCTCGAGTGGTCGCAGTAATTATGGGTTAAGGAGGACATCAGGTCGTGGAGAATAAAGAGTGATAAAGTCGAAGTAGAGACGAGGTTGGGGTGTTTGCACGGACCAAGACTTTTACCTCGCAGACCACTGTTGACAAAAGTCAACGCTGACTTATTGTCATTGTCAATCAACCAGTAAAAACAGTAAAAAAAACACTGAGAGGGGAAGCATTACGTGTAATACCAGAACCCAGCAATAAATCTTCCCTTCAATGAAGCCTAATGTTCAGTTGTTATTCAGTCTGATTGAAAAAGGTGTTGATATTATTTTGACAGTGGCTTAATAGACTGTTATTTGTGGTGCCATTGAACTGTACAGGGTTATATTGAGAGGTGTTCTCAGTATTTTAATCCTTCCATTTAAATGAACTGGGGTGACAAAATATTAGGAACACCTCTCAGCATATCCTGGTACAGTTCAACAGCAACTCAAATGACCATTACAATACAGCAACACTTCTCTCAACCACATTGAATAACAACTGAACATTATAATTCGTATTAAGGATAAGAGATAAAAAGCTAACTTTTACTTTACTGCAATGTATTTAACCTGCATCATGTATGCAAAAAATAATAATAACATATTTACTTTCATCCAAACCTTTTCCTACACATATATGTCATTTTGGGAATCATTGGAAAGAGACCCGTTTTGTCGTTGCAGCTGCGTGTTTCTGCATACGCTCGCTTATTTGTCTACAATCCTCTCTTCAGATAACTTATTCACCCCTGTAGCTACTTGTTTATTTAGCCCGATGACAGCCTTGCATATCACTGCTGTTGCCTTTTTTTATATATTTTTTTTTTATTGTTGTTGCCACTCACATTAATAATTCCCTTTTTTGTTAACTGACTGATGTAAAGTGGGCTAATCCCTTTATGAGAGGAGAGGGTGAGGCTGAATTTGTCAGCGAGTGTTTGTTAATGAATCGAGCTTGTTTCATCGGTATGCACAATGTGTTTTTGTGTAATGTGCATGCGGGTGCGTGTTTTTTGTCTGGGAGGGAGCGGGGCTAATTTCCACCCTGCTAGGGTCCTGGAGGACTAAGCTGCTTTTGACCTGATAAGCTCATTAGAATTCCACACTAATTACAACAGGCCCTGTTTGGCTGTCACCAGATGAGAACAACAGGTCCCGACCACATCAGCCTACCCAAGAGGGAGAGTTGTGTATGGCAATGGAGGAAAGTGGGGATAGAAGCTTGTTGAGGAAGAGAAAGTGAGGAGAGTTATACGAACGGGACAGCGAGATGTAAGGAAGGACAGAAAGGAGAAAAGAAGGAGTTATGAAAGGAATTCTTGAGTTGTGTAGGTACAGATGGAGAGCTGATCCGGACTCGCCCAACGAGCGGTAGAAATTCCGAGCAGAGAATCATACAACTTTGATGCAAACAAAGGAAGACAATGAGAAGAGAGAGAGAGAGACAGAGAGACAGATGGGAGAGAACAAGAGGGAAAGATTGTAAATTAGCCGGGCTGCCGTGGAACGTTTTCTCTGACTTGTCGAGGCTAAACTGAGGGCAGCAGGGAGTGGGGCCCGATATGTCAGAATCTCCCTGGCAACCAATCCTTCACACATCTCCCCCACACACACACAGACGCACTCTCACACACACACACACACACACACACACACACACACACACACACACACACACACACACACACACACACACACACACACACACACACACACACACACACACACACACACACACACACACACACACACACACACACACACACACACACACACACTCCATGCAGCACCCTGTTGACGCTGAGCTGGTGTGTTGTTTGCATCTGGTCGCAGATGAAATCGAAAGTAGCCCAGAAAATGTATACCAGGGCCTTTTTCACAGGCTGAAAACCACACCGGCTCCCTTTTCACTCTCTTCCTCTTTTATCCTGCATGTCCCTCCGTCCACTTTCTTGTCTTTTCAGTCTGTCTCGCTCAGTCTTTCATATATAGAAATATATATATATATATATATAAAGGGATCACTTGTTTCCATTCAGCGCGCGTGTGTGTGTGTTGTGTCTGTCCTTGTGTATGTGTGCAAACGTGTGCATTAACGTGTTTGAGCGTGGGATGTGCTGTCTGGGGGGTAAAAGCACTCTCAGGGGACCGTCTGCCTCGACCTCTATTATTCCCTTCCATTTGCTATTTCCTCTCACACTGCCGCAGAACGTGAAAGGGATTTATTAGAGTATGTCGATTTGTTCTCCATGTCAATATGAAGCATCCCTCTAATCCCACTGTAGTGTCATAGTCAGTCACTCTGCTATAGTCCAAAGCCACTAGAGCCAGAGGTGTCACTCATTAACTTGGATTTTCTAAGAGACAGTGAGCCACCCCCAAGGCCATAGCCTGTGTGAGAGAGACATGGGTCAGATTGGATTGTTTGTGCGTGTGTGGGTGTCTCACTCTTGCATGGTGACATAACGTGTGTGTGTGTGTGTGTGTGTGTGTGTGTGTGTGTGTGTGTGTGTGTGTGTGTGTGTGTGTGTGTGTGTGTGTGTGTGTGTGTGTGTGTGTGTGTGTGTGTGTGTGTGTGTGTGTGTGTGTGTGTGTGTGTGTGTGTGTGTGTGTGTGTGTGTTTTGTAATTGATGTATAGCTTACTCCGGGGCAATGTGTACACTGCCCGTCGGCAGCAGCTGGTGGGCGGGCAGAGCAGAGATGAGTGGGTTCGCCCCTGGCACGCATCTGCACTGGGGGACCAGTAGCTGCCGGCGCCAGCCATCTTTGGCACCACTTCGTCGCCGTCCCACTGGAGACGTGCGGCATTCCAGATGTGTGTGTGTGTGTGTGTGTGTGTCTCCGTTTATGTGGCAAGTGTGTGTGAAGATGTTGCTTGGGCGGTTTTGAGGAAATGGTGCAGCCATGTATGTGTTAGTGGCTGTATAATGAATGTGCGATGAGGTTTGTGTGTGTGTCGAGCCACGTGATGAGCAGTGTGTCCTTGGAAGCTGAGGCCGTGCAGCCCTGGCAGGAGAGGACGGGGACAGTTGCCTCCACTGGGATGACGCTTAATTGGACTCAGCGTTTGGCTGTCTTTCTGCTCATTTTCCTCACGTGCTGCTACAGTGTCTTCACTCTCTCCATCTCATCATGTGCTTGTGCACATTGGTTTCTGTCCTGCCTATTTCCCTTTCCAAACAGAAAGGCTCTCTGCCACCTCCTACTCCGACACCCCCGCCCCCTCACCACCTCCTCCAACACCCCCAGTCTCTGTCTGTCTCCCCCCCCCCTCCCTCTCTGTCTCTCTCCTGTCTCTCACGCTCATCCCTCCCTCTTAATTTGAGAAACAGCAGAGGGATCGATTGGTGGTCGCAGCCTCTCTTCTTCCTTCCCTCCTCGAATTTATTATTCTCTCAAACACTCACACACTGATGGTCCCTTGGAGGGCCGGCTTGTGCAGTTACCAACACACACACACACACACACACACACACACACACACACACACACACACACACACACACACACACACACACACACACACACACACACACACACACACACACACACACACACACACACACACACACACACACACAAACTCTTACAACCACACATATATGACACCGATGTCAGATATTGATGCATAAGCACATCACGGTACAAGCGCGCACGCAACCCCGGCGACCAGATACACACACTTACACGCACAGCGTAAACTCATACATTATAGATACACAGACTTGAGCGAGATGTATTCACACATGCACATTAATTTAAGCAAACACAGACACAGGAATCCGAATGAGCTGCGGGACCATGGTGTGAGTCAGCATTTCACATGTGCTCATAACATTTCAGCTTCGTCTACATCAGCAAGGGTGGCACGGTTTTAGCGGCCATGTGGAGCATTGGGAGGTTAGATGGATCTCAGATGGATCTCTGAAAAAAAAAAAAAACTCTAATCCTGGAATTATTTTCATTTTTGTCATAGAAATAGCAAACAGACCTGGAAAAGATGCAAGTGGATGAGAGTTACGTCCAGGTTGTACAAACTGATGCAAATATGCATCCAAGTTGATATGAGCAACACTTCTATGCTTATTCCAACTTGTTGTACTTCACTGCGTGACTGGCAGAAAGACAAATGAGAAAGTGTGCTGGAGATTTGTTAGTTTTTGAATGAGGAAATATTAGCCTGAACCAAGGGTGTGATTTCCAGTGGGGGAAATGTAGAACATGTCTGCTCACTTTTCACAATTCTATTTTTGTCACCCTCACTTTTTGTAGTCTCAGATTTTCTTCCTAAAGTCTCTCCAAACAGTATCCTGTTACTCTCCTGCCACCACCTGAGGCTGATATGTTCATCTGACTCGCCTTCATTTATTATCACACAATCAAAGCAGTAAGCTGAACGAGCAGACGTGAGTGCTGAGTAAACTTCATTTGCCCTGGGTTTCACCTCTCAGGCTGCCCGGCCTTACTGTTGGAGCTTGCTTGGGTTGAATGCAGCCCCAAAGGAACTCCTACAGAGACTCTTCTTTGCTGAAAAACATGCTTTTACCTTCACAGTTAATATTCTTTATATCAGTTGTATATGCAGAAGGTATAAGAAAACCCAAAATAAATTTTTAGAAGGGGTAAAGCAGTAACATTACACAAATTTATACTGAGATATTGATTTTCATCTCCACATAAAAATATTGCTGGCCACCTGTGAAACACATTTACAAGGCTAAGTTACACTGCTGTAAATGTTGTTTGCTCGATAGCAGTAACTTGTTTCTCTGCTGCAAACCAACATTTCAGAAATCCTTCAGCCTATCAAAATCACAAAAGTGAAGGGACAACTTCCCTTTGTGTTCAGTCTGAATACACTTTAATCTCTGAGGTTGGATTTCTGAATACACTATAATCTCTGAGGTTGGATTTCTGAATACACTTTAATCTATGAGGTTGGATTTCCATTCAACAACATTCAACGGCAGTCCACATCCATATCTTCGCCCTTCTGCTCGTCCATCTGTCTGCCTGTACCTCAGCCCTTCACTCCCCGTGGACTCGTTGCTTTGTTATTTCACACTTTGGCTTTGGGAGTGAGCTGAGTGATGTGTTTTGACGAGATGGTTATTAAGGATACGTTTCTCATCTACGTGAGGCTGCTGGCCTCCATCAACCCCCCCCCCCCCACCCACCCACCCACCACCACCACCACCACCCGTCCAGAATCTGGCATGGTGCTGTCGTCCTCCCCTCCCTCCTATTTATGATTATGCTTTGACTCAGACCGCAACTTCCAATTTACCCACGCCCACAAATCACCCACACGAACTTTGGGAAGCTAAGTTGTGCGTGTTGTAAGGAGGTTTGATGTTGCTAGGCTAAAAGCCCAGACTTAAAACATGCAGGGAGAGTGCAGGTAGGTTTGTCTGATTCATAGAACTGAGGGACTTGTTTTCAAAGGTTTGGACGACGATACCGCAAGCTAAAGCCATGGGTGGGAGGAGGGAGCTATATGGCTTTCATCTCCTTGATAGATTTCAGTATGGGCGGAGAAAAGAGATTCTACCTTGTCATATTATGCCACAGAGTCTCTTCTATGGGTTTTTTGTCCATCTGTAGTGGAAAGCCAAGCCAACGCGTAGCAAGCAGTGCAGGGCCCTGAAGAAAAATCAGCGGTGAAATTGCTGCTTTATGACAGACTCAAAATGTTTCATTTCATTAGTTGTTTAAATGACTCAAGCTGAGTGATTTACCTTACATTTAACACTGACCATCTTGACTTCACTTTAAGTCTCAGCCCTGATCGCTACCTTTCATCATCTTAAGTCTCCCTCAGATGTCGTCTTCTCAGATGTTTCATCTGATTGAGGAATGGAAAGGAATTCAAGATGACAGGGAAATGTGCTGCCTGAGTTGTGTTTGAGCCCTGCAGTTTGACACGTGCATGACTTTAGTAGCGCTATATCCTGCCTGTTAACTGGACAATAACAGTTTGAGTGAAACCTGGCAATGTGTGTTCAACTGGTCCGGTGCCTTGACAGCAAAGAGGCAGGATCAGCAGCAACAGTAAGTGAATGTTTTTCCAAATCTGAAGCCCTGCAGTTATAACAGCAAAGCCTATAAAGGGGTTTGTAGTTCATAAAACAATCAGAAACACTATAATCTCATTACTGCACAAATATCTTATCATAAAACAACAGAAAACATTAAAGGCGGGGACATAAAAGCAATATGAAAGGAGTCAAATAAAATAATGATTAGAGGAGTTTTTAAACTCATACATAAACACGCGTGCAAAAAAGGATTTCAGAAGATTATGCTTATTTTGCCAAATTACGCCAATTAAAATGCATGGCAGCACATGACAAAGGCTGAACCACCTTTGGTTTTCCTAACTTTTAGCTGGGTCTAGCTTGTGAAAAAAGAGATGCAGAGATCTGATTTCGATGTTTGTTTTATCTCTGCTTTAAATTTTTCAGATGTTAGTTCTAAGAGAATTGAGGACATGCTTTTGTTCACTCAAAGCTGCCTTTGAAAAGTGGCATGAGAAGAAGATGAGAAGAAGATGAGAAGAAGTGATTTGTCTCATAACAACACACACACACACACACACACACACACACACACACACACACACACACACACACACACACACTGCACAGCACAGCACCTTCACCTTTTGCGACGCGAGCCCGTATCACAGTGCCCAAGGATGGCAGGCTTTCACTTTTAAAAGACTGTTATGGAAAGACCCATTACAGTGCAGAAGGTTTCAACCTCAATTATATGGAGAATATATAGTAGTCAGGCCGCTAATGAAAATGGAGGAGAGTGTCTACTCTGGCAAACAGCTTTCTGTGAAAGATGGGGAAGTAATCTATTCTCTTTACGAGGAGCAGTACTTTTTCCCCCTCTGATTGCCACAGCTTTAATGAAGAGCTTACATACCTGAGGGGAATGATTCAGAAGCAAAGCAACGGGCAACATATTGGATGTGGCTCTAAAATGAAAGTCAGGAAAGCAGATCTTTACATTATTCAAGGATATGTCTGTGTGCACGTGTGTGTGTGTGTGTGTGTGTGTGTGTGTGTGTGTGTGTGTGTGTGTGTGTGTGTGTGTGTGTGTGTGTGTGTGTGTGTGTGTGTGTGTGTGTGTGTGTGCGTGTGCGTGTGTGTGAAACCTATCGTTGATGCCCCCTTAACTTAACTTCGCTTGGACTTAACAAGGGAACGAAAACAGAGATGCATTCACACATTACATGCAGGCAGATTCAAACAAGTGAACACAGAAGGTGAAAACAGCACACTCACAGATAAATGCTGTTGTTTCTTGACACTTTGTGTCTTGTTTTTGTGTCTGTGTGTAGCTTGTAGTCAGCCAAGTGGAACCAAAATCACACATCATGAACCTATACTTGTCAAAGTGTTGACATCCTGCGTGTCATCCTGCCACAGTGAAAACTCGTAGACCAAACTCTTCCGGCCTGTTGAAAATGAAGGAGGGAGAGTTTTTATATAACTACACTCAAGCTGTCATGGAGGGAGCTGAGTTCTCATACTCTTTTCACCACACTTTTGCTAGAGAGTGTCCACCGGTATGAAAACGCTGTGTGAAAATAAGACTCCGGTTTTAATTCAGAGTTAAATCCAACCCGTAGTCTGAGTTTGATTTGGCTTAAACAGGAAATTGAAACAGAAATGGAACAAAAGCATGAGCACTTCATGTTAGTTAGTTGACGTTTATTCAAAAAGCAGTAACAAGCGCTAATGACAACAACACATACAATTTGTAATTGTTTGTGTACAATGAACTGAATTTTAAAAAATCAAAGGTATCACATTTATATGCAAACACTCGTAATCATTTTAGTCAATAAAAGTTGTACTTGGCAGGTTTGTTGGTTTGTTGTTTCCTTTTCTGATTGTCAATGTATACCAGCCGTCGGAGGACGAAACGAGCCCTAATCTTGGACGCTAAGTAAGAGTTCCTGCAGACAATGTGCAATCAGTGTTGTTTACACTAGAGTTGTCCTGCAATCGAATCCAATCAGGGCAGCCATGCCTGCATGTCTGCTGTACCTGTGGTCAAAAGAACAGCCTGTCTCGTTAATCATTTGTCATAAATATCGGTGTCGGTATTATAGACTGCTCCAAAAAAAAAGGAAAAGAAAAAAAATCGGTCGAGCTTAATACATGCTATCACGCAAAACTCAGGCACGGCTCAGAATACAGAGAACAAACTCCAGTAGCTCAAGTGTGAGCTGCGAAAGATCAGGCCTGGGTTAATGCACCAAGTCAGAGGCAGATAAAGACAAAGAGGCAGGAAGAGGGAGAAATAAGATTTCATTTAAGGGAGCATGCCGCTGCCTCGGAGACAGTGCAGTGATGTGAGGTTGACCTCTGGAAGGAAAGCAGCAGCAGGGTCACGGAGGTTGATCCAATTCTGGGCCATCAGTGCCAGCACTCTGATTAAGAGGTGATGAAGAGGGCAGGCCGACCGTCATCTCCGCAGGCGGACTGACTCTGGGGTGCATGTGGGGTGCGAGAGACGAGGGACAGAGAAAGTTCAAGCACCGTAGCCGCAGGAATAATCAGTAAAGGCGCTAAAATTATTCTTGAGTTCTTGTATCGACGTTTCATACTTTTTGTCTTATTTAATACGAGCCGTGGGCGATTTGGCTCTGAGATAGCGTCACAGCAATTCAGGGTATTTCTTGAGATATTCTTGATGATATAACCAAACACAAAAGAAATATTGTATTACTGATTTTCACGAACATGCAGTTGCAACAAAGTAGGTGTTGTGGTTTTATATGTCAGCATGAACGTAACATATGACTGTGGTTTATTGTACGTCAGATCTTTTGAAAACCAAACACTTCCACAATCCTCCACCGTGGAATCAATTTTTAGCCCCAAGTTACAAATTTAACGTTAATCATTACCTCAGCAAGTGAGAATATTGCCTTTATCAGAAAATTAAATTGTGATATATCAAATTTTGTAATGATATTATCATGAACGATCGGATATGCAACACCCCTAATTAATACTCGGTACATATCAGAGAGCTATCAGGTAACATATGTTACTGTTGATAGAAGAAATATTAGGGTATTATTTGCTGAAGCGTTACTTGATCTAGTGGCTTAAAGGAGCGAATGGTGCAGAAAGTTGTATATAACTGGGACTACTAATGATTCTGCAGACTTCTCTGTATCTGTTACTGCAGCATTTTAGCATACCACAGGAAGACACGTGTATAAAATACGCATCGTTTTGCTTTACGGTTGAGCGACATGCGGTACAGCCTGGTGACGAGAAGTCAAATGTTTAAACAGGTTTGTTTTAATGCTACAGAATTAGGGGCGCAGTGGCCTCGTGGTTAAGATGCATGTAATTGAAAATACCCCCCAATCTGATTGTAGATGGAGACCACTGTTGCATGTCATCCCCTTCTCTCTACTTTTGCTGTCTGTCTGTGCAATTGCAATTTCTTTTTTTTCTTTTTTTAAATATAAGAAGTACAATGGGTTGACAGCAATGAAACATTGTAAATTGGGAGGAACGAGGTGGAGGATAATAACAAAAAAAAAAACTAGAGGCATTAGTTTGACTCTGCTCTAACACAGAAACAGGAGCATCACTGAGGTCTGATGAAGTTCATCCACTGCCCCCCTCCCAACCAGTGAGTCAGCTGGAGCGTCAACAAGCATATGTCAGTGTGTGTGTTTGTGTTTGTATGAGGAGATGAGTCGTACGTGGCATTCACATGGTGGTGGGGAGTTGAACCGCTGAGCCAAAAGCTAGGCGACTGCTGAGCTCTAATTAGCCCCGCTTCAGTAGCTTTTCCACACCATGGGTTCCCACCTTTTTCTTCCTACCAGTCTGTCAGCTGGCCTAAGCAGGGGCAAGTCACCACACACACACACACACACACACACACACACACACACACACACACACACACACACACACACACACACACACACACACACACACACACACACACACACACACACACACAGAAGAGAGAGTCATTCTATGTTTTGAATCAGACAGGGGTTCGGTCCTTTGTTGCTGTAGACACAGGTAGGAGACGGACACGAACCCAGACTGATACCCAAACAGACAGAGTGACAGCCGCAACACACAAAGATGGAGGAGGAGGAGGAGGAGGAGGAAGAGGAGGAAGAGGAGGAGGAGGCCGGCAGAGAGATGTGAGCGGCTGTGTTAATCCACATGGCGTAGCATTTCCTCTGTGGATCTGTGCGCGTTTGAACTTTTCAAGGGGTGGATGGCAAGGAGCGATCGGCCACTCTGTAAATGTCAGTGGATCTGAACAGCCTGAGCCCAGACAGGCTTGTGCCGGTGCCTGCCACTCACACTCTTCTCTTCTTTAGCCTTTCTTCTCTCTCTTTACTTTTTTGTTTTTATCTGTGTCTGGGTGCTGTTTACTTTTTTACTCTCCTTCTCCATCCTCTGTCTTCCTACTGTGCCCTCTCCCACACTTTTATTATTGTCTTTTACCTTTGCTTTGCCATCGCCTGCAGGAAAATAGCACATCCTGTAATAGTCAAAGCCGTGTCTGTGTTTCTCTCTTTTTTTTTCCCCCTCTCGATTACTGAATTCTTGTAAGACCTAGATCCACCTCAGTAGCAACCTCTGTTTCAAATTACTCGGTTTCAGAGGCCGTATAGGATTCTGGCTACTCTGCTTTATTTCTCCCTAATTTACTAGCCTACCTTTATTTTTCTCCTGGTAATTAGATTTTTTTTTTCTCTTGTACAAGATGTTGTTTTATTTATTTCTTCCAATCTCCAATTTCCTAGGGAATTTTCAAGGGAGGGTCCCTTCATTTAGTTTGTGCAGAAATTAATTTGTCAGTGTAAGAAATAGGATACTTTGCTAATCAGGTTAGGCCAGCATGTATCCTCCCTCCACTTTAGGTCGATTCTCTTTCCAGTGTTCAGGAATAAAACGAGTGAAGAGGCGCAGACAGTCGACAGGCACGGTGTTCTCTGAGGCGAGGGAGTACGAAAATTCAAATACAAGTGAAGGAAAATGCACATCGTTTGTGACAAGGGAAAGACTGAAAAGAGGAAGCGAGAAAGACACAGGAAAAGAGGTAGAAAGAGGAATAGTATTAAAATCTAAATGCCGAGAGGCGGGGTCATAAAATGACTGCCTTTATTGAGCGGGGCACAGTGGGCCAGTTACTGCCTGCAGGCCTTTTCTAGTCTTGTACTGCACTGCATCTTTCTAAGAGTTTGCTATCCTTTCAATTCAACCCAATGGAGCTTGACTGTCACAATGTTTTGGGGAGAAAAATATAAACATTGAAAGGATAAAGTAAATAAATGTAGTCAATACATATCATTTTGGCATATTTGTTGTAGCAAATTAAAGGAATCATGGTCATTTAGGATAAATGCGCTTCATTCTTTTTTGTTAGATGACAAGATGGATGCCACTTTTAAAACTCACTGACTGACACATTCGTTTTATTTTTTTTTATTTTTTTTAACCGTGTACAAAAACTACAATTGAAAAATTGGCTTACATAGTTTGCTTTTACATTTTAGTACAGATTAAAGAAATAAGATATAACGTGGTGATTAGTGAACTCTAGAGGTATGCATATTTTTTTAAACAGCCAGGCTTGTTGTTTCCTTCTGCTGGCTATAGCGTTGCATTTAACAGACAGATATGAGAGTGGTGTGTGTGTGTGTGTGTGTGTCTTAACTAACTCATAATAGATGAAACGTGAGCACATTTATATACCTTGCTTGGCTGCCCGTATACTTTTGGCGATGTAGCAGACCTCGAGCGAAACAAGTAGTTATTGTTAAAAATGTATGAAGTCTGAATGAAGTTGGAAGCACCCGTCGGTTCAAGAAATATGGAAATTTATGTGCATTGCGGTATCCATGAAAGACTAAGAATGAAAGAAGAGAAGAAGAACATAAAGCTGTGTGCGTTTGTGTGAGTGTGTGTGTGTCCCTCTCCTCGGTCCCATCCCTCCTGGCCATCTCTCTCTCTCTCTCTCTCTCTACACTCAGGCAGTCTCTCTGGCTGTTGTGTGTTTGTCTGAGATATGGACTTGGATGCGCCACGCGACCGCCCACTCCACACATTCCTCTCTGGTCCACCCGCATCTCTTGGACGTTGAACAAATTGATTTGGGCGTTGATTATTCAAGGGGCATATTTCATAACTTTTGACTGGCTACTCTCCACCTCCTACTCATACTGCAGCTGCGGCTCCGCAGCGCAGCGCTGAGGGAGGCCCGTGGGTCGTGCAGTCGTTTCTCAGATTGCGGCGGAGTCCGTTTGAAGGAAGTTCATCAGTTGAAGTTCTGACTGCGGCTGTCTTTGACGCAAAGGAGCCAAATTCTTCCGGCAACATACGGCGCTCATGTGAAAGATATGTGAACTTTTCTTGGCATTTAATTATTTTCCATCACTCCAGATCAAAAAGGAGCTGCTGTGGGGGGATGAAACCCATGACTGCATAAAAGCTACATGTGTTTACTAATAATGAATATTCAAGAAAGATTTGGACACCAACCAATAAAGCATTCATCACAGGGACAGGAGCTGAGGCGCAGCTGCAGGCGCAGTCCCGCTTGTTATTAATATAAATGATCTCCAACAGAAAATGACTAATCGACTCCACTCTGTCCCTCTCTTGGGAAAATTAAGTCAAACTCTTTTTCTCTGAAGATGGAGTATAAATGTGATAATCCTAATAAAGGACCAAATCTTTCGGTCCAAACTCGTGGGGATTGATAAACAATCTACTGTACTATTATTTTAATTTGTGCAGTTCAAGGCAAAGCTTTTAGAAGAATTGAAATGGCTAGAAGTAGGGTTGGACTTTACAAATAGTTTCATTATTATTACCATAATTAATAGATTAATTGTTCAGTCTACAACATGAAAGAAAATATAGAGAGAAATATTCATCACCATGTCCTCAAATGGCTGGTTTTGTCTGACAGAAATCCTAAAACAGAGAGATTCATTAAAAAACTGAAAAAAACGGAACATTTATGAAGCTGGAATCAGAACTAGTGCTGTGCTTTTTGCTTGAAGAAAGACTTAAATGATTAATCAGCTATCAAAACAGTTGCTTTTTAATTTTCTGATTTTCTGACTAATTTCAGTTAAAAGCACACACCGTGTAGGAAGAAAAGCAGCTGCTTTGAGACAAAATATCTCATGTAGCTCAAACTTTAATGACAAACTTTGCACTCTCAAATTAAGAAACCAATCAGCTTCATGCTGCGTGCATAAAGGCGCATTCAGTCCATTTAGGAAAGAATCAAACCGAAGCCATCAGGTTCTACAAACCACCAATAATACCTGCTGCTGTTATCAAACGCCTCATAGCCAGACAGATCAGCAGTGAGAAAAGAGTGACACACAAAAAATGAGCCACGGAGTAAAGGAGAGCATTATAAAGCAAAAATGAGACACTAGTGATTAATTAACTCCTCTCGCCTCCTCGTCCTGAAAGGCCGGGATCATTTTGTGACTTTATACGAGTGCTGCAGTGCCGTGTGTTCCGGCTCGGTCTCGTACACCCCAGTGAAGGCATGAAACATAGATCAAAAGGAAAGTTTGAGCAAGGAGAGAGTGTCTATTATATGAGCCTATGGTTGATTGCTCAGGAGCAGGAGAAGAGTGAGGGGGAGGAATACATTTGATGTACTTCTTCCTCTTGAACGTAATGCTCGTACACTTTATGCAATACAGAGGTACTTGTAGATATAAACAGTCCAGACTGATGTACGAACCCATCCACAATGCCGCGGCTGCAGCTTCCCATTGGACCCTCTGGCTCTCGAGTGTGCGTACATTGTTTGTGCATGTCCACGACAATCCATGCGCGTCTTTTTATCGTCCTCCAGCACTGTGCTGTAATCAGGTAAGCCCAGCGGCGGTGTAGTCTCAGTCAGATACTATTAACCACGAGCATAACTCCTCCACTGCTCTCCTTATGCGTTTCATCTCTCTTCCTCCTTTTCTTCCTCCTTCTCCTCCTCAGCAGCCTCCAGGCACTCTAATCTACCTCCCCTATGGCTCACCTTCCTCGTCTAGTTACCCTCTGGCGCACACCGTCGCCGCATCACCAGGCACAGGCCCACTTCTGTCTTCCACCGGTTTCCTGTGATGAAAAGAGCAGTGTTGTGTTATACTGCATGGAAGTGTGTGTGCGTGTGTGTGTGTGTGTGTGTGCGTGTGTGCGTGCGTGCGTGTGTGTGTGTGTGTGTGTGTGTGTGTGAGGTGGAATAACATGTTCATTTGGTTTCGATGTGTTGATTGACGTGTGGGATGAAAGTGATCGTATGTTAGTTAAAATAGTGAACATCACATAAGGCTGGGTGCTGAACTTCAATTCACACAGCATTGCTTTGATACCGTACAGTAAGAAAAAAAAAAAAAAAAAAAACGCCTCCTCATTCGGTACCAAGTTTTGATACTTTGACTGCCAGGGGCGACCAAAAAGTTCAGAGACTGTTCCTGTTTCACGTGAACGCGGTGCAGCACCACGACGTGCACGTAGCACAGGGACGCTGTGACAACTCGCGTGTAAGTATTTCAAGTTAGGTCGTTTCATCAACATTAACGCGAAGCAGTGGTCCGGGCACGTCTATAATTCTGGACCTAAAACTTGAGCAGAAGAGCGCACATCAAAGTTTGTGTACATTTGGGGGAACAGCAAGGAGTCACGGGGAGCCAAATCCTGCGAGCACAGAGGGAGGGGGGGGGGGAACAACTGTGCTTTGAGTGGGTGTGGCGTCATGTCGGAATACCCAAGTGCCATTTTACCTCAGTTCAGGTCAATTGTACTGAATGTTTTCCCTCCGACGTCTCGGAACATCACAGTAGAACTGGGTGTAGACAGTTTGACCCCGGGGGAGGAATTCACAATGCACAACCCCACGAATGTCAAAGACCCTTTTTTGATCTGAGACAGTGAAGTTCTGCCCCTTTTGAAATGCAAATGTTACTCAAAACACCACGCCCGTTGCTGCTTGAGAGCCGTTTAGGGAACATTAGTAAATCATAGCGTCTAGCAATTGATCGCATGTTAGGCGTTTAGGGGACAACTGTAAATTGGAGCTGGAGAAAGTCCTTTGGGTTACGCTCTCCATCTCTATAACGGCATGGAAACTAAAGATTTGTACAGTAATACACAGTGTAATTTTCATTTTTGTTGAAAGAGGTTTTTTGTTTTTTTTTTTTTTTTTTTGGTATTTGGAAAAAACAAAGCATCATCCAGGAAATGGTGTGTAGAAAATATTTAAACGATACCCAGCCCTACATGCACAAACTAGTTTGAACATGGAGATACAATATTTGCTCCTCCTAACTCTTGGGTACAAGTATTGTACGGCTAACTAAACCAACCGACAAAGCTTATATTAGTTTGCCTTTTGACACGACCAAGTTGTGACGCTAAAAACCCCTTTAGACTTCATTTCTAGAGGTGAAATGTGTTACGTTAGCGTAATTACATATTTCCCACTCTAATTACATGAATACTAGTCACTCTGAAACACGTGTTTATGTTATAGATCAATGCAAATATAAATAAAGCATCATGTCTACACTTATTAAGGATTGTAACTTAAGTGTAATTGCAAATGCACAGACAAAGCAGGAATACTGCTTTTCTACTTCCTCCCCAAACACATACAGTACGTTCACACACACACACACACACACACACACACACACACACACACACACACACACACACACACACACACACACACACACACACACACACACACACACACACACACACACACACACACACACACACACACACACACACACTGCCCAGTGTGTGTTTGGATTGGAAATGAAAGCTCCCAGTAAGAGTGTTTGCCAAGGTGTGTGTTTGGTGGACGGATGATTTAGTGGGTTATTCTATGAGGAGGTTCCTCCGAGGTCTCAGCTGGGATGGAGTGAAAGGGATGGTGAGAAGAAGACGAGCTGGGGGAGTCTGCCCGAGTCATTTGATGGAGAGGTGAAGTGGGACATGAGCCTGAGTAATAAGACTTTGTGCACACGCGCGCACACACACACACACACACACACACACACACACACACACACACACACACACACACACACACACACACACACACACATATGCACACAAACCTTAGCACACACGCAGAATCGTCCAGCAGATTAAATGCACTGCAGGTTGTATGAGACCAGAGAGCGGAGCAGAGAGACTGGGTGGGTGGGGGTAGGGGTAGGGGGGGGGTGTTAGTGTTAGGGGGGGGGTGGGGGGGGTTAAGTCAGTGTGTAAGCTCCAGGGCAGCAAAGTCTTCCTCTCCCACTAAGTCAGCGACTGATCTCATTTCTCCTCAGATGGACTTCTAACACACTCCCATCAGGGGACAAATATATATTCCCCCCGTCTCTTTTTCTCACACACTCGTGCACCAGCGACCTTTTCTCGTTATTCCTCTCCCACTCTCTTACCATGTCTTTATCTTGGTCCCTTGCTCTTTTTGTTTGCTCCTCTGCACTCTGTCTTTATTATCCTCGTCCACCCCTGTATCCCTCTCATTCTCACGCACTCAATTTTGCTCCGTATGTCTGGTTTTAACCCTCTCCTCCGTCCCATCGCTTCAACCTGGGTCACGCACCGTACCACACACCATTAGCCTCTCTCCTCCTCCTTTGATCAATCACAGCCAACAGGTGCTGCAAATTGTGTCCTCTGGCGACGCGTCTACCGCGGTGTGTCCCCGTGTGCGTTCATTCCCGGCTCTTTCTCTTCGTTTGTTCTCTTCGCCACATCCCTCCAGCTCTTGCCCCAGTTTGTCAGCGAAGCAAAACTGGCCGCGTCCCGGAGCCCATCATTCATCCCCCCCCCCCCCCCCCCGTCCTGTCATGTTGGCGGCTTGGCTGGTCTCAGACAAACAGCATCACGGCAGATAATACAGCCACAGCCAGAAAAGAGCCAAATAAATGGCCCCTTCTCTGCCGATCTAATGGTCCTGCTTTCCACTTGGCCAGGGAACAGTGCTTAGCCCAGGTACTACAGGGACGCAAACATCGCCTCTAATGAGAAAACCCTATAAGCTTCTACTTCTAGCATACATGCAACACACATACCAGCTGTCAACTTAAGAGACAAATACAGGGAAATATCTGGGGACGTTTATTGTGCTGAAATTGCACGGTGATGTTCGGATGTGACATTGAAGGTTGTTTGTTGCGTGAGTAGATAACAGTGAAGTAATTCAAATCTGAAAGCCCTCATTAAATCAAACACGCTATGACGCACTGTCTACATATACACACATATTCATACACAGGTCTCGAGAACCTTTAGGGAAAGGTGTCAGATGTCAGGATGTTACAAAATGCCTGTTTTTGTTCTAAACCGATGTCAACAGGAACTGCTGAATACTGTGTTCCTGTCATTTAGTGCTGCATGTGAATAATATGAACAGAGGCAGAGATGTTAGAAGGTCGCACAGTTAAATAAACACTATTATCTCTTCTGCAAATCTGCTGCACCGTGGTATTTTATTGTTACTTCTTGACTGACAGGGTTATGGCATAAGTTTGTCTCTTCTGTCAACACACGAGCTGGTTGGTGTCCTTTTTATGCAGTCATGATTGTTGGGCTTTCTGGTGGAGGGTGGTGCACAGGGTGGCACCAGCATGACATTACATCATCTACAGACAAAGTGGGTGGAGGTCTCAGTGTGTGTTAGGGTCAAGGTTTAAGTTAAAAAAAAAATTTTTTTAAATCAACACACAAATTTTTGTCCCCAACATTCTTGAAACCGGTGGATGGGCACTTTATGTCACCACATTTAAGGCCGCAGAAATTTCTTCATGATTCTATTTATGTAATTATATTTTAAAATATGTCTGACAGTAGGTGTATTTGTTAATTTAAATGAATTTGAAGACTGGCATTGCCTGTGACTGGCTAGCAACAGGTGGCTAATATAAGTGGCTAAAGCAACACAGTGTGCTTTCAGGCCTTCAAACTAGCTGGATCTCAGCCAATATTCTGTTGTTCTGTATTTAAAGTTTGTTTACATGCCAGTAAGGATTTGTCAAATCTGGGTCTCCCAGCTACTTAACACTTTATTTTCTACACTGGTTGAGCCCAAAAGCTCAAAATGCAAACGCGTGAACAATACTTTGTTAAGTCTTAACAAAGATCTGATGACTATATTGGCAGGACCAAAAAAATACGTTTGGGAAAAATTATATTTTTGGTTAACATAAGAAATGGGAAGTGAACAGCAGTCCCCTGTATGAAATTTCAACATTTTCTTGACACATCGATCCACCCTGACCACTTCCTTTGCTCCTCATTTTTCTTTTGGCTGTAGGAGACATTAGCTGAATTGACCGATGCTGTCTTTTTTCTTTTTTTTTTTTTCTGCAAGGACCGTCTCTGACTCTAAAGTGATTGGAGCTAAATCTGATCAGCAATCACTCAAGAAGAACAAGAACTGGAGAGCTATGCATTAAAGGATTTGCCCTTTTACAGACGTATTCGTGAACGTTTCAAAGTTTTTCTGGCGTCATCACAGAGAACCGTGTCACCACCACAACAGTTGATGCTGACTGTGTCCTCTCTTTCTATCTGTCACTGATGTGCCTTTTCCATTCTCCTTGATCATGGCTACCGTTGTCATCTCTCCTCCACTGTAATGAGTCAGTGTGTGATGTCGGATGGCTGCTGACAGTGTGTCCTATGACTCACATCGGGGTGGTACTGCTGTCCCAGCACATCTTGGTACCCACCCCAACCCCTCCACCCTCTCTGTACCCTCCCATCCCTCCTCTATTCTCTCCTTCTGCTTGGACTGCACCTTCCCCGGTGGGTAGAGGCATCTGCTAGTATGAGTAAACATACTGTAAAGGTGATACACACCATTATAACCCCCCCCCCCCCGACACACACACACACATGCAAAGTGCTGTTGGGCAGTTGTGCGGCTAAGCCCGCTTTTGCCAGAGCGTTTATTGTGCTTTCAGCAGTCACGTCTTTTTTTCCCTCCGTGGTGTAAGAGAAGCAAAAAAAAAAAAAAAAATTAAAGCTGGGAAAAAAGGGACATAGCTGGCAGAAGGCACAAAGTGTTGGCCAGTGGAAAATCCAACGATGATCGAGGCCAAATTGACATTGGAACTGAGTGAGACTGTGGCACTGTGGCGTGTGTTTGATGTGTGCTTGTGCTACAATATGGCACCGCAGCGTTATGTAGGATATAGGCTTTTGAGATGTACAACACACGAACGCTAAGGTGTTGTTAATCTTTCTGTCAAACGTTAGATCATTAGACATATGGAATTATTCTGGGTCGGTCTCAGATGATCAACCTGTGAGAAACCTTCAGCATTTCTGTGCTGAGGTGAAGTCTGCTTAAGACAGGCACCTTGGCTTGTTTTATGTAAATACCATACTTAAACACTCCTCCTTTAAAGGGCCCGAGGACTCGTAAACCTTGACAGACCCCCGGGGCCTTGCCGCTGCCTATAAAAACGCTGACTGTTTATGGATGCCTGTACATGCATCCTTCCACCCATAAACACTTTCCTTTGTCCTTCTGGGAGGGAGCCGGTGCAGCGGAGGGAAAGAGGACTAGATTACATGTCCTCAACCAGGAAGTGTTTTAGGCCACTTTATGTCCACATTAATGTGAAACAATGTTTGCTGTCCGTGATAGAATTTAATTCTGTTTGCCATCTGTTTTAAACAACAGAAAGGTACGTAAATCTCTGCAAGTGAAAGGAAATTTGAACCCGTGCTTCTTAAAAGCGCAGTTTGTCACCTGAGCAAGCGTGACAACCTGAGGTCAGCAGCAGGTCGAGGTTCTCAAACCTTTATCACATGACAGTGAATCTCCTGATATCACGTCAGCGGTCACATCCGTTTATCCACGTGGAAGAGAGCGTCCTCATTTTTCAGGGGGGCAAAATTTGGTTTTCCGTCTAAATGGAGGCAAAACAACAACATATTTTTTTACATCTAATTGCATTTGTATGGATATGGTAGTGTCCTCAGGCTTCTTGTTGCGGCTCCCTGCTTGCTCCCACTCAAAAATTTGGATGGACTTCATGCTGTCCACTCTGTGCCATTGTCATTGTTCAGCCAAAGTTCTTTTAATCATGCTGCTGCCCCCAACCCATCGTGATTTACTAGCTCTCCACATCCATAAGCATCCACTCCAGCCAATTGCATTAAAGAGATAAATAACCAGACCAATAAAAGTGTTGTGAGCGGGCCGAATGGGCCCTGGAATGCTCACCGTCCATTTGGTGCAGTAAGCAATACAGGAGGGTGGGTGGGGGTGTGGTGGTGGTGGTGGGGGCGGGTGGAGGGGGAGTCGTGGGTGTGGGGAGGGTGGGGCTTTTAGTGGAAGGTTTTTTAGGGGTGATATTGTAATTGGTGGTGGAGGTGATGTCATGTCATCCATCTTAGGGAGCCACTTCATTAGGCTAATGGAAGGGCTGGACTGCTCACTGTTCATTCCTGTACATAAATGTGTGTGTGTGTGTGTGTGTGTGTGTGTGTGTGTGTGTGTGTGTGTGTGTGTGTGTGTGTGTGTGTGTGTGTGTGTGTGTGTGTGTGTGTGTGTGTTGTGTGTGTGCGTGCGTGTGTGTGTGTGTGTGTGTGTGGTGTGTGTGTGTGTGTGTGTGTGTGTGTGTGTGTGTGTGTGTGTGTGTGTGTGTGTGTGTGTGTGTGCTTGTCCTTCCATTGATGGCAGCTTCCAAGGCTAAAGTGGTTATGAAGACTAAAGTGATTTTATTAGCCAGGCACATAGCCCATCACCGCGTATGGGCATAAATGTGTGTGTGTGTGTGTGTGTGTGTGTGTGTGTGTGTGTGTGTGTGTGTGTGTGTGTGTGTGTGTGTGTGTGTGTGTGTGTGTGTGTGTGTGTGTGTGTGTGTGTGTGTGTGTGTGTGTGTGTGTGTGTGTGTGTGTGTGTGTGTGTGTGTGTGTGTGTGTGTGTGTGTGTGTGTGTGTGTGTGTGTGTGTGTGTGTGTGTGTGTGTGTGTGTGCCGACACTCTTTTAGGTGAGGGGAGCTAATACAGCACTAAAACACAGCTCATACTTTTGATGCTTTAACTGCAGTCACGTTCTTTCAATGACTTGCAAAAATGTGAAGTGCGGAGCAGCCACTCACCTCACTTGAGGATAATATCATTGAAAGACTTTGATTTGTCACTGACTTAAATTAGCATGTCACTTCAAATGTTCCTCTTGTGACGAGTGAAAAGGACAAATGGAATCGCTCTTTTGAAATTTGCCACACCGCTCGACCTCCCCTCTCTCTGTCACTCTTCCCCTTTCTTCTTCTCGGCTTTCCCTCTCTGCCTCTTTGTCAGTTTTTCCACCTGAAACCCACACTCTGTCTGGACATGTGGCCGTCTTTACGAGAGCGATTCCTCTGATTCTAGCCCTCCCTTTGTTGTCCAGGTCGCTCCAACCTCGGCAGCCTGTTTTATCCATTTCATTATACTTTTCAGATGTCATATTACATCTGTTTTGTAACACCCTGGGTCTGTTCTCATCATCTGAACTCTTTTAAAATAAAAAATCGTTTCTATCGCCAGACATTTCCACTGTCCAACAAGGAAACTTTTGCCACATCCTACTCTTATTAAACAGATGAATTAAGACTGTTTGGCCTTGATATGGGGTGGCAAATTCTTGCAAATTAATAATGTCATTATGAAGAGATAAAGGGTTGGATTTTTTTTTTTTGCATTACTGCAACTGTCGAGTACATTAATCATAATATTTTGGTGGAATTAAATTCAGTGGCCGAAAAAGCCTGATTAAGTTAACAGAACCAGTTAAATAAACAACATGGCTGGCAGCAACTAAAATCAAAATTAGATTTATCAAAAGCAGCACCAAGTAAGTCCGTCATTAGTCAACTTTCCCTCGCTTTATTTTGCTGCACTTACAAGATGTCACCGCAGGACATTAACCTGATATTACATTAATCTGTGTATTCTCAGTATTTAGATGATAATATGAGGATAAATACCATTTGTGCATCCAGACTTGCGCTGTGGAGGTGTTAATGAAACAGAGTGGCCCACTGTGTCCAAGCTGTGCAGCATGTTTTATTCAAAAGACTCTATTTCTCAAGGAAAGTAAAAAAAAAAAAAAAAAAAAAAGATGAAGAATCAACTTAAACATATGCTCTCGGTACCCATTAAGATGTGTAAATGAGAGGAAGGCCTTAGCAAGGCGCCAGGATCCCCCACGCATGGACACCTGCTACCTGAGCAAAGGTACACGAGCCAAGCTGTTTCCTATTAATATTAATTTCTTCAGTATTAGTTTCTCGAACTGAAAGTCACAAACCAGCATGAGCAAGAATTGAAATATCCTCTGTCGTTTATTTATTATGTGTCACAGCCTTTAATTTGATGTCTCTATGTGCTCAGATCTGAGGGAGGAACATGGGTTGTGACAATCCCTGATGAGCGTGTGTTGAGGTGGGCATCGCCTTTGAACTCCGGGATCAACTTTGATGATCTCACAGATTGAAAGATGCAAAAACTTGTCAAAGCTCATTGGAAATCTGTCAAACACGCTTCATATTAGAAGGCCGTCTTTCTGCTGCCAGCTCTGAGCAAACGTGGTTTTGCCTCGTGTAACGAGAGATAAGACAATTAGGGAGGACTTTGCTGTTGGGGGTGTTATTATCTGACGTAACATGTGGGCCACAGGTAACAGGAAGCAACATGTATGATGTAATGTATTTGGACAGGTTTTTACCTTTGGTGTTTCAGGACCATGTTTCATTTGTTAGAAGGGAATATTTATTTATTTATTTCATCATGATGATGAAGTTCTCTTTATCTGGATGAATAAAGGAAAAAAAAAAAAAAAAAAAAAGAAAGCTTTATGACCAGTGAAATGATATACTTCAGGATCAAATGTTTCCGCTGAATTCTTTCTGCATTAAAAAGTTTAAAGCGAAAGGTAATTCACTGCAATATATTAATATGCTAATCTGCACCCGCTTGACGAGGGCTCAGACTCTGTAGTGGGCTTCCAGAGCTCTGTGCAGATATGTTACGTGCCTATGCCTGTATTAGTGGGCCTTTGCATTTCAAAGCGCAGTGCTTGTTTGGCTTGTGTCCGGGTGTGCGCACTGCACACTGCGGTGGCCTTTAACGCCTGTCCCTGGTGCAGATCGATTTTGTGCCCCGCCAGCAGCCCACTGCTAACCTTGAGGTAAGCTGGCGTAATGAGATCGCATCTGACGGCATTGACTCACACCTGACAGCACCGACACTTCTTCCTCCGAGCCGGCCGGAGACACAGACAGGCAGAGTGGGGAAGGGTAGGTCCTCTGAGGGAAAAGCTTTGATTTGTTTTATTTTAATGTCACTGTAATATACTGCACAGTATATGACTTTCTTTTACAGAAGTCAAGCTGCAGTAACAACAGTTTAAAATCAAACTCATTTTATTTTGTTATTTTTTTTTTCCAATCTTAAACCTGCAAGTGACAGAACCCGTGTGTACTGCATTCCAGCAGTTTTCTTTCGTTAGCCCATAATCCCTAACTATAATATCTCTTGGGGAAAAAAATGGTAAAGAAACGGTATGTTGAGCCTGCTTCTTCCGTTAGAAGGTTTCAGTGTTATTGAAGCCTGAGTAGCTGCAGATTCTTGGAGTGAAGCACAAATCCTCGGCACACCTGGCATCATCATCCGGCACAGGTGGTCCAATCACAAGTGGCCAGCTCTAAATGCTTGAGTCTACACCAAGCATTATCTTGTGTATCCACATGCATCTTGAGTGACCACTGATATTGGATTGTACTTTTCCGCTTTATATGCAAATGAACACATTCATCAGGTCAATAAGCTCGTAAATAAGGACATGAGCATTTACAGAATTTGGAGAAGAAGAGTCAAAGCGGGACGGACTTAACAAAATGAGACATCTCTGCTCACTCGAGCCTTATTTATATCCGCTGTCTGTTAGAAATGTATAAGTTCTGTACGTTAATAACTGTCTGAACACAGTTCAGTGAGTTTGTTATTCACAACCTTAACCGTCTAGACCCGATCAGTTTGGGTCAAAATATTATATTTATTCAAGATGCTGTGCTGCTGTGGATAAATGAACAGTGCGAGGAGGCACACATCCACACAGCTCTGATGGTCTGATGTGTTTCAGAAATTACAGACAAGATAAACTAAAACAAAAAAACTAAACAGAGGAGTCTTTGGTGAAACAAGCATCATGTACAGCTTGTATTTAAAATCACTAAACAGTTGCTTTTTGGAGTAGGTGGATATCTTTAGGTGTAAGAACTGTTTAAAAAAAACAACAACAAAAAAACATCCAAAACTAACAAACCTACTGTGTCATAACGGAAACGCGTGGAAGCACAAATACAAACACTGGAAGTAGGTGGTCCTTCAGTGTTGTCCAGGACACATTTTCTCTCCCACTGCTAAGAAGAATTATGGCTACACGCATCTCAGACCACTTCCGAATGTGGTCTGAGCAGATCGGAGCTCAATGCGTCCCCGGGTGTGATCATACTGGTACTTTCCGATTACCCAGGACGGATGTCAGTGGACCCGTTTCCATTTGGCTTTTTCAGTCCAGACATCTGGCCTGGCCGTGAGCGGCTCAAATAGTGGCCAGCTTTAGCCCGAGTGTTTCCAGCTGTACTTTTGCTGGCCACTTGTGGTCAGGTCGCATACGTCCGGATTGAAATAGCCAAATGGAACCAGGGTCAGTGTTTTCCTGGGTGACGTGTGCCGAACTGCTTCAGTTGAATTCATAATGTAAATGTGCTGCTGCTCCGTGGTGTGTGTGTGCGCGCGTGCTGGCAGTGCCGGGGTCGTGCGTGGCCCCGTGTCTCGCTAAAGCTGCGATGAAAGCCATTCTGTCCGTATTTTCTGTCCCAGATTAAAACCTCTGCTACAGCGGGCCACGGGGATCCTTTGTCACGACACGCTCTTGTGCACCCTGAACAATGTGCAATCTAATTAGAAAATAATTAAAATGTAGCTGCCCATCTGAGCCATCAGTGTGATATACCTGTGAGCATAGCATTGAGATGACTCTGTCCTTTCGAGCTGTGACAAGCATACTGAGGCTAATTCAGAGTTGCATGTATCAAGCTACAATTGGATAAAATGAGATTGGGATAACCATTATCTGAGTGGTGGTAATTGAAACAATAATGGATATGGTAACAGCTTGGAAAATAGCATTGATCCATCATGTAAGATGAGCTCTCTTTGTGCATTAAAAGCATGACTAAATGGTGCAAACTGATATTGCTCTCGGTCATGGCTGAGTCTGGTTGACTAATTGAAAAAGAAATGAGCGAAATGAGTGTTTTGTGATGTGTGGAAGAGGGTTTCTCTCACCTTGCCTCGACAGGGCTTTGAATCCCTCCCACAGCCTGGGATTTCTTCGGAAAGATTAGCCAAAGACACGGCATGATTTTGGCGGAAGTGTGCAATTGGAATTCAATTCTTGTGTACCTACGTACAGATGTAGACTCGTAAGCCAGTGGGACCGAGATCGATAGGAATCTAAGAGCTTCAGCTTCTCCACAGCTCAGGAGCATCCTCAGCAGGTTACATCTCTGTCTCAACCTCGTCCACACATTCTTCCAGGCTTGCTTTCTGCTGTGCAACCTGACCTTGACACATTTTCTTCCACCTGGCATACTGCTCTGCTGATGTCCAACTTTCACCGGGTTGAATTGGTACGGTGCAGCAGCTATACCTATAGACTGCTGGGCTGGATGAACACATGGAAAATGAGATCACTGACCTACAGCAAAGGTTAGACTTCAGTAAGCATGAGCAGTCAGACGTAGTCTGCCGTAGGGGTTGGGGGTTTAATAAACTACTGCTGGCCATAAGCCTATTGTTTTACTTCTCTCCTCACAATCTCGTGGATATCTGTGTGTGTGCGTGTGCGCGTGCGTGTGCGTGTGTGTGTGTGTGTGTGTGTGTGTGTGTGTGTGTGTGTGTGTGTGTGTGTGTGTGTGTGTGTGTGTGTGTGTAATGTGATGTGACTGAAACTGCAGCCCTCATTGGGGCGAGCTGTGTCAAGCTGAAATGTTGTTATTGATTACACACAAAGGTTGTGATGGAAAAGCAGCAAAGTGGGAATGGGCCCAGCTCCAGGTGTGTGTATGTTCATATATATGCATGCGTGTGTGTGTGTGCGTGTGTGTGTGTGTGTGTGTGTGTGCGTGTGCTTGTGTGTGTGTACGGGAATGTGAGCCACAGCTGTGCTGTCCGTCAGCCTCTTTCTAATCCATTAGGGGGAGAAAGGGGGTCGGGGACACTGGCAGAGAGAAATAAGCAGAGAGGGAAAGAGGAGGGTTCGAGATGGAAAGTGATAAAACAATTATCGTTTACTTACAATATTAAAGTGCTGGTATTTTACTTGAGCATGTCCAACATGTGAGATTTGGTAATTCTGCTCCATGCCTCCCGATGTTTTTTTAAAAGCCTTTCCATCAGACATACATATACGTGTACATGTCTTTTAAAATGTAAACTACCGAACTTGGTATGGAGCAGTTAGAACCGGCAACACCCGGACCGATGCAACAATTCGTATTTACATCATTAATTTAATGCAAATGTGGATCATTCTTATGAATAGGAGTATTTTGCTGTTCATGCTTCTTCTATTCTTCTTTGCTTTTCTGTTTTTTTGGGGGGAGGTTTTTAGTTCTTTTTCAGTTTTAGGCGACTAAAGGACCAGAATATGTTTTTCCTCCACGTTAAATCCTTTTTCCACTCGTTCCCCTCTGTCCCTGTCACATGGAATTATTCAAGCACGCTTATTCTCTCTCCACATGTGTGTGTCTGGATCTGTACACACATGCTGTATATCCAGTCATTACTTTCACACACACACACACACACACACACACACACACACACACACACACACACACACACACACACACACACACACACACACACACACACACACACACACACACACACACACACACACACACACACACACACACACACACACACACACACACACACACACACACACACACACACACACACACACACACACACACACACCTGGTTTCTCCCACCTCCTTGCTAGAGTGTGAGTCTTTTTATGAGAGGCCTGCCTGGCGCCCAACTGTGAGGCCCTTTTAATTAGAGCCCTGCTGTTAAGCCCAGACCTCCTCCAGTGGTCCCATCCACTCCTCGTCACCGCCTCCCTCAGAGCCTCACACCTTCTGTCACACATGCCCCACCACCAACCTCCTAGCTCTCTGTCCTTATGGCCTGATTGCATAAAATTGTACCCGAAAGGTCTACGGCTACATTCACTCTCACAACATTTTGATTTTAAATTATATAACTCACTCTTTACACCATCCACACTACTCCGGTGTTTTGTAACCCCTGAAATGGAGACTTTTAAAACGTTTTTTTGTTTTTTTTTGTTTGAAACCTCCAGGATTGCGTCCGGATGGGTGGAAAGGAAGACTTTTGAAAACAATGATGTGGACACCCACGTTTGCTTCCTGATTGGGTCCTATCACCCACGACATGCCCTCCCCTTTTCGTCACGCCCCAATCACGTGACCCTTTTTTGGACAAAAATAAACTACATTACCCTCGACAACCAGAGGTTAATTCAACATGGATTATAAATTACAGGATATTCTTGACCTCGTTGTCCAACCGAGCAGCTGTCGTGCAGTTAAATTCTGCATTTTGTAATGCGACTGCTTTATGCACACACAAGCTATTATTATGTCCAGTGCCGGTATCAGGTCATGGTCATGTGATATGTGTTTTCAGGCGTGTTGGTATTAATGATTAGTTCTGAAACCGTGCTGAAGTATGAAGATGGAGATCATTTTGGTTTTAAAATGCCATTTTAAGATCAACACGTATCAGTGTGGACGTCGCTTAAACGAGGAAGAAGAGTTATGAACGTGAACCTCAAAATTTCTGTGTAATAATTTTGAGCTGGAATTAAAATATTAGTATAAATGAAATGCATCAAGTCTTGCATTTAAAAAATAAAAACTCTATTTCTCCAGCTGACGTGACGAAACCTACCGAAGATGAAGTCACAATAATTGTGAAAAAAAAAACCCGGATAAATTACAGTATGTTCGTGCAAAATATGGTTGGCGGACTGTGAGATTGGTGATATGCAAGAATGACAACACATGCACTCATATAACACCCTCAGCTGTGTGCAGCCAGTTAAAGTATTCCTGGAACTCAAGCTGTTTCAACGCTCTCATAACCTGCACCACTCCGTTTCCTTTATTCCAGCGAGGCCGAAACACCTAGGAAAAAAACCCCCCAAAAAACAGGTCTCTCACAGTCATTGATCCTCTTCCGCATCTGGCTGCTATGATCAAAGGGCTATTGTGTTGGAGGGGGGGAGGAGGGAGGAAAGGGGGGGAGGAGGGGAGCTCCTCCCTAAGCTGCTTTCTTAAGGAACTTCCACAATCACGGGTAAGTTGATTAGAAACAAAGGCAGGTGGGTCGATGTCCTGTTGAATCAGCTCTGGAATTTTGAGCTGAACTTCCCAAAGCCGCTGCGGTACGTGCGGTC